>NC_139034.1:81114115-82314115 GCF_964662115.1 Mustela nivalis | reverse complement strand
ACTAGCAAGCCTAATGAGCTCAGAAGACTAACAAGGTAAGGGAACCTTCAACAGGATTTTCCCAAACATCTCTTTCCTGAGTATACATTCTGCTTCTTATCAAAAGGCAAACCATCTTCCAACATATTCTACAGATCTGTATATAAGTTGAAAATCATTCTTATTCAGCTGGTATTTGTTATTAATACCAATCATAATTAAATAACAATACAGGTATTTCCCCATCCCAAAATAGGGCATTCCATGAAGACTTTAGTAAGCCAAAATGGCAGAAAGTAAAGGAGTAATTATTGTTCATTTACATGGAAAATGAGCATTCCTAGATCCCAACCACCCACCACTCTTAGGCTTTTCTGATGCTTTAGGATACACCTTGTTAATGGATACACAAAATAAATTATAATAAAGCATCGATGCTCACAGGCAAGGTTCAAAGACAGGCAGCTAAATGTTGAGTGTTCTGAGGAGAAGCACTTGTCAGGGCCATTCTTGCTGCTTGTGGTGAACATAGCCTCTATGAGGGCTTATGGCAAAGCAAAGGCTGAACACTCTGTTTTTCACCTTTTTTGTAAAAGCAAAAATCCTTTTTGGACTTCTTTCAGTTATCAAGAATAGGAATTATTATTATTATTATTATTTTAGAGATAATGTGCACATGCATACACGCATGACTGGGGCAGGAAGTGAAACTGAGAGGGAGAGAGAATCTTAAGCAGGCTCCATGAGCTGGTTGGGGGAGGCCAGCAACCTCACAATCCTGAGATCACGACCTGAGCTGAAATCAAGAGTCAAACACTCAGCCAAATGGGTTACCCAGACACCCTGCAAAGACAGGAATTAATGTAGGTTTTTCATAAAAGTGAATTGGCATAATACAAACTTTTAAGAAGTAGGGGATAACTATAAAGGGAAAATATTCCATAATAAATAACAGCAAATGATTCATCCATCAACTGAACTACAGTTAACATTCACAAAGCGGGAATGAGAGAAAGTATAAATGAAGTAAGCTTATTTTGACTTGAACCATTTGGAATTCTATTGCAGTTTCTGTACAATATTTAATGTCCTCATTATGTTATTGGGCACATAATTTGAATTAATTTATAAGAGAAAATCAAATTAGATTTTTTAATTGTCTAAATTTACTGTACATGCTGTTATTTTAAAGGAACAATATAGGCTATTGACATTATTCAACTTTTTCTAGACAATATTACTATAACTTCTACATTATCAACCTACCAACTACCCATCATCTCTAGTGGGGGGGGGTCATCTATCCTCCCCATCTATCCTGCCCACTGAGCTACCTACATTCATGTAAACTTTCATATGTACATTTACTTAATTTTAAAATATTACAACTGTCTAGGAGGTTAATTTTGCAATATAATGAAAAATTCATGTCAAAGGAAAGTATGACACTCATGTACAATTTTCCAACCAACCCAGCTAACCTGACCTCTGGATTACTACTGTTTTATACTAATTACTTCTTTACTATTGGAAGCATAATTTTACGTTTAGGACGTTAGAAGTCCTAAGTCATATTTTTGAGCTCAACTTTAACTTCGAGTTTTGCAAGGAAACTTGAGGTTTTATTAAGCTTCTCTAGGAAGCCATCTGAAAAAGTTTTCAAAGTGACCAACTTCATGAACCTGTTCCTTGACCTCACAGGTATCACAAGAGATGAGAAGCTAGAAATAAATGTGACAACTAGAACTTCTATTTTACTAAAATTTCCATGTTTGAAGTGTGACCTCAGTGATAGGGATATTGTGGCAAGTGTCCAAACTACTTCAAAGAGAAGCCAGCCTGTTACTCCTTTCATCACAAAATTCTTTATTGTGGGTGGGTGTCAACTTCTCAGATCTTGGAAACTACAAAGAAATCTCGAACATTTCACTCTATTTAAGTTCCACTAGAAGAAGAGCAGTGCCTGACTTCACGCCCCATGATGGCATTGACGGTCATCATCTTTCCCACTACTGTGTCTCTGGCCTTCCCCATCCTTCCTAGAACATAATGAAGAAGCACCACAAATATTTGTAATATAAGAATCCGCTCCTTCTTTTTTACTGTACACATACATATTCAAACTGTAATTTAAAATATAAAACAATTGCCTGCCAGATAATAATTACAAAATATTTACTCTCATTTGGGCAGTGCATAAATAAAAGACTAGGATTCATACGGCAGATGAATTTTTCTTTTATATCATGCTTAAAACCAAGCATATTGAGAGCTATCAATAATTTTCCTTCCTCGTAATTATTGCTACTAATTAAAAAAACAAAAACAAAAAAACAAAAAACAAACAAAAAACCTTACCACATCAATCATAGGTAATGGCACAACTAATTGATGGGAAATGCTTTTCTAAAAATGCTGTTGTTGCAATTCATTTGATTGGACTAATTATCCCTATTTTCCTTGACCACTTCCCCGTTAATTCCTACCTAATGGTAATGACAATTATAGTGAGAAAGGAAAGGTTTCGCTGCTGGTCTTGTGCCCAACTCAACTGATAGAAATCTGGCAGTTTCAGCACCAAAGAAATCTGTACCAGCAACCACTCCCTGGCTTTTAGTGGTCAGGAAGCCAAAACTCAACAAGAGAAGGTTTCCACATGACACCCAGGTTAAAGTGTTAGCAGATTTCAGTTCCTGTGCTTATTTTTGGTTCAGAATAGATGAAAGGGAACATGCAGCAAAACAATGCAAAGAATCAGAATCGGGCATTTTAGATGAATGTGCTACTCTCTGGTATTTCTGATAGCCATCCTTAACATTTGTTTCTTGACCTGACCTCGCCTGGCCCAGGGCGGAGATTCTTCGCAGTTCAGGATTTCAAGGGGGTTGGCCTCCTCAAGGGTCCTCCGAGGTCCCTCTGGGAGAGAAGTTCATTCAAGAGTTCCGAGAACAAGAGCCTATTCATAATAACCTCAATTCCCACGGGGTCAATATGCAACTGGGAGTCTCCAGTGGTCCTTGGCTTGCCTGGCTAGCAGCTGTGGCCAGGAGCTGCCCTGAAACCAAGCTAAACTATCCTCAGTGTCTGTCTTTGAATGACAGCGGCAAGAGGATATTTTCTGATAATTGGCTTTTTGAGCAACCAGACCCAAGAGCCCTGACTCTTGAACAAATAAAGCCTTGTCAGGATTAAACCTCGATCAGTAATTCATAAGAAATTTCTGTCAAGTTTGCGTGTGTGGTTTCGATAGGACAAAAGAACATTAATTCCCTGACTACAAGACCTCGTATGCTTTAACTTTATTCTTATATTATACTTTTCTTTAAAAAAAGGTAAATTACCATCTTTCCAACAAATATATTTATGGTCTGCCATGAGATTCATGCATAGGAATTGAAAATTACCATGAAGTTGATGGCATTCTGTAAATTGATTGAGAATTTCTCCATTTCTTTAGTGCTCTTGCAGCCAGAGAGGTTTTGATGTAGGTCAAAATATGGTATAAAAAGGGCATGAGGAGGAAACCAATCAAGTGGTCTGGTTAGATTAAAAACAATGTTCACATTAGCAAAACCAAAGGTAGAATGTTTCAAATCAAAAGTGAAAACCAACCCAAAAGGCTTAACTTAAAGTCTACTACACAGCCTTAGTAGGGAGCTAAATGTGTTGTAGTCACATCCATTTGAATGTCTATGATTTATTATAAACATACATGTTTTATGCATTATGAAAGGCTCCTTTGATCTCTCCTGAAAACCACAAGCCCTTACTGATGACTGCTTTAGCTTGACAGTTTTTTGGAGAAAATCCATTAAGGCACAGAGAAAAATCACATGCTATCATTTTGAGATAATTTATTTTGGGAAAAAAAAAGTTCTGCATAAGATAGTTTAATAATTTAAATAGAGTCTCTCTTTTCTTTCTTTCTTTCAAAATATTTTATTTTTTGATTTGAGAGAAAGAGAATACAAGCCAGAGCCAGAGGCAGCAGGAGAGAGAGAAGCCGACTTTCCACTGAGCAGGGAGCCCCAAAAGGGACTTGATCCCAGAACCTGGGATCATGACCTGAGCTAAAGGCAGACACTTAATGGACTGAACCACCTAGGAGCCCCTAAATAAGGACTTCCTATAATGCTATTTGTTGCTTTTAATTGTGTGTGTTGGTCTCAAACTTTTGCAAAATCAATATTTATCAGTGATTACTGCTAAATATTTAAAACTTCAGTAGTACACACTCAGTGCTGACATAGGCTTTTTGTTTTTGCTTTTTTCAGTACATTAGCTTTTACAAGTAATAGTATTGTTCAAGTACTTCTTCATTTATCTAAAACAAACAAACAATCAAAACAGGGTCTCTAGTCCTTCTCTCCTATCACATACACTGTATATTGTTCATTCAGTGATTTCCTATAGCTAAAGACCTCTGTATAGGCCAGATTTCCACACATGGGCCTGGGCACCTCTTTATGCCATGCCATATTCCTAGACCTAGAATAGTGCCTGACATTTAAAGCTGCTCAAATAATATTTGTTAAATGAACAAATATCTAACCTTCTGGATTAACAAAATAATGACAAGGATTATTGATCACTGCAGATGACAATGAAAGACTGAGATGGTCTTGGGAAGACTCAGAAAAGTGTGGGTAAGCACATCACCCTTACAACTGAATTCAGTTTATAGTGTAGGATTCGAACAATCTGTCTTTTCAGGCCTATGTTGATATAGTCATATATGAAAAATATTTCTGAGAAGGTAAGAATAATGGTGTAGGCACAAACCATTTCTAAATTCCAAGCAAGTTTTCAGGCTTTTAAGCTGCATAAATACATGCAGTTTGGGAAAAAAAATAATGTATGAGTGAATGAGTTTGAATGTCATTTCATTTCATGTAAACAAACTTTGATCTCAATGGTAGACTATAGCCAAATAAATTCCTATATCCACCATGAAACCCATACTAAGACCTTGCCAAAACAGAATCCCCATGACTCTCCTTAATTAATTGATTCCACTAGCTGTTAGCATCTGTCATTTAGAGGTTAGAGAAGAAAACAAAAATTGAGTGTTTTCCACGTTCTAGTTACCGTCACATGGGTTATTTAATTAAATTCCCACAATGACCCATGTGGGATGAAACCAATTCTGAAAAAGGAAACTCACCTTTACTGATCATATTCTAAGGACAAGCACACTCTTAGGATATTATATGCATGTAGAGGGAGGAGGGAAAAGAGAGGGGAGATGAAGGGGCACAGGGCTGGGGAGGATAGTGAGAAGAGAGGTCAGAAGGGAACAGGGATGGGGAAGTAATGTATGGGAGAGAAATACAAAGAGAAGAAGGGTAAAGTGCTTGGAGGTGGTGTCTGCCCTGAATATGAGTTTGTCTGTAGATTAGAACCAGGGACAAGGGATAGCCTTAACTTCTTGCAACCTAAACTGGGGTAGTGAGCATAAAGCGATTAATAGAGATGATACACCCCAGCAGATATTGGTGAAGCACCTAAGAGCGTAAAAGGGAGAGAATTGTTGGAGGTATCAGTACGTCCCTCCAGACCCTGAGGCTGTCCCTCCATTGACCAGTGGTAGCACAGAATCTAGGACTTAGACTTTCATCCTGAGCAGCAGAGCTGGAGCCCTTCCTGACATGACTCACAGCAATGCTGTAGAATAAATTTCATAGTCCTCACTCTGCTGATAAGAAAATTAATTCTCTATAGGAGGAAAAGCATTGCTAATCATGGACTATAAACACACCTAAGGTATTGATTGCAAAGTCTGAGGTCGAGAGGAGTGTTTTGTAGAGGAAGTTCAGGTCACATGTATGCCAGGGTGTTGGCAGCTTCTGGGGCCAGCATATAATATCACAGTGGAACTTAAATAAGCAGGTATTATGATGGGTAGTGTGAGTTTTACATTGCTGAGAAGAGACTACCCCAAGCTGAGTGGCTAAAACAGCAAACACTGATCATCTTATAGTTACTGAGGTCAGTGACTGGGCGAAGTTCAAATAGGATTTCAGCCCACAGCCTCATGAGGCTGCAATCAAGGTCTCACTGTGGCTATGATCTCATCTGAGGCTAGTGTCTTCTTCCTAGCTTACTGGCCATTGGCATAATTGATTATCTTGTGGTTACAGGACTGAGGCCCTCAGCTTCCACAAACATCCACTATTCTCTGCCTTGTGGCTCCTCCACACCACACATTTTGCCTTTTTAAGCCAGCAGCAGAGTGTCTCTCTTGTTTGGTCTCTGACCTCTTAGGCATTTTTTGAAGGACTCACCTGATTAAGCCAAACCCACCCAGGATAGTCTCTCTTTTGATGAACATCGAGTCCACTGAGTAAGGGCCTTGGAGCAGTTGCAAACTTCTCTCAAATTTGCCACAGAAGGTAATATGACCAGGAGAGTGATATCTTCTCCCGCCTTTGCCAAAATCTTTTGGTTAGAAGCAGGTTAAATCTCCTGCCTGTACTCAGAGAAAGGATAGTATACAGGTGTGACACACGGGTGGATTGTCTGAGAACCCTACAAGGTATGCAGTACACACACTGTTAAACTCTCACATCCCCTGCCTCATCCAAGGGTACATGTGAGTTAACAGAAGGCTAGCTCCTACCTCAATGTGGTAAAAGTACAACTACATGAGTGAATTTCTTAAAATTAAAAGATCTTGAAAAAAATTGGTGATTTTTTAAAACCTCCATAAAGAGTTGTTTATTCTTATCATCTGTGATCTAGCAGTCAATACAAAGTAATAATTTTGGGAGAGGAGGAGGGAGATACTTTGTCTAAAGGAAAACTTGCTTCGGTTCTTACAGTTATACTTTGGCTTTCAAAATTTCACAGAGATCAGGTAATTCCATCTCCATGCTTCCTACTGAAAGAGTGAATCACACATCAAGCGTGTCTCCTGAACTCTTGTTGGAAACTCAGAATCTTGTAGGAAGACCTGGGGGAGTTTTTGCACCTTAATGTTTGAGAAGTGCTATCTGCAAAGTCTTGCTTTAGGTTTACATATTCACTCAGGCATCTGTGTCTTTCAATATTCTTTCCTTTACCTATTGATTTAAAATAGAATATATAGCAAATTTTTTTAAGTTCCTTTTAGACATTTAATGATATCTACATAAACCTTCTTGAATAAGTTCTGAATCACAGAAGTGGGAAATGGGAGAATAGAGAGATAAGCATGCTTCTTTTTTTCTCTTTTTCCTCCTATTTTGACCACAACACTCAAGAGATGTCATAGGACCTCATTTCATTCTCCTCTAAGCAGAGATAGATAATGTTTAGATTAAGCTATAAAGTTGAACTGGAAATGCCATACTAACCAGAGGATAATTGGATGAATTGAAGAACATTTTCTGGTTGCTGTGTTAGTCTTTTCAACTTCTTTAGTCAATAAGAGAAAAATAAGAAAACATGACGGTAGTATATCTTTGTTACCACTGCAAAGGAATTGATACTTCAGTGGGCCCAGCAGAAGTTAGGAGTCTCCCATGATGGGGCACACTGCAATTATTTGAAGTTAAAATTCAAGACATCTTTGCATTAAGAAATTCCTCTAAAGCTACAGAAAAAATTATCTATTAAGTATACTAAAGATTCAGAGTTTACAGTTCTATGAGCCATTAAGTTCAATAAAAAATTTATACCAAAAAAGGAAATGGAGGGAGAGAACTTCATTTAAGAATAATTCTTCCTACATTTGATATTTGCCAAAGAAATAACGATTTTTGTTTTAATATCATCTCAACCAATTATATTCAAAATTACTAAGTGTTCAACATAATAGTTATTACCTTTATATTTTTGAAGGTAAGATACTCAAAATCACCTATGTTCCAAAAGAAACAAAAAGGAAGAAAGAAAGAAAACCCTATTTGGTTTCATCAGACGCTTTAACTGTCTGCTTTGCCTGGAGCTAATCTGGATTATAAAGTTCGAACATGTCTGGTTTTTGTTCGTTTTGTTTTGTTTTTGTTTTTGTTTTCTCCCAAACACCTTTGAATTAAAAATCCACCATTGGTTGGCTGTGTCTTTGGGCAAATTATTCAAACTGCTTCAACCTTAGTTTCATGAGGTAAAATATTGGTAAACCCTTAGATAGTTAAGATGATAAAATGGACCATCTATGTAAAGCAATTAATGCAGTGCTCGTCAACTAGCTGGCACTCAGTAGGCCTTGCTGTTGCTGTTGTTACCGACTTGTGGGTGCAAGTTTCAAAACTTCTCTTGGATTCCTTTCAAGGCACTTTAAAAACAAGCTGTTAGAGATCTTTCTTCTTCATTAATATCTGGGGCAATAATATGGTTTAGGGCTCTGATGCACACTAACCAAATCCCTTGATGTTGGCATACTGAATGGAGCTCACTCAAGTTCTCCTTTCTTGTGTCGTGAAACTCAAGTGGTATCAGTTGTTAACTGAAGTGATAATCCAGGTCATTGACTCCCTTCTGTATTCTCCCTCAATTTCACTTGACTAAGAAAATTTTTAAGTAAAAGCAAAACCAAATATTGAGTCATATTGTGAACAGTGAACAGTGAGCAATAACTGTAATAAGTTAGAACAATTATGACTTCTCCAACTATTTCAATCTCACTATTTCTACATAAAATATAAAAACACAGCCAGTTTTTCTAAATTAGTTTGGTCTGGTTTTGACCAAATATTATCCTGGTCTAACAGATGTTTATTGTATAATCTCAGCATTTATAAGAGATTTCAAGATGTAACAGAAGTTTAGATATAATTTCTGCCCTATGATATGTAACACCCAAAGAAGATCTAATTAATACGAAATGCCATGTCCAGATCCAGTTGACATATCTGAAAAGATACAGAGGCTGTAGCTAGTCATTGGGAATTGCTGGTTCTGTAAAATCATAATTATTTGACATTGGAGACCATGCACTGCCATTCCCTGATAGAAGAATGTCTAAAACAGAGAAGACAGAGGATATGTCATTAGTGGAACACAAGAAGAGATTTGCTTCTCAGTCTTTTCCCAGTAATGTTCTTACTGATCATGGTGGTTCAGAACTTACATTCTTCACATGGGCTCTTGCACTACAAAAACTGTTATTCCTAACCCCCTTGCTTGGAATTTCTCAAGTGGTTTCTTTTCTTTCTTTTTTTTTTTTCTTCCTTCCTTTTCTTCTTCCTTTTCTTCTTCTTCTTCTTCTTCTTCTTCTTCTTCTTCTTCTTCTTCTTCTTCTTCTTCTTCTTCTTCTTCTTCTTCTTCCTCTTCTTCTTCTTCTTCCTCCTCCTCCTCCTCCCCCTCCTACCCCTTCTCCTCCTCTCCTCCTCCTCCTCTTCTTCGTCGTCTTCTTCTTCTTCTTCTTCTTCTTCTTCTTTTTTCTTTTTTTGGAAGCAAAGAATTTTGACTAGCCTTGATAAGTAGGATGAAGCCAAGTCATGGTGAGTCATGAAAACAGAAAAATTGTGACTAGGTATAATAGGAAATGACATCATCAAAGCCTTTGAAGAGGAATGCAAAATGATCAAAGTGGTTCTAAGAAAGAGAGATTTGGCACTGGTATTCAGGATCAATTATCAATTAGATGATTGTGGAGTTATGTAAGCCAGGTCAGAGATTCATATAGTATATGGAAAATCAGATTTGTGAATGTACATATATTGAACTAAATCAATACTTACTATTACAGAAATAATTGCTACCATATGATGAAAATTGATTAAGCATTAATAACTATACTTATTAAGAACTTTATATATATATAAATACATCACATTTTTTTAGTCACTGTTACCCTCTTATCTTAGGACAATTAAGGTTTAGAAAAAGCGAACATCTGACTTAGTTCATTAGCTGGGACTTAAACCCGGTTCTTAAACCAAACATCATTCCCCTTTGTTTTCTAACATTTCAATAAAAATGGACATTATTGAAGCATATGTCCTGTATCACATTCTAGGACCTGGGTTAGGCACTAGGCATGCAAAATTGAATTACCCTGGTCATCTGAGAAGTTCATTCCAACTGCAATATTTTTGTAAAGAACATTACCAAAAAATCTTTTTGTATAGTTTTTCAGTCATTTAAAGTAAAACAATAGGGTGGCTTGGATAATTGTTTCAAAGAACTTCAAGTATAATTATCACATGTAATTATCCCATCTCCAATAGCGAATAGCATTTAAAAAGAGAAACACTTAAATACCCTTATTTAAGAGGGTTTCTTGAATTATCAGCCAGACCACAAAGTGAGACCAACGTTGTAGGAGAGCAGGCAATTTGACAGATGATATGCGAACTCCAGTTATGGAGAGGGTGATAAACCCCCAGTTGCTGCTTGAATTCTCCCTGAAATGATCCCAAACATGGGAAGAAACATAGGTAGTCTTGTCATCTTTCATGGAATTCTATGAAGAAACTCTTAGAGCCAAAGATAAAGGGGGTCCAGAGTGTGCTGTGGGTGTGGGAAGGGGCAGGAGTGATCTTAAGTAGGAGTATAATAACAATGTTCAAAAGAGGTTCAGTGACAAGTTGTCCCACATTCCCCTTCCACCTTGACCTAAGAGGAAATTTTCCAAAACTGTCACCTCCAAGGTAGGAATATAGTAATCAAGATCCAGTGTCAAAAAGAGACAGCAAGATAAATTGATATGCAAACCCATTTGGACATGAAAAGGATTGAAAAACAAAAGTTAACATGCATCATTCTTCTTTCCTGAAATGTGGAAGGCATCTCTTTAAAAAGAGCAGTGTTCAGGATGGAGAGGAGATGCTGGTATGGCCCATAGGGACCACATATGTATTTGCAGGGAGAAGAGACACAGAATAGCTGAGTCCTTAATGTCACACCAACAGCTGTCCTGCACAAATGACACTTCCATATCTACAGTCTGGCCAGAGTCTATGCTGAGATCTTGGGGCTTGATCACCTCTATGGGTACCCAAAACCAGAAATAGCAGTAGATCCTCCAAAAAAATGTGAGTTTAAATGAAAAATTATTGAGATAGCTATGAAATGTATGCAACATAAACGAGAAACCAAAATGGGCGACATTTGGTGGAGGTTGCACAATTAACAGACCAGAGCAAATACAAACTGAATAATACAAGCCTATAATAATAAATATCTTTGAATGAATAGAAATAGATACTGGAAAAATGAAACAGGAACAAATATTTATGAAGAACAGGGACAGATACTGACAAAGAAGATTCTGGATATGACAGGTGTGCTACCTTAAGTAAAGAAATCAGTAGTTGGAATAAATAATAAAATAGGCTAAGTTAATGAGTGAATAAGGCACGAGTCTGTTGAAGAAGCCTCCCAGAAGATAGATACGCAGTAAAATTTAAAATCGGATAGAGTAGAGTGGACAAAACAGAATAGGAATTTTGGAAGAAAATAATAATTCTTAGAAGAACAAATACTAAAAACTGAGTGAAGTTTTCCCAGGGTTTAAATAATCAGTTAGAAATTCATATTAAACAGGCCCATGGCACTCCTTATGAAAGGCAAAAACAAAAACACACCCCAAACCATGAGAATGAATTAAAAAATAAAAAATCCAAAATGAAGAAATGAATCTGGGATCCTCCAGAAGGAATGCACAGCCCTTTGTATATGGTTTGTATACAAAGAACTAAGAATCAAATTGACATTGGCTATGTGAATGGCAATAGTATATTCAAGATGGAGCTCCTCGCAAAACCTGAAGGAAAAGAATGTGGAACTGAACTTTTACATGCCGCTGAGCTCATATTTAAATGAAAAATAAAATTTTAATTAATTAATTAATTTAAAAATGAACTCATATTTAAATAAAAATACATATCATACAGCATAAAAGACTCAAACCTGGAAACACAAAGCCTGTATTTGGAATAAATATTAGAGTAACACTCTAGAAGAAAGGAAATAAATCCAAGAGAAAGCCCCAAGAGGGGGCCTGCTTCCACTTCATAGTCACACAGTGCTCTGGAAGACAAACTCATCATTCCCTTTCCCTGTGCAGAGGGTGGTCCTACTAGCAGTGAATCTTATCACCATCCATCCAGATGAGGAAGAGCCTGGGCACCGTCTTAGCCCACCACCCTTTCTGTTAACCTCATGTTCCGACTCCAATGCTGCCTCTTACTACTGCTTTATTAACACTTACTATCAGTATCTTCTACCTAAATAAAGTAGTTGCTCTAGTCTACCATTTCCTAAATTGCTTGATCCATTTTCTGTCTATATGACATTTGACATTTAAAAGCGTCACTTTTCAGGAACAAATGCAATCCCTTAGAAGTGGTCATCTTGTACCAACTTGGGGATGACCTCCCTTGCACCCCCTGCTGGCTACTTTCTTGGCTCTAAATCAGTGCAGTCAGCCTCTCCTCCTCTAGGGCTTTCCTTACCCCCTCCCCCCATCGGGAGTTAATTTTAGTTTTTAGAAGGACCATTTTATACCTCATAATTTCATGATTTTTTTTCCACAATAGACTGAAAAGGGCCTATTTATTTTTGTATCTCTACAAATGAGATACCCAAGCAACCTGAAAATTGTTTTCTTACTCACTATTTAAAAAGTATTTCTAGAATCAACAGGATAAAAAGAATAAATGAATAGACAAAACAAAACAAAACACCTGGGATTCTACAAAACTGATTTAAACGTCAGTGCTGTCACTGCAAACATGGTTCACTTATAAAATTATCTGTTCCTTCAACGTTTTTCTCTCATTTACAGAATAGGTAAAGTCTATAGCACTTTTTTTGTGGATTTAGGTGGGATTATGATGTAAGAACACTTAGCACAATGTTTGTCACATAATAGCTACACAACTTAGTTTCATCACCCAAGAAACAAAAATCCTTTGAGAACCACCTGGTTCATTCAGTCTGTTTTCCTAGAGGATACAGATTAGTCATTGACAAAAATTAATCAGATAAAGAATTTACTGTTAAATAGAGCTAAACCTTAAGATTTAGTATTCTAGAGTGAAAACACACAGGTGCCCTACCTTGAGGAGCTTGGGGCTGAGTGCAAACCCTGGATACTTCAGTATCACCCGAAGAACTTAATATGATACCAATTCTTGACTTCACCCCCAGTCATTATGATGTGAGAGATCCATGGTAACTACTGGGGAATGACAGATTAAAGCAGGGTTTCTCAATGGTGATAGTATTGTCATTTGGGGCTGGGTACTCCTCTGGTGCTGGGGGCTCCCCTGCACATGTGAGATGTTTAGCCATATCTCCATCCTCCATATGCCAGTTGACAGTACTGCACCGCCTTCCCCAGCCCTCTTGCTGCAAGTTGTGGTAACTAAACACATCTTTAGTTATTGTCAATTGGTTCCTGGGACAAAAATATCCCCAGCTGAGAACCATGGAATTAAAAAGCAATTTCCACTCTACTTTTCATGATTATAGCAAGTCAGTATTTCCTGATTCATGACTCATGCCTCCAGAATGTAGAAGACCTGAACTCAATTTCCCAGCTTTCTCTTGAAGCCCTGTGCACATGACATAGGATGCACCAAGAAGAGGAGCCAGAATAGAATTTAGGTTCTGAAAAGCCAGCTCTAGGAACAAGCTATGGGTGGGATCCACATTCCATTCAGAGTGAGGAGAGAGGACCTGTCCAGGGAGCAGCCTGCAGTGCCTGAAACCATGTTGGGGGTGTTTGGGAGGCATCTTGTCTCATATGCTGGATATTGCTTCTGGCTCCAGGCATGAAGCACTCCCTTAATTGGATTTCTCAACTGAACCACACAATGCAAAAATGACTTGAATGATTATTGTCTCAATTCTCCTAGAGATGGTCCATAATTGCACCATTCTACATGCATAGGAGGAAAGTTCATTCTTTGCATACAATAGATGCCTTAACAGGTAGTCATGAAGACTGCTCACAGTCTTCAAATGAAGAATCATTAAACAACATTAAAACTGAGGTGATTTTGGGCTCCTGGGTGGCTCAGTTGGTTGAGCGATTGCCTTCGGCTCAGGTCACGATCCCGGAATCCCGGGATCGAGTCCCACATCGGGCTCCCAGCTGCATGGGGAGTCTGCTTCTCCCTCTGACCTTCTCCCCTCTCATGCTCTTTCTCTCTCACTCTCTCTCTCAAATAAATAAATAAATAAATCTTTAAAAAAAAAAAAACTGAGGAGATTTTCTTTAGCTGGACCTTGGAATATAATTTGATGGTAAATAATTGCCTATTCCTTGTATTTAAGCATTTCCCTAAGTGCTTTCATGAGGACAGTACAGAAATTATATTCTAAGGTTTTTATATTCTTGCACATTATATTACTTTGTCCAATCTTTGTGGCAACCTTGTTCAGGACTGGCTACATAATTTATGGAACTCAGTGTATGCTGAAATACAAGACTTTCCATTCAAAAAAAAAAAAAAAATTAGGATGGCAACAGCAGAACCTTAAAACAGGTATGGGGTCCTTGTCAGACCAAGACTGCACTTGCTTAAGTCACACGCCCCTGAAGTCAGGCTTGCCCTTGATAAATAGACAAGCACATAGCACTTGTACTAGTTTACACAGGAAGAGACTGAGGCTCTCATCTTTCCTTGTGGTCTTACAGCAATTTCTGAAGGAAATTCTGATGGATGATTCCTCAGCATATCGAAAGTAGCCCAGGAATTGCTGGTGATCCAGCATCTTTGCACCCAAAAGAGAGAAGAAGATTATAGTTATGATTTAGAGTTGGAACCACCCAGACAGTATATTACTGAATACGCAAAATGCCCTAAGAAATGGAAGATGCAAAAAATATATAAAAAGCCTAAACTCCATAGAACCTCAACTCTATGATCAACTAATCTTCGACAAAACAAGAAAGAATGTCCAATGGAAGAAAGACAGTTTCTTCAATAAATGGTGTTGGGAAAATTGGACAGCCACATGCAGAAAAAATGAAATTGGACCATTTCCTTACACCACACATGAAAATAGACTCAAAATGGATGAAGGACCTCAATGTGAGAAAGGAATCCATCAAAATCCTTGAGGAGAACACCGGCAGCAACCTCTTTGACCTCAGCCACAGCAACGTCTTCCTAGGAACATTGCTAAAGGCAAGGAAAGCAAGGGCAAAAATGAACTATTAGGATTTCATTAAGATCAAAAGCTTTTGCAAAACAAAGGAAACAGTTAACAAAACCTAAAGACAACTGACAGAATGGGAGAAGATATTTGCAAATGACATATCAGATAAAGGGCTAGTGTCCAAAATCTATAAAGAATTTAGCAAACTCAACACCTAAAGAACAAATAATCCAATCAAGAAATGGGCAGAAGACATGAGCAGATATTTCTGCAAAGAAGACATCCAGATGGCCAACAGACACACACACACAAAAAAAGTGCTCCACATCACTTGGCATCAGGGAAATACAAATCAAAATCACAATGAGATATCACCTCACCCCAGTCAGAATGGCTAAAATTAACAACTCAGGAAATGACAGATGCTGGCGAGGATGTGGAGAAAGGAGAATTCTCCTACACTGTTGGTAGGAATGCAAGCTGGTGCAACCACTCTGGAAAACAGCATGGAGGTTCTTCAAAATGTTGGAAGTAGAACGACCCTATGACCCAGCAATTGCACTACTGGGTATTTACCTTAAAGATACAAACATAGTGATCTGAAGGGGCACGTGCACCCGAATGTTTAAAGCAGCAATGTCTACAATAACCAAACTATGGAAAGAACCTAGATGTCCATCAACAGATGAATGCATAAAGAAGAAGTGGTATATATACACAATGGAATACTATGCAGCCATAAAAAGAAATGAATTCTTGCTATTTGCGATGATGTGGATGGAACTAGAGGGTATCATGCTTAGCGAAATAAGTCAATCAGAGAAAGACAACTATCATATGATCTCCCTGATATGAGGAAGTGGAGATGCAACATGGGGGGTTAAGGGGGTAGGAGAAGAAGAAATGAAACAAGATGGGATTGGGAGGGAGACAAACCATAAGTGACTCTTAATCTCACTAAACAAACTGAGGGTTGCTGTGGGGAGGGAGGTCGGGAGAGGAGGGTGGGGTTGTGGACATTGGGGAGGGTATGTGCTATGGTGAGTGTTGTGAAGTGTGTAATCCTGGCGATTCACAGACCTGTACCCATGGGGATAAAAATACAATTATATGTTTATAAAAAATTTAAAAAAAAGTCTAAACTTAAATTATACTAGTGTTAAGCCACTGACTGCATAATAAAGTGTCTTGACATCTTTACAATGAACAATCAATATAGCACTATTTATTACAAAAGTGATAAATCTATCTGGTGCGTAGAATTGATTCTATGAAATAAATGGACTCAGTGAAGTAGTAGTTTATCAGAGCAGCCTACATTGTGTTTTGAATATTGTTCCTGGCTACAGACCCTTCAAATATGACTCTCTTTTTTTGATAGGATTCTTCAACTGAACCACACAATATTTATCACGTTTATCATTTAGCTTTCATTCTCTATATACCCGTCCTAATTTAGAAGGAAATAATCATTGAGATAATTCTGATGTTCCCAGGCCTGTAATTTATAATATTCTAATGGAATATTAGTATGACAATTGTAAAGTTATTGACAATTTAAGTTAATTGCTTCAAGGAGTTGTAGAGATATTTTTAGCTTTAAGAACTGTTATTGTGATTTTTTTAAAAACTGTTAGATATTAGTTATGTCATAGCTTATACATACAGTGATTTTTTAATCACAAAAGGGAATTGGCTTAAATTACAGATAAAAAGGGTATTTTAAAAGCTGCTTTGAATACAAAGCTCTAATTCAGAAGCAGTGGTTGATGCCGTTTTCCAGCGACAAATTCATTTTATAAATCATCAGTTCAGCATTAGCGAACATGTGGCAAAATAATGCAGCTTTAAATTATTGGTGTATTAGTGAATCAGTTATCTAGTCTAAAATATAATATAATTCAGAGGCCCCTGGGTGGGTCAGTTGGTTAAACATCCTACACTTAGTTCCAGCTCGAGTCATGATCTCAGGACTGACATCTCTTCTCTGAGCTGGGCATGGAGCCTGCTTAAGATTCTCTTGCCCTCCCCTACTTGGAGGTGCCCACATGCATGCTCTCATTATTAAAAAAAAAAAAAAAAGAAAAAAGAAAACAATACCATTCTTGTGTTTTGCATGCATTTTATCTATATTTGATTAAAAATTCTATATTTAATAGTATACTTAAATATTGTATCCCCTTCATCCTTGCAATAGTGGGATGGCTTAGACTATCTGTGGGTGGCAATTTATCAGGCATTTATTGTGATAAATGATAAATGATTAACTGTTGCTACAAAACTTTATTCATTGGATTCTTCCCCATCCCCCAAACAGATGACTATAAGCAAATTATGATCACAGAGATATTTGCACTGTTGTTTTTTGTTTGTTTTTGTTTTATTTTGTTTTTTAAAGATTTTATTCATTTTTTTTGACAGAGAGAGATCACAAGTAGATGGAGAGGCAGGCAGAGAGAGAGAGACAGAGAGAGGGAAGCAGGCCCCCTGCTAAGCAGAGAGCCTGATGCGGGACTTGATCCCAGGACCCTGAGATCATGACCTGAGCTGAAGTCACCAGCTTAACCCACTGAGCCACCAAGGCGCCCTTATTTTGTTTTTTCATAGTGAATCAGGAATGAAAACTGTGGAAAAATCCATGCAGCCCTGGATCTGAATGTGCTCCTTAATTTGTTCCAAATTTCCCATTCAAGGGAAATCAAAGCATGACATTTGGGTGTTTACTTAAAATGCTCCTTCTGAGGCTATCTCTAGCAATCTTGATTCAGTAGTTTGGATGGGTTTAGAGAAATTTTCATTTTTATCAAGAACATAAGGGCACTGTAATCCTGAGGATTTGCTCTTATGCTAAGAAAAATGCTATCACTATGTCGTATTATTTTCAGAATATGTAAAGAGAAATAGAAGAAACAGAAGAAAACAAGGCAATGGGCAAAGCATATTTGCCAAAGAAATCCTTTGTGAAAATATTGGAGTAGAAGACTCTACATTTATTTGGCAGCAAGGAAAAGTATTAGAGGTTTTATATATTGAAAAGCCTTCTTTTGGACTATATTGGTTGGTACCTGGATAAGAAACAAGATGAGAGAGTGAACTAGAATTTACATTCACAACAGGAGGTATTTTGTTATTGTTAATGTTACTATCAGTATTAGTGGGTGGAAGTGAGAAAGTTTAGTCATAGTCTACAAGGGGAAAATCCCTAGTAAATCTTCCTTCCCTTAGAACAGGATTAGATTGCAATGATCAGGTCTGTTTAGGAGGCACGGAGATAACATCTTCAAATCCAAACAGAAGACAAGTAAGTCTGAGATTAACTGAATATGAGGAGACCAGATGTAAGACCCGAAATGGACAAACACTGGACTCAGGGTGATGGCTGGGAGCAGGCTGAGGTATTAAAGAGGCTGGGATCCAGGAGCAGAGAAGCCTCTTCCCGCCAATGGCCTCCCAGCAGGTGTCCACAGCTCCATCTAAAACATGAAGCCCCATTAACTGATGATTCCTCTACGTAGTGTCCTCCTCAGTACAAGTACAAGGAGGTGTCCTCCTCAGTACAAGTGTTGAGTGACAAAAAAGAAAAAGAAATTGTGAAATATTTAATAACATTTCCTTTAGTTTAGAGAAATAGTAACCAAAGGTACAATGCAACTTCTCATCAAATCTGGAAAACTATCCGATAAAAAGAAAAAAAAAAAGGTACAAGGTATATGAATTGATTACAAAAACCAGTATATGATTTTTATCTTTGCTTAGACACTTTCCTTGATTGTATTTAAAGTGTATTCATACAGCTTTGATTTAAGTACAGAACACAGCAGCTTTGGCTTATGACACACAAAGTATAAGAACATTCGAAAGAATAATCTGTTTATTTGCTTTTCCCTTGGTTACCAATTTTCAAGATAGATAGACATAGAAAAGACAATTGATACCCACGAGTTGGATAAATCGTGATAGTTGACTCTTCAAATTCTACGAAGTATAAATAACTTGAGCTTTACTTTCCCGGCTTATGATATCAGTGGTTTCCCCTGAGTGAATTATTACTTGGGATTTGACTCTGTCATTTTTCACTGTATCTATTGCATTTATTTTGCACTTCATCATTACGATTTTGATATTTGGGGACAGAAGTATTGGAAAACCAGTGCACCCAGAGTGCTTCTAGTCAGTTCAGTGAAAATTTGGGATGTGTATAAAGCAATTTTAGGTAAAGCTATAGAGGAAAGGTCTAAATAAATTAGCTCATTCCTTTTGTTTCTTTTAGAGCTGCTTGAGTTCATTGTTAGATGCTTGAGGAAAATACATTTGGTTAACAAGTATTGCCCAGCAGACAGGCTATGCAGAGACTGATCATTTCTCTAGCACCTAAACTACAAATTCAGTGAGTGCTTAGCTCAGCTCACTGGCTGCTGAGTACACGGAAATCCGAAGGGAGCCTTAGAGCGTTGTGGAGAATATTGAAGGAAGGACACCTGATACCATTCAATCATCATTTATCTTCTCCAGTGTCTCAATTCTGTGAATCTTGGAGAAACATGGGGAAAAAGTTAAGGAAGAGTTGTAAGGGTCATCAGATTCCCTACTCCTTTTTGGTTGTTTGTCAGCAGAGGCACATTTTGACACTCAGCAATGGCTAGTTTTTCTTGACTGTAATCCTTGATGTGGATTATTCCACTTGACTTTCTTTTTGGAGTTTGCCATATCTACAATGTCCAAACAAGAGATTATCATCTCTAGGTCTCAAAAGGGCAATAAAACATGGGGGGTTAGAAAACCTCAGTGTCTGGGACCTTGAATAAAAAAAAGGTCAGGAGCACACCTTGTTCTATTTTCCCACCTCAGCCCTGAATGAGGCAGAAAGAGTTGCACAGCAGGACTTGGCTTGAGATTTTCTCTCTCTCTCTCTCAAATAAATAAATAGTTCTGGAGGACAATTTAAAGACTTAAAGACTTTAAAGTATGAATATCTTTTTTAAATTTTTTTTCTAGAATTTTTTTTTAAAGTTTTTATTTATTTATTTGACAGACACACCTAGAGAGGGCACACAAGCCAGAGAAGTGGGAGAGAGAGAAGCAGGCTTCCTACTGAGCAGGGATCTGATACAGGGCTTGATCCCAGGACCCTGGGACCACAACCCCAGCCAAAGGTAGACTTTCAAAGATGGAGCCACCCAGACAACCTCCTAGAATCTTTTTAAAGTGTAAATGCCAATACCTTTTGGTGAAACAATTGTATTTATAGGATTGAATGATGACAAAATACATAGAGCCATTCAGAAACAGATAGATAGATAGATATAGATAGATAGATATAGATAGAGATAGAGAGATATATGCATGTGTATATATACATAGATAGATATAAATGTTCAACTAGGTATTATTTATAATAGTTAATTATTGAGGAAAAGCACATAATCAACAAGGAGTATTAAAATAAATGATCTATGGAATAATTTATATGATCAAGTCTCTGCAGCCATTAAAAATTACATTTCACAGATTTGCTTTTTATAAGAAAAAATGTTCACAATACATTCTTTACATGAAGAGCAGGTTAAAACATGTATGTATATAAAACATCCTTGTAGGATATAAGTCACAATATTAATGGTAATTATGATGGGGTTTTAGAATGTAGGTGAGGTTCAGTAGGGTGAGGTCTGGAGCCCACAGCCAATAAAGAATTCTTGAGACATCTTTGGTGCAAAAAAGTGGTTTGTTAACATGCTGGGAGAGGATCAATGGGCAGAAAGAGCTGTTGCCCTGGAGTGGTGAGGGGAGGCTGATCATATTCTATAGGGTGGGGGAGGTAAGGGAAAGGAAGGTTTTCAACAGGATTTTCATATGTTAAAGAGGACTCACAGGATACCCAGAGGCTTTGCCATGGTCAAATTAAGGTTGCTTCTCCTTCTAGCAAGGCATTAATGATAAGATAGTTGGGAGGCTCCTGGAGGAGCATTACATTCTACCTGCTTCAAGTGTCTGTCAGTGGGCTGCAGGTTATAAGGACATTTAATTGTACCTACATTTCCTTCTGAGAGCTAGGTTATTGATAGAAATGCTGTGTTCTTGTAGATTGCTAAGACATTTATAAACTGAGGGAGACTCCTGTCTTGCAGGATTGGGATTTTATAAGTTAACTATTTGTTTATTCTTTCCTTAGCTTTAGGGCAACCAGAAATGCCTGAGGAGTATCACACAGATCCCATGGGGGAGGGGGTTGTGGGGCATCAGCTTCTGCGTTGTCCTCAGCTTGCCTTCTGCTCCCTCACCAATTATATCCAAAGAGTGGAATTAATGCTGATTTTAATAGTCTTAATATATTTTTTTGTTTTTCAGACCTTCAGTGCACTATTAATATTTTTGTAATGAAAGCAATATATGAAAATATCTGAAAACCAAAGTCTTAAGTAATGTTTTAGATTTTCTGCTATTTCTTCTTTGTATGTGTGGTCATAGTAAATAATAAAGCTACTAAACCTTTTCACTGAAAAATTCTAACTTTTATTTTATATCCTCATAGTAAACAATTCCTAACTTGGATTTTCACTTGTTCTAACCTTTGAGTACAAATGTAAAAAATTAGCCAAATTTCTCATTGTGTTCCAATCTGACATGAACAACGCAGTAAGTTTTGGTTTATTGGTCTGTTATTTGTTTCTCCCTATAAATCATCATACTTAGGACTGTTTTGTTTTGTTTTGTTTTGTTTTGTTTTCTTTCTCTCTCTCTTCTTCTCTCTCTCTTGTCCCAGGAGCTGGCAGTTGTTCAATACATATTAAAATGTTATTTATATGGAAGAATATATTATACAATTACATGTAAAACTGCAAATCCTCATGGATAGAGTGAAGTTGTTTTAGAAGGTTCAAAGGTAGGAATGGCTCACATGAACAATTTAGGCACAATAAATACTCTTCTAGAAAACTAAATCACAAAAATACCCATTGGTGAGAGCTGTCAAAGTATTTTACAGTCTTGAAACAGAATGTGGGGAGGGTAAAATGTAATTATTTTAATTTAGATAGAAAATAATGCAGCTGAAGCCAATACTGAACCATGACCATTCCTTGGCATGGTACAGTATTGGCTTACTTACCTTGAGGTAAGAGCAATACTGCACCATGCCAAAGAATGGTCATAGCTCAGTAATAAAAGTTTTGATCTCTAATCTTGAAAAGATTCAGAAATCTGGGGATGGTCCAACACAGTGGTATCTTGTGGTAAGGAAGCAATGAAGAAGCTTTGATGACAAATGGTTTCTCTTTAATGAATAAGATAAAGGGTAAAGATTGCTCAGGTGTTAGTTATGTAAAGGCTGAAAGAATCTGAAACAATGTTTCTTAATTATCATTCAATATGCCTCAGGCAGTTCCTCCTCTCTTCTCCACCACTGCCCCCAGGAGGACATCATAGTAAATGGGCAACAGGTCGGATTTTACCCCATTTCTTCCTTCCTTCCCTCTACTTTTTTCCCTCCTGCTCTCTTTCAAGCATTTAATCATTCATTTTGATTTTAAGACTGAAACTTATGAGTTAAAAATATGTTATTTGTTGAAAGCAGAATATGCCTTCCTTATTCAATCCTTCCATGACCTTTATTCCATTGTAATGTTAGAGAGGAATGGAGTGCAGAGAAAAGCACATTGTGTCTGCCAGGTAAATCATGACAGGAGGGTGTATGATCAGATCCCTTATCTTTGTTAAAGAATATTTTTGTAATAAAATCATGACTGTTATACAAGTATACAATGAAGACATAGCAAAGGTTTTATTTAACTAATTGATCAATGAAAGAATCTGTAAGCTGTTGGAACTAGTTCAAAGGAGAATTTGAAAACACACACAGGCCCTTAGGAATGCTGAAATAAATTTGTAAATTGGTTAATGTCCATAAGACAATAGTCAATTGAATCTCTGCCTGACAATATTTGCATTTGTATGGAAGAGAATTGTTTGCATTACTATCAGTATTCTATACAGATATACTGATAGTATAAAGTAAACAGTACTTGTACAAAATTTTAAGAAGTTCAAAGACAATGAAAGGTGAGTTAATTTAGATACATGTGCTAAACAGGACTCAAAATGATCTCTTTCACCACTTTCAAAATCTTTTAAATTTTTCATGACCCTTTCCACATCATGCAACAGGGACTTGTGTAACTTAGAACAGATTAAGTTGCTTATAAATGTTGCTTCTGTGCATACTCAGGATGGAATGAATATGAGCAAACAGCCATTGGATTAGAGAACTGAGTTCCAAGGGAAGGCCAGGAAATCAATGGATCCAACAAACTGTATCGATAAGAGAGTGTAATCACCATACATCAGATGAAAATAATAGTGCCCGGAATTTTACTTGATGGACCAAAATTCAAAGGAAAATGTGTAGAGAAATGTCAATTTGCATGAAATTGCCGGCCTGTTTACATGGCTACTGCTCCCAACTGTATCTCAGAAAAGTCTTTGAAGTCCTAAGTGTGATAAGGACATAAATACTCAGACCAACGTGCCTCCCAAACTGTCCCAGGGCAGCTGTGATGTCCCCTCACAGCCAACTTTGTTTGACAAGTACCCCTATACTTTCTACTTACCTAAGAAGAAGGGGGGAATGAGGCATTGAAAGTGATAGGGAAGAAAGAAAGAAAGAAAGAAAGAAAGGAAGAAAGAAAGAAAATCAGGAATTACTCAACACTACTCTGCCCTCCCCAGTTTCACTTGACATGCACATCTAGCTATCTGTCCTACTGCACTTTTTCTTCCAGCCCTCTACATAATCTACTCTCTACATTTCAAATTAGGATTTGCACCTTAATCCCAAATTTGCAGTCATGCTACTCCCTTGGAGTGTGTTTTCCTCTTTGTCCACCTGTAACTTTCTCACACATGCCTCAAAATTCAGTTAAAATCCCCTCTGTTCCGTGACTCCATGTTTTGAGTTCTTAGAATGTTCTCTTGCTATTATGAGACTGTAAATTCCTTGCAGAAAGAGCTTATTCAAATTTGGCTTACTTTGTATATACCCAACAGAAACACAGAAGATGATTAATGACTAAGAATATTAAACGAACTAGCAATATGTTAATGACTCATAGAATACATGAACAAACAGGGGAATGAATGAATGAATGAATGAATAGAATGACGTAAAATGTAATCAAGTGCTCCTCTTCCTTCTCAGGTATGTAAGTCCTAGGGTTTGTTGGTAAGTCACCCTGAGAGTAGGGACAATGAGGAAAGCATCTAATTCATCTTTTCCTCCCATTCAAGTCCTAACACAAACCTGTCTTATGAATTGAGGTGTATTTAATCTTTCAAAGTACTTTAGGAATGAGATTCTGTCATGGCCATCAAAAACTTGAATCCTTGAAAAGTAGAATCCTTAAAAAAGAATAACTACCAGAAAGTCTCATATACTCAAAAATTCATCCATGGGATGGGTGGCGGGGACCCACAACACTCCTCCAGAAGATTAATATCTTAGTGTCTATAACTGTTATCACTTCATTATGTACAAGAGAAGAAACACAAGAAATTCGTTTGTCTATTTTATCACTTTACCATCAAAGTGAATTCTGACAGGTGCATGGATTTAGAAGTCTCTTGTTTTATGTTATGGAGCAGGTGAGGATTTTATACTGGAGTCTTGAAGTGTAGATTGATTCTGGTAATTAAAGGTGAAAAGTCCTTGGTTTCATAAGGTAAACCCGAAGACACACGACTGTACCAGTCTGGATTGAACCAATCTGAAGTGAATCTGGGGTATTTGTTTTAGGGATGACAATGGGAATTGCGTGGGTAGATGCCTTCAAGCCCTTTTCTGAAATGAGGCTCCATGCTTTGCAAGCACTGATAAGTTAATTTCCAAGTATTCAAGCCCTTCGCTTATCCAAAACTTTCCAACTACCTTCTCAACTTGCTCCTGCATGCTCAAGTTCTCAGCAGAATGGTGTAAACAATATAGCTTTTGTTTCTCTTCTTTACTCAACCTTCTCCCCAAATGATAATATTGATTGCTCTTTGAAACCTGCCATATGTGTCTTATTTCAAGGTCTTAGTATTCTGTGTGACAGATTATAAATTTAGGAACTGTGAGTGTAATTCCAAATTTGCCCTAATGTATACACAACTTTTGCATACATCTTAACATTTTTGTGTGAATGTTTTGATGTACATTGCTTATTATAATATTATTTTGGTTATAGAAGTGCTATGAAAACAAACAAAACAAAGAAGAAGACTGTTTGGAAAATACAGCATATTTTAAAAACAAATAGTTCTGACACGGCATCTGGGGAAGACTTTTTTTTTTTTTTTTTAAATGAAAGACACTTTGTAAACTGTGGACTTTATACAAACAGTCTTAAAAGTGAAAAATAGAGATAAGAACTGAGAGGGAGGGTCAGATTTAGAAATGAGAGCCAGGACATAGTTGAAGGCTAAAGGTATTAGAAATTATAGAGAGGCAAAATGTTGAGAAGGGTGATTGATTTAAACTAAGTTGAAATATGGAAGTGTCCAGACACTTATAAAAAGGGATTGGATTTTGATTTACTGGTGGCTCAAACTTCACATAGTTTACATAAAGTGGCAATCAGGGAAGTCTGACTTAGGATCACGAAGCATACAGAATACATTTCCAACCCATAAAAAAGTTCCAACGATAAAGAAGCCGTTACTGAGGAGAAGTTGGATGAAAGCTTTGTACTTTAGAGGTGGACTGAGGCTGGCCATTCAAAACTTATGCTAATATTGACCCTTTCTCCCCACCTAATTTGAGTGTGCTCTACATTTTTGTGAAGTTACTAATTTATTTTGAAATTATCTTTTTGGCATAAAAATGTGCTTGATTCAAACAAACAAACAAACAAAAAGAACAGACCATAGTATGACTTCTGCTGCCTCCTTTTGCCCTTAAAATTACTTCCTTTGGAAAAGAAATCATCTGGGATTCAATACTGTCCAAGATTGAAAAGGTGAAGGTTTTAATTAACTGCCCTAGAACTTGTCATTGCAAGATGGGGGTATTTAGCTCAAGTGGTGTGAAGAGCTCTTAAATTATTCTGGCAATTGAGTTTTCATGCTTTTGTTCTGTATTGTAAAATCCTCTAATGGCTAAACACACCCACGAGCTTGGACTTTAGACCCTATGAACAGCAGGGGGGAGATATGCAACTGATGTAATGTTCAGTCCCGTGTGGATGGAATCATTCGAGTTTCTGGCATTTGTGCATATGCCAAAAGGGTGAGTGTGAATTAATCAGAATGGCTGGACTCTGGGCGACCAAAGTAGTTCTCAAAAAGTAGATGGGGGGAGGAAAAGGATTAAGAAAATTGAAAGCTAAAATAAAAGAGAATCAAGCACTCGCCAACGTTTCCCTCACACTAAATGAGGCCAAATGCCAATACTTTGATTTACAAGCCTCCGCATCAAGTTACTTTGGAGACAAGGGAAAGTGTCTGACTTGCAACCACAGATGGATGGTCAGCTGACCTCATGGCCATTCATCATGGAGATGCGGGAGTGAGTTCACTTCTCTGCACTTCAGCTAACAGCCCCTTAAAGGGTGAAAGTCAAGACTTGCAACTGAATTAAAGCTCATTCCAGTTGTCAGGCCAAATCCTTAAACTCTGGCCAGTTCACTCTATGATAATATGCACGTCACTTGACCTCTCTGTACATTGAAGCTTATTGTATTTCATTTTCAATAAGCAATGAGAAGTCTGAAATAACATACTGTCGGAATTCCTTTGCTTTAGGGTAGGGGACGGTGTTATGGGAATAACATTCGCCCTAGACTGAGGTTCTTAGGTACCCCTCAACGCACATAAGAAATGTGATTCACAGGGTCTTCTAAGCCTTTGTTACTCCAAGTATCTTTCACAGACCAGCAGAAGGTTGCTAGAAATTCAGAATCTCGGTCCCTGTCCCAGGCATACTGACTTGGAATCAGTATTTTAACCTAACAACAGATAATTTAAATGCATATTAAAATTTGGGAAGCACTGATGTATTAGTTACTGGTGTATAAAGCCACCACAATGCAATGTTTAAAATGCTTCCATATTCACCCTTAACACTTAACTGGATTTTTTTTTTTTTTTACAAGAATGCAGTATTTTAAATTTCAGCTTCTGAGGCATGGCTATATCTTAATTTATCTGTGTGTATCTAGACTTTTCTGAGTGAATATGACATAGCAGGAACTCAAGAAATGTTTATGGAATTAATTTAGGATATAAGCTTAAAGGGAAATATGCTTAAATCTAAATTTTAGCAACTTCTATTGTATTTTTTAAAATACATTAAAATTATAATGCTAAAAATATAATGTTAACAATCTTAACCCTCATTTACTCTATGTGTAGTTCAAAGTTTTAAAAAAACAATTTTCTCTGCATCACATTAGGGTATATGGGAAACTTCAAACACAATCACTTCCTGCTTCCCCATAGTTAGTAGAAGAGTGACAAAATAAGTCACTCCTAAAAGTGCTGCTAAGAAGAGTCTATTCTCCTCCCACTGTGGTAGGAGAGAAGGGTTTTCTTTTCCCCTTTTCTGAAAAGCCAAAGGTATGAGTAGAATGGGCATCAGATCTCATATGAAGAGTAGAGAACCACAAAACTGAAAACTGGCCTTATGTCATCAGATAGATGTCTGCTTGAATATGACACTGATGAATTGCCCCTTCCCAGGGAGAAGGGAGAAGAAAACGGGGTGAAGGAGTGTTAAGGAACAATTGGGGAAAAGGGCCAGAGACCCAATTATACTCAGCATCTATTCTGGACTCCCCCTGGCTCCCTATTACCCCCCCTCTCTGGCTTGTCCATCCTAATCTCTGCCTCTCTTATTCACAGATTGTTCTGATTTGTGTGGATTCCAGAACATGAGTCTGAACATGGCTATATATCTGACATAGCCAACTAAAGCAGATGAGACCATGGGCTATCTGTTTTTCCAGACCTCTGATACTTGGAGGGAAATTGTTACAAATTTTAGGAGTATGTCCTGGTGTCACCGACAAGGAGGTAACTTGAATATAAGATACCAAAGCCTAGAAAAATACCATGGGCATGAGCATCTCCTTCACTGGTTATGTTGGAATCAACCCAGGACTCAAGATGCTCATATGAAGGTTGAGATGTTGGACCAGCAGGACTGGCCAACAAAAGTAATCACTCCAACCACACTTAACTATTCCTCCTTCTTCACATATCCATTCCCTTACCATGATGGATCCCATTGTCAAAAGAGAGAAAAAAAGAAGAGATGCTTTATAGCTTGCCTATGTCCAATCCATTTCCTAGTGACCATAGCCACCATACTACACTATACTGGAGAAGAGCTTGAGATGGAGAATTGGGAAGACTCTAAAATGAATAGGGCAGATCTTGAACTCTAAGATAAATCTAATCTAATAGATTAAAATAACTCAAAAGCTAAGAAATTAGTCAATAAGAAGCTTAAGTAGCTACTATAGGGCATGAAGCATGATTCTGTGGAGCACAGTAGAAGAATGGTCATCAGAAAAAAAAAATACGTATCTACCTCATCATGTTCATTTCAGT
Source organism: Mustela nivalis (assembly GCF_964662115.1). Taxonomy (NCBI): domain Eukaryota; kingdom Metazoa; phylum Chordata; class Mammalia; order Carnivora; family Mustelidae; genus Mustela; species Mustela nivalis. Next base: position 82,285,516 of record NC_139034.1, on the reverse strand, counting down.
CAAAATGTCCACTTATAATAATATTCTACAACACAACTTCCTGAGTTATGAAAGGGATCAATATTCATTGTACATCCCAATATTATCAGTTTCACAGCAAGTGTACTGTCTTCCTTTGGGGACTATGGACTATATAGTCAGATTCATCAGGGAAAAAAGAGTTTTAGACTTAATAAAAGATTCCAGTGCCAGAAAAATCTGTTGGGGTATCTCCAGGCCACCCCAAATTGACTGAGAAGAGGTAAAAATCTTTTACTCTACCCCCAGCAACACCTTTGCAAATACTTTAGATACAGTCTTTCTCATGAGAGAGTTAAAGTTACATTTTTGACATTTGTAAAGAATTTTTAACACCTAGTAAAAGCAAAAATATTGACAAGGAAATAATATATATTTTATAAACATCCCAAAATAAGTACAACCAAGTCCATAAGATTAAGAGTTTCTGGAATCTTTGCTCATTTTAAAATTAAGGAAGAGGGAAAGATACTATAAATCTCCCTATATCCTAATTCTGATAAGAATCAAGATTAGAATTTCCCTTTTAATTGTCCAAGAGGAATGTGATAGCATAACTTTCATCTAGAAGTGGCCAATACACAGACATTCCCATCCTTTCATGGGAATGTTCACTGTCAGTAGTAAAATCATTTTCATTTGCTTCTGTGAAACCACTTAATCCACAGCCTATTTAAAATAGCACTTCTCTAAGAGGCGTAATTAGTTTTCTAACAGCTCTTCCTCCTGCCACTTTGCAAATCAGTCTAGGAGTCCAACTTTTAACACAGACATGTCACTAATTAGCACTGCCCAAAACCAAGTCCAATAGGGCTGTAATGAATGCACGACAATTGGGGAACTGAGTTCATTTCTCCATTTGAATCTTGGAAGCAATCCATTTTAATCTGTATGCAAAGGTCGACTTTTGAAGGAATAATTGTACTTTGTTTTGGTCCATCTGGATTGGGCTATAAATATGCCTTCCAGGTTTTATAACATTAAGTTACACAGACAGCACTCAATGTCAGAGTAATGTTCAAGAAGTCCTATATGGGTGATTAACTTGAGAACATTCATCAAATTGGTGCCCTGATCTTAGGGGAAAAAATGCATTTTTAAGCTAGAAGTGATTTCGGGGCTCTTGGTTTTGGTGAATGAAATGGATTCATTTCTAAAAAGTTCCAGTGCTTTTTGTTCTCTCTTATAATTAAGCTTAATCAAATAAACACATTTTTCTCCTTTCTTTAACATATGCATCTTTTTCTATGCCAGGAATTACCTTGCGGTATTAGAGTAACAATAACAAAAATATCCCGTCGTGGTCTTCGTGGTTTAAGGCCCACATACCAATCTTCTGTGATTGTTTTGCCCATTATATCCTCGCATATGTTTTTGCAGGATTTTACAACATGCTTCAAAAACATTAGAGGTTTGGGATTTCCACTTGTTACTATTTATGGTTTCAGCATTCACATACCATTGATTGTTTTTCCCTCTCCCTCTTCAAACCTAAATGTCAATTGTAATCTAAATTAATTTGCACTTGGAGTTGGCAAGAGGGAAACTTTGGTTCATGTAGAGAAACCACAGGCAAAGCAGAACACATTAAGTGCAGTTCTGGGTCCATCATCCTAATGTTCATTGTGTCCCTCTTCAGTTACCCAAAAGGCAATTAGACATTTGTCATTGTCATTTGGGAAACAGATACGAGGGAACCGATACATACGTTGATTTTTTCTTTAGAAATATTATGTCCAGATTTCTCACAGAAAGAAAATTATGATGAATTTCTTCTTGGTAAACATGCATAAAAATCAATTTTGGCAAAAGCAAAATATGTAACTTTATTATAAATGAAAGGTGGATCAGATGTTACAGAAACTCCATGGGTACCCAGATCACACGCTTTAGACACCTTGCCTCTCAGTTTCAAGGCAGGGTACCGAAGTGTCAAAGGTACTTAGTAAGTTGCAGATCATGTGAAAGGAACATAATGAATGGAAATAAAAGGTGTTTGGCTCTTCAAATCCAGAGGTGCAGCACGCAAACAGTCACTGTGAAGTGACGTCACAAGTCTCTACAGAAACCAAGGGAGATGCTAGGACTAAGGAGAGGGCTTTTGGGTTTGGCACCCTTTATTGTCAGACAATTGAGAAGGATTTGTCATGTGCCCCAAAGCATGTAGAAGCCAAATACTCTCTAAGTCTAACAAGGCTAGAGTTGTTAAGTTCAACAAACAAGATCGAGGAATGTAAATAAGAGAAATATAAATTCTTTAGGTAAGTGAGTATGGACTGATGCAGTAGAAAAGTAGGAAAGTCACCATCCCAGAGAAGATAGAACACAGAGGGACAGGGAAGGGGATGAACAGCAGATCAGACCTGGGAACAAGCTTCTTGCAGCTTTGAATAGTAAAAGGAAGCCCCATCTTTAGAATGGGAACCTCATGCCTGTCCCTTACCCTATCTGAATCTAGTTTGCTTTAGACCTTGAGAAAAACCTTCATGCCTGCATTGCTTTTAAGATAGGAGTATTGTTGTTACAGTCGAGTCCTGAATGGTGAAAACTAAGCAAAGCAGCTAAATGCTTTCCATAAACAAATTCTTTTATTTACTTTTAAGTATACAGAGTGCTGTCAGCGAAGCCATAGATAAGCATTTAATGTAATTTTCCATCACAGTTCCTTATGTATTGCCTAGTGATGAAGGGTTATGTTCTAGAAGAGCTGACAATGATTTTAAGTGTGGACGTCTCAAGGGAATCTCTGAGGAAAAAAATGTCAGGATATTTTATAACATGATTAATAACCATTAAATGGACAGGAAGGGTTTTTTTTTAAGTTGTGGATTAAGGTTTATGTTCTTTGGGCCTTCAAACAGTTTCCAGCTTTTATTCATATCTAGTAAGACATGAAGGGCTAGGCAAGAACAAGGCTCCACCCCTCGCTAGGCAACATGCCCCGTCTTCTCCAGGTGCTTCAGTAATAGTTGCTAAGGAAGCTTACGGGGCAGGCAGGGCACATATGCTCCCTCCCAGAGTAGCAGGGAACAATGGAAGGTTTGCAATTTTGTATCTCCATGGGATGGACACCTGAAGGTCTAAGCAAAGACTGTGTGGTCTTCCCGGCATCCTTGTATGTCTACAGACTTGTACAGGAAAGCCCAGTTGGTTAGGAAGCATGCCGCCCCCCCAACCGGCTTCCTTGATCATCTGTGGCTCCTGAAACATTTGCATCATGGGACCACTTTTCCTCATATAAATAAATTTCTTGGAGAAGTATTTTATTGGCATAGTGGTAGTCTTTCAGAAATATGGTCTAATGGGAGCCACACTACTTAGATTCCTTTCTTTTAAACTAAGCCTAAATAATCTGAATATATTTTCCTTAGATTATATGAGTTCAAGAGTGTGGAAATGGCTTGTAAATTAAAGGATGCTGTAAAATACAGAGAGTTTTCATGCTTCTTAAGTGAAGAGGACAGATTACTTGAGGATCTCAGCGTACAATACTGAGTTGCTGGCACTCTGAAGTTTACATAGTACGGTAGCATCAGTCTGCAAGGACACTGTCTTTTATTTTAGTTATTTATTCCACATTTCTGATCCTATGGTCTCCTCTCCCACAGAAATACACTCTAAAATATTTAAAACATGTCCTTCCCATCCAGATTCTATTGGTTGGTTTTATAAGTTGGCATATTTTTCAAAATATTTCAAATACTTCTTGCTGTTGGGACACCTGGATGGCTCAGTTGGTGAAGTGTCTGCCTTTGGCTCAGGCCATGATCCTAGGGTCCTGAGATCGAGCCCCATGTTGGGCTTTCTGCTAAGCGGAGAGCCCGCCTCGCCCTCTGCCTGCTGCTTTGCCTGTATTCTGTCTCTCTCTCGGTCAAATAAATGTCAGTCTTTTTTAAAAATGTATTTCTTGTCTGCAATAGTTCTGCCTTCTTGGTGTCATGCAGAAATTCAATTTCATTTATCAAAATCGACATTTTGTTTTTGAGATCTATTCCTGTTGGTGTGTATGAATTCAGTTAATCATGTCTAATTGTTGTATAGTATTCCCTTCTCTTAAAACATTTTATTTTATTATTCTCTTCATTTCTTCAGGTCTGATTTTGTATTTTCTTTCCAATCTGACAGTCACAAAATATTTTAATTTTTAGTTTGTCTGTTTTTTCTTTCTCTCTCCTTCTGTTTCTTTCTGTAATGCTGGCCAAATGTCCTTCGTTGCTGAGTGGTAACTAAGTCAAATGAGCGGTAACCCTCCAGGACTCCGAGGATTTTATTGAGGATGGGATCCAGGAGTCTGTGCTCACTCACCACCTCCTACAAATGGAGAAAGGTAGTTTACCCCAAAACATCTAAGACTCGTGAGTGATTGTCACGGAAACTTCACACTTACTGAAGATCATCTTTCAAATATACCATGTTTCTACTTTTCCCCAGAGAATGGAGAAATTAAAAGATCTGCTAAATTTAAAAGATCACAGTACAAAAAATATCTAATGTGTTGACAGAGACATAACTAAAGTATAAATAACTTGCTTTGGATGTATATTCAGATATCAAATGAGGTCCAGAGAATGCTTCCTCTTCAAATAGGTATGCACACACTTAAAATGATGTACTTCATCAAACTCATGTACACTGATGCAAAGGTCTTCATCTGTAGGGCAGTCACGAAGATTACTTGGTTACACTTCCTAATGCCATGCCTAGTAACACAGATGTCATTGCCTTTACTCATGTACACTAAACTGATGAGGTTCCACCTGGAGAAAAACTGGAGCAGAGTTTCTGCCATCTAATATCACTCACAGGCTTGCTGAAATAGCAGCAGTCCTGTGCATAAGAGCAGGGGTGCATGGGGCAGCCCTCTTTCCTGTAATCATGGTGGTCACCACAGTTCCTGCCACAAAGGTAGCTTCCCCAGATCTACCACGTCTGACAGTCTCCTCTTCCTCCCTGTAACTGGGTACTTAAGGACATTTAGTTGTTCTCTGATATTTCCTCTCCCCTGTCTTAGAGTGTTTCTATTCTTATAGGTTGGCCACTCACCATGAGGCTAACCTCTGTCTTTATCTCAAGGTCTTTGACTTGACTCAAAGGGCTTTCTGCCCTAGAATTCCTACTGCAAATGCAAATAGAATGTGAACAAGTCAAATCTGTGAACATATCGTTCAGGTCCCTTATCTTACTCTGTGACTGTTATCGTCAGCCATGCAATCTCAGTATCTGAATTTATTCTTATCTCTTTGCCCCACTCTCTCTATTAATGCATCATTAGATCTTGTCAACATTTACCTTGAAATGTGTCTCCTGTGGGTTTTTTTTCCCCCATTCTGACCCCCATTTCCTTATACTTGAATGAATGCAATAGATTCCTACATATTACCCATAATTTTTCTATTCTCACTTTTAATTATTGTCAAAGATGAAGCAAAATGGTATAATGCTTAGGACTGTGGGCTCTGGGGAGAGATGCCTTGATTTCTATATAGTTTCATTTTTACAAAGTTATAGAAATTTGAACAAGTTAGTTAACGTGTTAATACCATTTTTTCTTCATTTATAAAAGGGAGGTGATGATGCTACCTCGTGAGATTATTTGAGTGTTCATCCACATAATTCACAGACAGTGATGCATAGTGCACGGTCTGCTTTAGAAATTTAGAGATAGAATTTGTGGGACTCTGAGAAAATATAGAGAATAGTATTCCAACCTAGTTCCCTCAACATCTGACAGAATTGCCTCCCTGGCATTCAAAGTCTTCCTAAATTGTTTTTTTGTTTTTGTTTTTGTTTTTCCCTGAGTTGAAAAAATTATTAAAAATCGAAAATAACTGCAGATATTCTCACATTGTGTTATAACTTTTTTTTTCTTTGCATTTTTTATCATGTGATGCTTACTACTTACATGGGCTCTTTTTTGGAGAGGAAAAAAGCCAATTACCGTTATTAAAGGAAGACCAAAGTCTTGAATGGAGAAACCCTGACAGCTTGCTCTATTTTCTCCATACAAGGGTATACTCTTTTAGCAAAATAATTCTTTTAAATACTTACTATTATGAATTTCGAAAAAAACACAGTGAGAATTTTCTAAGCCTCTATAAGATGTTTAGGAAATAAATAAAGATGGAGTTTGACCTTCACTTACTTCATGGCAAATCCTTTTTGCTTCTCACTGAAACACATTCAGGTAATTCTTATGAACATGAGGTGATTCCTCTGCCTGGAAAGGACCAGAGGTGCTTCCTCAAAACTTCAAACAAGGAGAAACCTAAAAAAAAACAAAAATAAATGGAAAAGAGAGACTATTTCTGTATTCCAGGATGGGAAGACTAAAAAACACATGCACACAAATAAGATAATTTTAATATAGTGTATTTATGAGTTTACTGTGTAACACAAGCATGAAATGTGTTCCCCTCCCAATTTATTTGGCTGTGCACTTTTTGATTGCCTCTTTCAATGACAGCTATTTTTAATGTACTTTCTACATGGAGAACAGAAATGAAAGTCAGCCTTCAAAGATGTTGTATCTCAATTTAAATTTCAAGCTTAGCTAAAAAAATCTAGTGAAATTTTTAATGTGAAATTAATGAAGTAATTATACATGTTTCTGAAGAAACAAAGTGATCAATTAAATTTTAAAAGGAAATAGAAAAGAGAAATGAGACTGGATATTGGGATATATCATTAAAAAGATGATCCTTCTAGAAAATAGTGTATATTTAAAATTTTCTCATAATATAAAATATGCTATGATCTCTTAGAAAGATACATCATCAGAATAATATGTTAAAGTTGGATTTCATTACACATAAGCAAATATAATAGGAAGCATCACTAACAAGGGAAAGTAAAACATCATGCCCTAAATTTTCTTTCAAGTAAAACATCTTAAAAAAAAAAAGTCAAAGTAGATCCTCAATTTACGTGGCAAACCAATGTATTTTACAGTTAAATTTTGGTTAATACTTTAGTATTTAGTATTTAGTTAATACTTTCAAAAATAATGAGGGGTGCCTCGTTGGTGCGGGGTCAAAATCTCAGGATCATGAGATCAAGTCCTGTGTCAGGCTCCGTGTTCAATGTGGAGTCTGCTTAAGACACTCCTGGCCCCGACTGCTCGTGCTCACTCTGTCAAATAAAATAAATAAATCTTTGTTAAAAAGTATTGAAAAATGGAGTGCATGGGTGTCTCAGTCAGTTAAGGGATAAACTCTAATTTTAGGTCAGGTCATGATCTCAGGGTCCTGGGATCAAGCCCCACATTAGGTGTTGTCACAGGGGATTCTGCTTGAGGATTCTCTGTCTCTCCCTCTGCTCTTCTCCCCACAAATACACACTCTCTTTAAAATAAATAAATAAATATTTTAAAAGGGTCAAAAGTTATGTAATTGTTAGATGCATCTTAAAACAATGAAGAAAATAAAATAATTGATGATGAAAAAAAAAATCATGTCCCCAAATATTTTATACATCACAAGTAAACAGGAAAGCAAAGAACATAATGGGTGGGGTATTTGTTCTGCATCACAATAAAAACTTATTATTTTCATTACAAAAAGTCAGGAATTTTGAAGGAAGCATCATGGTAGACTGAACGCGTGTTCCAGTTCCGCTCCATCCATAAACCCCACTGAAATGCATAAGTCATATAGCCTTTGCCTATAAAGAAATCAAAAAGAAAGAAAACCATAATGACAAAAGGGGATAGCAAATAACAGAACACTAAAGAAATTAGAAAAACTCAGCAATATGTTTAGGGCAGAGGTGACCCAGAGGAAGAACTTATGGTTGACTTAGGAAGGAGGGTCTGTAGAAAACACAAGTGTTTATGGAGAAGGTGATGTGGGACATGCAGTGACAAGAGAAAACCCAAACCAATGTGTGAGCAATGTCGAACCCATTTGGAGATTGCCTGTTCCTGAATCCCACATAACCCTTTTTATGGTATAATCGCTCAATATGGTGTAGCACATTCTCCTAACGCTCCACGGTATTGCCCTCTAGATCAAGGGTGAGTGGCATCCCATAATATTTGCACTTAAGCCGAGGTCAATACTGTACCATGTTGGTGCAGAATTTTAAGGGAAATCCTGTTGAGCTGTATTGGAAATTTATAATAGACTAGAAAATTATCACATTTTAAAATTCATTTTATGTCTCAGTTTTACAACTTGAAAGTCAAGATAAATTAACATTTTTTTTCCTAAATAGACAACTTCTAGGGTCCCAATATTGTGTTCTGAATTATAATGACTCTGAAAACAAGAAATAGGATGCATGATCTTTGCTTTAATGAACACACATTGATTGGAAACAGTTTATATCCTGAGACAGAATAGATACTGAGAAAGAAAGTTTAGTTCTATGCTTTTCTTCCTGGAGACAATTTTATCCTTTCTTTCTTTCTTTCTTTCTTTCTTTCTTTCTTTCTTTCTTTCTTTCTTTCTTTCTTTCTTTCATTTTCTCTTTCTTTCTTTCTTTATGTATTTTTTAAACTTAAAAGAACTTCATGTGATATTTCAAATTAGAACTAAAATTAACTTAACCCCAATCAATTTAGACCTGTGATTTCATTGATCTGATGATATGTAAAGTAAATGAATATTCTTCAGGCTCCTGAGGAATCTGGAGATGTACATATCAGAAAAAAAAAAATCAAATGGATAGGCCTGGATCACTTAACTATGAAAAACCCCTGCCTTAAGAGAAAAAAGCTTGAGATCTTAGTTGACTGTGATAAAATGGTATCGAATGCTTTTCTTTACCCATTATTTTTAACATACATCACTGAAAACATTTTCAGCCATGTCCTGCCTTTTTAAACAATGAATGAATGTCAAAGAAAAGACCTTAAGAACAGACCTGAACCCAAAACCCAGACTCTGAGGGGAGCACAAGGTAATAAAAGGAAATTTTCTTTCCCAAATGTCAAACAAAGCACCTCCACAGGAGGGATCCTATACTTCCATAGCCATCAAAAGTGTGAGGAACAAAAATTATGGTACTTTTAGGCTCTGAACGCAATCAACCCTCACGTGGGTGTTCCAAAGTATAGCACTGCCCCCTGATCCTCACCCCAAAGAAAATATTGTATTCTTAGTTTCTATCTCCCGGGACAGAGGAATCCCCTGGCCAGCAGAGAGTGGATCCTGAATTCTGAGTGTCCTTCAGTCCTGCGGATTTGGACACCTAACATTATTATTTACTTCTCATCATTATCAGACATGTCTGCATAATCGGCCCTGAGCTCTCCCCCGCTTCTATCCCCCACCTTTTCCGTCTTTCTTTTTCCTTTGTTCCTACAGGTACTGGCTAGCTTTACAAGCTGTCATAATTTTGTTTCTGGTTTGACCTGACGGGGAGCAATGTCCTCATCACATCCAAACCCGTCCTTATCATCAGATGGATAGTAGCAATAAGCAAGGATCTTTACCCCAAGGCTCCTTCTGGGAACTTCAACAAAGACATCCCTAAAAAACATCTTACACAGAGACATGTTCAGACCTAACGGTAGATAAGACAGAGCCCATCCTCTTGGGCTCCCACACAGTCAAGTCATACAATCTCCACACATGCCAACAATTAACACTAAAACTCTAAAACCACATCCAGTGGAAAGAGGACACAAAAGTGCTTCATTTTAGTGAAAGACATTGTCTACCACCCCAGAGAGTCTACCCTGAGAATACCGTTAAGTCATGTTGCACAAAATGACTTTTGTGATTTGATTATATTTCTAAAAGTAGTTTTGCTTCCAATTTCACCTCTAAACGCTTAGTGTTTAGCACTTTCAGTGACCTCTTTTCCTCCTTAAGCTGGTTTCTGTGTATTCTTAGAAAACATCTATTATATCAATACTATATTGCTATAAATTATATACATTTACTGCAAGCAAATGAAACAAACTTTATTGCAACCCACGTTATAATTTTGCTATGCCTGCTCACAATGCTTTCTACCATATAATCTTCAATCATAACCTGATATTTGAGAGAAGTTTATACTTTAAAAATAATCTGACAGTTGAAAGCGCATTAGGTTTTTCTAACCTAATTTGGTTAGAGTGTGTTTTCACTTTATTTTAGAAATTCATTGTCAAAATTGATCCCAAGTTCAGTTGTGGCTTCTTTCATTGTACCCGAAATCCAGACTTCAAAACATTTGCTTACTTAGTTGGCCTTTTGAGGGCAAGAATCATACTATCGCACTTGAAGGAAGTTATCAAGTATCATAAACAACTTAATTTAGATCTTAAGCTTGAGTGTCAAGGAGAAATAGTGAACCAACTTTGTTTCCCACTTGAAAGCTCCCTTCGAAGGCTCTGGAGATTTATGTGGGACAGGTTATTATACTTCTCTTACTAATCAGAACTCTTGTTCCCTTGGCAACCTGCATATTTGTTTCCCCCACACTAGCATTCCAGAATCCCCCCCTCCCCAAATGATTTATTTCCCTATTGCTACAGCCTATGGGCACATTACATACTTTAAAACAACACATTAATCTACAGCTTTCCAACCCAGACAGCAGACACGGCCATCCTTCTTGATAACCACTGCTGGCTATTACAAAGAAAGCATTCCTGATTTAGGCTACAGTCAAGAAATTGTAGGGGATGACATGCCTTGCACCAGTCTCCGAAGTCATGTGTAGGCAGACTGCCAGGTGAGAGCTAAAGCCACAGCTGCAAATTTTCATAGAAAATGCCCTGTACCAGTCTCTGAAGCTTATTTTTGACTACTTAGGGCCGGCCTTCCTGAAAATAAATGGAAGATAAAAAAACCAAAATGCATACTGGGCCACATTTATTAGATAGATAGATGGGTGTGATTTAGTGATTGTTATTTCTCCTTCTCCTTTGGCTGGGCTGGAGCAGTGAATGAGTTCTCCTGGTTCAGTCCTCAAAGCCCCACGCAATTTTTATATTCAGAGTAAAACCTTGCACTAAAAACTTAGGGTTAATTTTCCAATTTCCATACATTACCTTGGGGGGAAAAAAGTACCTTTCAACTCTTCACCAGGATAAGGGCAAATATGGTTAGTCAGCCCTTAAAGGGAAGCAGATCCTTCAAACCTCAAAAATTCTTCTCTGTTAAAATTCCTCTTGGACATGGTTTTTTTTTTTTTTCCCCCAAAGTATCCCGTTACTTAGAATACCAGGCACATATTCAGGGTGGCATAGCACCCTCACTAAGCAGGGATTGAGACTGATTACAAGAATACGTGGCATTTAAGAAAAAAATAATTAAGATATTTTACCTCAAAGTTTCATTCTCATCCATGGCATATACAATGAGTGAAAGCTTACATATGCCATGATAAATTGATTTTGTTCTCTTATCATAAATTTCCATATGATTTTAAGAATTCTGCAGTGTGATCCACTGCCTTTTTCACTTCTTCTTCTCCTCCTGCTCCTCCTCCTTCATATGTGCATTTTTTATAAAAATGAAACTTCACAATAAACAGCAAAAATGACATTACCCATCCTTTTCTGTTGTCTTTTTCCCTCTACCTAGAGATAGTCATTATCCTAAAGTTGTTCAGAATATATGCCTTACGTATCCTGAGGTTTGACTTTATGTTTGAAATATATAGTATATATATACTTTATATATATATATATATATACACACACACACACATATTTATATAGTTTATATAGTATATATATGTATGGATATGTATTATATATATTTCCACATAAGTATATGTGTGCACATCTATACATATATAGTTTTAAATGTTTTATTTTATATATATATTAAGCTACTCTTTATTCTTCATGAAATAATATATTTTAATTAAGCATTTCATTCTGAATTAATTTATTTTGATTACTGAATAAATGGTCCCAATATCTGCCTCTGTAATCTTAATAAATAAAATTCATTTCAGCAGTTATCTAAAACTAAAATCTTGAAATATCAGGGCTGACCTACTTTGAAGGACTAAGAGTCTTTAACCAGGAATCTAGAACCTGACTTCCAAGTTTTGATTATGTAAATCTCCATGTGGCCCAATTATTTTAAATGCTCATGTAACCTGGATGTATGATCTAACACTTAGCATTAGCTCTAGGTGGCTGGTAGTAAATGCTTAAGAACGAGACCCATAATTCACCTAAAATATGTAATACTAGACCAGAAGGAAGTTTGTTTCTGACCACATGTACCCTAATTTGTCACAAAGCATGAGGTGTGGGAACCTTCCTAGCAGCTCATGGCTGAGCCACCAATTGGCTTAGATGTTTTAGTGTTTAAGTCAATATTCATAGTCTTACTCTCACTATGATTTTCTTTGTGTAACTTAATTTCCTTTATCCAATATGGGTTGTGTTAACCTCTCGGTACTTTTCTCTGCCATGACCTATCTAGGAAGTTGGTAAGAATTTTGTTTTAAAAGACCCAAACTCTGCAGCAAAAGTGCAATAACAGAGAAAATACCTTATACCTAAAATTAAAAAAAAAAAATTCTACCTTTGAAATATGGGATTTGCACAAGAACTGGATTTTCTTAAGTCCTCTGGGTTGAATACATTCAGAATTTATTTTCCATTGAGGAACTGCTCATTGCTCCAGTGAGCAAATATGTGAGCATAGGAACACAGAGATAACCACATGCAGCATGACATCAGAAAGAGTAGGTTAGTCATGGGCTCGCCAGTGTGTCCTGTGTGTATGTGTGTTGTTGTTGTTGTTGTTGTTGTTGTTATTGTTTTCACTCATTGGAAAACTTTTAAAGCATCTTATATGTGAACAATTAAATATATTCATAATTTGATTTCTTTCCAAACTGTGGACGTGGTGTATGTGTTAACATCTATTCTAGACTAGGCAGAGTGGTGAAGGTTCCACATCCTTGAAACTTTCCAAGGCTGCTGATGTCAAGCTCTGACCAATTGACTATTTACTATTTGAACGGGGTCCAGCAAATCATTTACCAAGTTGCTGAGTATCAGTTCCCCAGCCCACTCCACCAAAAGCCTTCACCACCCATGCGCTGCTCAGGCCAAAAAGAAAGTCATCTTGAATTCTGCTCTTTCCCTCCTCCACCCTTTGTGACCCATCTGCTAGTTCCTCCTCCAGACTGGATTCCAGATCGATTCAGTTGCCTTCATGCCCGCTGCTAAAACCCTGGCTCACCCAGCTTCATCTTCTGCTGGACTACTAAAAAGCTTCCTAACTCATCTCTTCTCTTCTTCATTCTACCCCTACCCCCCGCAAATATTTTCTCCATCCAACCAAAAGAATGAGCTTTTTAAAACACCAGACCACACTACTGTCCTTGGGAAGAATCTCCAACATTTTCCCATTGGGTGTAGCTTGATTGTCCAGCCTCCCTACATGTGGGGAGGGTTTGTCCAGGGGGTTTGTCTTAAATATCTCATGCTGTTTTATGACCATCTTGATCTTTCCAATTGATCAGGTGCCTTCTCATGCTGTAACGTTAATGCTACTCGTTTCTCCCCATCTCTAACGGCGTCACAACACCATTGTGCTGATACCTCCAGCTTGCTGGTTTGTCCTCCCCTGAGGTCATCTCACATTATTTCTCCACTCCCTGTGATTGTCTGAGGGCAGGTATGCCCATTCCCGGCTCTTTTCATTCAGGTCTTAGCTCCAAAGTCAGAGAACAGTTCCCTGATCATCCAATAGAAAACAATCCTCTGAAACATTATCATTCAGAACTGTATTTCCCTATATATTCATTTTTATGTATATATGTCTTCACCTACCTATATAGTATGTATCATATTATTCATGTATTAAATATCTTATTGCATGAAGCTCTTTGAGTACAATTGCTTAACACTGTTCCCTCAAAGCCAGACAGTAGTAAGCATGTAAATATTTCTTTAAATGAATGCAGATGTTGAGTCCTGGTCGCTCGTTTATACAATGCAGCATAATTCCTTCCACTTCGCAGCATGATTTGTAAGGATTAGCTGTGTCTCAGAGGTGCCTACTGTAAAGAGAGATGGAACTGAAAATTCTACAGATTGGTACAGAGTTGCTAGAGTAACTGTTATTTCTTATTTTTCTAGGTCCTACTCCTGTCTTTAAAATGTACTTCCCTTCCTAATCGTGCTTTCTTTGTTTCAAATGCAGCAGATCTTTAGAGCATAACTTTAATTATGATACAGATGATAACAAGAGTAGATGGCACCTACACGTACATTGATCTCTCTTGGCTCCTTTTTTGCAAAAGAAAAGAAATTACAGGCAAGGACACACGCTCAATCATGATTAATTTTGAAGAAAAAAAAATGAACCATAACAACATTTCTAAACACACACAATAATAATGTTATGCTTGTAAAGTTTTTCAAAGTAGTTTCCCACATGTTCCCACAACACTGAGCGAGATGCTCAAAGGATATTATGTCCATTGAGTAATTGAGAGGTTTTGCTTCTTGGGAGAAGGTGTTCTCAGGCTCACCAGGTCCGGGGTCTGGGCAGCCGAGACAGGAACCACGGTTGCTGAGACTTACTTTTATTCCTTCCCCCCACTGCTCCAGCCTTTTCTTTTTCTCATTTTTGCTCTTCTAGCTTCAATCCTCTCTCCGAATTCAATGTTGCATTTGGCCAGTCGGCCACTGTCTTTCCCCTGGGTTTTTCTTCCTTATTTCGGTCTTTTTTCCTATTGCCGGTATTTGATTAGTGGACTCGTGGCCTTCCAGGGGGTTTGTCTTAAATATCTCATGCTGTTTTATTACCATCTTGATCTTTCCGATGCTATTTGTACATTTCTTTTCTCTCCCCTCATGGCATTTCTAAAAGATTGTGGGATGAGGGAGAGATTGCTCAAATGAAGGCCTCTTTATTTGCTAGCCATGCTTTCTTGACAAGAACCTTAATGAACCGGACTCGTGAGCTGTTGGGCTGTTTGTTCCGGGGATGTGAGCAGGACACACGAGTGTGGCAGGTACTAACTCAACAACCACCTTCTGCTTTTGTGTCCCACGTGTGTCAGACACGTCCTTGTGCACTGGTGATACGCCAGATGCTTATGTTCTTGGAAATTTCATTCCAGCAGAGTAAAACAGGAAAACACATGAACAATTGGATGCTGGTGAAAATAGTTAAAACACTGGATCAAGTAATTTCAAATATCAGACTCAGATCTAAGGGGTTATATATGCAGACGTTTAGTATCCTAAAGTCTCTGTGCAAGAACTAACTTCAAACAGGTAAGCTCTGGAGATGGGGAGAGGAAAGGAGAGCTCTGCCTGGCTTCAGAGGTCAAAGGAGAATTGGATTTCAAAAGGAGGAGTAAGTTCCAGATGAGTTGATGAAAGGGGAACTGAGATTCTTATCCACTTATTTCTCAAACCTGAACTCCTCTGCTCGGACACTGGCTACTTCTTATGCTGACGTGTAAATACCTTTGTACACAGCTGCAGATACGAACAGACAGTTACCTACGCATCAAATATGCAAGAGGTGTTTGCTGGAGAAAAGAGACGTTTGTTGGCCAAGTGGATGGGAATGAGCCTGGTGTTGGTCAAGAGCATTAGCCTTCGGGAAAAACACTCATGATTATCAGTCCAGTTCCCTTTGACAACAATTCCCGGAGACAAAAGATACCTGATCTAAAAAGGTCAGTGGGTCAGATCGTATGCTTTATCCGTTAATCCATAATAAAGAGTCGGGGATCTGGGTGGGGGAATGGCACCCTCCTGCTGATAGGTCCGGTTGGCACGCTTCCTCCCGCGCCCTCTGTCCCTCTGGGGTCACTGATCCAGACTCCTTGGCTCCAGTCTTCAGCACAGGTCAAGGAACCACCTGATTATCCCACAGGTGGAATTCAGCCTCCTGTTCTGATTTTATTTTCTCCCCTCTGAGATTTTCCCCTGGTTTCCTAAAAGACCTTCTCCTCTCTCGTACTCCCTCCTCCTACCTTGCTTCCTCTAGCACCCCCTCCGCTGGACATGCTTTCTTCTATGGCTGTGCCCTCCTCCCACACAGAACCCTACCTGATCATCATGATCTTTACGCAGCATAAAAACACATGCAATTGGGGTGACAAAATTCAGGCTGTATTCCATGTTCACTTTCTACTTGTTCGATGCAGCTTTTTTTTTTTTTTTTTAAGACTTTATTTCTTTGATAGAGAGAAATCACAAATAGGCAGAGAGGCAAGCAGAGAGAGAGGGTGGGAAGCAGCTCCCTGCTGAGCAGAGATCCCCATGCGAAGCTCGATCCCAGGACCCTGGGATCATGACCTGAGCCGAAGGCAGAGGCTTAACCCACTGAGCCACCCAGGCGCCCCTGTTTGATGTGTCTTATTTATTGTTCTCTCTCACCCTTGGCTCTGGTTAGCCCCTGGGGGTGATGGGGGGTAAGGCTACAATTAATGTTATTTAACACTTTCATTTTTACAATTGAATGGAAAGTAGGTAGTCTAAACATTTGTTTAATTTCTGAGAACAATAACACTTATAAGACAAAATTTGACATATGAAAAATTTTACTCCAGGATCTCTTTAAAAAACCAGCTTTATGTAGGCAGGTAAAATATTTTTCATTATGAAATACCGCAAAATCAGTGATTCTACAAGCAAGATGTATGGGTGTTAAGGGTTCCAGCATAGATACGAGGTTCTCAGGAAACCAAACCAAAAGGAGGATTTGGGGACCTTCAATGAGGCATTTCAATCACTCACAAAAAAATGGAAGTAATAAGTGTGCCCATTTCCTGGGGATTGAAAGGATTAAATCAAATAATTTATGTACACTGCTCAGGCCAGTGCTAGCTCACAGTAAAAAACCAGAAGTTTGGAAAAATATTCGATTGAAATAAAAACCACTCAAAAGGTAGGCATTGTATGTGCGTACATTAGTTCAAGGATAATATTTTTCTATATTCATGAAATTTGACCTCCCATTTCTTCCCTGTGCATTCCTTTTGCTCTTTTCTATAGTTAAGAAGCCTTCTTTACTGTATTGAGCCAGGAAACACAAAAGAAAAGGTAGTTGAGAATAAATATTAGGACTTGGTTTGTTACTTTTGTTTTGTTTGTACAAAGGGTGAGCATTCCAAGTAGGCACCAAGACTCCCAGCAAAGGCAACATGAACATTCTGGAGGTGACAGTTCAATTTGTGTTACAGGCTGGTAAGTTTCTCACCTACCTGGCTCTCTTTCCTTCTGAGCTCAGAGATGGACTACATTTTCTTGCCCTCCTATCATTAAAGATGGTCTTGTGACAGATATGAACCACCTCGAAGCCCAGCCCTTTGCAATCTTCTACTCTGTGTGTCGATTCCATGTCATCCAGCAGGCTGGATGCCAAAGTTTGGGGCAACATGGCAGCCTGTGCTGAAGAAGGCAGAGTTTCCTCCTGCTGGGATACTTGACTCCCTCCATGGTGTAGAGGTCCCCTTGTTTTTGTACCCTCCCCCATCTCCCTGGTAAAACTGTGAATTAGAAACAGCTTCCCATTTATCTTAAGGCCCTGGAGTTTCTAAGTTTGATTGCTATTACTGTTAGTACTATAATGGGATATATAAAATCTGGGCTTTTCCCAAGAGAGCTAACCAGTTGGGTGTGCACACAGCAGAGCTGAGAGTATGCAGGAGAAGATGATATTGGTGCAATGGCAGACTTTGGGACTAGAACTCAAACACTATTTGTGAGGAAGACATGGTTCAGTATTTCAACCAGCAGAGTCAAGGACAGAAAGAAGGTGATAATGAAATTGCAGAAAGTTTGGGTGATTCTAGAACATTCAAAAAAAAAAAAAAAAACCCAAACAAACACTTATTAACATTCAAGAATGTAGCTTAACAACACTGCAATTTATTTCTACATGTCCCATGCCCAGCACACGCCCAAGGGGTAGAGGATCAATGGTTGGGAAAGAATTATAGATGGGTACCATCCACCTGTCTGGCTGGCTGACTTCTGAGAACTCATGTCCTTCAGAGTGATGGGAGACAGTGGTCGGAAGAGTCCTATGTCCAGAGCCAGGTGTGAAGGGAGAAGCCTTAGCCAGAAATGGCCTCGGAGGACAAGTGGATAGAATAAAGACTTAACCGTATGAGGGGAGGGATGCTGGTACTCTGGGGCACCGCACTTAGAAAGTGAGGATAGGGAGAAACACCCCTCCCCACCAAGCACAGAGTAAACTCCCATTGTGGTGAGAAAGTGTTTAGCAAATTTAAATTAAATTATTTATGGAGGGCTTTTTGTATGATTTTCTTTTGGTAGGCCGAACACTGGAGATAACCATTTTCTCGTGCCTTTTTCAAATGCCAATACTGAATTAAAGCAGTATTGGTAGTACTTTATATTTTATTTTAAAATAAAAGAAGATTCTAGGGGCACCCGGGTGGCTCAGTTGTTGAACGTGCGACTCTTGGTTCTAGTTCAGATCATATCTCAGTGTTGTGAGATGGAGCCCAGTTTCGGGCTCTGTGTTCAGCATGGAGTCTGCTGGCTCCTCTCTCCTCCTTTCCCTGCTTGCTTTCTCTCTCAAGGTCTCTCTCTCTCTTTCATAAATAAATAAAATCTTTTAAAAAATCATTAAAACAATTAAAGAAGATTCTAGTGCTCTTTTTGCATAAGATGTGTTTTTCACTGAACAGTTTATGGTGTACCTTTTACCTATTTATCTGAGTGATTATCATCCCAGAAACACTGACTGGTGATATCCATTCACTTACTAAGTAAAACCACAGGCTTGGACACACTGACATGGGAAATAGAAGATTTCCTAAATTAAGCCAATATCTGTGGAAGAGAAATTTTGAAACAAGTCCTAAACTTGCGACATATGGGTTCCTGCACGTCGCCAGAAGGAAAAGTTGACAGAAATTTGGGCAGTCCATCAAGACACCTTTGTCTTTATTTAGTAACTCTTGGCAAGTCTGAGTCAGTAGCTATTGGAAAGATTTCCAATGTAAGGCAAAGGTCTGTGCCCAAAAGTTAGCTATAAACCAAGTAGTTTCAGTAATATCATCTTGATCTACTATATCTCAAATTTTTTTTTTTCAAATTCATTTAGAGGTAAATTTGTCTCATTTTAGAGAACAAAATGAAATAAAACACCTTCTCATTTGTTAAATTAAGGGCATTGGGAAATAACGCTTAGCAAAAACCTAAATACATGTAGGCCTCTTTTGGTAAAGGAACTTCAAAAATGAGATCCCCAAGAGCTGAGGTAAGCACTGCTAGGGATAAACTCACACGGAGGCTAAGTCTGAGGGGTGAGGCATCGTTCCAGAGAAACCGGAGAGATACTTGGAAGACACGTGTTAGTATGAAGTAATGGATGAAGAAGCAAAAGCAGATACATGCCTAGATTCTGAAAACAAAGGCGGGATTTCTCATGAAAGAGGAAAATGAAACACAAAAGGATGAGTGGTTACCAAAGAAAACAAACTGCATACATGGCCACTTCGTTTTTAAGAGCCAAAACCTAAATGTCAATCCTGTGGGTACCTGTGGGGACTCCCCAGAGGGGAAATTGATTCCTGCTTCCTATTGAAGTGGGTCATATTTTGTGTATTGCTAATAGGGATGTACGTGTGTTGGTTTTTAAAGTTAAACTGATTTACAAATTCCATGTTGATCCGTGACTGTGACCTCCTGGACAGCATCAGCGGCTTGGCCTGGTGCGGGGTGTAATGGGGAGAAATGAAATACCTCAACTTCACAGTGCTGTGCTGGCCTCAAATCAGAGACGCATGGATGGTGGTTCTCTTCTTCCTACTCTTATATTACTCTAGCTAATTTTCCTGTAATTCTAAATAAAGAGAATGTTTATTGGGGTTTTACCACAGACCAAACTGAGATTTAAATTCTACTTATTTCATGCGGTCAAGAAATAATATGAAAACTTTGCTAAGCAAGACATGGTTTTCGCCACTTAAGTTCAGTGAGCTTTATGCAAATCGAAGCCCGCTGCCTTCAAACTTGGTGATAAAATGAAAACGAACGGTTCATCCATAGGTTGGATGAGTCAGACTTTCTCATTACAGAAGCTACTACGTGGGAGTCCATCAGGCATTTGGGGAAATTATACCTACCACCCACCTTAAGATTTAATAATGAAATGAACTAATTTCTTTTTTCAAATATGCACCAAATAGGTGCAGTTTTGGTAGACTTTCCCAAAGGATTGTAAGGTTCTATTTCACTGATATTAAAGGGCGGAGGGAGTTCTAATTAGCTAAGATTTATTTTCAGTGATTGACTCCCTAAGTGTTACAGAAACCAAACCAACACAACAAGGTCAATTTTCCCAACCCCTAGAAAAACTCCCACAGACGTCCAACCATATTCTTAACCACTTAAGATTCCCATACACATTAAATAGCCAATGCCTACAGAAAACATACTTGTAGGTGGTTTTGTTTTGTTTTTCTAAGATGAATTCTTTTTTCTTCTGAATATTGAAATTAAATATGATAGAACTTAGAGTTAAAGGACAATGGGTCTAAACCAGAGGTAGAGTAATGAAGGCAGATTCTTACACCTAATTAGGTTTTTCTTTTTCTACAGATTTGCATATATCCAGAGTAATTTGTATAGGTATTCTTGGATTTTTTCTTTTTAATAAGTGACCAAAGATAAAGACATAGGAAATAAGAGCTAAAAATGTTTCCTTTTTTTTCCCTACAACCATATGCTACACAACTGGATTAGAAGGCCCCATTATAAAAATTCTGTGTATATTACATACTTTATACCAAGAAAATGTTGGTTAAAATGTTCTTTCATTTTTCTTTTCTTTTTTAGTATAAATATTTCCAAAATCTAGGTGCATTTTCCCCATGCCTATTTCTTTATTTGCAGTCTTAGTCGATCTGTTCTGGATATTTTTAGACCATAAAAAAAAAATGAAAGAGAAAATTTAAAGTGCTCGGCAGGCAGAGAGCTCACACAGCGACGTCTTACTTCATCCACTTCTTTACGTAATTTTTAAGTTAGGTTCCTGCTGCTTTCATAAGTGTTTCGACTTTAGAATTCCTGCCAACACAGACAGACTACTGACAAGGAAATATAACAAGACCATTTCTTTTTAATTTACTTCCTAATAACTGGATTCTGCATAGAGGCTATAAAACAATCAAGTATGGACAGAAACAGAGTCCAGTAGTAAAAAGAAGCAAGGGAAAAAAATGATTTTTTGTTGTTCTCTAGTTTCTCTCATTATATATGCTAGAGAAATTAGGTATATCCTGGCTACATCTGGCAAACGTGAAGCTGTTGTATGCGACAGGGAGATTGGAAGATCAAGTTTGTCTTCATAGGTCCTTGGGAAATTCCCCAATTTGTTTTCATTACGGTGATAATGAGGTTATTTATTTACTCCATAAGGGTGGGACAGAGATGTTAGTATCCCTTGGAAGGCACCGTGTAGTTTTTACTCTAAACATTTGTTCCCTGATTTCCAATGTCAAACATAGAGAAAAATGGTATTTTTATCCCCTGATATTTAATACACTGATATAGATCTTTCTCTTATTCGATCCAAAGTTGAAATGGAGCAAATTAAAAGGAAGGTCATTTGAGGAACACACCCACACACGCTAAAGGGAATTTCCAATTTGCCAGCAGTTTGTGTTCTGTGGTTCATTTATTTGGAACTTGGAATGCATAATTTGAAAAACGCAGCGGTGATATTTCCCAAGAATTTAGCCTTCCCTCCATTAACTGAAGCGTATACTCAAAAGGGACGCTAACAAAGGGGAAATGTCTCCGAAATTTTAATTCAGGAAGATCCAGAGTCATTCTGATGTGAAGATGGGACTCGCCCTAACATACACCTTTGCGAGAGGCCCTGGGCGAGGCGGTGGGGAATTTCGGCAGAGGGTCGTAGCCCCCGCCACCCCCCGCGTGCGGGCTTGGAGAGCACCCGAGCCTGTGTGGTGGGAGGAAGAAGCAACACTGTTGCATCGCCTGGTTACTTGTTCTTCTTTTCCTTTCTCCTTCCTCTCCCATTTCCTTAACGAGGGTGTATTCTTTTTCTGTGGCTGTTGTGACAAGTTACCACAGTCTCAGGACCAGAAACAACGTGTGTGTGTGTGTGTGTGTGTGTGTGTGTGTGTGTGTGTAAGATCTTGCCTTTCTGTCAGCCAGGAGCCCGGGAAGGTGGAGTCAGGGTCTCTGCGGTGGGTCTCCTGAGGCTGAAATCCGGGCTCAGCTGACTCTGCCTGGAGCTCCCCAGTCCCCCTCTAGTCCTCCCCATCACCTGCTGGACCCCCAACAGGAGACTACAGGACCAAGCGCCTGCATCCCTGCTCCCAGTTCAGGAGGAGACAACCCCCCTCCACTCCCCCATTGTTCACCACACAGCCGTCTAGTAAAGCGGCAGCAGGTGAACCCCCCCCCCCCCCGTAACCTCCGCCAACCGCCCAGTCTCTCTCCCCATTTCTCTGGCTTCTCGGACCAGCCTGAGGAATCTGTGCTTGGTTTGCCTGGTTGGGCTCTGCTCCCTCGGGTTCTCTTCAGACCTAATAACATCTCTCCCATCCCTTCTCGGCAGCACCGAGATTCCTGTTTGACTCAATAACTACACCATGAGAATCTGGGAAGACATCTCTAGAATCTTCCCCCCGCAGGTTAGGGTCTCCCGTGGGCACAAGTTCACTTTCTGGCTGCCCTCATGGTCACTCTGCGCGGTTTCCTTTTGACCTTCTGTTCCAAAGAAACATGATTTTCTCTCTCCTCTAATTCTGAAAAAACAAACAAACAAACAAACAAACATCATCTGCATGATGGCTTTTTAAGGTTTTGGATTTTTTATGGAAAGAACACTAAATACGGCATGTTGATAAACTCAATGCAGGGCTTCTCGTGAAGACTGTTGTTGGTGTTTATCCGTATATAAATAAATATTTCAGTGAATATATTTAGTCTCTTTTGGTCTTCCTTGCTCCAGTGTACTCTCCTTAGGCCCATCTTCAAAATTTCCAGAGCTCTTCATTGTTTCTGAGAGGAACTCCAAATCCTGGCTGCATAAGACAACCACTCTAGAGAATACCCTCTCCTCTCATGTGATATTTCCTCCCTGGGCCCCCTCAGGAACACATGCTATCTGGTCGGCTATTTGCATCAAAAGGCTGGACCAAAACCTCTATTTATTTTATTTATTTATTTTTTTCCCCTCATGGCTTTTCTAATTTTTTTCTCACTATTTTTTCAGGGCTTCTTCCGTCAAGGGGGTGGGGAAGGGGCCCCTGTCTCAGCTGCTGGGGCGGAGTAGCCACTGAATATATTTTGTATGTCCTCTACCTTCTACTTTCCTTTACAGACCCTTCTCCTCTGTGTTGCTAAAACAGAGTTGTAGAATAAGAAGAAAAGACCAAGTTCATGAAGCAGCAGCGCCCCGTAATTATGACGTTGACAGGAATCCACTTTATGTTGATGTTGGATTGGGCTGAGTTTATTGACATTTTTTGGCTCCCAGCCACGCCCACCCTCGCCGTGGAGCCTTCTCTTCGGCAGCTGTCTATCCAGCAAGCTCTATTTCTTGACTATCCTTTGTACTCAAGGGTGAGGCTTCTAAGACAGTTTGAGGAATCACACATAGCTCCACCCACACCCCCAGTGAAACCGGCACAATCTCTCCAACACGTTTTCTTCCCTCTGCACACACGCCCAGCGTGACTTCAGGAAGGCTGGAGAAGTCCCCGCGATCTTCACACAGCCCCTCGAGTCGAAGGCAATCCTGCCAATGGGGTCTGTTTACAACGGGAACTATAACCCTTTAGAAATTTAAGCATTTCCACATATTATTATTGCCTACACTCATCTTCTGTTTTTCCTCTATGTCTGTTTTCCAAAATCCTTTACTATCCTATCTGTTCTAAGTCAGAAACAAACAAACAAACAAACAAAAAAAAAAAAAACTGGATTTTTTCCTGATATTTGTATACAGTTGAGTGCAGAAGCTTTTTCCCAAGCTCATGAGGCTAGAATAGGATAGCAGCTAGAGAGAAAAGAGCCCCTGCCTCTCTAACAGGGAGAAGAAAGACAGGTGGGGAAAAGCATGTGCTGCCCCGCACAGCCTCAAGCACCTGAGAAGCTTCTGGTAGGCACCTCTGTAGCTCCAACCCTCAAAGACCCAGTTTGGACAGTTGTGGGTAGAGTTGGGGGTAACCAAGCTAGCTTTGTCATAGAATTGTCAGGAGACTCTCCTTATTACAGCCCTGCTTCTGTAGCTTCCAGGGCTAGACAAATTTTTGCTCTGGTTCTTTAAGGCTTTTTTTTTTTTTTTTAAGATTTTATTTATTTATTTGACAGAGATCACAAGTAGGCAGAGAAGGAGGCAGAGAAAGAGAGGGGAGCAGAGAGCCCGATTTGGGGTTCGATCTCAGGACCCTGGGATCATGACCTGAGCTGAAAGCAGAGGTTTAACCCACTGAGCTGCCCAGGCGCCCCTTTAAGGCTTTTAAGAACACATAAGGGCAAACACACACACACACATATACACACACGTGCGTTTGCGCACATACACACACACACACACACAGTGGCTTCTGCAGAGGTCTGCTCCTTCCCTCTCAGTGGCAGAAATTCATTGTGGGGTGGATTAATTCTGGGAAAGATCTAGGTAAGGAGCTCCCACTGGTGGTGGAGGAAACCCCACCATCCACATGAAACGCTTCTCCTTGTTTGTTCTCCGAGAACGCATCTCTGAGTCATGGATGAAACGTGCGCCAATATTGCTCTTCCATCATGTGATGAAACAACAACAAAAATGCCATTGTTCTCCTAGGTGGCTCCAGCTGTTAGTCACCACTGGTGATAAGCCGGAGGTGTGGGCTGCACCACCAGGACTGCATTAGTCCTTGCAGGTCGGGATCGGCTCTGCGGGCACCATGGTCAAGTAGCTTCAGTGCTCTCAAACCTTGAGGTACTCTGAAGCCACCACTGCAAACCCTACATTTCTCTCAGTTCTGGACATTATTTATTGCCTTTATTACCGGTTTACATTTAACTGGGGAAGGCACAGCCTTTCAAAATTGAAGTATCTCTGAACCCCTTTTGAGGAATAAAGTGATTCTTTGCAATGTACCGGGGATAAGTTGTCCAATGTTTTGGCTCTGGGGTTGAGCCCCATAAATTGGCAGCATGCGTCACTGAGGCACACCTAGGTGCCTCCTCTGTTCTGGGGCTCTCTTTCCACATTATACCTTCCCATAAATATTTCAACAACCATCTTACATATGAGCATCTTGATGGCAATGGCCAAGAATGTTGACGAATGTAGTCTATACAATAAGCACGGCACAAAAGAAACAATGTTGGATTCATACGGGAGAAAAAAGTAGGTTCTTCTCCTAGCTGATGTCTTGGATGAAGGTTTTTTTTGTTGTTGTTGTTGTTGCTGTTTTTTGATATTTTATTTAGTTATTTGACAGGCAGAGATCACAAGTAGGCAGCGAGGCAGGCAGAGAGAGAGGAGGAAGCAGGCTCCCCGCGGAGCAGAGAGCCCGATGTGGGGTTCGATCCCGGGACACTGGGATCACGACCCGAGCCGAAGGCAGAGGCTTAACCCACTGAGCCACCCAGGCGCCCCTGGAAGAAGGTATTTTGATACACTTGCCAGACAGACATCAAGAAGAGGAAGAGATAGAGCTGGTATGGACCCAGAACAACAGGATTCATTTCAGAGAAAGAAGCAGCCATCAGGTAATTGGGCCAAAAGTGAACTTCCATGACATTCAGCTTACCTTTAAACCTGGAGCTTCTTTGTATCCCTTGTACCAGAGCTCAATACAAAATTTCAGTTGGATGTCTTTCTGATCCAGGTTAGGTAAACTTGGTGGGATTTCTGGAACAACTAGGTGACTTGAATGGTTTCCTTTAGGTCCCACCTGGGGAGCTTGCTTGACCCCTGCACTGACACTTTATTCAAGGTACAAAATGTTTTTGCTCTGTTATCTCTAGAGTCTGAAAGTTGCAACATTGGTTGCATAGGTACTGGCTTGATCAAAAGGGTTGGCAACTGCACCAGCTCCTTCAAGACCACTGGAGCTCTCAAGTCCCATTTTTGGTTTTATAAATGTCTATTTATGTCTCTTTCTTTGAATGACTGAGACCCCAATAGAAGGAAACCAGGAAGACAGGACAAGGAATACCATGAGAGATCTGCTGAGAAGACTTAATTGGGGGGGTGGGGGGGAGTCAAAGCATCGTGTCTGGTACTGTCTGCTATTTAAAGGCCCTGGTGATGAACTCGATGCCCTCCCGTCTTTCTCACTGGGCTCATTCACGCTTTGCTCAGTCCCAGCTTCCGGCGAGGAGGACACCGCAAACTTGCGCATGCGCATCCCTCACCTTGCGCCGCACAGGTGACGGGGGCTGTTCTGAATAAGCCCCCGCAGAGAGAGGGGCCTACAGGGACTCACAGGGGACAAGAATGATCATTTCTTATTCTTGGAGGCTTTGTCTATTCACAGAACACGAAGGGGAAAGCAAAGGACAGTCTTGCAAAAGCACCGACATCATTCCCCGGCAGGCCTGCTGCCCGTGGGTTGGCAGCCAGGAGAGTTCTCGCCATAGCTCCCTTCCTGCAGGGGAAGGATGGGGCCGACGCTCCGAATGTGGGGAAGTGGGTCACCGTGCAGCCTGGCTTTCTCAGGCGACCGGCTTTGCTCACAGCAAGTGCCCTCTATTCCCCCAAAAGGGTGGCATGGCCACAATGTCAGTAACTATTGCTGGTTGTACTGGGGAACCATAATTATGGGCATCCTTTGATAGAATGACACATTTTCAGAAGAGTTTAGGACACTTTCAGAAGAGTTTAGCTGACACTCGTCTTTGTTTTGGCAAATGCATTGCCAAGCACTTAGAATTTGGATAGGGTGATTCTAAGATTAATGTCTTAAGGGAGACAACAGAGATAGCTAAATTGAGTGGAAATGAGGGGGTGCCAACAAGAGAAATGGGGGAAGAGGAAAGACAATGGCAGGAGACTGGAATGCACAGAGTCAAGTCCCCAGAAGTAGGTCCCAAGGGAGGAATAGCAAATGAAATTTTAACAGCAGTAACCTCTACCATCCACACATGACTTGCATAGAATGTGGTGTGCAATCAAATTTACAATGGATAAGGCTTTAAACTTCAAAACAATTTTATTTGTTTAAAATTTAATTTAATTTAATTTTTTAAAGATTTTATTTATTTATTTGACAGACAGAGATCACAAGTAGGCAGAGGGAAGCAGAGAGAGGAAGGGAAGCAGGCTCCCTGCTGAGCAGAGAGCCTGATGTGGGGCTCAATCCCAGGACCCTGGGATCATGACCTGAGTCAAAGGCAGAGGCCCAACCCACTGAGCCACCCAGGTGCCCCTCAAAACATTTTTAAAAGGACTTATTTTTTCTTCACCTTTGAAACACTGGAGGAAAAAGTGACAAAGATTCCAGTTCTGGGCTGGGGAAGAAAGGAAAAGAGGTTTGGAACCACACCTCACTTCACACAGGTCAACTTCTGGGATGTTACAGAAGTCGTTTTCACAAGTTGGAGAAATGGATGGTTTGATTCAAATGTATCTAAATCCCCTAGTACTAGGCAACCATTGTTGAAAACTGGATGATTAATGATTTATTCACACATGCAGTGTAAATATTTTAAATGAAAAAATCTAGCTTGTCATTCTATTGATCATAGACATTGTCCTTCCCCTGCCCTTCAAAAAAGATCCCACACACCTATACACTGAATTGATGGAGGATCGTGTGATTTTTCTCTCTGTTCCCATCTGTCATAGGAAAGTGGTGACTTCACATCTGAGTTTTTTACTTCCTAGATATGTAGCCCATTATGGGCTAACCTAGAACACTGTACTGAAGGAAACACCCAGAGCAGGTTATCAGAAGGAGATGATTTCTACACAGCACTTAGGACTGTTTTCCAAGGAGGTCAGTGAGCTGGAGTAAGACTTTGTAAAGCATTTTTCTGTTTTCCTGGAGAAAGCAAGCTAGTTATTGTTCCCATCAAGTTCTTGTTATACATAATCAGCCACATCAATAAAAATGGAAACATACCTGAGATATTGTGTGTCTCAATCTCTTCATTTCAAAGATAAAAAACCAAAGGCCCAGAGAAGTCTCTGTAACTAGTTTGTACCGACCTGTGGGCTTAACACGATTATGTAGTGAGGCACAGGTTCGGCTTTAAATTGACTGTGACTTAATCCTTTTGCTACTTTAAAATTTTTGTGAAATACAATCTAGTTGTCCAATATCAATTTTTTTGTGATTGCAAATAAAGTTCAACTATTTTCACATCAATATTCAGCTTAAAGGTAATTTTTGTTTTTCACAACAACATTGAGAATAATCACATACCTACCCACATATATTCACCTCCCCTACCCACGTATCATTATCTTATTGGAGTAATTGAGGAACAGCAATATATAGAAGATCTCAGTTCCATGCTCCAAATGAATTGTGATAGATACAATTTAAGACACATACAAAAATAGCTGGAGAAAATATCAGTAGAAGCCTTGAGAAAGTATATTCTAGAGCTCTAGTGGTTAATGAAATAAAAAGATCACCCATCTGTTCCCCATTGCAAAAGTTCCTCCTCTCAGTCTTGATTTTGCTCCTGTCACCATGATCTTTGTAAGAACCAGTCTTGGAAATCCCACGTTCATCATTTATATTATCTCCAATCCCAACTTCTTATTTCCAATTGTTTGTCAGATACTGACTGCTTTTCTAAAACAACAATAACAACAACAAAACACACCCAAACCAAAAAGTCAAAGCAAAACAATTACTTCTTCCCTTGCTATAATCCAATTTTTTTTTTCCTTAAACCTGGACTGTCACCATACAGTTCTCACTGGACCACTTATCTCTAGATGTTCCTTTC
The DNA here is from genome assembly GCF_964662115.1 of Mustela nivalis. Taxonomy (NCBI): domain Eukaryota; kingdom Metazoa; phylum Chordata; class Mammalia; order Carnivora; family Mustelidae; genus Mustela; species Mustela nivalis. Next base: position 82,256,655 of record NC_139034.1, on the reverse strand, counting down.
CTCACTGTTCTCTCTGTGACAGAGGGGTCCTGTTGTTTTACTCACTATTAATTCCTGGGCTGTGTATACTGTCTAGACTACATCAGGGAATCAACAAGTATTTCCTTAGGATGCCATGTGATTTTGCTCACCATTGCCTGACTAGTTCGCCTAAATTGTCACGATACCACTTTGGTTCTTAAAAATCTTTCCTTGTTGCCCATTCTAGATAGCATAAATGATAGACTTTTTTAGCTTGGATTTTCACTGTCCTCTCTCCTTCCACATGTCCTTGATTTACCTTTCCTCTAACCTTATACATGCCCTTAGTCCTTTTTCCATATACACCTTTGATGATGTCACCTTTGTGCATGAGGAATGCCCCCCTAGGCTTTTTGTGCTTCTGTTGAGGTCTGGTGACGGCACCTTCAACAAAACTTCCCCATGGTTGGGCATCCCATGCTCAGCCTGCACGAACTAGATCCACCCTGCCATGTCCTTGTCTCCCACAGATTGGCTTTCCTTCTTCTGTTCCTTTCTCTGTTACGGCACCCTTGCCCTGCCTCGCCCACAGTATGCAAGGACTTAGCGCATTCTGTTCCTTCTCCTCAGCCCCAAGCCAATCATCCAAATGGCGCCGCCATGTTATTTTTACCTTCTACTTTTTCCATTTTTATATCAATTCCTTTCTAAATGCAGGGACTCATTACGTTCAGCCTGAGCTCTCACACTGTATTTATCTTTGCTCCTTCAGGGCCTTTTATCTGTGCCGCAGCTTGGCCCTGGCTGAGGCACTGGGAAACAATGGGAGGAAAGAAAATCGTGGCTCTGCCCATCACAGCGGCTTTCATCAAAGAAGCCAAGTGTGCTAGGGGCTGCTACTCAAAGCCTATCCAACGCCGCCTCCTCTGATTGACCTTTTGTCCTAACATAGTCCTAATTTCCCTCAGTTAATGTGCCCTTAATGACAAACATGTCATTTTCTACCTTCACATGATGGGAGAGGGCGAATATTCACTATTTTATGTTTTGACTCTCTGAGATCATAATGGATGCAGTTTTAAACTGACAATTTTTATGTGGATTATGATTATAATTTTAATACCTGGAGGCAAAGATATTATGACTTAATGAAAAAGAAGGAAAGGGAAACGCCTCCCCTGCCTTAGGGAAAGTTTAGTTAAATTGCACACCCCAAAAGGTGTATACGCACAAGAAGCTAATCAGTGACTCATAGAAATTAGACAGACCTTGTGTTTTTTTAACCTTGAAATCCCATTAACAAATGATTATTGATGTATTTCCTGCCAGTTGGTTTCTTTTCTTCTTCTATTAAAACTTATGCATCATAAACAAAAACAAAAAACAAAACTAATACATAAAAATAAGCTTTGTCATATATTCAGAGAAAATCCAGAAGATGGGAAAATTTATTCACTTTTGCTTTATTGCAACATCATCGAGAAAGATATGGTCAAGAATCTGTTTCAACCAATACAATTATTTTCTTTTAAGTACAAGAGAATAAAAGAATGAGGAGAAGAATGCCAAGATGCCTTGATTCAAGAGTTCTGATGCAGAGTTCCACAACCTTAAGCAGTTCAGAGGTGCGGAGAGTTACAGTGTATTCTACTCAAAAACTTGCCAACACAAACAAACAAAGAATTTTATTCCTTGATCCCAAACAGGGTGCAGAGTTTGTATTTAACAAATATGCTGTGAGCTGATGGAACTCGTCAAATATTTAGGTGCTACCTGAAGACAAACAAAATACTTGTCAGTGGTTCGGAGACAGAACAAGAAAGCAATGGATAGGCATTTGTTTATAAAAGGGAACACATTTTTTTTTTTTTTTAATGCAGCCATCAAAAGAAATGAAATCTTGCCATTTGCGACAACATGGATGGAACTAGAGCGAATCATGCTTAGCGAAATAAGTCAAGCAGAGAAAGACAACTATCATATGATCTCCCTGATATGAGGAAGTGGTGATGCAACATGGAGGCTTAAGTGGGTAGGAGAAGAATAAATGAAACAAGATGGGATTGGGAGGGAGACATACCATAAGTGACTCTTAATCTCACAAAACAAACTGAGGGTTGCTGGGGGGAGGGGGTTTGGGAGAAGGGGGTGGGATTATGGACATTGGGGAGGGTATGTGCTTTGGTGAGTGCTGTGAAGTGTGTAAACCTGGTGATTCACAGACCTGTACCCCTGGGGATAAAAATATATGTTTATAAAAAATAAAAAATTAAAAATAAATAAATAAAAAAAAATTGTTGCAGAATAAAAAAAAAAAAAAAAAAAAAGGAACACATTTTTATTAGAGCTTCCACTCTTTTGAATGCCACAACTGATCACGGCATGGATATGCATAGGATTCTCTTTAGTTTACAAAGAGAAGACTTCCTCAGTGTGCCCAAAGACAGTGTGTGTCTGTATGTGGGTGTGTAGGTGCCAAGAGTTTTCAAAAATGTGTATCTGAATTCTTAAGAAACTGATTTTTTTATGAGAGCAAACATTCAGTAAAAATAGATTTTTGATAACCACAACCCATGACACTCTTTTTCTTAAAAAAATTATTTTCAAGATTTTGTTTTTATATTTGAGAGAGAGAGAGAGAGCATACACAAGCAAAGGGTGAGTGGTGGAGGGGAGAGGGAGAAACAGACTCTGTGTTGAGCAGGAAGACCCATGAGGGGCTCAATCCCAGGACTCAGGGATCATGACTTGAGCCAAAGGCAGGCGCTTAATCAACTGAGTTGCCCGTGTGCCCTGCCATGATGCTTTCCAACAGACATGACTAAAATATAAATAAGTCGGTCTCCAAGACTAAGACATGAGCAGGCAAGCGTAGCCTAGCTGTGGCAGCAGATGAGGCTCATCAATTTATCATATACTGATTTCCTATCCAGAAAGAGACAGAAACTAGAACCCCGTCCCATCTCTGTCATCTCCAGCTGATGTCACGGATAGGGCCACAGGAGTTTCAGAAGATGGGTTGGGATGAAGTGACTCTCTAAAACAAGTAGAAACCATCTCCAAATTCTTTTTTGGGGGGAGGGGCAGCAATATTTATTTTTATTTTATTTTAATTTTTACTAGAACATTCTTTATTATAATTCATCTAAGAAATTATATACTAATAAATCACAATTTATATTTTATACATCATAGTATCAATGATTTTAACTTTCTCAAAAACTCAGTTTAATTTCCAATTTAGAGTTATACATTATTTCTTGTTATACCAAATTCCCTTTTTATATAACATTATTTAACTGGCGCAGTGTCAGCTAACAAGGAAGACAGGGAAAGCGGAAGTGAAGTAGAAATCTAGAGACCTGGGCTCTAGTTTCAGGTTGGTCAAATATGAGGGGTATGACCATGTATGTTTTATGGAATCATAACATTTTAAACTACTGATATCTATGAGATAACTTTCCTTTGATGTCAACGTTTTGCAGGTAAGAGCTGGAGGCACAGAGAAGACTCATCCAGCTTGTGCCCACTGGAACGTGGTCAGCCTCCCTATGAAGTCAGTCAGGTAGGTCCCTGATTCTTACCTGGTTCTGGTTCTCTGTGCCAGGACTGTGAGAATCACATGTATCAATTTCTAGCAACACAAAGAAAAAAATGTAACAGAGCTCATTTGAAAGCCTTGAAGTGAAGGCTTGCAAACTTGAAGTCCAAGCGAAGCAGGTAGAAAAAGCAAAGACTGGTGTGAGGAAACAAGATGAAGGTGAAAAAAAATTAAAACCTGATAACGTAAAGAGTCTGCAGTAGAAAATTCTAGTGTACACTAGAAATAATACTTGTATTGAGCATCTCACCCAGTTATTATGAAATCAAATCAGGTCATAGTTAGGAAAATGTTCTGGAACTTAAAGACATATATATGCAAGTAAAAATAATACTATGAATTAGAAAAAAAAAGTAATAATGATCACATCCTTTTAAACGCCTATTTTAAGTTGGCATGACATTGTTAAATTTTACTTTACTTTGTCTCTTTATTCAAATCTGATATCCTTAAGGTACTGAAGCCACAAAGAATCTCATGATGCAGTGGAATTTAACACCAGAAATTGCAAGCGTTAAGTCAAATCAGTTTGACACATTACAGAGTATTTTTATTTTATTTTTCGATTACAATAAGACAATTTCATGGCAACATTTATCTAACAAACCCTTCTTCAGCTAGAATTTTCTCACGCGAAAACAGGCGGGTTCAGATATAATTCGGCTCACATCCTCTTACTATTTTTAATTTGGGTCATAGGGCAGTACTTGAGAGCCATAAAAACTACAGTCTAAGAAAAATAGCTATACGAGTTTCATCAGGAAAGGAAGAGATTAATACTTGAATTTAGACATATAAGGAAGGAAAGGACGTGTGCTGTACTGAAATCATGGTGAGCACTGGCTTATGAAAGATCGTGCTTATTCATTCCCTGACCTGAAGCACCAGGCTCTTTTGCTGCTTCTTGTTTTGTTTTGTTTCATTTTAAACAGAGATTTTTGTGGTAAAGTAAGATCCTGTTCTGCTTCAGGTTTCTTTTTTTTTTTTTTTTTTTTTCCCTCCCTACCTTTTTTCCTTAGTGATGGTACGAGTTAGCTTAGTCTGCATTAACTGCTTAAAGAAAGGGATACATCCAAATCCAGGATTCCTATTTCACTGAGAGGTATTAAATATCTTCTAACATGAAATAAAAGGAGAGTGTAAGTAAATCTTCATACTTTTCTCACTATCTGAGGGATAAATTCGTGTGAAGAGAAGATTGATTCATAGTAAGAAGGCCCCATCTGGAGAAGATGAGAAGGTAACTCAACACACTGGTCCCTGGTTGCAGAAGTTGCCATTCCAGGATGTGCCCAGGCAGGAGGACAGAAGGCTACACACAGGCATTTCACGTCCTCTGAGAACTGTCACTAATTCTCATACCCTCCTTTTATTTTAATGCAAAAAAAAGGTGTAAGGTATTTTGTAATATTATGTAGTCTATCCATTCTATTTGAGGATGCAAATGAATTGTCACTATTTAAATAACATTACCTAGTATTGCTTGAGTCTTAAATTAATAATAATATAATCTCAAATTAATGGAGTAGGTACCATGTGTCAAATACAACCCTATGTGTGTTGCATGAAATTTCCCATTTATTTCACATTAAATATCTTATCATCCTCTTTTGTTACAAATGAGAAATTAAGGCTTAGGAGGGCTCATTGGCTCAAGACAATGCAGAGCCAGGATTGTAACCCAGGGGTTCTAAATCTGAAGCTCATCCAACTAACCATTAGACCCATTTCTGTATTTTATTTTAGCCCTTTGTTTTAAGTGTTAATTAGTGTTAATGAAAAGTGCACATACAGGACAACCTTGAGATTTATGGTCTTCATTTACAGTCTTCTCGATTTTACTTAAATTCATAATGACTAAAAATAGTTAAGGGTAGTGTAAGAAAAAAAAAGTACAAAAGATTTCCTCTTTGGAGAAAATTCTACAGTATAGAAACTTAAAAAAAAATATGCCATTTTAAGCAGGGTGGTTTGACATTTCTTTCATTGAATGGGTGATTCTTAAGTAATTATTTCAGTTGGTTAAAGGAGATTCATAATGAATTCAAGTTATCAATACCTGGATTCTGATTATGTCCACCCACACAGAAGCTGCAAATTACACCGGGCTGTTGCATCTGGATGTACAGTTTGTGCACTGCTCTAAGGCTCTTGATGTATGAAGCTAGCAGGGCTGAAATCCACCCCAATGAGGTGCCTTCTAGTCTAGTCTAGGCAAGAGTACTGCTTTGGCTAGTAGCCTCCTGAAATGACAAAAAAGCAAATCCTGCTGAGTTGCAATGTATAGGGATAGTGCTGATATTCAAGAAAACTCACCAATCAGCCATTGTGTGGGTCAGTCTAGAAACACATTTTAAGAATATCAAGCATAAGGGTGCCTGAGTGGCTCAGTGCACTGAGCCTCTGCCTTTGGCTCAGGTCATGATCTCAGGGTCCCGGGATCGAGCCCCGCATCGAGATCTCTACTTGGCAGGGAGCCTGCTTCCTCCTCTCTCTCTCTGCCTGCCTCTCTGCCTACTTGTGATCTCTGTCTGTCAAATAAATAAATAAATAATAATAATTAAAAAAAGAATATCAAGCATAAGACAATGCATAAATGTGACTAGCACTAAAAAGGTGAGATTAGTAAATTCAAAGAACAGTGGGTCAAATTGAAGGAAGAACATTCATACAACTGGATTCAGAGACTAATCTGAATAGAACATTTCTTATTCTTTCTCTACCACTGCCTTATTGGAGTGGTTTTCTGAAGAGTCAGTACCTGAGAGAAATTGAATTTTAGTCATGGGTCATCAAAGTTTCCTCATTCGGATGATTGTCCTATGACTTTCTTCAAGAATTCCTGTCTCTTTATATTGAACACTTTCCAGTAGAACTTGGAAGCACAGTGTTAAAAAAGGAAATACAGCATATTTTTACTTATCACAGTATTAAAATAAGATTACAGTCTTAAATACTGCAATGGATTTATCAAGCCATCTCTGCTTCCTCAAATGGGAGAGTTATAGAAAAAGAAAGTGTGCTAGACAAACACAGAAAGTGATTTTCTATGCTTACATTCATTTTCCATATTCATATTTAAATAAATAATACTAGCCCCACCCTATCTACAAGAAGGATGGATGTAGAAGCAGCCAGAAATATAAGAAAGTAACTCATTCCTCTCATTTTCTACCCTAAGTGCAATCAAGAAGACATTTATACAGTAATATGTAGCAGATGAAAGTATCCAAATACTTTTTAGAATCATCCATTTGAAAAGAAAGGATCTAAGAACACCTTAAATTAAATGATAATAATTGAGGGATTATAAGGAATCTCAGCTTGGAAGTGCAATCAACGTAAATGATTGTTCATTGATTTTTTTTTTTTTTTTTTAAGTATAGTGACTCCCCTGTGGTTTGATGGCTAGGATTTCTTGTTCTTAAAAACACCAGGATATTTCAGCTCAAAAACAAACATCTCACCAAATAACAGTAGTTGCTTAGAGAATCAGAGCTTGTGATCTCTTAAAAAGCAAAGTATGTTACATTTATGCTTCAGTTTTCACAGCATTGCTATGCATATAGTTCTCATTTCCTCTTATTATTAAACTAGCTTAGTTTCTTTAATGAAATTGATACAGCTTTGGTTCTTGTAAGGAGGCACATTTTTCCTCTACATATTTCTTTTTCCTGTAAAGAGAGAAACAACAGAGTTCTGGGTATATATTTGCACAAATTATGGTTTATAGATTCAATTCCAGCTGGTCCAGCTGAATTTAAAGCGACGGGTGATTTTGTTACATTCTAATTGGCATTTCCATACCAATGCCATGTAAAGCCCAGTATCAACATACCTGGTTCCCCATGGATGCTTTTAGTCAAATAAATAAGCAGATAGAAGTCATTACGTAGACTGCAAGTCAAATATTTGTCTTTTTATAGCTGAAGAACTGTATGATTTCATAAGCTTCAAAGAGCAACCTTTTACACTAACCTTTGTATAAACTTCAATAAAGCCTAGATTTCCTGGACTCAAAGAATGAAAAATATGTGTAATCTGGGATAACATGTCTTGTTAACCTTTTAACAACTTAAATATCATGTATTTAAAAAATTAATTGTCAACCATATAAAAAAAACTTCTAATATCCAGTAAAAGCTTAAGTATGTATTCCTTAGGTATGTTAAATCCCTACTAATAACTATCATTGGCATTTACAGTGGGCCAGCTCATGTTCTATGTGGTTATATGTTTTGGGTCAATTCTTCATCGAAATTTCATGAGGTGGTATTCTTTTTGATACATTAAAATTACTTTATTAATAATTTATTTTTTAAATTAATTACTTAACTTTAAATAATTTTATTTTTAGTAAATTATTTTAATAAAATAAATTTAATTTTAAGTGATTCATTCAATGGAAGAGAAAACTGAGATTCAGGTAGGTTAAGAGATTCACCTGAAGTCATATAAAGAGTAAACGATTGAACTGGGTTTCATTCAAAAGCCTTCTGAGTCTGGAAAGGCAACCCTTATTCAGTCTACACTGGCAACTTCTCATAAGACAGAAGAAGTTATCCAACCAACTGTTGAGAGTCAAAATCCTAATTCCTTATGTTTTGGCAGCCCGGATATTACTAAACAGTAAAGAATCCTTGTACCAAAAAGGTACATACCAAATGCATGAATGTAGGGGAAACGCGAATCCTTTATTTGGATGGCATTCGGCATTTGCAGAACGAATCGGGCAGGTGAGATTCCACTTACAGTCTAGTAGGGAGAGAGAGAAAGGAATCGACCCATCCATCCAAGAAGAGTACAATGCAGGATATGAGAGAGAGAGGACCGAATGGGGGGAGAGTGGGGAGGTGGCATTCCCCTAGAGTGCTGCAAAGCCTGCTGTCTAAGCTGAGACCCGGACAAGAGCGGAGCAGCAGGCTGTGGACAGGGCACGTGCACCTGGAGAGCCCTGGCAATGAGAGCAAGTCTGCAGCATTACAGGTGAAGGGGTGCATCAATGTGAGTGAAGCTGGAGAAGAGGCCAGAACCGGATCACACGGACCTGGGAGATCGCGGCTAAGAGGAGAGGCCAGGAAGGAAGAGCGTGATTGACTCCATGGTTCCCCACAGCCCTGCAGCTGCTGGGTACGGAATGCTGGGACTGAGGCAAGTGTGGAAGAGAGCCGGGCTGGAAGCCAGCGCAGAGGGAGAGAAGCCGTAGAGTTAGGACACACTGGGTTGCAGAAGACAACATCTGGATGGCATTTTCAAAGCACGCTTAGCTCCCGTGCAGCTAGCGGTAGCGTTGATAAGCCGTAAGAAGAAGGTCTCGTTGCCAGGAAGAGTTCCCTTTGGAAAAGTAGAGGACAACACATGAGCAGTCTGATGCAGGTCAGGCACTCCCCAAATATGGGAAAGCAAACATTGCCTGGATTCACGGCGAGGGCTAACTGGGTTTTGATGTACGGTGGTGTGGAAACGTAACGGGGTAGAAGTGCTTTCTCCCAGTGCACAGACTCTGAAGTCAGAGAGTAGGGGCCCCAGGAAAACGATGCGTGCCGCGTTAGAGCACTCACACACAGCACACCTTGCCTTTCTCTTGTAAACTGTAGGTCCTTGGTTTGGTGGCCTCCTGAACATCCGAAGGAGATCAAGGATCCTAAGCCTCCCCCAGGGAGAAAGTACGGATGAGAGTGTGTAGCCTGCACTTTGTGAGAGCAGAGAAGGGATGACGTCAAGTATGTGTGGCCAGAATATGGACCTCTCCCTCCACACTAAGCCCAATCTGCCCCCAGAACATTTCCTTCCTTAGCCATCTATTTCTTTGATTTCTGGCAATAAGTATTTCTTTTTTTTTTTTTTTCTTTCTTTCTGTTGTAAACAGGACATACGCTAGGCTCTAGAAGTGGAAAAGATAATGATAATACAGGTGGTACTTTCAAGGAATTTTAGTCTCAAGAGGCTTACATGGAAGATAAGGGAAAAAATATATATATAGAGAGAGAGCGCTAAAACCAAGCAAAAAGTGTCATAAAAGACATGTTTACAAATTGCTGTCAGTCTTTTAACAGGAAAAACTCAGCTGGGAAATTTTGATTGTTTACAAGGTTCTTGATGGATTACTGGGGTTTTGGGAGATGCCTGGAGAAGCCAGGTGATGTAGGTAAAGGTGAGAGTCCACCTCCCTGCTCTCGTGCACTCCCTGTAATGTGGGCATGTACCTTCAGATTAGCCATGTAGAGCTGTGCAGAAGAATCAGCCCCTTATCCTATCTGCGCCTATGTACAAATATCTTACCATATTTGCTGGCATTCAACTTTCAAATAGCACATTTGAGACACATCAGGCAGGCATTATGATCAATCCTTCTCTTCATTTTTATGAGCACGATGTTTGCACATTCCTTGATTCCCCAATGCCCCTTCCTTCCTTTCCAAATACCGTCCTATCCACAAACATCACCTCTATTTCCTCAGATGTCATCTGGCCCCTTCTTTTGTGCATCTGTAAACCTCTGTTGAAGTGTTATTTAAATTTGTGTTATAAAATACAATTCTCATACTAGATCACAAGTCACTGTTTTCTGCATTCACTACAAGACCTATCATCATACTGTTCACAAAATTATTTCTTCAGAGATGTTTGTTAAATCAGATCATGTGAATGCAGTGCTAAGCTCAGTGCCTGTCACAGGGAAAAACCTCAATATGTGATACTGTTATTACTGAATGAATTGATGACTGAGTGGATAAATGTGTTGTTGACAAACGCTTTTCCTGTATATTTAATAAAACAAGAGTGCTTGCCTGGACCAGCTATAATCTGCAAAAGGAAAATACCCAAGGAAGAAAGGTTTTTGCCTTCAAGATTTCTAGGGAGGAGGGAAGGGTGTTCTGATCGCTATAGAACCAAAGAAGAGAAAGACTCTCAGGAGAGAGACTGAGCCAAGACAGGGAGGCTGGAAGGAGAGATAGAAGGCACAAAAATAGTCATAGGAAAACTCCTGTCACTTGAATTGTTCTCTACACTTAGAAGAACACAATTACCATTCATGAATTCATGGGATTTTTCTGAGTTGGAGAGACCATGCCAGTGTTTGGAAGTTATAGCAAGAGGCTTTCTTCTTAAAAACAGCAATGCAGGGGCGCCTGGGTGGCTCAGTGGGTTAAAGCCTCTGCTTTCGGCTCAGGTCATGATCCCAGGGTCCTGGGATCGAGCCCCACATTGGGCTCTCTGCTCAACAGGGAGCCTGCTTCCTCCTCTCTGTCTGCCTCTCTGCCTACTTGTGATCTCTGTCTGTCAAATAAATAAATAAATCTTTAAAAAAAAAAAAACAGCAATGTGGCTGCAGGAAGGGAGTGCTTGCTGAGCATCTGCATAGAATGAGAAGATCAGGAACCATACCATACCATACCTCTGGACAGGCGTAACACCCCCATTGTGTCTTATTAATTTGGTCATATGTTTACAATAGCACACTAGAGCACTGACATCATGGTAACCTGAGGAAACATATTCATGTTCATTTAAGTCCTACAGTATGGATCAACGCTTGAGGAGATAGGAAGAGGCAGGTCTGGGTTCCCAAGGTAGTAGTTGCTATTACAGGAACCCTCTGGTAGAGCAGATGATGTTGACTAATTTTTGTGTGGCCAGGGTTGTACTTTGTATTGTTTTGTTTTTAAAGCAATGATGTGATAAACTGTATAATACCCCTTCAGAGATATCCCTTTCTGACCCGGAAGCCTATGAGCACTGCCTTATAAAGCCAAAGGAGCTCTGCAAGTGTGATTAAGTTAAAAATTTTGACGTGGTGAGATTATCCTGCCTTTCTCCAGGAGAGCTCTAAATACAACCACAGGGGTCCTTGGGAAAGAGGCAAGAATGTCAACAGAGGCTGATAGGATGGCAGGGGCATGGATTGAAGGGAAGGGAAGAAGGGGTCCTGAGGCAGGAAAGGCCAGTGTCCTCGGGAAGCCAGAAGAACCAAGAAAAAAAGACTCCCTTCTGGAGACTCCAGAAACAACCAGCTCTGCCAAGACCTTGACTTTAGCCCAGCAAAACCAATTTTGGACTTGTGCCTTCCAGAAGAGTAAAATTAAAAATTTGTGTTATTTGAAGCTGCAGACCGTGGTCTTGTCACAGCAGCCTCAAGATACTAATACAAACACAAATGAGTATAGGGGAAATCCTAAGAGATGTAATTCTAGAGTCACAAACAGGAGGGTGGGCAGCTTAAGGACACTGCCTTTACAAAACCAGTCCGATGGCCTGGGACTGAAGGAATGCCGTGCCCTGAATGGAATGGCCTCGTGATTTTCTGTGCAGCTGGGAAAGAGATGATCTGGATAAAGGGAACATAACACTGCTTTCCCATTGAGCAGTTATTATAATTTGGGGGCTTATATTCAGAATAACCTGGTTAAAATACACAGAAGTAGTCCCTATGTGCCTGGATGGTTCAGTCAGTCAAGCTTCCAACTATTGATTTCAGCTTGGGTCATGATCTCAGAGCTATGAGATCGAGCCCCGAATGGGGCTCAACGCTCAGTGTGGAGACTGCTTGACATTCTCTCTATCCCTCTCTCTTGGCCCCTCCTCTCATGCATGTGCTCGTGCTTTTTCTCTAAAATAAGTAAATAAATCTTTTAAAAAAGTACTCTCTTGGGGCGCCTAGGTGGCTCAGTCATTCAGCTTCTGCCTTCAGCTCAGGTCACCATCACAGTGTCCTGGGATTAAGCCCCACATTGGGTTTCCTGCTCTGCAGGAAGCCTGCTTCTCCCTCCACCACTCCCCCTGCCTGTGTCCCCTCTCTCACTGTCTGTCTCTCATTGTCAAGTCAATAAATCAAATATTAAAAAAAAATGTAGTCTCTTAACCAATCTACACCTGTTTACCAGTATCTTACCAAAGAGGCATGAACAACATGTGAAGGTATAACGGCAAATGTCTCTCCTACATTTAAAGATTATTTATTTATTTATTTATTTATTTGACAGAGATCATAAGTAGACAGAGAGGCAGGCAGAGAGAGAGAGAAGAGAAAGCAGGCTCCCTGCTGAGCAGAGATCCCAATGTGGGGCTCGATCTCAAGACCCAGAGATCATGACCTGAGCCGAAGGCAGAGGCTTTAACCCACTGAGCCACCCAGGTGCCCCTTTCCTACATTTAGTTCTAACCTGGCTCTACAGGTACTACTACAGGATGGAGAGCAGGTGTGATCTGCACTCTAACAATATTACTGGAATATTCTGGGAACAACCCAAATTCCAAAGTTTTGTTACTATGCAACTACATGCTGCCAAGTTATGACTTAACATAGGTTTAAGGATGTGGTAATTAAGGTATTTGCTTCAGAATCCAGTTGCATTTGATCATAATATTCAATGAATAATTGAATTTTCTGCGTCCCATAGAGAACTGGTGTGCTCAGTTCAGGAACATGGCACAGACCCTGTTCTTCAGAATCTCAGAGTTTAGGGAGGGGAATAGGCAAGGATGTAAGAATATTAAAGTATTAATACAGGGTGTTGTAGGAAGACAGAAACCAAACTGAAGGGCTTGGGGAAGACTTAAATTAGTTGTATGTATTCTTACCTGGATTAAAGGAGAAAAGAGCAAGGTTGTAAGCATATAAAAATGCACCTAAGGATACTCAATCTTATATTTCTTTTAAAAATATCTTCCCGAAGGCAGTTGCTTAGAATGGGATTGCTCAAAAAACAAAACAAAACAAAAAACAACAACAACAAAAAACAGTTTTTGTTTGTTTGTTGTTGTTTGACACTTAAGGATATATGTTCACTAAAGCCCTTGAGAAGTTTGCTGTGTGGCAACCATTGATGCTAATAGGTTTTTTGTGGTTAAATCTGCATGTGTTGCTTTGAAAAACTGTATTTTCACTTGTAGGGTGTAACTGTTAATTGCACTGACCTGGAGTAAACAATTTCAGGTAGACTGAGAATTAATTCCAACAGAAAATTGTGGTGAACTTGGCATACTAAAAGAATTCTCACCTTCAAATTTGTAAAGCCACAATATATTTCCTTTAGAAAGCTTTCATAACCTCGGAAAGAGCTCTAAAACACCAAAATCCCTCAAATCCCTACACATTCACAAAGGAATATATGCCTTCCAGCAATATTTAGGTTTTTGCCAGGAATGTAAATATGATAGACTTTGGAGCCATCCCATATTTTAATTCAAATTCAAATAAATCCTATGCCTGGGCTTCTGTGTAAATAAAGCTTTCTCCAGGGGGAATAAAAAATAGCAGTAATTTGAAAAGAAACCGGAATTATTCCTTTAAGTAAACTCTTAAGGTAACACAAAATTAAATGGTAGGATCTTATTTTCTCATGTAAGCTCTGGATCCTAAACAAAATTTTAAAAGTCAGTCATATAATAGGTTGGTTGTGACTATTGTTGATCATGGCAGTTTATCTAGCTGGGTTTATCTTTAACCTAAATTGGCTGGTTTGGGGAATTGGCTATACCTACCGTGCATTTTCTTATTCTTTAACTGCAACTTTTTCAAATCAACCAAGATGACTCTGCTAACATTATGGAAAATAATTTAGAGGAGAAAATATAAATGATTTCTTAATGTAGCCATTTGTTTTGAGATCTTTGAACATAAAGAATCTGCTGAGAGGAAGATTAACTTTTTAAAAAATGATTTATGCATATATGAGTGATATAGAATATATTTAATGCAAATTAAAAATTAGAGAATGAGATGGTCATCTACACATCTATATATTCAATATAGATCTATGTATTGAATATATAGAACAGATCTATATATCCAAATATAAAACATTTGAATCCATTAGGTTCTAATCAGGCAGGACCCATTAAAACAGAAGGGTTTGGGTGACCTCAGTTTCTTTCCTGCATGCATTGCACTTTCTCAGTGTCCACTTAGCAATGCAGAGCCTCTAAACAAAGTGGTGGCTGGCAGAAGAGTCAGATCAAGGGTGCTGGAAAAAATGAGTAACAAATAAAATTAGCACAGATTGATTGAGAAACTAAGCTACATTTGTGTCACATAACAGGTATTCTCAAGCAAAAAGATTAGCTTAGTTTTTCTTTTTTTTTTTTTTTTTCTTTTTTAGAACCACTAAACTGTTCTTAAAGGGAAGCACTACAATAACATCAAAAGAATTGGACTGGGGCACCTGGGTGGCTCAATCAGTTAAGCATTTGGTTCAGGTCATGATCTCATGGTCCTTGGATCAAGTCCAGTGTCCTGCTCCACACTCAATGAGGAGTCTGCTTGTCCCTCTCCTTCTGTCCCTACCCATGCTCTTGCTTTCTCTCTCTCTCTCTCAAAAAAAAAAAAAAAAAAAAAAAAAAAGAAGAAGAAGAAGAAGAATTAGACTGTGAATCAGAAAGAACTGAAATATGAAATTTGATTTTGAGCAAGTTGGTTATTTTTACTGTTTCATTCCATCTATGCTAAAATAATAAAAGAGTTATGTGCTCTCTATACCCTTCTCTTCTCTGTCTATACTGTGGATATGCCGCTCATGTGACTGACTAGCCCAACTCACTTGTGTAATAACTCATTCTCTCCCTAAAGACCTACTGTGTTTAGCTCATTCCTCACCACTGAAACCAGATTAAATTTTGGTCAAAGTGTGTCCTATTACCCATGCCAAAATGCTGGGGCAGCTCTGCACTGGGCTTAGGATAAATCTCAATTTTCTTAGCTTTAAGCGAGAATGGCTCATCCCTTCCTTCCCTCGCTCTGTCTTCCTCCCCGTCCTTGCTGGGCTTCCCTGTTGCCCTGGCTCAGTGTTGCCTGTCTAGGGAGCCTCTGCTTCAGGGCCCTTTGCTTGCTCCCAAAAGACTTCCTTGACCTCAGACTAGCCTGGGTCCGCTCTTATTTTTTCACAGCTCCCTCTACTTCTCCTGCTATTTCATTCCCTGCATGATATTGCAAAAGTTTCTTGGAGTTGGAATTTTCTGGAACTTTTATTAGAGTCAAGACTCAGTATCACTCCAGTGTTTAGCAACCCCAGAAGGCATTCAATACTTTTTGGTTAAACACATGAACAAATGAATAGAGAAATTTTATATTATAAAAATTCATAAGTTGCAGGACTTCTTTCCAGGCATAAGGAGAGTGGGCTGATTTGTGTTATTTTCTCATCGCTGTAAAGCAAATTTTACCCCTTTCTCATCTTGTAATCCAAAGAATAACAGTAAGATTATAATAACTCCTTACTTTGTTTTTTCCAACAATATTCCTCCTGACTTATAGAATGCATGATTTGAACATTCCATTGAATGTCAGTGAAATCAGTGCACATTATAGTTAAGATTTTGAAGGTAATGGGATAGCATGTTAATCTGATGGTGGAGAAAAATAGGGTGGCTGAGGAAAGATCTAGTTAGATTTTTTAAATGATGTCAGCAAATATTAAAAGACATTTTAAGTTAATTTAATAATTACTTAATGCAACTGATATAATTAACTAATTAAACCCATGAAATAACGAATTAATAAATCCCCAACCCTCATGAACACTCTGTTTTGTTTAAAAGTACATAATTGCATGTGCTATGGTGAGTGCAATTCACAGACCTGTACCCCTGGGGTTAATAACACATTATATGTTAACTAAAAAATTTAAAAAATATAAAAATAAAATAAAATAAAATTACATAATTGCAAAATGTTTCTAATTTTCAAGGGTGACAGGGCTCTATAAACTACCGTCTTTACTTTCTATATGTTTGAAAATTTCCATAAAAAAAGTTAAGCAATACGTGACCAAACTTTTAATATACGACAAAGTACAGGAAGTTCCGAAACAAAAATAACCTTTGTCATGTTGATGTTTGTCCTAAAAATTTGTATTCCCCTATGGGACCTTGAAACTGTTCAGGGGCTCCATAATGTTCAATAGTCTTTTGATTTGAAATTGAAAAGATATGTAAAGAGAGATTAAATGACAACATATTTGTGATGTTTTCAAGTCTTTGAAGATGGAGTTAGTCTGTCAAATACTATCGGTTTGCAACTATGTTAATTCTTACTCGGTGATTCTAGAAGTGCTCCTGCCCAACCTATTACCAGCATGTGGCTTACCTGCCAGTGAGAATTTGGCACTTCAAAATAATTACTTTAGCTTTTAGCAATACATTCCTTACATTTATTTTTACTGAAGAAAAATGTCAACACCAAGAGATTATACATGCAGTACATTGAGATCTATGGCATATTTTGCACGGCTGCTTAGAAGATAACCCAAGTAAATTCATGTAGTAACTTGACTTGTAACTCAGCTGGATGAGAGAAAATGTGTTCTCTGTTCATAATACATGTGAGAATACTTGTGTAAGATATGCAGAGGCCAAGCAACATCGCTGACCAATAATTAGACTTCCTGTAATAGCACTTGCTTGAGGCGTATATCAAGAAAAAATATGCTTCCTGGATCAACTTAGATATGGTGAAACCAGGTTGCACACACATTATGGTGAGGAAGAAATTCAGCCTCCATAAACTAAACAGCGCGGTAGAATGATTGTGTCGCCGCAACATGAAGTTGGGGAAGAAACATGGACCGAGAGTCCTTATTTGTAGTGCAGGGTCCCAGATGTTGCCTTGGTGACCAACGTAAATTAAAGAAACATGCATTGCCCTCTAGCATCTTTTTATCTATTTGGGAGATGTCATACATAAACTAAACTAATAGCCCTCATAAAGCAAAATAGATTTAAGTAGAAATATAGTAACTTTCTGTACTAAAATCATGTTTATGCTGTAATATAGCATTGCTACATGTGCAGCAAGAATTGGATTTAGAGTCAAGGGTAATTAACTGAAAAAAGACATTTTTCTCAAATTTGTTTTGCATTCGTGAAGGGAAAGTTTTAGCTTCACAGATCTACAATCGTAAAGGCAAGATAGAGTCAGAGAATATGGGGTCGGATTGTGGAAAAGGTATGTGGAAAATTACAAGATACTGATGAACAATCTTAATTCAGAAGAGAAGGCAAATTAAATAGAATTCATTATAAATACTATGAGATGGGTCATCTATACATGAGACCTTAGAATACATGTACCGTGTTATTTCTTCCTCTGTTGTTTTCCTTTTTGAGCCATCTTAACTACTACCAACACGACATATCTAGCAGATAATTGGGACCAGCTTAAATCCCTGTATTTAACACTATTCCTGGATAGTGTCTTGTACCCTGTGTAGTTATCATGGGTTGAACTGTATTTCCCTCCCCTTCTTCAAAATTCTTATTTGAAGTCCTATCCCATAGCACCCAAGAATGTGACTGTACTTGAATATGGGGTCGTTAAAGTGGTAATTAAATTAAAATGAGGTCATTAATGTGGGCCCTAATCTGAAATGGCTGCTGTCCTACAAGAAGAGCAAATCTGGATGTTGACATGGACAGAAGGAAGACACTGTGAAGACACAGAGAAAACAGGGCCTTCCAGAAATATGGGTGAAAAGTCTGAACCCATTGCCTCTCAGGGTCCTACCAAGCAGTCAACCTGCCTACACCTTGATCTCAGACTTCCCGCCTCTAAGAAAGTGTGTGGTACTTTGTTAGAGCGGTTCAAGCAAACTAAGTCAATGGTTAAAATACATATATCTTAAAACAGCTAGAAAACATTATAAAATATTTGATAATCCATCTGACTTCTCTATCTTGCTTATTTTATATGTTAGCTCATCTGAACAAGCTGAAAACTTAGAATGCCCCATCTACATCTGTCCATTTTGCTGAGATAAATGATTCAATCCTCAGCACTTAGTTTCTTGGACACCCTACACCAACAACTAACAAGCGGCTCCCTGAGAGCTGTGGAATTCCATCGGGCTCTTTGCCAGGTGGAGAAAGCTGCTAGTCACCTGACATGCATCCAACAGGGCTGTCAGACTGCCCCCCGCCGCCCACGTGTCACATTCTCCCGATGAAATAGTTACGTTTTCTATAATAATGACTACATATTTACTCACTGGAAGAGAAAACAAAGGACTTAATTATGCAATCTTATAAATACGAAATAATTTTCCTTTCATTCCCTTGGGGGAAAATACGAGAAAACTGAATTTCTGCAAGGTAAATTCGACATTCTGAATTGGATCCTTAAAAATACAGGATTTGATTACAAATGGAAGATCCAAATGAGCCCGGAGGCCATGTTGACCAGAAGAATTTTATCCTTCAGTTTATATTTATTGTAAATGATTTTTTTTTAATCAGATGGCACATCTGTAAATTTTTAGGCACTAATTTCCAAAGACCATGAAGCCCTCTGGGTGATTTTTTCATTTCCTTAACAGATAGTTTAGTTTTAAACTACATACTTTCCCTTGGCAGAGTGAGAGATGAAAAGCCTACTATAAAATTGATTTGGCATCTACATAAAAGAAAGCTTTGTAAGAAGTAGTGCTAACTGAGAAGCTTTCTTCATAAGCATATGCCCCAAAATTAAAATGTCACTCAGATCTGAGGAGCATTCCCTGCCCAAACATCTTCAATGAAACCATATTTATACTCCTATCGTCATATTTTAGAAAGAAAAACTATAGAGTTTTACCTGTGACTTTTTGTATTCAAAACTACAAGACCCTCGAATTATGTGTTGGACATATACATCGTTAACCTAGTAGAACATGTCTATTTAAAAAATATTTTTACAATGAATTTTGGCTGTTCCCAAAATAAATAACCAGGAACATGCCCCCACAATGTTTATGGAAATAAAAAGAGGTGAAGCATTTGGTCACGTGTCCTTAGACTTCTTCTTTATCTACAGGGAACGAAAACATTTTAACTGTCTAGATGATGAGTTTGAAATGAATTTGTTTAACTACAGTTGTCTAAATTTAGTCAGAAACAAAACATCTTCCTATAAGAAATGCAAATAAGATCTATAGATCCACTGGTAAAAATCAAAGGTACTTATTAGATAGTATAAGATATATCTTAAGAAATTTAAGCATTTCAACGAAAATGTGCTATTTTACTCTTTAGTAATAGAATTATTTAATCAAAATTAAGTAAAAATGAAATCAAAAGTCATCAGACAGTGTCTAATACTTCATTCCCTCTCTTCTAATGTGCTGGAGGAAAGAGTACCTGGCCTGTAGGTTTTAACAGTTCTGAATGCCTGTGAAAATGTCCCGATTGAACAATGATGGTTTAAGGGTAGACTGAAGAGGCACATACATAATCACTTGAATTTTAACTTCATGGAATCTGCTTACAAGTATTTGCTTCACTGAATATTGTCTAAGTGGGAGTTTCATACATTCTGAGCAATAACAAGATTTAACACGGAGGAAAGCTGTCACTGAAAAACATTTCGAGCCAGTGTCTGGAGACCAAAAACCGAGCTTCATTCAAACAGCCCGTTAGTGAATTTTTAACTATCCAGTTAGCCAAAATTTGACCATGTGTGGGCATTTATAAAGCCTGAAATGCTTCATGATCTTTCCAGTCTATACTGAATGAATTCTACCAGGCATTTTAACACAGTGTGAGAAAAGCATATTTTTTTCTTTTCAAATTAGTTAATTCAAGTCACTTCTACAGAAAGTCATTATATTTGCTTTTTCTTTCCATATTTTGATTATCTAATAACATTTTTAAAAGACTTTACTTATTTATTTGAGACAGAGCGAGAGAGCAAGAGGGAGAAACAGACTCCCCACTGACCAGGGAGCCTGATGTGGAACTTGATCCCAGGACCATGAGATCATGGCCCGAGCCTAAGGCAGACACTTCACCGACCAAGCCACCCAGGTACCCCATCTGATAACATTTTTAGTTGATAATATTTGTGTATATTTTAATGCTAATATTTATTACAACAAAGGTCCTATATCAAAAGTTCAATTTGATATTTTCTATCCACTCAAAGATGTTGAGGTTTTGAAAAAAGCAGTCACAGTGAAATGAGTCCACCGGTCATCCTAGGATCTCGAGTTTGATTGAGCACTCTACTAGAAATAAACATCCTATCCACCACTAGACCACAGCAATCTGTTTCGTGATACCCCGTTGGAGGGTCACTGCGACCCTGGTTGACTTCTTGCCCTGGACTCCGTGTCCCCATACTCAGCATATCTATTCCTGGAGTCCTCTCAGGGCTGCACAGCACCTCCCCACACGGAGCCCAGCTCCATGGTCCTGTCGCTTCTGCCCTTGGCTGGTTTTTGACTTTACAGCTGCAGGAAGTCCATCTTGTCCTCCTTCCACATCTCAGCTCTTCCTGCCTTTGGAGACAGGCTTGCACAGCAGCTCCCAACCCATCCAGCCTTTCTTCCCAGCACTTCGAGTCTCTTCGGATGCCGATGGATGATACACTTTCCCACAAGTACTATACACTCCAGATCTATTTGGAAATGGACTGGGAGGCTCATACCATTCACACGCAAGTGGAGATTACTAATGCGCTTGGGTTTGCAGGCCAGTCAGATCAAATGCGGCTTGTTGACGGAGGTTTGCTCTGAAAGCCCCGGTCACATGCTTATGTAGAGAATGAAGGGGACAAAAATCTCAAATGGAGATTTTCAAACTTTCTGTGCCTTAGGAAGTGAGCCAGCACTAAGTCCTGCCGTTGTGCTGAGAGTTTCTGCTGGTTGGGATCTCCTTTTTTGTTTTTGTTTTTTGTTTTATTTTTTCCCCAGAAAACTTCTTGATGTTCTATCATAATACTTCTATTTCCCTCATGTTTCTATGCTACCACAAGTTTATCACCTTGTAAGTACCTTGTTGTATTTGATTAGATATTTAAAAAAACAAAAACAAACAAACAAAACAAAAGCAAACACTCCTAGTATAGAATTAGGCATTTACTTTTTTTAACATTGATTTCCCATATTTTGAAATTGTTTGCATCTTTCCATAAATAGCGACTCTTGAAGCCATCATCACAGATAAAACAGACTCTGAGTCTATGGGAGATTAGTATCAGTAGGATGATTGCAATGTGATTCTTCCAATAATGTGATTCTTCTAATAATGTGATTCTTCCAATAATGTGATGGAAACACTGGAATTTATATCAAAATTTTTTGGGAAGGAATCGTGTTCCTTGAATAAGTAATCTTCTGTATAAATATGGGCAGCCGCAGGCACACAGTAAGTTATAAATGAATACTCATTCAACAAACAATGTATGTCGTACATTTCATGCATATGTATGTTCATGTATGCATGTTTATGTGTAGATATATTAATATAGTTTATCTTTTTGCTTGTTTCTCCATCTTCAAGATACTTTTCTTCTATATTTTCCTATCCCTGGTTATAACCATAAATATTATAATTAATTATAAATTGAAAAGTTTGATTGACTGATGTACATTTTGGCACACAATATCAACCCATTAGAGATGTAGACTTAATCAAACTATTATTTGATCACTTTGCACTCGATGACTTTTTGAGATTTTAGCGTGCCTGATTAGAGTGTATACTACGCAATACTAGTAGCTTCCCTGTTTTAAAGATATTTAATTTCTGCTCAGAATTTTTTAAAAAATGAAAAAAAAGGAAATTCAGTATGCTCTTATTTATTTAAAGCTATCTTAGCAATACTTTGTTCTTTCTTTCTAACAGAGTCACATAATCAGAAGATGAACTAATTAATTTATCAAGTTCTCTGAAAACAACAGACTCTGTGACTGCCTGCATGGTCCCGCTCTTCCTCGTGGAATTATTCATTCGGAGGCAGCTGAGGCAGGTTGGCGAATGGCTCCACACATTTTTTAGAATTATTTTCTAGTAAGCTGACATTCTGCTTTCTAAATGTAAACTAGATAGTATGTAACCATCACAGCATTTTAGAAGTCATGATAGGGAAGTATAGCATCTGGGAAATAGTTTTTACCTGCAGTGATGAGATAAAATAGATGATTTCATTAACGGAGCATAAACAAGATTTAGTACTGCTTGATGTTGAAAATGGTGATATATTCACATGCAACCCACAATGGAGGGGATGGACTAATCCCCTGGGGGAATATGTTAAAGGCAGGGAATTCACCCTCAAGGAATGCCAGAAGCAACAGGTGAGGAGGAAAAAAACTCAGCAAGATTAAAAAAAAAAAAAAAAAAGGGTAAATATGGAGGGGTCTTCTTTTTCTCCACTGCATAATGCTCAATATATTCATATCACGGTCAAAAGAGAACCCTTTGAAAATTTAGGAAAGTGGGTTTAAAAGCATCCATCTGTAGCTTGGAGAGCACTAAGTTATTTTTTGAGACCTGAGAAAAAATAGACAAGTCCCTCTTTTTAAGCTGGTGTTCCTTTGGGTGTGATGGGGACAATTTCAAAGGTAGGTGAGTATCAACCACAGTGGGGGTGGCCGTAGGTTCAGGAACCTCTCCAGGAAGGAGGAAACACATTGCCACAACTCTGTGATATTCTTATCATCCCAAAATGATGGTTAAAAATGTGCAGCAGAAAGCAGGTCTGCTACCTAGAATACCTGCCCGGGAGAAGTAGAACAACTCTACACTTCCTGAGACTCGATTTGACCCAGCCCGCGCTGATCGTTCCTCCCTGCTGATCTCTCCTTCCTTCTGCCCCTCGATGTGACCTCTCTCCACCATATTTCCAAACACAGAAGCCTTCTGGACTGCTGCTTGCAGCTCTCTACGGAGAAACCTTTTCTGACCAAACTCTCCTTCCCCACCATTGGCAATCTCTAACAACATGGCCCTGTCTTATTTTCCTTACCTGACATCTGCTTTCAAGACAGTCATCACATCAGTTTCCTAGTTGACTGACTATTTCCACCCACAAAAATGAAAGTGCTATGAGCACCGAGACTGATGTTTTGTTTTACCTCTTTTGCCCGTGTCTGGTGTAGTGCCCGAACGATAGTAGGTACTCAGTAAAAATGTGATGAATGAGTGCACCTAAGGATAATTATACTACAAAAATGAATTGTACTTCTGTCTTTTTTTCTCATTTCAAGTGTCTTTAGGACAAATAGAGGAAATTGTTTAATTTTTAAAAGTAACTCAGAGGGGTGCCTGGGTAGCTCAGTTGGTTAAAACTCTGCCTTTAGCTCAGATCGTGATCCCTGGGTCCTGGGATCGAGCCCTGGATCAGACTCCTGGCTCAGTGGGGAGCCTGCTTCTCCTTCTCCCTGCCTCCTGCTCATGCACTCTCTCTCTCTTTTTCAAATAAATAAAATATTATTATTATTATTATTATTAAGTAGCACAGGAACAGGATTTACTACACCTAGAGGTATCACAAATAAATTGTCCTCTTACTGGGTCCAAAAGTTAAGTTTTCTCACACAGTGGGCTCAGTGAGTATACAGTACTCAAAATATCCAGATGCATGAAGATATTATTTTTTTAAATAATTGCATGCCACAGGTTAAAGCTCAGTGAAGGAAGTTACTAGAAAAGGCAATACACATGAGTCCGTCACACTTTGAATTCAAGAGTAGACACGCTATCAGGCTTGTAATCCTGTTCTTACATTTCAGTGAAAGACTATTCCCATCTTACACAGAAAACTGGTGACCAAAGCGGCCACCGTCCTCCGACTGGGTTTTCACAAACTCTGCTACCCACCCACTCAGTCAGGACATGGCGAGGCAGAATAATGTCGAATTCCTTCCACACAGGCCTCCTACGGGGACAGAAAAGTAGTGGAAGTGTGTGCACAATTTTTCCTCCCTCCACCAACTGTGTCTGATTCAGGAAGGCCCCCGACCCTCTCCCCCAGCTGCAGAGCCCATTTTCTTTATTTTGAAAGTTAATTCCACTCACAGCTGGAACTCAAAGCAAAAAGTGAACATTGTGCGCAAAAAAAAAAAAAAAAAAAAGAAAAAAAGCCTCCTTGAATTTGATTGTGTACTTGTTACAAGGACAAAAACTTATATTCCTCAAGCCGAAAGGAACCTCAATATTATGGTTCAGGGTACAGGCTTGGGAGCAGTGATCTGAGAACAACACCGAGCTTGCATGCCTGCGTAAACATTATTGAGCAAGGGTAGAGCGGTGCTGGGTCGCACAGGCGTGTGGTGTGTTACAAATACACTACATCCTTACAAGGAGACGACGCCCTGAGGTCTATCCATGATCAGACACTGTGCTGTCTTCATGCTTCTGACTATAAACACGCCTGGGAGTTTTTTACACCTTAAGGCACCAGTTCAAGTCCACAGATGTACATGCAGTCTAAGCATGTTCTTTGGTTTATACCAAGTTGCATGAATTGCATATTTTATAACTTCCTCAAATATCGAAGGGGGAAAAGTAATTGATGAATGAAAGTGATCTTCTAGAAGGATTAATCTCTAAAATCCTCAAAGGGAATTTCAACGGATTGATTTTCTAGGGGTTGTTATTCTGTTTGCTTCCAATAATAGTCCTCAAAAGCTCTGGAAATGCTGTTTAGGTAGGAGATATGTAACTGAAAATCTCCAGGCAATGCCTAATGGTTGTCTACAACTCTTTAGGATAGAGTCGGGATTGTGCATTATTCATACTGTTTTTCATATTTTGGAGTTTCACCCTGTCAATCATATGAACACAGTTTAGCATGCATCTAAGTTTCCTCTTCCCACTATAAAAATGACCACAAACTCAGTGGCATGAAACAACACAGATATATTCATTTCCAGTGTGGACATGAGAAGTCTGAAATGAAGTTGTTGGGTCTATGATCAAAGTGTCAGCAGGGCGAGCTCCTTTCTGGGAGGTCCCAGAAGAGAAGACCTTCCTTGCCTCTTCCAGCTTCCAGAAGCTTCTCGCATTCCTTGTCTTACGCTCTGCCTCCTCTGTTGTATGGCCTGCTCATCTCTGATTCCTGCTCCTCTTTACATCAGGCTCATCCAGGACAGTGCAGGATAAAGTCCCTGTCACAAGTGTCACAAGATCCTTAAATTCATAAAATCTACAAAATCCTCTTACCAGGTGAGGCCACCCAGTCACGGGTTTTGGGGATTAGGGTGTAGACCCCTTCAGAGGGAACATTTTTCAGTCTACTGCAGCATGTAAACTATCAATACAAAATATATATATTGCCAAATAATTCAGCAATGCTGGGAATGACAGCCTGTAATTATTGACTGTTACCATGAAAACATATTATTGGGATAAAGTAATACATAATTCATTAATAAATCTATCATCATCATTTTGGCAGTATTCCTGAATAACAATCACCCAAATTCAAAGTTCTGATAAGAATGCTAAATATCTATCTTACTTTATCTTATCGTATTTTGTCTTGTTTTATGTTAATTCCAGGGTTAACATACAGTGTGATACTATACAGTGTTATATTCAGGCATATAATATAGAGATCCAACAGTTCCATACATTATTCACTGTTCATCACAATGAGTGTACTCCTTAATCCCTCCAACTAGTTCCCCGATGCCCCATCCATCTCTCATATGGTAGCCATCAGTTTGTTCTCTGTAGTTCAGAGTTTGTTTTCTGGTTTGTCTCTCTCTCTCTCTCTTTTTATTTGTTCTTTTGTTTTGTTACTTAAATTCCACATCTGTAGGAAATCATATGGAATATGTCTTTCTACAACTTGCTTATTTCACTTAGCGTTTTACTTTCTAGCTCTGTCCATGGTATTAGCAAATGGCACGATTTCATTCTTTTTTGTGACTGTGTAATATTCCACTGTCCACATTTTCTTTATCCATTCATCTAATGATGTACACTTGGACTGCTTCTATGCTTTGCTATTGTAAATAATACTGCAATAAACATAGGGGTGCATATATCCCTTCAAATTAGTGTTTTTGTATTTTTTGGAAAAATACCCAGTAGTGAGATTAATGGATCATAGAGTAGTTCTATTTTTAATTTTTTTGAGGGACTTCCATACTGTTTTCCAGAGTGGCTGCACCAATTTGCATTTTAACCAACTGTGCAACAGGATTCCTTTTTTTCCACCCTTGCCAAGACCTTCTTCTTTTTTTTTTTTTTTTTTTTTTATTTAATTTTAGCCATACTGAGAGGTGTGAAGTGATAATTCATTGTGGTTTTGATTTGCATTTCCCTGATGATGAGTGATGTTAAGCATCTTTTCGTTAGTCTTTGGGTCAGCTGTAGTTCTTTTTTGAAGAACTGTCTGTTCTTGTCTTCTGCACACTTTTTTAATTGGGTTATTTGTGTTGTTTTGGTATTGAGTTATATAAATTCTTTATATATTTTGGGTACAAAATTTATTTTGTTTGTTATCTTGTTATCCATTGATTGTATATGCCATTTGTAAAAATCTCCCACTAGTAGGTTGTCTTTTAGTTTTGTTGGTTTTTTCCTTTGCTGTAGAGAAGCTCTTTATTCTGATGTAGTCCCAATAGTTTATTTTTGCTTTTGTTTCCTTTGCCTCAGGAGACATACCTAGAAAAATGTTGCTATGGCTGATTTCAGAGATAATACCTCCTAAATATTTTTAACTGAATCTTTTTGATGTTGACTTTTATAAGTTATTTATATTTTGGATATTAACCCCTTATCAGATATATCATTTGTAAATAACTACTACCATTCAGTAGATTACATTTTTATTGTTGATAAAAAAAGAAATGCTATCAATTTCTGGATGTTCATTTTGTATCCTGAAAATTAACTGAATTCATTTATTGCTTTTAGTAGTTTTTGGGGAATGTAAATTGGCACAGCCACTGTGGAAAATAATATGAAGATTCCTCAAAAAATTAAAAATAGAAACACCATATGACCCGATAATTCCATCAGTGACCATATATTCAAAGAAAACAAAAACATTAATTTGAAAAGACACACACCCCTATGTTTATTGCCACATTGCTTGCAATAACCAAGATAATGAACAAACCTATGTGTCCATTGATGAATGAACAGATAAGGAAAGATGTGATACACACACAACCACACACAATGGAATTATTACACAGCCATGGGAAAGATTTGGATCATGTCATTTCCAACAACATGGATGGACCTAACGGGTATTTTACTAAGTGAAATAAATCAGACTGAGAAAGACTAACACATATGATTTCACTCATATGTGTAATCTAAAAACCAAAGAAATAAAAAGCCCCCAAAACAGAATCAGACCTGTGTTTACAGAGAACAAACTGATGGTTGTCAGAGGGGTGAAGGTATGGACAAAATTGGTGAAGGCAAATAGGAGATACAGGCCTCCATCTATGGAATGAATAACTCATGGGCATAAGAGGCACAGTAAGGTGAATGTAGTTAGTGCTGTCGTAATAGAGTTGTATGGTAGCTACACTTGAGAGCACCGCAAAATGTATAGAGTTGTCAGAACACTGTGTTGTACATCTGAAACTAATGTAACATTGTGTGTCAACTATGCTCAGAAATTTTAAAAAATTACAGTACTGGCATATAAAATAATGCTGAATATTATGGGACATCAATTCTAACCCTAAATACAAATAATATATTTTATTTCTTTATGAAAAACATTTGGAAAAGAGTTGCATTCTTGAATCTTTTAAAAGTATTGTCATGTTATTATTTCATTAATATTCAGAGTTCAGCATTTATAGTCATCCCAAAGAAAGTTATATTATACAAAAAAGTTTTCAAAGAAAGAGAAGGTTAAATCATAGGTTATTTTTGTGTGGTTGAAGAAAGTGATCCAGTTTCATTCTTTTTCATGTAGCTGTCCAGTTTTCCCAACACGATCTGTTGAAGAGACTATCTTTTTTCCCTTTGCATATTCTTGGAAACTTTTCATGGAAAGAAAATGTTAAATCACAGGTGTGTACACACACAAATGATCAATACAGTCATATTGTTTATCTGTCATAAGGGGAATTTGAAAACTAAATCCTAGAATATGTTCATGTGAATAGTTATAAAACACGGAGGAAGCTTAAGTAATTAAACTTATGGGCAGAGATTAAAAATATGTATAGATACTTTGGATCACATCTCTAGAACTAAATTTTTTTTTAATTTTTTATTTTTTATAAACATATATTTTTATCCCCAGGGGTACAGGTCTGTGAATCACCAGGTTTACACACTTCACAGCACTCACCAAAGCACGTACCCTCCCCAATGTCCATAATCCCACCCCCTTCTCCCAAAACCCCTGCCCCCAGCAACCCTCAGTTTGTTTTGTGAGATTAAGAGTCACTTATGGTTTGTCTCCCTCCCAATCCCATCTTGTTTCATTTATTCTTCTCCTACCCATTTAAGCCCCCATGTTGCATCACCACTTCCTCATATCAGGGAGATCATATGATAGTTGTCTTTCTCTGCTTGACTTATTTTGTTAAGCATGATACGCTCTAGTTCCATCCATGTTGTCGCAAATGGCAAGATTTCATTTTCTTTGATGGCTGCATAGTATTCCATTGTGTATATATACCACATCTTCTTGATCCATTCATCTGTTGATGGACATCTAGGTTCTTTCCATAGTATGGCTATTGTGGACATTGCTGCTATAAACATTCGGGTGCATGTGCCCCTTTGGATCACTACGTTTGTATCTTTAGGGTAAATACCCAATAGTGCAATTGCTGGGTCATAGGGCAGTTCTATTTTCAACATTTTGAGGAACCTCTATGCTGTTTTCCAGAGTGGCTGCACCAGCTTGCATTCCCACCAACAGTGTAGGAGGGTTCCCCTTTCTCCGCATCCTCGCCAGCATCTATCATTTCCTGACTTGTTGATTTTAGCCATTCTGACTGGTGTGAGGTGATATCTCATTGTGGTTTTGATTTGTATTTCCCTGATGCCGAGTGATATGGAGCACTTTTTCATGTGTCTGTTGGCCATCTGGATGTCTTCTTTGCAGAAATGTCTGTTCATGTCCTCTGCCCATTTCTTGATTGGATTATTTATTCTTTGGGTGTTGAGTTTGCTAAATTCTTTATAGATTCTGGACACTAGTCCTTTATCTGATATGTCGTTTGCAAATATCTTCTCCCATTCTGTCAGTTGTCTTTTGATTTTGTTAACTGTTTCCTTTGCTGTGCAAAAGCTTTTGATCTTGATGAAATCCCAATAGTTCATTTTTTCCCTTGCTTCCCTTGCCTTTGGCGTTGTTCCTAGGAAGATGTTGCTGCGGCAGAGTAGAACTAAATTTTTAAGTGCTACCTACTTTTTGATGATTATTTATAAGATTATTTTGAGTGATGTGATAGAATTTAGATTGCTGTTTGTCAATTACATTTCATTTGACCAAACACCTCCAAGGATCTCTTTGTATTACTCTGACAATAAAAACAAATCCCAAATTGTTACATAGTACTGAGACTATTTCATATTATAGATACCATGGTTTTCATTGCCATGATCTCTTAATTAACATGTGTGTTTGCGTGTGTGTTACGCAGGAATCATTTCCCTTATGAAAAAAATAGGATTTTAAATGACTTTAAGAAAAAAGGAATATCAAAATAAATAAATAAATAAATAAAAGGGCATATCTATTATTTATTTCCTTGTGTTACCTTTCCAATTATTGGACTATAGGTGGAATTATTTTATCATAATTTGTGTCTAGAGCATAAAAATATATGAATATAAATGTTTTATAATGTATCCATATGTTATATAAACAAATAAAATCCCACAGCCTATGACCTAATTTAAGATATTATTATTACTATTGTTATTATCATTATTATTACTATTACTGTTATTTTGTAAAATTTATCTTCAACTTTTTTCTCATCCCATTTAGGTTATAAGCACAGAGGCAGATAATCTTCCTAATCATCCAATGAGAATTACAGCACGGCTCTTTCTGTCTTTCCTATCCTCACCAAAAAAAAAGAAAAAAGAAAAAAAAGAAAAAGACAAAAAAAAAAAAGGGTGCCTCTGAATAACTTGATGAGGAATACAATGACAGACACATCTAAGAAAGAAGCAGAGTTCAGCATGACTTTAGTGATATATAGGTACCTGAAGTCAGATACCAATGAAAAAATCTCCTTTTTATTACTGATAGCTCAGGAACCCTGATAATTCAGGAATCCTGCATCTTTTTGCTACTCTTATCTCCTGAATTTTTTTTTCCTGAAATGTAAAACCAAAAACTTGAATTAACATTTGTTTAACATTTATCATAATATTTAGTCATAATGAAGAAATGAACATAATGAGGATGAAACAGAATGTCAACTCACCAATAATAATCCATTCCATTTTGTTCAATAAGTGAAAAAAAAGAAGTGATAAACCGCATGCTTGATATGTACTTGGCTATATCCATATAGTCCTTGCTCTAGTTATTTGGATCAGGTATTATTCTTGTTCTTATTTTAAAGATGAGACTATTGAGGCAGAGGCATCCTATTCTGCCTAAAGAATGGCAATTTTGCATCAAGTAGAAGAAAATACTACCTTTAACTTCACTGAAAAGCACCAGTTGATTGAGGGACTTACCCTCAGGTTTGCTAGTATTCAAGGTCCATAGTGCATAATCACCCACTCAGTGTCCGATAAACCACATGAATTGCATTCATTTACTCCAGGTCAAGTTATGATGGTCAAATAGGTAGACAGGTCTGGTATGCCAATGGAAGGAGACATGTATTTTGGGAATGACTCAGCTCTTGTCCTCAAATTGAAAAGGAAGTAATTAATCATGCAATTCTCCCATTTTCGAGTAAATAAATTTGAATTATGCTTCTTCCCTAAGATTCCTCCTCTGAAAGCAATGACCTATTATAGTCCTGAAATAAAGAAAAAGCATGTGAGTGCTTTGATAGTGTTGGAATTTAAATAGTTCTTTTGAAAAAAAAACTTTTTTGAAAATGTTCTAAATAGTTAGAAGCAACATTAACTTGGGGTTTTGGATTTTCCTTTAGGCTTTTTTTTTTTTTTTTCTGCACTAATAAAGGAGCCCTGAAATAAATATATTTTAAACTGTGTGAGAAAGGAAAGTCTAATAAATAAAGAAGCAGAAAATTAATTTTTCGACTACCCACAGAACAAATTATAATCATCCTCTGAATGTCACATACAGAAGTTGAGATATTAACTTCAGTCATTTTTCCCCCACTATGAATCCCAGTTTTATTAAGTTTTCAATAGTAGATGAAAATTTCACATTTTTATTAAGTCTTCAGAAAATATCCCAGGAAACAGTGTGCTTCAGTGGGTATCAAATAAAGGCTCATGTAAACACTCACACTGTGCATTTAAAGCAAATTAATTTGATTTTATTTTAAAATACAACTTGTTTCAGTGCTGCTTGGAAGAGATATAGTTTCCATTTACCAGAAATTAAATACGAATCTCCAGAAAATAAAGCATAATTATCTCTTATCATCGCAACTCACACACTCATCTGGAGAGGAATCTTTCTCATAATGGTAGAAATCATGAAGAGTATCTGACACTTGTGATGCCTTATTGATTTGGTGCTTATATAACGTAAAGGAGGATCTTCAAGATGTTTTCATATATATGCTGCAACCATGGAAACTTCCAGATGTCATTTTTGTTAGGTCTCCCGTATCTCTTGATTACAATTTTTGTCCATGTAGACAAATGTTTTTATTATTTTTTTTTCACTCTCATTTTATAAGTGACTGAGGTTGTTTATGAAAAAGATAGTGTCGGGAGAATGTCAGAGTTTTGAGGGGAGGGGAATGAAACTAAAGAAAATGATAAAAGAAGATAGATTTTTCTTGAAAGGTAGCCAAGTATGTTATGTTCTCATTATCAATTTAGCCATGACTTTTTGAAATAAATGCCATCAATAATACAGATCAAAATAATGAAAAAAAAAAAGAAATTAGTATTTGCTTTATCACATCACAAATTTTGTAAAACAAAATGCTTAAATGCAACTGAGTAAAGTGGCAAATAATTAAAGAGACTTACTAAAGAGACAGTTTTGTCCTGGGATAGTTGAACAATTTGAAATCAGGCTTAAAACACGACAAAAATTTCTTATGAATTAATATTGGATCAATTAATGTCTTTTTTAAAAAGCATCTAGGTACATGCATCCTAATTTATAAAAATTAAGGTAATCATGACATAATTTTTTGAAGTAACATTGGTATATAACATTATATAAGTTTCAAATGCAAATCGTAATTTGACAATTATAGGTACTACAAAGTGATCTCCACCAAGGGTCCAGGTACCATTCATCAACATCAGTGACCTCCTTCCCCCATCTCGCCCATCCCCAACCTCCTCTCTCTCTGGTAATGAACAATCTGTTCTCTACATCTATAAGTCTGTTTTTGTATTCTTTTGTTTGTTTGTTTCTTTATTCCACATATGAGCTAAATTGTGTGGTGTTTGTCTTTCTCTGTCTGACTTATTTCACTTAACATAATATCCTCTAGGCCCATGTATGTTGTTCAAATGGCAAGATTTCATTCTCCTTTATGGCTGAGTATTATTCATTGTGTTTGTGTGTGGGGAGGGTGATGTGTGTGCATACCGCATCTTCTTTATCTATTCATCTATCTATGGACAGTTAGATTGTTCCCATAGCTTAGCTATTATAAATAGTGCTGCTATACGCATAAGGTTATGTATCTTTTTGAATTTGTGTTTTTGTTTTCTTTGGGTAAATACCCAGAAGTCAAATTGCTGGATCATATGGTATTTCCATTCTTCATTTTTTGAGGAACTTTCATACTATCTTCCACAATGGTTGCACCAACTTACATTCCCACCAAAAGTGTGGGAGGGTTCCCTTTTCTTCATACCCTCTCCAATACCTGTATTTCTCCCATTTAAAAATAGTCATTCTAAAAGTATGAGGTAATATCTCTTCAGGGTTTTGATATGCACTTGCCTAACTGGTCATGTTGATCGTATTTTTATGTGCCTCTTGTCCATTTGTATGTCTTCTTTAGGAAAACAAAACAAAACAAAACAATGCAGATCCTCTCCCCATTTCTTTAAATTGACTTGTGTTTTATTGTTGAATTGTATATTTTTAATATATTTTGAATGTTGACCTTTTATTGGATATATGATTTGCAAGTATTTTCTCCCACTCACTAGGTTGTTTTTCATTTTCATGATTATTCTTTTCACTGTGCAAAACCTTTTTTAGTTTGATGTAGTTTCATTTGCTGATCTTTGCTTTTGTTTTCCTCAACTTTGGAGTCATATCTATAAACACATTACCGTTTACATCAATGAGTTTACCGTTTTAAGTTAATTTTTGTGTGCAGTATAAGATGGTGGTCTAGTTTTATTCTTTTGCATTTTGTTATCTAGTTTTTCCAGCCCTATTTACAAAAAGACTATACTTTCTTGGTGTTGTCCTTGGCTCTGTTATCATAAATTAATTGTCCATGTATCTAGCTTTATTTATGGACCCTCAGTTCTGTTCTGTTATTTTGTGTGTCTGTTTTTAGGCCTGCAAAACAGACACACAGCTTTGTGTATCTTGTTTTGATTACTTTTTGATTTTGATTATGACAACTTTGTAATATAGTTTGAAATCAGGGAACATGATACCTCTAGCTTTGTGCTTCTTTTCCAAAATTGCTTTGGTTATTCATGATCATTTATGGTTCCATAAAAATTTTAGAATTATTTGTTCTAGTTCTGTGAAAAACACCATTGAAATTTTGATATGATTGCATTAAATCTGTAGGTTGCTTTGGGTAGTATGGACATTTAAGAATACTAATTCTTCCAATCCATGAACATGGAATATCATTTTATTTATTTGTGTTTACTTTTTTCAGCATAATCATAGTTTTTCATGTAAAGGACTTTCACTTCCATAATTAAATTTATTCCTGGGTATTTTATTCTTTCAGATGAGTTGTAAGTGGGATTGCTTTTCTAATTCGTCTTTCTGATCAGTTGTTTTTGGTGTATTTAAGCACCACAGGTTTCTGTATATTGACTTTGTATCTAACAACTTTATTGAATTTGCTTAGTAGTTCTAGTAGTGTTTTGGTGGATACTTTAGTATCATATTCCTCTGCAAATAATGACAGTATTACTTCTTCCTTTCCTATTTGGATGCCTTTAATTTCTTTCTCTTGCCCAATTGCTCTGAGCAGGACTTCTAATACTACGTTGAATAAAAATGATGAGAGGAGACATGCTTGTCTTGTTCCTGATCTTAGAGGAAAATCTTCCAATTTTTCACCATCGAGGGTATTGCCTGAAAGTTTTATGTATATGGCCTTCATTATGTGGAGGCACATTCCCTTGTTGCCCACTTTGTTCAGTTTTGTTTGTTTGTTTTGTTTTGTTTCAGGAAGAGAGAGATTATAACCATGGGTAGTAGCAGGCAGAAGGAGAGGGAGAAGCAGGATCTCTGTCCAATGTGGGGCTCGATCCCAGGACCTGGGATCATGACCTGAGCGAAGGGCAGACACCCAACCAACTGAACCATCCAGGCATCCCTTGTTGAGAGTTTTTATCAAAAATAGAGGTTGAATTGTATCAAATGGCTTTTTCTGTTGTTGTTGGTTTTTGTTTTGTTTTGTTTTTAAATTATAAAATTTTTATCCTTCATTTTGTTAATGCAGTGTTTCATATTGATTGATTTGTGGATGTTGAATCATTCTTGCATTCTGGGAATAAATCCCACTAAATCATGGAGTAAGATTCTTTTAACATATTGTCGAATTTGGGTTATTTGCATCTATGTTCATCTAGGATATTGACCCATAATTTTCATTTTTTGCTTTGTCTGATTTTGGTATAAAGATAATTGGTTTGGTATAAGGGTAATGCTGGGCTCACTGAACGTTTGGTAGAATTCACCAGTGGGAAGTTCTAGTCCCGGGCTTTTGTTTATCAGCAGGTTTTTTATTACTGATTCAATTCCTTACTAGAAATTGGTCAATTCAGACTTTTTAATTTTTTCATAATGCAGACTTGGAAGATTGTTTCTAGGAATTTAACCACTTCTACATTGTCCAATTTGTTGGCATTAATAATTTAAAATATTTTCTTCTACTCCTTTGTATTTCTGTAGCATCATTTGTAATATCTCCTCTTTATTTTATTTTATTTTATTTATTTGTGACCTCTCTCCTTTTTCTTTGGTAAGTCTAGCTGAAGGTTTGTTAATTTTGGTTTATCTTTTCAAAGAACTAGCTTTTAGTTTAATTGATCTTTTTTATTGTCTTGCTAGTTTCTACTGCATTTATTCTCTCTCTGCTCTTTACTATTTTCTTCCTTCTTTAACTCTGTGCTTTGTCATTCTTTTTCTGATTCTTTTAAGTGTAAGGTTGTGTTGTTTATCTGAGATTTTTCTTGGTTTTGGGGGTAGATCCGTATTGCTGTGAACTTCCCTCTTAGAATCATTTTTGCTGCATCTCATAGATTTTGGTAGGTCGCATTTCTGTTTTTATTTGTTCCTAAATATTTTTATTTCCTCTTTAATTTCTTCTATGACCCATTGTTGTTCAATAGCATGTAGTTTAATTTTCACGTTTTAGTGGGTTTTCTGGTTTTCTTCTTGTAATTGACTTCTGATTTTGTTTGGAAAATTATGTTTGGAAAAGTTGATTGATAGGATTTCAATCTTTTTGAATTTATTGAGACTTGTTTTGTGACCAAACATGTGATATGTCCTGGACAATGGTCCATGTACACTTGAGAATAATGTGTATTCTGCTATTTTTGAATAGAATGTTCTGTATGTATCCATTAAGTCCATCTGATCTAACATGTCATTTAAAACCAATGGTTCCTTTTTGATTTTCTGTCTGAATGATCAATCCAATGATGTACCTGGAGATAAAATCCCCTAATATGATTGTATTACTGGATGGTGTAATAATTTCTTACCTTTCTTTTCTACATGGGCGACAATAATTATATATGTAAAGTGTGAAACATTTCTTTTGTCTCATATCTCAGATTCCTGAAGATCCTGAAAATATCCTGTAAAACATTTTCTTACCACCAAATGGATGATTACACCTTCTATTTTTGTTGACTCTGGAGTCAGAGAATGGTTCAAAAGAACTAATGAATACTATCCTCAGAAAGGATCCCACCTAGACTCTCTGCATCTGTGTCTAAGCACCTGTATCCCTCATAATTTTTCATGCCTCCTAAAGCAGAACTGGACATAAGCTCTTTTCCCCATAACCAACTACCAAATGATGAATTTCATCAAGTGCATTAATATGTATGTGTTTCAGAGGGGAAATGTACTTATTGTGTTCTCTCCTACCCACAAATTCCAAATCTAAGAATATATAACAATAAAAATTCTAAGTTGATTTTTTTTCTAACCAGACTTACCATAGTAACTTCATGCAAAATAACACAATCTTCATCGAGTGGTAAAACTACTAAATATGAAAAAGAGAGCTAGAATTACTAAAATATCTATCACCATGATTTGAGCCAATAAATACCTATCAAAATAAAGCTATTCAAGTCAATCTGGCCTAAAGAACCACACACCAACCATATTTTAATTGAAATCATATATTCCAATGCTGTGTGTGTATGTTTTACTCTGACATAGTTTGTTTCCACAACTGTTTTCTTTTAGTTATTCTAGGAAATAAAATAAAATATTAAGTCTGAGTTGACAGCACATTTGAAACTTAGCTTCATTCGTTTAATACTTTCCAAGCTTTTGCATACTTTCTCACATATTTAAGAAAGTGTGTGGAAAATGCACAACTAAGGATGCTTGATGCTTGGGTCCCAGTATTTAAAATGTGTGTTTCACTAGAAAGAAAACATCAGATATTTCAGCTTGAAAAGAAAGTAAAGCTATCTGCCTCACATTATTCACAGCCAATTCAAACAGGCTACTGTGGTATTCATAAATCCCTCTGAATTAAGTCAAACATGCATAAAATCAGGCTTCCTTTGTGGTAAAAATTTCTTCCAGCTGAGCCGAAGGAGAGAATAAAAAGTTATCCAAATACCTATTGTGATACTGAAGATGACTTTAAAAAGTCAATGTCATACCTCTGCTTAAGTCTTCCTGACAATTTCCTAATTTTAATAAATTGTTAGTGAGAATTGTCGTCAGCCTGTTTCCACTCAGAAGAGAAGAACATAGCAACCAGTGTCATTGGATTAGTTTAAAGTAGTGTCATGGTGTCCGGTATTTTAAGTGGGAGTCTGTTTGCTTCATTAAGATTCAGGTAACTCACTTTGCAGTAATCAAATGGTGCACTTTCTCAAAAAAGCCCTGGTGTTTTCTTAGGGGTAAAAAAGAGTACAATTTATTATATTTCTATGAATAGAAGATAAATACATTTTGCAAAGAGAAAATTCATTCCTGGGAATATTTAAAAAATAGACAATACTATAAAGGTTTCTAATATGTGATCATCCGAGGGAAAATTGTATTTCATTTTTGAACTGGATTTACTAGGAGAACAGGAAGGTGATTTTTAATACAACATTTGGGAGGCGGGACAAAAGCAATCACAGTGTTCGTGTTGATAAAGCTCTGTGTCCACAACAAGCAAGCTAACACCACCAACTTGCCACTAGGACTGGTACAGAGATTGACCTGCTTCATTTCCAGATACTCTGCCACCTGAAATCACGCATTGCTTATCCAATGACACTAAAGAGAAGCATAATTAGTCACCCTATGTCACCTGACATAAAGATTATTTTAGGCTTATTGTTTTTAACACACAGCAAATGCACTTAAGGCTCTGGAAACTAAGTAGAGGTTACCCTTGTGTAAGAAACATTAGCATTTATAAGGGAAATCCAAGATAAGTGTGTCTCCCTCTTGTACTTGGAAGAAAAAGATGACTAAATCTCAAGAAACGCTTATTAATAGAGAAGGCAAAGACTTAGATCTGCATAACAATATTACTCTTCTACATTACTGTGCTTTTCCTGAAAACCTCCCATAATTGCCCCCACCCCCAACATCTTCTACCTTTAGTTAGAGTTAGTATTTAGGGTAGCTGGTCTTATCCTAACATGGTAGCATGCTCTAGTGGCTGAAGTCTAGTTAAAAACAACAGAAAGACACTGATTCAAAACACAAATATCTTAGATTCAGTCTTGGCTTCAATTTCTACATGCTTCGTGGTTTTTGGCAACTTCATTCAAACACCTTATTTTGAATTTTATTATCCATTAAATCACAATGACTGTACCTCAGTTCATTAGCAGGAATGAATGATATAATTTATATAAAATTACTAGCACATATTAAGATATAGAGTTATCTTTTCAGTCATTTATTTTTCACTGGAAACTAAGTACTTTCCCCATCAAATCCACTATTTCTTGAACATAAATGTACATTTCCATCTGTCCTATTTTATGTACTTCATGTCTACTTCCTTCTTCTCCATATGAACCCTTTCTAATCACCACTGTTGGGTCCCCCAATAATGGGTCCGTGATTAAAGGAGTGAGACTGATACAAAGCGAAGGTCAAGCAAAGCTTTATTTCCCTCCAAGCATGGAGAATCAAACCCACCGTCAAACCGACTGGTTGGGGCCGCCCCTTACAGAGAGGGCAACCCCTCCCTGCCTTACAGACTAACTTTTATAGAGCAAAGGCCATGTCGTTGAGCCTAGCCACACACAGGTGGCCAATTGAACTACATTTTACCCTATACTAGCTATTTGAACTAGCCTATCACCTTGGTCAGAATTGGTGCCCCAAAGGCTACACTCCTTGGTAGCTAGGGAGACAGTATGCACACCCCACTGATTGGATGTCTCTACCTGGCCTGACTCATCCCTGTATCTGGGCTCTGTTATCTCTACCTGACCTGACCCACCCTTGTATTTGGGCTTTGTTACCTGAGACTGGTTTCCTGGACTTGCTTTCAAGTAAGTTCCCCCGGGGACAGGGTCAGTTTAAGTTTTACTGCATAAACAACAAAATGGCTGTTCAACCAAGGTGGGGCAGCTCTGGCTAAATAGGCCCTTACACCATATACAGATGCCTCTGTCTTCCCAAAGACCCAAGTCAGATGCTACCTTCCCAGATTGTGTGGATTTTTCTGGCTTTGCTAAGGATAGACTTATACATTGTAAAAAAGTTGTTATTTTTCCCACATCGTAACATAGCATCCATTTGATAAATTCTTATTGCATAAATGCTAAATATCTTATTCATGCTTGACTATCCTAAAACCTCAAAAGAACTGTGCATAAAACTATGGACTATGGAATATCTGGATTAAAATTACTTCAAAATAAGATAAAAGAGCGCTGCACATTTTTGCAGGGGATGTTTGTAAAGAACACAAAAAACAAAAATGAGGGCAATGAACAGTGACCCTAAAATTTGCCACAGTATTAGAAATCACCCCATCTTTCCATTTTAAAAATTTAAATTTCCTTGAAAAGGGGGGGGCAAAGGAAATTGGGTTAAGAAACTTGTTTAAAATATGGCTTCCAAGGCCACCCACCCAATCTTCTAACCTCTAACTGACTAATTAGGTCCACTTGCTTTATGAGGCATGTGCTTTAAGAACTAGGATAATTTTTAATAGCATAGCCAGGAAAAACAACAGAAGTAGAAAAATATTTTTATAGTTGAAAAACTTGGCACCAGTTTTCCTGCAACTAGAACATATTTTGCCTATCCTTTATGAAAGTCTGGAAAAAGAACTAAGATGCACAGAGAAGATTTTGAAACAAAGTTTTAAATCATTTGCATATCAGCACAGAAATAAAGGTCTACACTTGACTGTTAATTTAAATAATCAAACATATACAGCATTATAAGAAAAGGAACAATGAACCCCGAGGGATGTATAATGTAGCATAAAATTAGAAGGAGTTTGACCTGACTGACATTAAATTTGATTAAGGAGAAGCTTCTCTCAAAAGAGCACCTGCCCTTTCAATCCTACAAACAATTTACAGGTCAAATGAATTTGCTACACGGTATTAGTAAAAGGCTTCCGTATCAGGGGAAAATCCACAATCTCTGAAACAGCCTCACTCCCATTTATTTACTTGAATTGAATGAAACCCTAAGACACTATGATTATGTTCATATTCCAAACCATCTCTATATAAGGTTAAACTACTATACATTTTACTTAAAGTTAAAATTATTATGCATTTTGTTGGTAATTAGAGGTTTACAGATGCTGGCCAAATTATTGAGAGAGATCAGGATGAGACTTAGATTTTAATTTAGTTCTTTTAAAAAAAAAAACTTTGACTATAATCCTTAGCAACATTATGAAAATAGAAGACATATTCTAGGTGAATTCTTTTCTTTTTTTTTTTTTTAAGATTTTATTTATTTATTTGACAGACAGAGATCACAAGTAGGCAGAGAGGCAGAGAGAGAGGAGGAAGCAGGCTCCCCACAGAGCAGAGAGCTCAATGAGGGGCTCCATCCCAAGACCCTGGGATCATGACCTGAGCCAAAGGCAGAGGCTTTAACCCACTGAGCCACCCAGGCGCCCCTTCCAGGTGAATTCTTAAAGCAATATTTGTTTACTTAAAATACATATATTTTATTAAAATATAAACATATAGAGATACATATATAGTATATGATACATAAGGTAGTCATAAAGATTTCTAAGAATGTTATTTTTTCCCACATAGTAGTAAAATACTCATCTGATAAATTCTTACTGGATTAATGTTAAATATCTTATGCATGCTTGAATATCCTATAACCACAGAATTGGTAAATTTAAAACAATGAATGATGAAATATTTGTATAAGTAAAGATATATATATGTATTATGATATATACATAATACTTATATATATAGATGTAATATATATTATGCATTGTATATTATATTATGCATTCTTCATGATTTAATAACTCAACATATAGCATATAAAATGCATCACAATAGATGACACATAAAATACATTATTTATATCTACTATATATGCATATATATACATATATACACACATACATACACACACAAAGACACATATACACTCAGGTGTGTATGAAAGGGGGAGTGAGAGACCTCATCTGGAATTTGATATCCCTGCTTGAGAGTCATTGTTTCAACCATAGAAAATTTCTGCAGAGGGGAGCTAGAAACTAGGGTATCTGTATCAGCCCCATGGTGGTGTCCCAGCACACCTGCATTGTCTAAGGGAACACTGTGTAGGGTAGACCAGTCATACATTGCCACCAGCAAACATTGGGCATGGAGGAGGTCAGGGTTGCAGGAAGAGCATAGTCAACACCACTTAAGAATACATGGGAGAGAATTTGAGAACACCCAGATAAACTAAAGGGGAGAGGACCACAGAAGAGGATGCTGAAGCCTATTCCTTATAAAGATCAGGGACAGGGTGCTACCAAAATCTGGATATTATTTGTAGTCATCAGCTAATATGTGCTGGAAACATACGAATTGATTTAGTGACCAATTCCCTAAAAGAAGAAGTAAAAATTCTAGGTGAGACTGCATTAAAGTAAAACTTCTTGGAACAGAAGAAAATCTGGACTGGATTAGAACAGACCCAGTTTCCTGAGCTTCCCTGATAAAGAAATACCATCATTATCGTAGTGATGAGAGTGTTAAAATCAGTATTAGAACTCAGAACCTACCCACTTTGTGATTGCAGGTTGGTACTAAACTGTGTGTAGACAGTACCCTTTCTAAAGGACTTTTTACTTATTTATCTCTTGATTATCATTTCTTACCTTGTTTGTTGTTAATAAGATATAAAAGTATTTCAGTCCACATATCCTCATAGTTATATGCTTTTGCCTCAGCATAAGTATATTTCATTTAGCAAACAAATAAATTTGAAAAACAAAATTCATCAAATCAGCTGTTTCTTTTGATTCTTTTATGTATTTCACCAAGTTTAAATTTCACCAAGAAGTTTCATTTAAATATTTATCCACAATTTGAAATATTCAAAATGGCAATGTTGTAATTTCAAAATTAAAATAGCGATACTCTTTAAACCCTCGTAATTAAATAGTTCAGTTTCTTTCTTGCTTTTTTTTTTTGGTATAAGTTTAAATACTTTTTTATTTGCAAGCTTTATATTTATTAATGACAACTAACCTTAAATTGCTAAATAATTATTTTGGGCACCTCCTGCTATGGAACTTTTCTCACCCATTATTAGACATACCATTCAAATCATTTAAGAGGTCATAGACAGTATCCAACCCAAGCACAAACTGTCCATAAAATATGTGTCTTCTAGTAGGTGTTACAGCACATGTGTAATTCAACATTGGACCTGTAAACACCCATTACTCCCCATGGTCCTATGGACCACTCTCTCTCTAGAACTTGTTCTTTGCTTTCCAATTTTGTTACTTATTGGATTTCTGGTACTTATAACTAAATTTATGCAAATCCCATAAAACATTTTGAGGCATTATTGCCATTCTGGAAAAATATTATAATGATGAACTAAAAGATCTCTCTATAGTTTCCTGATGTCACTTGATTCAGCTCTGCTATCAAGGTCTGATTTACGTACAGGAGTTTCTTCTGGGAAGTTATTCCATGAAGAAGGATCTATGGAGCTGGAAGACTAAAGTGGGAAGGAGCAAACCCAATTCATATCTATACCCGTT
This sequence comes from Mustela nivalis, assembly GCF_964662115.1. Classification (NCBI taxonomy): domain Eukaryota; kingdom Metazoa; phylum Chordata; class Mammalia; order Carnivora; family Mustelidae; genus Mustela; species Mustela nivalis. The sequence goes on along the minus strand of NC_139034.1, from coordinate 82,213,644 downwards.
TGGGCAACAGCACTTCTTCCACTAGGAATGGCTACACTGTCCGTCCAGGTGAGGGTAGATGTCAAGGCTGAGAAATTGGGAAGTGGGACATGGATGGGTGTCTCATCAATCCTTTCTCTTTAACAACCTCCTTGGAATGAAAAGTTGGTGTGTGTAGGGTTTTCATCATGACTCAACACTTTCTATCAATGGTCACCTCTGCTTAGGTATGAGAGAATTGGTTGAAGACAGGTTTGATGTATCATCGATGGTTATTTTAGCAATAACCAATATCTAATCCCTTTTTTACTGCAGCAGTGAGAAAAGTTTATGTTAACAGATAAAAGGCAGGATAAGAAAAACTAAGAACATGTTAAAAACACATTATAATATGGGAATAGTGTCCTAATCATAATTGAGGGCTTGAATTTCAGTCCTTACACAAGACAGCATACCAATAGTTCTTGATTCTTATCCTAATTCTGTTTTGATTCCATTTGTTCCCTCCTAGGAACAGTTTGACAATTTCTTAGGGCCATTATGATGTCAAAATTGTAGCTTTCTGGAATCCATCTGCTTTTGCTTCTACCCCTTAATAATACAACTGGGACCTATTTTGAATGTTACTGACAGTTTGAGGTTTCTGGAATATTATTTTGGAAATATCTTCTAATTTATGTCACCAAAATTACTGATTTGAGACTGAGCATTTGCCTACAGACATGCATAATTAGCTTTTTATCAATTATTTATTGAATTTGTAGATTGAACTTGTTTTTCATACTAAATTCTGAGACATCCTATTGATAATTAATCATAATCCCCTTAAAGTGTACATGGTTTAGAAACATCGTGGTTTAAGAATGGTATGATATCTTTGACTTTAATTTTCAGTGTTAACAAAGAGTTGGATAAAAGATTGAAATTGAGGTTAGATAAAGCACATCAACTCAGGTTGGTCAGCTATCTCTAGGCAATAGTCAAGAAAGCAATAACTTATTTCTCTTTGCTTTTTTTCTTAGAGAAGTATTATTTAAAGCTTATTTACATGGAATAGATCTTATGTGGAGAATCTTCACTAATGGATCTATAGTAAGGTAAGCTTATCTTCAAGTTGGTCTCTCCTATCTTAGAACACCATTTCTTGGTGCCTTTGTTCTCTCAAACAGAACATGATGACGGAACCTACATCATGTGGGTTTTGTGAGGATCATATGAGCTAACCCATAAAAAGTATGTAACAAAAATTCCACTGACTACATTATTTTAAAAACTCTATCCTAGCTACTGTGATAAAAATAAGTAGCTAGATAAGTGTGTACCAAATTTCAGTGCAAAGAAGACAAAGATAAATAGCATTAATAAGACATAGTAGTCTAATAGTAGACTAGATTAAATGCTAATAGTAGTTTAGAGTAGAAAGTTAGGGTTTCCCCTTGGCTGAATGCCTCCATGGGATGAAGGTGGTAGCAGACTACAAGGCACAAGAGAAGGGGGATGGGAGCCATAGCCTCATGTCTTTAGGAAATGATTCATGGAGATTCTGTTTGAGTAGGATATTGTAGTAAGGAAATAATCTGAACTTGTTTTCTGCTTTTCCAAAGTTCCCCAAATTTTGTAGTTACATTGGACTACATCATTCAATTTGACAAACTATAGCAATAGATATACACATAGAGAAAGATATAGATACAGATATAACTTAGATACATATATTCATATATACTCTATGTTCTTTGAAATGTATTAGAATGTGTCTATATCATAACTTCATAAGTCTTAAGGACATACAGCATTTTTAGATGATAATTCAATGATAGCCTAACAAAACAAAATTGAAGAGGTATTGCCTCTGTGGCTCAATGAGAAGATGCTCTTTTCTGGAACTAGGAAAAAACTGTATCTTTCTACAGATATTTCTTTTTACATTACTGTTATCAATCCTAACAGTTAAAAATACTTAAAGCAGCTTTTTTCAGATAATATTTTGGGTAATATTTTAAAAATAATTATTGGATATATTTTCATTTCTTTTAAAATGATGCTAATTACTTGTATATAAAATTAATATTCCAAGTGTCAATAATTCTATAATCATTATCCATACTTTATGGACTTAATAGACTTAATGAAAGTTTAAAAAGTTTTATTAGTTTAAAATAAAATTTGTTGGAATAAATGAATCAGTATTAATACCATTTTAAAGGATTTAATGATAATATAAGTTGGTAATAATTTTTGAGGTTACACTGTTTTTGTGTTCTCTGTGCCTTTTTATATACTGAGTTTATTAATGGTATGCTTGATATAATTGCAGGTGCATATTATATATTTTTAAAATATATAAATGATACATTAATTGAGGGACCTATATTTTAGAAACAAAGTGCTAAAGTTTCTTCATTTTCTTGAATACTGAGTTGTAAATACCAGAGCATTATTTGAGGTATTATGGTTGCTACTTGTAGAAGTCAGTACATTTAGTATGTATCTTTTGAAATAAGTTGAATTCAATTCAATTTTTAATTGAAATTTTTTGTGAAGTTAGGAAATAAAAAACAATTTTATAGCCCAAGAAATTCAAGCTTATAATCTGGCTAGGTCCCAACAACTAAAATGGTGCCATCTAATTATAAAAGAATTATTTCTCTCCTGTATGATTCTGTTGTCTTTTTCTGGAGGAAATTTTTTTTTTCTATTTTTCTTCCAATAAAAACATATTACATAACAAAAGTATAATGCAGTGCAACAGCTATATGCAAAACTGAAAATACTCTAGAAATTTTCTTCAGTAGAACTCTTAGTGATACAAAAAGGGGATAGTACCCTATTATAGTCCTCAAATGACCATTTCACTTGTGATTCTGTGTGAATGGAGCCACTTCTGGTCACCCTGATGATAACAGCCCGGAGGTGACTAGAGGTATTCAGAGAGGATTTTTTCCTCTACTGGTTTTACTCTAAATGAGGATTTTTCTTGGGTTGCCTTGGCATTTACTGAGCATTTTGGCTCATTGGCTCAGAAAAATCCACGATTTATTAAACTACAAAGATGCCTTTGGCTATATTGTGGCCTCAGGTGAAGGCAGTGGGAACTACTCTGGTGTGTCTGATGATAGCCCCTGGCTTACAGTGCCTGGTGTCCAGTCCAGCACGAATGCCCACGGGTGAGAAAGCTTCTGGTCAGTCAAAAACAAACCCTTGAGTTCAGAAAAGATTGTTATTTATGGACAAGTAATACAAAGTATTTCAATTACAACCATGTTAACTATTTTCTTTAGCCTTAAAAATATGCAGACAAATCAAAAGAGGCACTTTTCTTGCGTATAATTACATAATAGTTCAGAATTTAAAATATATATATATATAATATTATAAAATATTACGTATTTTATACACACACAATTCTTTCCCAAAGGAAGTGTTTATGCAAGTAAATAATGTATGTTCTACAGAGAGCAAAATTATGGCAAGCCAACCAATATGGAAAGTCAAAATATAAACACATGATATTTAGTAACTTTATGGAATGATCGTTTATGATTGGATCAATCTTATTAAAATAAATCTGCTAACTAAAGGTGCTTCAGTTAGCCATTGCTATTTAAACACACACTCCAATTTATAACAGCTTCAAATAGCAATGATTTCTAACTTCTTACCATTCAGCAAACAGTTGGGTGGTCCTACGCTACGTTCACACGGCCATGCTCCTGCAGTTGCAAAGTGACTGGGTAGAAGCCAGGCAGCTTTTCTCATAGATCATGTGGTCTGTGCAGGCAATTGCAGTCTTGGGTTTTCCCACCCTCCAGGAGACCAGCCCAGTTTCCTCCACTAGAGGTCTCAAGGTAGTGTTCTGGGATGGAGACAGGGAAAAACTGCAAAGCTTCTTGACATCTTGACCTGGAATTGTGTATCTCTTTTTTTATCTTCTATTGGTAAAGCAAATCACGCACTCCATCTTTCATGGGAAGAACAGCAAAATCCCATTGAAAAAATACATGGGAGCAATTACACCCATACAAAATAACACTGTCTTCCTAAATTCCCTCATATATGGAGACAGAAATACACCTATTATTTTGTCCCAAGTCCTAGTCTCATTTCCACAATGCTCGTCAGACTGACTGATATCCATTAAGTCTTGGAAATATTTTAATGTTTACAAAAAGTCTAAGCTTTGGAATACGTAACTACATCATTGTACAAATCTAAGAATCACTCCTACATTCACAGTTTTTATTTCTGTAACCCTTTAAACAAGACAATCATTTAATTAGTTTATTCTTAGTGCCATGAACACTGGCTATAACCACAAACTACTGAAAATGCATTTGGCTCTCAACACTTATTTACTATTCTCTATCGAAAGTGACTTGTTAAACAATGTGATGAAAGTACATGATGGTAAAAATGTATAATGATGAGATCTTTTTACAGTGATATGATTTAAGGTGAAGAACAATTGATAGAGTATTTATTTATTTATTATGTAATTGCTCTTTTATTTATATAGCATTATCTGCAACACAATATTTAACTTTATCTAAGTCCCGTGGTCCAGGAAAACAGCCTGGTTGAGAAATCTTCCTGCCTATTTTTGGCCCCCAAGAAGCTGCTAACCTCAAAGGATCATAGTGCTCCTACATTTTCTGAGATAAGCGCCCACCTCTGCCCTTTCTCAATGACTCAGATAAACCGTCTCCATTGTTTGTCATAACTTTCATAGACTCCTGGATGAGTCTTTGTTGTCCTGCCTCTATAAACTCCCAGACCTCTTTCCATTTCTTTGAGAAGGTCCTCATTAAATGGTCCCCTTATTGCAAAAATCTCCTAAACTTTCTAAAGCATTTTGTCTTTCACATGCATCATAAGTCATTAGGAGAAAACAAACAAACAAAAAATGCTTAATTTGATTGTCATTCAAAGTACAAAGTTTTTAAGTTTAAGCTTTTGATCTACAACAAACCTCTTAGTAACCCATATGGTAAAACTAATCCTCAGTGATTCCAAAAATTTACCTGTACTGTTCTTTTTTATTCATTCTTTGGAAGTTTTTACCCTTGATCTAAATAAATAAATAAATAAATAAATAAAGTGTATGATCTAGTATTCCTAAAAAAGAAAAAAAATAACAAGAAAATTCCAAAGGGATTAAAAAAAAAGAGTGATAGCGGGAAGGTATAATTTTTGTGACTTTTTTGTTTTTTTTGTTGTTGTTGTTCTCAGTGAGAACATTGGCCCACCACAAACTTCATCTCATTCCTTAATAAAACTTTAACAATTTTAAAAATATTTTATTTCTTCTGTTTTTTCAAATCTCTACCTTAGCCCTTTAGCATTAGAAGCAAAGAGGAAAAAAAAGAAAAAAAACACAGGAGGGGCTGTTGTTTGTGTTTGGGGGAGTGAGGGGGTTCCTGGAGGCAGGCATTATTAGGCATTAATAGTGCCACCCTGTGGAGGGAAGGAAAGAGTCTCTTGTCTATGTGGTAAAGTCTATCAGAGGTCAGCCAACTTCTACCTTCAAGGAGTATAGAGTAAATATATAAGAAAATACATGTAAATACATGAAGAACATGTAGTCTTCCATTCTTCCTTAACTCTTCCAGAACAACACAAACCCAGACATAATATGTAAATTGATGGGCATAACCATGTTCCAATAAATTTATTTACAAAAACAGATGGCTGGCCAGATTTGGACCTCTGACTATAGTTTGTCAACTGTTCATCCAGATTTGTGGATCAATAAGGGACAGAAGAAATGCAAACATATTATAGAACTGCCATCCTGTGCCTGGGTTTGGGTGTAAGTGGAGGTGGGGTGTCCAGTTAGCCTCACACTGAAGGCATTTCCTTTGGATGAACTTACAAAGGGGATTCAGAGAAGTAGGTACACGGAGTGTTGGTTTTAACTTTTGGGCCATCCACCCAGAAGCCCTCATCAGGCTGATAATCTCCAGTTATACCAGAATTTTCCACTGCGTACCATCAGTTCCTAGCATTATCTTATTTCAAGAAATTGTAATGTTCACTCTGCTGACAGTAATCTATCAATCATTTAATTAATCTTGTTTGATCATCTTTATATATAATAATCCATTAACTGGTCTACTTTTGCTTATAAAATTACTAGTTAAAAATTGGTAAAATGTCCCTGGAAGGACAATGCTCCTCTGAGGGACGGATACCAGCTACACTTTCAATGTTCATGGTCCATGGTCTAAACTTCATTAAAAACCTGCTCTAACCAGCTGAGAGAAATAACCAAAGATAATAAGTTTTTAAATGATACCTATATACTGCCCATGTGTGGCAATCTCACATTTCTATCCCACGAGATAATTGACCCAAGGTATAGATTTTACCTTTTCCTCTAGATTGAGACTGGTATCAGATTAGGAGACAAAGCAAGCAAGGTGAATCATGAAACCAATTGTGCTGAAGTTCAGTAAAACCAATCATATAAGGCAAAATACAATATGTGATCTTTCTTCCTCTCTGAGAATTTTGCTTTATTGCCAAAGTGTATCCAAGGAGGTTTTCTAAAGAGATCTCTTACGCTTTGGGTACTAGATATAGAACAAAATTATTTGCTCCTATGTGCAATCCAGAAACAGGGCCTACATACATTTATTTTGTTGCTGTGTGTTCATAGTCTATTAACTTATTTTTGCTTTTCCCCCACAAGGTCAGATAAGAAGTCAATAAAAATTATCCCTCTAGGCAATTTCTTTCTTTCTTTTTCGTTTTGGTTTAAATTGAGTGAAAAGTTTTCAACAATATATTTTTGATACTGGACAAAGCCTGTTTTCAAAGTACAAATTATTGTCTTTTTTTTCTGACTTCATTTGAATCACTTTTTTTTTTTTAAGTTTTTATTAACTCCTTGAGTCTGATTTTTATGTGAGGTTTACAATCTCTGGGGCCTAGGTATGCATCTGGTAGTTTCAAAAAACAAACGTATCTTTCCTTCCCCTCTGCTCATAGTGTGTCCATACCTAAAGTCATTATATAGGAAGGTGACGACTAGTTCCCTAGTACTCTACTGAAATCAGAGGCCAGAATTAATTTTCCTTGAAACACTCATTTCTTTTTGCTTTTGATCATTTTGTAGTTAATGTAATAATTTGGTTTTCTGATTTAATGACTTCAAAAAAATTCAGTAACACTTTTAAGAAGATGGCATGTAAAAAAAAAAAAAGTAAGTTCTGTTCTAAGGAACTCTGTCATTTCATGTGGGTCTATTTCTAGTCACCACAAACATAAATAACTAAGGTTAAAGTGAATGTCATTTGACTTGAAATGAAGAAATTTTACATGTACTCATCACTTTACATAATTGATTCCACCCACTCCCTGAGTGTTGTTTTTAAGTCATGTGTATTTTTAAAATTAAGTCATATTTTTAAGTGACATGAAACCTGCTTTCTCCCTGCCAAAGCAAATAGAGGAGTGACAACAGACAATCCAGCATTTATGGGCTTTTCCTCTCTAACGTCTTCAGAACAGCCATTGTTATAGCAGATCATAGAAAGACGTTAGATTACCTGTAAATTTATTTTGACACTTAAAAATAGTTATTACTTACTTTAGATGGTTAATGGGCTCTGGCACATTTTTTCTTATTCCTAGCAGTCCACATTTAGAAACTTAAAAATAAAAAGTATTATTTTTTATAGTAACCAGGCATTTGGTTTTTCTCATTTGGAAATGGTTATCCTAATAGTGCAGTTGTAGTCATTCATTCTAAGGTTATTTTCTGTAGTCTGACTCCGCCTCGTTTCTCTGTTCAGCACACACATTTACCACCTAGCAGAACTTACTGTCCTGATGCAAGGGATTTTGCAGATCCTGGGATTTCCCCTAAACATCAGGCTTCCTTACAAGGCACCATCACCTGTAGCAGAGATCTGATCTCAACATCTCCACTCCTTGGGCTTCCATCTATTATATTCTGCAAGGTTTTCTTGGCCTTATATAAACCTTCTCGCTGAAACAATTGTATGTTGTACCTAATGCTGATCTCTTTCCCTGATACCCACTTTACCTCTCTGAGTTTCCTAATACAGTCACAGTTGATAAGGTCCAGTCGTTGTAATAGCAAACATTTAATATTCACAATTAGTAATAATGACTTGCCTTTATGGAGTGTGTTAGAGATCTGTAAACTTTTCATAGCATTTCATCCAGCCTTCTATCTGCCTCTGTGATCCAGTGAAAGCATTGCTAAAGCTGATTTAAATAAAAGGATACTGAGCCTTAGAAAGGTAAAGGGACTTTACCTGGTATCACGGAACAAAGAAGAGGAAGAATAGAGATACCACTGAAGTTTTCAGACCCTGTTACTCTTTGTAATACTTCTGTCCCTGTGTCACACTGTTTCTGGGAGGGGAGAGAGACAGAGACAAAGAATGTGAGATTTTCAATCTGGCTATCTCTCTGACCAGTCATCTTTCACTATTTAAAATGATCGTTACACTCCACACACCCTCATGAATGCACGTGCACACACACAGAATGGTCTCATAATTGCATAGAAGAAACCATCCATTGACCTTACTCCCATATCCTCTTTACTTGCTAAATGCGCCAAAATTAGATTGTGGAGATGCAAAGAAGAGTTAAAGAAGTTAGTCTCTATTGTATTTTGTAATAATACTGGAACTATACAGTGAATGTGTTAACTGTTAAAAGATACTAGATGTACCCACAGGTTTTCAGAAATCATATTTCAAGTACTAAAAATCAATTTGCCTATCCCTGCAGTGAGATATGTGTTGACATGAATTTTTGAATAACAATATTGTATTATTGATAAAATATTAAATATCATCATCATCAAGTTCTGTTTTATGGCTGAGTTTGCACTGATTTATTCAATCACTCAAAGATATTAATTAGAAAGCCAGATGAAGAAGGAAACATTTTATCCTAGAAAAAATTCTACTTAAGATTTTTGTCCCTCAAATTAGAAACTAAAATGACCTTAAAAAAGAGACAAATTCTAAAGTACGGAAATATAGGTGATACAAAAATATTAAATGCATTATGTAAAGATCACTTTACTATTTTCTATTGGACTGCATTATATCTGATTCTATATCTAAACCACATTTGCATCACTATTCATATGAGAAAAATGACAATTTCATTTTCTTGACTATAAATAATTCACTAATTTTGAAAGTAATGTTTTCCAGAACCACAGTCTTGTTTTAGAGATGGAAGCATATGAACATATATATGTAATTTCTAAGAATAACACTTATTATTGTTTAGCTTATAGCAGAATTAAGACAATGCCTCAATACATTTTAAACACAATTTTAAAGAACACATTTTGTTACAAGCAAAGTAAAAGAATATGACTCCCTTTGTGTATCTAAAAAGTTAATGGCTCTCAGAATTTATATTCGCCACAGACAAGATGCTACTTTAGTAATTAGTCGGACTCGTTTTAATAGATCTTCTCTCCATATAGAAAAAAAATCTTTAGTGTACTGCCTTGTGTTTAACTTCCAAGGTTAATTTTGTTTCTCATTTGAAAGTATAAGTTTGTTTTTAGCAAGTTATTACTTCCCATTTAAAATATAGCCTATTATTGCATTTGTAACACTGACTTTTTAATGTAGATTAAAAATAACAGCAACAAAAACCAAACAGAAAGAAAAAAAAAAAGAAAGAAAACAGGTTCATTAGGTCATTTCACTTAAGAATGTTTCTTTAGCCATTAGAAGCACAAACTATATGCCACCTCAAATAACAAGTGTGTACACTGTCTTTAATGTCCCCTAGACACACACTTACACACAACTCACACACACACACACACACACACACACACTCACTTGAGTATCAACACAGATTTCAACATCTGAAGGGCAGTACCATTTGATTCATCCATGGTGGCATTGCATTGAATGATGACAAGTGTATTAGAAGATAACGATACTTCTTTTGCAAGATAACCTATTAAGAGTACAAATTAGTATTTTAAAATTTTAATTAGTAGGCTTTACTTTTTAGCATTTTTCAATTTACAGAAAAATTTAGCCAGAAATAAAGAGAACGCCCATGTATTTCCCTTGCCACCATTCATAGTGGCCCCCATCATCAACATCTTGCATCTAGTCGGATACATTCCTTATAATCTGTGAATCAATATTGACATGTTATCATGAACTAAAGTCCACAATTACATTGGGGATCACTGTTGATGTGGCACATTCTATGGATTCTGACAAACGGACATGCATGCACCATTACCATAGCATCCAGAGTATTTTCACTGCCCTAGAAATCCCTGTGCTCTGCCTGTTCATCCTCAGTCCCTGCCCCACAAATCCCTGATGATCACCAGTCTTTTTACTGTCTCCCTAGTTGTGTTTTTCCAGAACGCCATATATTTGGAATCACACAGTGTGTAGACTTTTCAGACTGGATTTAGCAGTTAGCTATGTGCATTTAAGATTCCTCCAACACCTTTTCTCTCATTTATCTTTAGTGCTGAATAATAGTCCATTATCAGGAAGTCAGGAAGTACCTATTGAAGGACATCTTGGTTGTTTCTAAGTTTTGCCAATCTATTCATGCTAATTCTGTGAAGGTGAAAAGTAATTTTTTTTTCAGATTTTAATGTTAAGTAATCTCTACACCCAACATGGGGCTTGAACTCATGAACCCAAGATCAAGGGTTGCATGCTCTACCAACTAAGCTAGCCAGGCACCCTTCAAGCAATACTTCTAAAAACCTGGGATGGTTAAAATCCTGGGATAGAGTTGTAGCTATATACAGTGATTTTCACCACAAAACAAAATTTTATTAAATTAATGTAAAATTTATTACACATATATGTTGCATAGGCTTATAAACATATAAACTTATAGACATTGCATAGACAATAAATATATTGTGACAAGTAAAGGTGTTATAAACATAAAAAAAAAATTCCAGTAATGGGTTTCAAGTCTTCACCTGTTAGGGCAATTACTATATGATGAAATACCAGACAATAATCCTTCAGAAAGAGCTATGAAATCTGAACTGAGTCATCCAATTTTTTGCTAATTTAAGAGTCTGATAATTTGTAATGTGAAGTACCCTTTCAAATACCTGTCACCATGTGTATCTCCTTTGGAGAAATGTCTACTTAAGTTCATTGCCCATTTTTTAATTTGGGTCATTTGTTTATTTGCTACTCAATTATAGGAGTTCCTTGCATATTTGACATTAACTTTTTTTTTTAATTTTTATTTTTCAGTGAGCTCAACAACTAACAGGAGGCTTGAACTCACAACCCCAATATCAAGAGTTTCATGCTCTACCAACTGAGCCAGCCAGGTTCTCCAAATTGTGTACATTAAGTATGTATAGTCAGTCATACTTCAATGACGTGATTTTGTGAGGAATTTTTAAAAGTTTATTTATTTATTTATTAGAGAAGGAGTGGGAGAGGGAGAGGAAGAGAAAGAAGCTCAAGCAGACTCCCTGCTGAGTGTGCAGTCCAACAGGTGTTTCAATCCCATGTCCCTGAGATGGTGACCCAAGCCTAAATCCAAACCAGATGCTCAACCAGCTGAGCCACCCAGGGTCCCCTCAATGAAGTGATTTTTAAACAAACAAATAAATAAACAAAACCACCAGATGTCTGCCAGCTACCCCTCCAACAAGATTCTCTTAACTATTTATTTCTAAACAAAACCATGAATTATGCTATACTCTTTATTATGGACAGAATAGTTTAATAATTAATTTAATAAGTTAAATATTTATTTCTAAACAAAACCATGAATTATGCTATACTCTTTATTATGGACAGAACTGAAATTGACTTTATTTTTATTTTTTTGTTATGTTTATGACAAAAATTTACTAAACAAATAATCTTAAAGATTTTGTGATTAATAAAAATATTATTACTCAAACCAAGTCTATTGCGAACTATTATTGCAAACTGAAACTTTATGTTTCAAGCACTATGTTACACAACTCCAAATACTTCTAAAAAGATACCAGCCTAATAGTCAAGACTTAAATTGTGGGAAACTCTTACAAATTTCATCCCAACAAGTAATCTTCCTAGATTTTCAATCCCTAAATATATATGCATTATGTTGTTTACTTCTATAAGCTTTCTGAAACCTGTATTGTCCCTACAGATAAGATGTCATAAGGTGTCAAAATATATATATTATGACTCCTTAGATAACAAAAGTAAGTAAATCAAATCAGGAAAGCAATTGTACTTAAATTAATTCAATCCTACCATATAGGGCAGGACAGACTATATCATCTTCCTTTCCCTCCGAGGATTTTGCTTCACTGTGAACTGAATCCTTTATAAGGTGAATCAAGTATCAAAATAATGTATCACAAGTCTTGCCCTAACACCTAAATTTGATGAAATGCACTTTGCTAGGGCATTCAACTCACTTAAACATAAGTGATGAATGACTCTTCATTATATTACAATCTTCTTTTTTAAGTGGAAATAAATAATCCAGTGACATTATTGATATACTTTATATTAACAGACTGATTAATTGAACATTCAAATTATAAAAGTGAATATATAACTAGGGTCATCAGTATAAGAATACACTTAGTAATATGAAGTCGCATTTCTGCTTTTCTCTTTCTTTTCTTCATTAGTAAATAAATGAGAGAGAGAAATCAGCTCTGACATGACTGTTAAGAGACCTAGATAGGCACTTGGATTTCAAAAAATGGCCACAGAGAACTTCACAGGGCTGTTTCACAAAGTTGCACCCCCTTGAAGCCCCAGAGTCTCCTGTTAATATGATCAATTTATAGCAAGTTTTATGTATAAGAGGCATGCCTTTCTCACAAATTAACATTTTAATAATTCAATATGAAATGCAATTGTAGGTGATGCTATTTTAAATCATTTTCTATTGCATCCTACACTGTGTTTTATTTTGCCATGTTTTATGCATTTTCCAAACCAATGTATTTCTCTTGAACACAAATTTTATTCTTGGTAATGATTAATTTTCAAGCTTTGTGTTTTAATTGATTCAGTTGTGAGGTATCTAATAATTTTTGCCTGTTAGCTCCACAGAATGAGAGGTTCTACGATAGGGTCAGATTCAGAAAGCAAAAGATTGAGTTAAGTACAGTTTAAATTGATTAATAAGATTAATAATCCTAAAGCAAAGCATGTTAAATGTTTGTGTATATTAGCCATAGTACTTGTAGGATGTCTACGCACCTGCACTTTAACTGTTAATGCGAATTCACAGAAGAGTAACAGAGGTAGATATTGCTACTTCCTATCTTTAGCAAATGTTTAGTGTTTAGTGATGTTTAGTGACTATTCTGTCCTTCCCTGGTATCCGCCCTCCCCCCACCACACTACCATGTCACTTTCTTTGATAGCCTCTACATTTCCATTCTCGAGTCTCCCAAACTCACATTGTAGAGCTATTGGCATTTGGGTCAGACTATTCTTTGTTGCAGGGGAATCTGTCTTGGGCCTTATAGGATGTTTGGTCTCTATCCCTAGACACCAGTAGCACACATTCCCAGTTAGGACAACCAAACATGTCCAGATATTGTCAAGTATTCTGGGGCAGGAGGTGGGGCCATTTCACCCTTGGTTGGGAATCACTTCTTCAGGGCTTGGTATTGCTTGCTTTACCAATTAACCGCTTTGCCATTAAGTAATATTAGTGGCAAAGAATCAGGGGATGGTTGAACTTGGAGCAATGATAGCTTTGGCGTTCAGTTATTTCCCTTCTTAGAGCAGGTAGCTGAAGTCTGCTTTTAGTGTTGGAACAATAAAACAGGGGTACAGACCTGACCCTCGCTTTGCATCAAGACAGTCCATACTTTCCTCCATTCTTAGATTGCTCATTCATAAAGTAAGTCCATCCAATGCTCAACCTGCTGATTGTCCTCAGGAGAGAGAAAGAGAGTCTTTGAAAAATAGGTTAATGGGGAGAAAGAAGCAGAGTATTTACCTCTTCTTCTTCCTGCTCACTCTTAGTGCATCCTTCTGTACCACAAAGCTACTTAACACAACCCAGAGACCAGCAAATCATTCTGACGCCATTTGCTTCTGAGAATATTTCTGTACTTTCATCAAGATCCATCAACTTTCATTTGACTTGAGAAGTCTTTTGCAGCAACGTTTCTACCCAAGAACCTTTGTTAAATATGTATTAGAGAACGCTAGGATGTTTAATCTACCAATTTATTCTCTTGAGTCACTTCCTGGGATATGTCTACACATTTTGGAGAGAATATATTATATTTCTACTTAACACTGTATGAGAGGCCCTAGTCACTGGTCCTTTGCTTTCAAGAACACCCTTCAGATTAGGTCCCCTATGAAGAAGAGACAGATAATTGTCTAAGTGCATGCTACCATGTGTGAGAAATTTCTTTTCTTATATTTTGAAGGTTCCTGCATAAATCAATGGGAGATATGTGTTTGGCTCTGAGGAATTAATTCATTTCATGCAGGCAGGTCTGGATATAAATCAGATTTGTTTTCAGATAGTAAAATCAAACTTCATTATTTAATATAAGGATTGATAATGAAGACTTTCTACAGTTAAGTATACAGTGTGTGCATTGTGTGTATGGATTTACATATAATTTTATACATTATAATATATCTATAATTCATATAATTATGTATTTTATATAATATAATAATTTAGTATTATAATACTTAAAATGAACAGGTTAGGACATTGGACATTAAGAAAATGAACAAATAACAACATTATACTTAAAATCACGTAAATTCAGTATGCCTAGCAAATATTATAATTTACTGAAGATTGCTCTGAGATTGAAAAGAAGAATTTTCCCCTGCCACTGTTTTTAAATACAGGAAAAAAAGATAATTTAAGTCGACATGTTATGGCTAGGAGACACAGAGAGAGCAGGAAAGCATTACTTAAAGAAGAGCATATTAATTAAAATAACCAAAGAATATATTATGTTCATAAAATCAATCACATGTTATTTTTCTTTTTCTGTTACAGCACTTCTTAAATAAGGACTTTGCATTTAGCACATCAAAATGTAATAAACAGGTTGCCTTTGCAGTTGGAAAAATATATACAGTGGGTTTTATTAATGAATGGTATAATATCAATGATCCTAACATTACCTCCAGAGCACAGGTAAATAGATTAATGTAGGATGAATTTAAAAAATAAAATAAGGGAAAAAAATGTTTCTCAGTTTTCCCTGGCACCAGTGATATGAATAATCTTCTATTCTCCACTGCCTGCATTTGCCTTTTGCCCACCAAAGAATTTCAGTGATGTAAATCATTATTTCACATCAGTCTCTTCACTACAAGATACAAATTTCAGGCTCCATGCATGGAGAGTGCTGACATTTATTTGCTGAGATTTATATTCATTTAAAATAGTGTAACCGTCAACATTCAAAAATCATTTTGACTGCATATCTGGCTTGAGATTCTGTATCTTTTTTTTTTTAATATAAGAAAGCCTACAGCATCATAAGAAGTGAGTATTTTGTCAGGATGAATATATAATTCTCTCTCTCTCTGTGCTTCTGAAGGCTTAGTTGTTTTTTCAAGGGTGTGTGTGTGTGTGTGTGTGTGTGTGTATGTGAGAGAGAAAGAGAGAGAGAGAGGTGTTGGTGGAAGAGACATGAAGTAGGTGAAAATTAAATTAGAGGATGTTATAATTAATCTGTTTAGAGTAAATGATAAATTTATTTATTTTTTCATTTGAAATGCAATTGTGGCAATCATGTAGAATTGGTATTTAATATTATATTTATTTAAAAGAACCCTAATAAACCTAAAAATAGCACCACTTTAAGTATGACCTGAAGACCAGTATATATCTTACTTTAAATCCAAAATAAATAAAGGCATTGGATATTTTTTGTAAAACACACTAGAGGGGTGCCTGGGTGGCTCAGTCTGTTATGCATCAGACTTGATTTTGGCTCAGGTCATGATCTCAGGGTCATGAGATTGAACACTTTTGGCTCTGTGCTCAACACGGAGTCCGTTTGTCCCCCCCCCCCACCTCCTCCCACTCGCTGCTCTAGCTCTTAAACAAACAAGCAAATAAATAAAATCTTTAATTTTCCCCCCAAATTCCCATTACCAGGGAACCACAATAAGGTATGTGAAGGTATTAGCTATTAAAGATGAAAACCTACACATTACAATTTCATTATTTTATAATACAAGTATTTTCTATTATATTTTACAGGGGGTAGGAAACTTCACAAATACTCATAGTACCCATGCCATCAGTTTTAAGCTATAGATGGAAAAATAATTTTTTATTTTTATTTTATTTTTTGAAGATTTTATTTATTTGTTTGACAGCTAGAGACACAGCGAGAGTGAGAGAGTGAGCACACAAACGGGGAGTGGAAGAGGGAGAAGCAGGCTTCCCACTGAATAGGAACCCCGGTGTGGGCTCCATCCCAGGACCCTGGGATCATGATCCCAGCCAAAGGCAGATGCTTAATGACTGAGACACCCAGGTTCCCCGGAAAAGTGAATTTTTAAAAATGTAACTAAAGATATGCTGGAGGACATAGGAATCTTAAAGCTTACAAAGGTGTTTGGGTAGGGAGGAAATCATTGAAAAGGAAATTCCTGTAGGATTCACCGGAGAATTCAGGGGAATGTCTTCACAAACCCAGGACAGCAGCGGTGCTGGGGCGGCAGTCCGTGGCGCAGAGCAGGGGGAACACCAAAAAAGCATCATCATCATCCACTTTAAAGACAACTTTAACCCTTGTTTTAATTTACCTGATCAAATATGCTTTGAATTTTATACCTCTCTTCACTTTATAATGTATCTAAAAAGATGAATTGTTCTCTGGTAACATTCATTTTAATGCTGGAGTAATAATTGCATTTTACATTTAAGAACATCTAAACGAATGATCTGGTCATGAAATGCTGATTGGAATTCAAGTGAAACTGGAAAAACTGATGTGGTTTATTTACCAAAATGAAACTTGGGACCACTCTATAGATTCAGTCAATGGCTAGGTACGTGCTGGCGCTCAATTTAGGAGAAAAATTGAATTTATGAGGAAAAATTGAAAAATTGAATTACTGTATTGTAATAGACCAGTCTATTTTATTTTTTCTAGAATATTAATAATAAAAATTGAGAAGACTGAGTGAATGAATAACTAATGTAAGAATTTATTTTTAATTATATATATGTACACATACATATATTATTGGCAATACTGATTTATCATATATTTATCATATTATTTATTTCTCAATTTTCAGTATTTATCCAGCAATTCTCTCTTGAACTTCTACCTAGCATTTCTGTGTTCAGTGAAGAAGGTATCAGGGTAAACAAAACGGCACACTTCCCGTCACTACAGGTTTATAGTCTTGTGGCAGAAAGTGGCTTTATTATTTTTTTTTAAGATTTTATTTATTTATTTGACAGAGAGAGAGAGATCACAAGTAGCCAGAGAGGTAGGCAGAGAGAGAAGGGGAAGCAGGCTTTGCTGAGCAGACAGCCCAATGTAGGTCTCGATCCCAGGACCCTGAGATCATGACCTGAGCCGAAGGCAGAAGCTTAACCCACTTAGCTGCTCAGGCACCCCAGAAAGTGACTTTATATTTATGATTCCAGTAAAGTATGATGCATTATTTAATAGAATAGGGGCATGTTTTAATCAATACTAGTGGAGAGCTAGTTTCTTGATAACTTAATAACAACTGCCATTCACTTTATGTTATTATCGTACTAAATAATGTGATTTCAGAACAAACAAGTAAAGCTCATTCTAGAAGGCGTTGCTATTATCCCTATTTAATAGATGAGAGAATTGACTTTCAAGTATCCAAGAAACTTGAGTTAGAAACATGCAACTGGGGGCGCCTGTGTGGCTCAGTGGGTTAAGCCGCTGCCTTCGGCTCAGGTCATGATCTCAGAGTCCTGGGATGGAGTCCTGCATCGGGCTCTCTGCTCAGCGGAGAGCCTGCTTCCCTCTCTCTCTCTCTGCCTGCCTCTCCATCTACTTGTGATTTCTCTCTGTCAAATAAATAAATAAAATCTTTACCAAAAAAAAAAAAAAACATGCAACTGACCTGATAAAGAACGAACAATTAAATCCACCTAGAACATGGGCATGACATTATGGAAGAAGTAACATGGTAAAAATTTTGAAGATCGAGGGTGAATGGTCAGGCTCTTTGCTCAGTGCAAAGTCTCCTTAAAAGTCTCTCCCTCTGCCCCACCCCCTGTCATGCTCTCTCTCTCTCTCAAATTAATAAATAAATCTTTTTAAAAAGATAATATTCAATTTTTAAATATATTTAATGTGTATTCTCAAAATTTTTGAATGTGATATAAGTTTTTCTTCAACAATTATTTTCCAAGGAAGAAAGACTATGATTTTCTAATTCAATTTTATTGTGTCTCTAATGCCACACTGGGTTACTAGGTAGGTGCTATGGAAAATGATGATGAATGAAATTGGGGAAAAGTTAGTACGTTTAGAGAAATTCTTGTGGAATTATACTGTTGGCCATCCTGTGAGTTTCAGGTTCAAAACCCAGCTGTTTGGCAACTTCCAGAGCCAACCATCTAGGAGTTAGGGTTTAGAATTTGCATTGCAAATAACCACCTGGTAATGATAGTTAGGACTTGCTATTGCTTACGCATTACACATAATGGATTGCCTTAGAAAGGCCAAGTATTCAACAGGCAGGCAGCTAAAACTGTGTCTAAATTTTCATGCCAAACAACATGCCCATATTTTCAATACAATTTTAAATTATGGAAATCTTCCTCCTATCACATTTTTTTAAATGTTTGGCTTTTTTTTTTTTAACCCTTAAACCTTTTCAGTAAATTTTCCAACTCTCTAGCAAAACCCTTTAACAAGGAATGTTGCTTTTAATCATTGTTCCAGCGAGGATTTTCTTTTTAAGCATCTCCTTGCCAAGGAATCCAAACAAAATTAATTTCCCCTGAAAATCTCCCTCTCTGCCTTCACTGTCATATTTAACTCTGAAATGATTAACAGATGCCAATTATGAAAGTTGTTCCCAAATGAAACTTTGGGTGCATTTTAAAATAAATGAGAATTAATTCTCAACCCAGTAAAAACAAATACTGACACTTGTTTTGACATCTTTCATTAATTTAAGAGTCAGTTTATTAAGAGTGGTAATGAAGTCAATTTGTAGGACTATAGGAGGCAAATTCTGATCGATTTCATCGTCCATTTTGTATTTTTGCGAAGTGATTGAACAGAAGAGTGGAAAAAAAGAGAGATTAAATGTCTGATGATTTTACTGTTCAGCCTATGCGATTTGAATACTTGTCTGAATCGCTGAATCAAAACAATATAAATAATGAGTAAAAGGGTCTAATCTAAAACATTTTGTTTCTCAATGTCCTTATCAAAGAACTTTTCTGATTATGTTGAATGAATCCTTTCTACTAATTAGCAATATTTTGCCAGTCGGGAATATGTGCAATGAATATGAGGAAGCCTGGTAAGACACTGTAAACAGCTATTTTCTAGAAATGTAATATTCTTCCATACTTTTACCCTAAGGATATAATTCAAGATTCCATCATATATGATTTCCCTAGTAAGTTTAGGTAAATTTTATTCAGAAAGGTGATAAACTCATATGTATCCAACAACCCCACTGAGAAATAAAAAATATTCCCAGAATACAACATTATTATCTGGCTATTGGTAGGAAAAGGAAATAAAATATGAAAAGAGTTATCTTCTACCTGAATACAATGTCAAATGATGTAGATAAAAGCAACTAGATAGACTGATAAAATCATGAAGAAAGAACAAATTAAAACAGCTGTTTAAAAACCTGTACATCGATTACTTTACAGATGAGCCATATTCTCTACTTATATCAAAATGATGTTTAAAAACTTGGTGACATAAGTTACATAAATTTAGAATCAGGACATACACTTTTATGTAAAAATACTGTTAGCTCTTTAGGCAAAAATATTGATTTTATATAGGTTTTATTTATAAAATTAGTTAATTTATACAAATTATCAATTAGGAGGTCCATAGAGCACTTAAATAACCTGCTTTACTAAATTTTTATATCTGTACAAAAGTTATTAGAAGATCCCAGTCATAGGAAGTTAAAAATATACTAATTCATTTAACAAATATTTATTGGAAAACTTAAATACATAGTTGTTATATATAAAGGAGAGAGATAAAAAGAAACAAACAAACAAAAACAGAGTAAAAGATATTAGAGTAGCCTGGGGAAAAGCAACATGAACAAAGTTAGATATAGTTAATAAAACCTCCAATATAGACCACTGTGGGCATATAGGAAAAAAAAATGGCTCCTTTTGAAAAACAAGACATTGTGGTTTCTGTGCACTTTTCCAAGGGTTCTTGTTTAAACAAGATACCTCTCTCATGTCTGCTTCCCTGTTGGTTAACCTCTCTGCTCTGTTCCATAAGTCAGGTCCTTCCAAGAAAGCAAAAATCAAAAGAGCAGCCATGGACATGCCAAAGTCTATTGTCACCATTGGAAGATGGAAGATGAATCCATGGCTAGTCTGACTGCAGACTTCCAGACTTCTTCTGAGGGCACACACAGCAGGTAGAGAAGGAAAGAAATTCCTGGATTTTTTAATTTTCTTACTCCATTTTTCACAGGTGCCCCTTGTTAACTGAATTCCCTAGACAATCTGAAGGGAAGGGGAGGTTAGAGGAAGATGGGGGTAGGCAAAAAAATCAGTGGACTTGAGCGCAAACAGACCAACACCTCCACATTTACATGTATGGACTGGATTCCTCAGGAGGAATGATGTGTGATAGACTATTTTATCATGATTATACTAAGTGAAGAATAGTTTCATCCATATATAGAATTAGCATTGGCGATTTTTTTTTTTCAAAGACCATTTTTTAAGAATAGGTTTAGGTTCACATCAAAATGTACAGGAAGATACAGAGATTTTCCTCACATTCCCTACACTACACATCATCATCTCCTCCACTATATCATTCCCACCAGAGGGTACATTTGTTAAAACTGATGAACTTACAATGACACATCATAATCACCCCAATCCACACGTACCTTAGGATACATGATTGGTGTATATTCTATGGGTTTAGATGGATGTATAATGAAACATACCCATTATTATAGTATCATACAGAATATTTTCACTGCCCTAAAATTCCTCTGTGGTCTACCCTCATATAAATTGCATTTATATGTAATTTGCATTAATAAACAGTAATATGCATTTACATTTCCTCCATGTGTTTTCATGGCATGATAACTCCTTTTCTTTTAGCAATGAAGAATATTCCATTGTCTGGATGCACCACAATTTCTCTATTCACCAACTGAAGGACATATCGATTGTCCTCCAAGTTTTGGAAATTATGAATAAATCTGATATAAACATCTATGTGCAGGTGTTTGTGTAGACATATTTTCAACTCCTTTGGGTATATATCAAGCAGTTGAATTGCTGGACTGTATGGTAAGAGTGTATTTAGTTTTGTAAGAAACCACCAAATTGTCTTCCAGGGTGGCTGTATACCATTTTACATTCTCACCGCCAAAGAATGAGAATCCTTGGTGGTTGTTCCATACCCAAGTCAGCATTGATATTGTCAGTGTTTAAGATTTTGGCCATTCAAATTGATACATAGAGGTCTCAGACTATTGTCTTAATTTTCATTTTATTAATGACATATGATGTGGAACATCTTTTTATATGCTTACCCACCCATCAATATATCTTCTTGGATATTGTGTCTATTAAGATCTTTGGTGTAATATTTTTTTTTTAATTGGGCTGTTTGCTTTTTTAATGTTGATTTTTAAGAGTTCTTTGTGTATTTTGGATAATAGTTGTCTATCAAATATATCTTTTGCAAATATTTCCCCCCTGCCTGTGGCTTATTTTCTCATTCTTTTGGCATTGTCTTTTGTAGAGCATACATATATATATATATATATTTTATTAATTTTAATGAAGTCCCACTTATCAGTTATGTCTTTCAAGGACCATGCATTTGCTGCTATATCTAAACAGCCATCACCATATTCAAGGTCACCTAGGTTTTCACCTATGTTATCTTCTAGGAGATTTTTAGTTTGCATTTTACATTTAGGTCTATGCTCTATTTTGAGTTAATTTTTGTAAAGGGTATAAGATCTGTGTCTAGATGCATTTTTTTGCATGTACATGTCCAGTTGTTCCAACACAATTGAAAAAAAATCTTTATTCCATTAAATTGCCTTTGCTACTTTCAAAGATCAATTGACTATATTTATGTGAATCTATTTCTTGGCTCTCAATTCTGTTGTATTGATTTAATTATTTATATATTTTTAACCAGTGTTACATTGTCTTGATTACTGTAATTTTATAGTAAGTCTTAAAGAAAGGTGGAATCAGTCCTCCAACCTTGTTCTTCAATGTTGTGTTGATTTTTTTTTTTTTTGGGTGTTCTGCTTTTCCATATAAACTTTAGGATCAATTTGTTAATATCCACAAAATAACTTGCAAAGGTTCTGATTGGAATTCTAGTGAATCTATAGATCTACTTTAGTAGAACTGACATCTTGATAAAAGTGTGCCTTCCTATCCACAGACAAAACTATCTTTCCATTTACTTAACTCCTTTAAAAAAAAAAATTGTCCATCAGAGTTTTGCAGTTTTTCTCAAATAAACCTTATACATATTTTGTTAGATTCATACTTAGGTATTCATTTTAGGGGGTACTAATATAAATGGTATTGTATTTTAAATTCAAATTATACTTGTTAATTGTTGTTATGCAGGAAAGCAAATGACTTCTGTATATTAACATTATATTCTACAAACTTTTTTCAATCACTTATTAGTTCCAGGAGGTTTATAGTCAATTTTTTTAAAAAATTTTCTGCATAGATATTGCCATCAGTACAAAAACAGTTTTATTTTTTGCTTGTCAATCTGTTTTCTTTTTACTTCCTTTACTTGCCTTGTTGCATCAGCTAAAACTTCCAGCATGATGTTGAATACTCCAACAGGTTAGGCTTTGGTTAAGTAGTTTCCCCTGAGGATAAGTCTTAAGAAGATCAGAGTGCTCTGGTGTTTTTCAAAATGGTTCCTTTACCCCTCCTCCTGCCAGAAGCATGATTTTTCTGATATTTACAATGGCAACCTAATCAGAATCTCTGGAGATAAATTTCACAATGTTACGTTGACCCCTCTGGGAATCTCAGGAGGGTTTAACCCTCAGAATTGTTGATGACAACCCCCAGCTATTCATTAATTACAGTTCTGGTTTTTCTACCGCAGCCTGGTGGCAATGGCAGTTCCAGCTCAGGATTTTCAGCTCAGGTAAGCCATGGCTTCCTATATTCACCCATTTTCCTCCAGAATTGTGGAATGAGTTTTGCCCTGTGTCCTCAATCTTTTATGAATCCAAGAAGAGTTGCTGATTTTTCAGTCTGCTCAGCTTTTTTACTTGTTAAGATAGAGTGGCTTCTCACCTCTTTATTTGTGGAACTGGAAACCAGAAGTCCCATTATTATTTTTTTTTTAATTAAACTGTTTATTTTTAGGTCACTTTAGATTCACATACAGTTATGGGAAATAATACCAGCAGATCCCATGTATCCATTATCTAGTTTCTCCCAATGATAATATCTTGCAAAAATTATAGTATAATTTGTAGAACATTTACTTTTACATTGTTCTTTCCTTTTCTTTTCTCCCTAGAAAAAATTTCACCTCACCTAGGATATTCTCTCTCTCTCTCTTTTTAAAGATTTTATTTATTTATTTGACAGAGAGAGATACAGAGAGAGAGGGAACATAAGCAGGGTGAGTGGGAGAGGGAGAAGCAGGCTTCCTGATGCCGAGCAGGGACAGATGCTGGGCTCAATCCAAGTACCTTGGGATCATGATGTGAGCTGAAGGCAGACACTTGATGACTGAGCCACCCAGGTGCCCCTCACCTGGGATATTCTTCCATTGCTATACTCTCTTCTAGACAATCAGGGACAACTGATTAAAATTGAAGATCTCCAGTATCACATGGGCTATTTCTTTCTTCATTTAATCATATATATATATATATATATATATCCTCACAAAATGAATGTTTGTAGAAGACAATTTTGAAGCCCAGAGGTAGACATTTATAAAGGATTTACCTAAATAGGTTGACGAAGGGTTGACATTCAACAATAAAAACAGCAACAACAACAACATCAACAATAATGTCATAACAGAAATAATGAAACCTGGGGGCACCTGGGTGGCTCAGTGGGTTAAAGCCTCTGTCTTCAGCTTTGGTAATGATCTCAGGGTCCTGGGATCGAGCTCTGCATGGAGCTCTCTCTTCAGTGGAGAGCCTGCTTCCTCCTCTCTTGCTCTCTGCCTGCCTCTCTGCCTACTTGTGATCTCTGTCTTGTCAAATAAATAAATAAAATCTTAAAAAAAAAAAAAAAGAAAAAAGAATGAAACCTGGATTTTTGCCACCAGTCCCTATCTGCTATGAACTAATTTGACCATCTCAGGCAAACCCCTCACTCTCTTTACTTTCTACCCAACTGTAATATTACAACAGTTCTGCAGTAGAGTGTTCAAGATTTGTTTCTGCTCTAATAAGTTAATATTTTATTTTTCTCCTGCATTAAACACCTTTTATGTCTTTCAAAGGCACCCTGTATATTTCTCCATTGCTTGTCTTGCAAATGAACCTACTGGGTTCCTTTGCATCCAAAGGTTAATACGAGTTCAATGAGAGCAAGGGCTGAATCTTTTCCCAGATATAATACTATTCCCAGGAGACCAGATATTTTAAATAAATATCTACTTTTAAACTGGATGTTATTCCAACAATTTCAGCAACTGAATATTTCATCTCTCAGGTTGAAGGGCAAAGAGATGACCAAAGTAATATAATCAATCCATCATGAACATAGGAAGAAATAGACTTATTCTAAAGATGTGTCAAAGAAAAGAATATGTCAAGGAAGAGATCCATAAGTTTTGCCATTTTAAGGCTTTTTAATACTTTTGATATGTAATTCAATGGTTACATGGTTATAGCAATAAGATATGAAATAGTATTTAGAAGAAACTGCTTCATGATGCAAAATAAATTAAAAATGCTATCAAATTTAGATATATAAATATTAAAGTTATTTGTTGTTTTTATAACACATTTCACAGCAATTCTAAAACCATGGATTATATATTAGGTCCTATGTTCACCAGCTTAAACGGCAAGGATGAGTGAAAACATTCAGCTACGTTTGGCCTCTACTCAAATCTAATGCATTTTATATGTCAAGTGGATTCAATGCTTTCAAGGATAGAATGCAATTTATTTTTTGGCAAATATATGAGTTCCTAGTTTGAAGAAAAGACTGTTGGAAAAAGTTTTTCAAAACAATATTTTGATGAATGAATATAACTCAATCAACCAATACAGTGTTTGATTTAAATGCTGAAATATTTTTAAATGAATTACAAAGGCATTTTAGTAAAATGCATTTAGGTTTGACATCCTTGTTTTTTATGATTCCTAGAAATGTTCAGTTAGATTTGTTCTAGCACATGGATGTTTTCTTTTTAATCTTCACTTCGATTTCACTGTGGAGGTTTGGAGGAAAGCTGGTATGTGATTAGGAATTTAAATAGCTGGCTAGCTAGCTAGCTACATGGATGGATGTATGTTGTAGTTGTTGAGAGAGGGTTGAATTTAGGTCTAGACAGAAAGGTAGACCAATCTCTGCATTGAATCCTGGCTGTGGTTTCATCAAAATTGCTGGGTACTAATTTTCAAAAATGCTGCTAGAACATCTGTAGGTCAGGAAAGCTGAGTTTGCTCCCATTATAGCAAGGAGAGTACCACCTTGACTGAGTCTTAGTGTCATCTCAAAATAGGAAAGTCAGAATAGGGTTTTATACGCTGCGTTTGACAGCTTAAGTCAGGCTTTTCAGTAGAGGGATGGGGCCTTTCAATAGAGTAGGATAGAGTAGAGTGTATAAAATATTAGTGAGGTGAGGACCTTGAAATTATCCTGAATAATAAACAGTGTTTTGGAAAGTGCACCATTTACTCAGCTAAATAATTTGTTGTCCTGAGAAAAAGGCTGTTTGCCCAAATGAACAAAATATTGTCTTGAAAAGGGAGCACTTTGACTAATCTGTCAAAAAACAATGGCATTTTAACTGGTTTACAGTGTTATCTTTTTGAGCAAGAAATTCCTGGAACAAAGAGTAAACTTCTGTCTAGGAAGGGAGCTTTCTAAATTCTGAGAGTTAAGCTACATGAAAGTAGTTGTCTCCCTTATCAAAGTGGAGATCACTTCATCTTTGATAGCTGGAGGAGCTTGCTCTTGCTCTTGAAGCTATCATGTGGTGAGCCCTGGCCACTGCCTGGTGCTTTTGCTATTGTGAAGGGGATCAGCCTGGGGTCAGCACTTGAGGATGGGTGCAGATGGGAGGAGAATTATGAAGAGGACAAACCTGAGTCCTGACAAAACCATGCCCTAAATTTGTTGTGGAGCCTGACTTTTCATGCATATGACCCATTAAGTTGACTCCATTGTTTTGGACATATTATTGGTCGGGGTTGTCTGGTGTTTGCATCTGAAAGTATAGGATAGAGAAACACCCTAAAATACTGACAATGGTTTTCTTTGAAAGATAGAATTTAAAAATGGGGAAGAAGATGTTCATTTAAAAATAATGGTTCTGAAGAATATTTAGAGATATGGGGAAATCATATATAATGAGGGAAGTAAGGAAGGAATTTGCAAAACTTCATTTCATTAACTAATCAAATGTTGGAAGTCATCAGTATGAATCAGATGCCATTGTATGCGCAGGATATATGTGTGGTAATACAATAGAGAAAAAAAAATTCCTGCCCTCATAATCCCACTCCATTTTTACAATATATATTTATACTAAGAAAGCACATTCAACGGTTCACTACCAATAGCTATCCAAAAGTAGTAAGATGTCTTCTTCTTCCTATTTTTATATTTTCCAAACTCTGATTATTTATATTCATTTAAAAAATGAATTTATGGGGTGCCTTGGTGGCTCAGTGGGTTAAAGCCTCTGCCTTCGGCTCAGGTCATGATCTCAGGGTCCTGGGATCAAGCCCCAAATCAGGCTTTCTCCTCGGCAGGGAGCCTGCTTCCTCCTCTCTCTCTGCCTACTTGTGATGTGTCTCTCTCTGTCAAATAAATAAATAAAATCTTTTTAAAAAGATGAATTTATATTCATTTAAAAAGTGTCTCTACATAAGTACTAAGCAAATGCAGAGGTATTGAGAATTCGGAAAGAGATTTCTTTGGATTTAACCATGTATCTATAAATTTAAGAAGCATCTAAGGCCACCCAAAATATAACTGATTTAAGGTACCAGCTGGGAATTTCTAATTCCCATCTCAATTATCTTAACCTTGCCCAGTACAGAACTCAAGGAGATAGAGATAAATGAAAGACAATTTAAAGGATAAGTCCTGAAAATTATTAAAAATCAAAAACAAACTTTGTAATCTTGAAATAGACTTTTAAAATTTATATTGACATACTATTTTGTAATTTTAAACATGACACTTGCTTCAGAAAACTTACATTAAAACACAGTGAAAAGTAAATAACAAATAATATCACAACTTGGATAATAGTAAACATCACTAGTTCCAATTTTCATATCCCTAGATGTTATTTGGAATGTCTAGATATATGTAAATGAATAGAAAAGTAAATATTATAACAATTTCTTTTAAAAATATTATTATTCCATACATAACTGCTTTCGAGTTATCATTTTACCAAAGTTTTATTACCCATTTTTACAAGTTTTTCTTTATTCTAGACATTTTACTTTGCATGCTTTCAAAAGAAGATCCCTACACTTATTTTTTTCCCTGTACTGAAGATACATTTCTTTTTCAAAGATCTCTCACAGATGAAACTTTCTTTGTTTTAAGGAAATTTACTTAATACCTCAAGTATTAGAATTGAAAATTAAAATGCACTTATAGCAAGATAATAAAAAAGTACCAATTGTGACAGAGATCGCCTTTTCAAACGTTTTCATAATTTGAGAAAATAGGAAATAGCTTGTATACATATAATCTGGTAGAAGAAAAGGTCAATATCTCTATCACATATCTAAGGTTTTAAATGGTTTTACTTTTTCACTGGTTACATATCAATTTTCAGACAGCAAATACAATTTTATGACAAGTGACCTTATCCTTGTCAGAAAGAGATGTGTCTTTGAACTGTACATCAACACACAAAAAATATTATTCTTATCCTTCTACAGAAACAGAATAACACATCTTCATTAAATGTCAAGTGTTTATTTTATAAGATTAAGAGTTCATGAAAAAGTGGTAGAAAATTGTGTCACAATAATTTATTTAACAGGATATAAGGTCATATTTTAGGAAAATAAGTCATAAGCTGTGGTATCCAATAGCTTTTTAGCATTTGGGAAAACCTGCAGACTGAAGGTTTTATTCTCCATATAGATTTACAGAAACAAATGTGCTATATACTTATATTATATAGAAAGTCATTTTGTAAATATTTTTCTGCACGCTTATTATATACAAATATATTCTTTTGTGAAAAGAAGTAGGAAAAAGTAGGAAAAACAGTATTTACATTATAAACTGCATTTTCCCTGTGCCATCTTGGTTTAGACCAACAAAATGGTTGGTTCCAAATTCACTTGACTTTCTATTCAGTCATGTTGAACAGTCTCTGATTTTACTAATATGCAGTCAATGGCAGTCTTCACTGTTCCCATTAAAATTCTGTATGGACAGACATCAGACACTTTTAAGTCAGGTTTTGTTTAAATAATATAGACAAAGCTAAAGTCAACCCATTAGAAACTGTGCATTTACAGTTTAAAATAAATGAAATGGTCAGAGAGATCAGCATATAAGAGTATGTACAGATAACTAATGTATGGACATCAGTTGTACATATGTACAGATAACTAATATCCATAGTAAATGTTTTGGTTAAGCAGAGCTTCTTACTCTTATTCTTCTCAGTGTTAAGGGGAGACTGGTATGAACCAGGTGGTAGCAAACATTCTCTTGAAGACTCTAACTCATCTTTTGATTTGGAGGCATATCCAAGTTATAATTAGATTTTAAGAATCCCTTGTGAATTTGGAATTTCCATAAACTTAAAATGAACCATCTGCAAGGCTTGGATTCATTAGAAGCCCACATTATTGCATTATTATCTTATTTATTAAAATTAAAAATTGATGGACATTCAAGCTTATTGTAATTTTTGAAATTTATTTCATACGAATATTTCCCAAAATTGATGTAGGTCTTTCTCTTCTAGCCTCTGGAGATTGTCATGTCCCTTGGATCCTGATCACTTCACTACTATCTCTGCTTCCATCCTGATATTGCCTTCTCTCAGTCTTCGACCTTTTTGTTGGGGATAAAATGTGTCCCTCCTTCCTTTCTAAATTCTTAGGTGGGCTTAATATCTAAATTGACATAAGAAAGATGAACAGAAGAAAAACAGATTTAATTTCCTATGTACAGGAACCCCCACAAAGCCATGAGAGGCTCCCAGGCAATTAGGTCATTGAGACTCACCTTCCAGCCTGAACTAACAAGAGATGGCTAGGTGTCTGGGGCCTCAAAGGAAAGGAAGGCAAATTCCCGGAAGATGAGAAGAGCAGATGTCTGGTAGACAATGGTGTCCTACACCAGGAAGATAAGTCTTTCTGATATAAAAAGTAATCTTTGGAGTTAGCTCTATCCTGGTATGGGCCCTCTGTCTAAATTACTCTAGGCAGTTAAGGGGGATGCTAAAAAGTTCTTTCTGAGTCTGTTGCAGGCCTTGAATATATCTTCTGTTTGAAAAACTCTTCATCCCCACAGGGCACCTCCTGGGGCAGTCTGCTGTGGGTTCTTTCTCCATCTTTCCTTTCTCTGAGGGGGACCCCTGTGATTACATTTGAGCCACACCAGGTAATCCAAAACAACCTCCCCACCTTAAGATCTTTAACTATATCATGTTTGAAAAGTCCCTGTTGCCACAGAAGGTAACAGTCATGGTTTCCAGTTTCCATGGACATCTTTGGGGAACCCTGGTAACACACAATCCAGAAGATACAAAAACCAAGTAAAAAAAAAAAACAAACAAACACAAGATCCCAGCAACTTTGGTGCTTAGAACGATATTTAAATAGTGGTGTTTAGCTGCTTTTGCTTTGGGATTACATTTCTTTTCCATATGGCTCTGCTTATATTAATTGCCCTATACAAAATTATAAATTATCAAAATCATACAAATGCTGTGAGTTTGATTTTCAGTTTATTAGATCATCAACAGAGTACAGAACATATAATTAAACATTATTAAATGTTTAATTATAGAAAGTATTTTTCACTTATAAAATGATATTGTCACAAAGATATTTATTTTTTGTAGAGCAGAAGAAAGGGTGAAATTAGACAACTGTTATTATTTCCTTGTTTTTCATGGCCCCAAAGAAATTGTTCTATCTAAAACTATTAAATCAAGACACAGAGGCATACATATAAATTTGAAGATATTAAAGGCAGCTCTAGAAGCGAGAGAAAATTCATAAAAAAATCAACAAAATGTGAAGGGTTGATGGGGAAACAAGGAGTGCATTAGCTAATGACCTCATCCTTCACAGTGAGGAAGTGGTGTCTAAAGTTAATAAATCTTGGAGAAAAATCTACATTACATAAAGTCATAATGGTGACTGTTTATTTTCTATTTAAATCTCAGATTGATTTCTAGCTTTTGCTCTGCTCCGGCTTACATTGTAGTGCTCTGGTCCTCATAGGTTACATTTCTTAGGCTTCCCTGTCAGCTGGCTTCAGGCTGGGTTCAGCCAAAGGGAAGGAACACAGGAGAGTGGGGTTAGGACAAAGGAGAAGCCAGTTAGTGCATCCACCCCCTCCCTCTCTGCCTCACATAGCCTCTCCAGCTCTGGTTACCAACCCAACCTCAGACCATTGAAAGGTTCCCTACTACAACATGCAATGTATTCCTCAATGGAAGCCTGAGATCTGAAGACTTACTAACACTACTATCTCTGGTATCTGATATTATTGGGTGCCCTTCTATTAATTATCTGTGGATCTTTCTACTTTTGAAAGCCATAGTTCTAGTGAAAAACAGACAAACAAGTGAAATAACAAAAGAACATTTTTGAAGTAAGGACAAGAAAGAGTTATTTGCCCCTGTTTTGTAGAGTTATTATCAATAAATATTTATTAAGTACTTAATATGTGTTGAGAAGCCTGTGAGACACTTGGGATGTTTGATTAAAAAAGATGAAATATTATCCAGGAAACATACACATGCACATAAATGTAATCATATGATCCATAGGCAGTAATGGTGATGAAGGCATTTGGCATAGAAAATCAATTAAACATCTATAAAACCTTTTGTTATGAAAACTGACACTGGTCAAAATATCAAGTGTAGACATTTCACCGTATTTAAAAGTTGTAATGTCATTTATGTATTTTACATGGCATAACTTTGTGGTATATATTTATAATTTATTTTACCTACCTACAAACACGACTTTGGCTTTAACTCATTTAGACTCTCAGAGAGTTTTCACTAAATGGACAGGCATATTAAGTAAAGTAAACTATCAATTCAGCTAAATAATTGGTCAAGAAGTCAATTCTGTCAAGAATTTGTTTTGACTGAAATGGCTTGTTGTTTGATGAAGTTAATTTTTCAATTTAGTCGATGCTTTTAAAGCAATTTTGTGTGTGTGTGGTAACAGCCTTAGTTGGCTGAGGGATTACATTTCCATTCTGAAGTAACTAACATTAATAGAACTCTCTCTGATGGTATTGCTTTATATTTGGAAAAATCAGTGGTAGACCAAATAAGAAATGATAAACATAACAACTTGTTTTTGAAGCACAGGGTAGAATCATTCTAGGAGTCTAAAAGCCCAGGTACAAATAATTATACCTAAATTGTTTAATTACAACTCAGAGATAAATGGAAAGTGTCCAATTGCAACTGGAATTGCTCGATTGCCTGCACAATTATCCAATTGCAGCAGTCATTATTGGTTGCTAATTTTTTTTTCCCTCTCTAAAATAAATTTAATGTCCATATATGTATTTTAGATCCCAAGTAAATATCATTACACCTTTAAAATTTGCTTGAAGCATTGCTAGTTTCTATCATACAGATTTTTTTTAAAAATTTCTAAAAATATCATCAAAAATCATATTTCAGAAAAAATTAACAATTAATGGGCTTAATTTATACTGACATAATTAATTCATCTTACCTGTATATTATCTCTTGAGAAAGTTTGCAGGTAACTTTTAGTTAAAATAGTGTCTCTCAAACATCCATTTTCATCTGATGAACTAGCATTATGCAGACATTATTAAGCAAGGTTATTTTTGAAAATGTGAATTATTAATATCCTGTGTTTTGCTCCAAGTAGAAGACTATGCAGTAGCATTGAATAATTCTGCAATAAGAGGAACAAAGCCAAGATGGATTTACAAATATTTTACTGTTTTCATGCAATAGTCATTCAAAATAATTGATATATGTAATTGAGTTAAACTAATTTTCAAAAAGTAGGAATGAATCCGTAGAAGTATAAATTTCAGACCCTTATTTTGACATTGAGTGCAATTCTACTTTGCATCTCCACCGTCTAAGTATTTTCCAAGTATTCTGGGCATCGTATTCAGAATCTAAGGAAAAATAAAGCAATTTGAAGAGGAACTTCAGTAAAAGAAGAGATTTATGAGTGATGTCTCTCAAAATAAAGAAAAATAAATGAATTTTAAAAACAAATAAATAAGGAGAGAAGATTGAAGAAAAGGTGGTTTTGATATGGTGATTGAGATGAGCATTTTGATGGGCAACTGGGTGGCTCCGTCCATTGACCATCTGACTCTTGACTTCAGATCAGGTCATGATCTCAGGGTCTTGAGATCAAATACTATGTCAGGCTCCACATTGAGTGCAGGGGGAATATTCTTGTCTTTCTCCTGCTGCTCCTCCCACTACTCCTTCCTCTCTCAAATAAATAATATTTTTTTAAGAGTATTTTGAAGTGAGTATTAAATGTTTTAGGTTGCAGTTGCTATAATAATTTACCATGCCTATTTTAATGCATTCTTCCCTGGGAAAATATTGAAGAAAACAGCCCCAACATCACCTATTCATCTGTACTTGTAAACTTAGCAATTAAATTTCACTTTGATTTACTCATTCAGCCACGAAGCTGCTTTTAGTGAAAATGGAGATGGATGTTGCGTCCATTTTTAAATAGTGGAAATCACCCAATCTATTGTAAAGAGTAAACTCCACAAGTTCTAATGTAAACAGTTGCCTACTTTAAAAGCAAAAACTTGGATGAGTGGCTTAATCCTTCTATGTTTGATTACCTAAGCTATGAATTAAGGGAATTGTCCTCATTCTGGATTGAATTGTGTCCCTGCCTCCAAATTAATATGTTGATGTCCTAACTCTTATACCTTAGAGTGTGACCTTATTTGGAAATAGAATCTTGGAGATGTGATTAATTAATATGAAGTCACATGAGAGTAAGCTGGGCTTTAGGGCAGCCTGACTGGTGTCCTTACAAAAGGAGAAATTTGGAGACAGTCATGCACACTCAGGAGAACACAGTGTGAAGATATTGGTGGAGATGGGATGATGCAGCTGAAGCCAAGGAACAGGGAAGATTGCAGACAAACCACCAGAAGCTGAGAGAAAGCTATGGAGAGATTCTCTCTCCCAGTCATCAGAAGGAATCAGTCCTGCCAACACCTTGACTCCTGGCTTCTAGAACTGTGAGAGACTACATTTCTGTTTAAGCACCCAGCTTGTGGTACTGTGTCCATCAGCCAGTCTGAACCAACTAATTCATGGTGCTATCATTCCAGGTGTCTGAGTTCTTCTTCATCAAGTACAGGCAAATATAGTACAGTTTATGCAACAAGAAGAGCACCAAAAATGGCTTTAACATACACAGTTTTTAATTTCTCTATCTTCAAACACAAATTCCCAAAGAGATCCTCCTACCTATTTCTTCAGCAAGAGGGGAGAAAAAACATATGACAGGCACCTCCATGGATTTGACTAACTGTTGCATTGATTTTTGTTGCTTAATATCCACATATGATCTATTTTTGTAGTAGTTCAGTTACACAAAACATTGAATTTGAAAATAAATTTATAGAAGAAGAAAGTATTCTTAAAGATGTCATCTCCCAAGCAATTCCCACTGTCCTTTCCCATATGATGCTAGCCCATTACTATTCTCGTTTCTAAAAAATTGGAATGATGCATAGAGGAAAATGTCCCTTAATTCAACAACACTCAAATGGTAGAAAGAACAAAGTGTTCTTAAGTCATATTTAAAATATATGATTGAAAACATAACAAAATAGAGTTATTTCATTCCTTAATTCAAAAGAAGTGGCCCATATATGTAAGATAATCATCATTTGGAAAGATGATATTTCTGTGATTCTAATATGCTAATGGAAGGTAACTATCTCAGAATATATATTTATTTGATATGTTGATGTACTTTGCAAGATTTATTTGTTGGTCATATTTTTGTTTTACTTCTTAAAAATCTAGTTTGGTTCAGAGTTCCATAGTTCATGTGATGCAATATTTAAATTCAAGTTTTGGCAAATTCGTCTGATTCATTTCACTTTTGGTTCACAGATAGTTATACTACGTGCTCTTGGTAATATACATGAGAATGGATTGGATATTTCATTATTAAGGACAATCATGGTGTCCACTGGAGGGCAAGCTTCCAGACCAAGACATACTGGTACTTACTTTCTGAGATAACAGCATAGAGTTTATTCTCATAAACCAAGCTACTCATAGAAAATAAAAGAAGGAAAACCTGTTTTCTTCTGGGAACATTATTTCAAAGCTGCCACTTGATCATATATTGCCACAAATTGTTGACAGTTTCAGTTTGGCCATCAAGAACACATTACCTCTATCTCCTGCTAGGAGAAAACTGTCAACAATATTGATTAAAAATATTTTCATGCCAAGAAAAAGCTGAACACTGAGTATGAGACACCAAAATGCCCTGAAGCATGTGGTTCCAAAGATGCACAGCCATCTTCTCAAGTTGCTTTCCAAAATGACATGAGCCATTAATTCAATTCATGTTATTTCTTTAAATATTTTTTGACCTTTGTTTTTCAGAAGCAAAAGACTACAAGAGACATGAGACCTATCTTTACCACCAAGCAACTCAGTCTTAGTATAATGGTTTGAAGAAGTGTTTTGAAAATGTGTATTAAATTGGAATAAACAATAAATAAAAAATTTTATGTCCAATTTTCACTAAAGAATATATACATTTATTTATTATTGATAATATAAATATTTTAACCTTGTGATAAGCAACTATTCCAATGAGTATAAAATATTTTAAATTTTCATCAGATATCCTAAATAAAGAATCTGTAAGATGACACAAGACATACCAATATAGAGATGTTCATTGCACTCTAATAGAATGAGTCTAATGTTGGGCAAATGTTAAAAGCATTATTAGGAATTCCATTATTAGGAATTCCATTTCAGAAGAGAAAGTAGAGAAACCAACCAATTAGGTTTGTCTTTAATATTTTAAATATTAACATGCTTTTATTCTAGGAAATACAAAAGTGAAAGTGAAGTGATCAGATTATAATGTTCCAAATGAGTGCATGTGATTCTTAAAATAATAGTTTGTTAAAATCTCTCATACATTAATGCAATGATTATATAACATGACATAGTGTAGAGAAAACATAAAAATTGTGTAATATAAACAAGAACTAGAAAGGTTGGGTTTTAGTGTTTTATTTTAGGGATTTTTGTTCCCTTAGGGGTGAAGATGTTTTCTAATTTATATAGTGTTGATATAAAAACTACTAGTTTAAAATTCCAGTTTAGGGCACCTGGGTGGCTCAGTGGGTTAAGCCACTGCCTTCGGCTCAGGTCATGATCTCAGGGTCCTGGGATCGAGTCCCGCATCGGGCTCTCTGCTCAGCAGAGGGCCTGATTCCCTTCCTCTCTCTCTGCCTGCCTCTCTGCCTACTTGTGATCTCTCTCTGTCAAATAAATAAATAAAATCTTAAAAAAAATAAATAAAATAAAATTCCAGTTTAATTTATAGTTATTCATTCATTTAGCAAATATTTATTCAGCAGGCCTTCTACCAGCACTGATTAGCTACTGAGGCCCATTGGCTAAAATGTCAGATTTTTTTTCTCAAAATCCTAAGGTCTAGTAAACAAGTTAATTTGAATACTGAGTGAAATATATATATATATAATGATACATATATAATTATAATATATATAATATGTATAATATATATATCATATATATATATAATGATACATTTTTTAATGGATTTATACACAGGGTGCTATAGGAGGCATTGGAAGAGAAAGTAGAGAAACCAACCCCAGTTAATAGGAATCTGAAAAATTTTCCATGAGAGGGTAATAACAACAAATAATTTTAAAATATACTTAAGTATGGTGTGTTTCTTGTCAGCAAATTATCAGAATTCCTTTTTGATTCTTCCATTTGATTAAGTTTAGTTTCTGAAGTGATTCCTAGTTAAAACTCTGCTCACTGAAGGTTTCCCCCTGATCTTCATCCAATTATTTTGAAATACTCATCATGAAGTCAACCATTCTTCCCTCTGATAATGGTAAAGTGATAAGCAATGGGGTACAGAATATAATATCACTCCCATGAGAGAAGGAAATTATTTTGATTTGCTTAATAGTGTATCAAATGGTAAATAGTAATACCGTATATAATAGCAACGATATTAAATGGAAAATGGCAGCAATATTAAGGAGCTGCAGAAATTCATTTAGGGATTGCTTGAATGGCCATGAGAGAAGATAGCATTTAAATAATGTTATTATTGGGAGAACTAATCAAAGAAGAATGTGGCAGCATTTCTGGCCGTTGGGTAATGCAGTTAAATATACAGTGTTGGAAGCGTGCCTTGGTTTGGGATAGAAACGGTTTCATGGAGAGTGAAGGGCAGACAGCATTAAATAATGAACTAGGTGCTTCGACTTCATTTTAAATATCAGTATTTCCCAGACTTCTACTTTTCCCTAGATGGATTGGGTGTTGAGAAATTTTATCTAAAAGCATATCTGGGAGTCCAGCATACAAAGAAAATAAAAACAGAATGACTTTTTTAGAAGTAGCTGTGAGGGGATGAGTCCCATTACTTCCCAGCTCCTCTCTTTTCTCAGGAGACACAATTTAAACACCTCTGCCTCTAAAGACTGAAATAAATAGTCATTGACAGGCTGGGATGTGTCTATTGTGTTTGATGAGATTTGGGGTGACATTCAAAGAAGCACTAAGAACTAATATTTCTTTGATATGGGATTAAGGACATATTGGAACAAAGAAATGAAAATAAGGATTCCAATTAGACAGTTATAAAAATCATTTAAAGTATCTTGAGGATGTTGACAATGGGAGACTGAGAAGAAAGTTACAAGCTCTCAAAAGTGACTTAGCTTTGAGAGTGCTGTTTATCTAAAATCTAAAATCAGCATACATTTTTTTTGGTAAAAAGCACAAAAAGCAGAATTTTCAGAGGAGAGGAAATAGTGAGTAGCTTCAGATATCCTAATACTTAGGGATAAAGAATGTTTCATCCAATTGGTCCCTAAATCTTTAAGAATGGCAACAACAAAAATCCATTGAAGGCAACTGCATATGCTGAAAAGATTTTTTATAAGATAATAGGGAATCTTGCATCAAGGTATAAAATATCTAAAAATATTAATTCACGTTGCAATGGAGTAAACTAAATGAATGGAAGAAAACTGGAGGAAAGCATAACAACCAACATTTTCTAGACTACAAAATTAAAATTGCATTTCAAGAGGAAAATAATTATGTGAGTGCTTTGACATTTTTTTCATATCTGCACCGAATAGCTTTTATCTTGAATAGTTTCTAAATATGAAATTGCTTGATAGAATACAAAATAGATGTAGGAGGAGAGTAGGCACATTAAAAAAATAATTTATATGATTATTTTATATATAATTTAATATAGATATGGCATAAAATTTATAGGATATTGAATTAATATTATATTTTCATAATTATAACATAACTCATTTCTTCAAATTCCTACCTTAAAGATTAAATAGCTAAGCACAGAGTTGTTAGTAATTACTGAAACACAAGATTTAGAACTATGCCTGCTTACATTGAAGGCAAAAAATCTACCCTTTTAGTAAGTAGTTATTATCAATAACAAACCAAAATAGAAGTTAAAATAATTTTAAAAAATGAAATTTCCATAATGACAAAGTATTAGCTATGAAGGCTATAAAAAACAAGAGTAGCTCCAAATGCAGACTTCACAAAGGAAGTATTAGTGCATCCGTTCCCCAGCATTTGAATGGTGGCTCAGTCTGATAAAAGATATACAAATGGGTCACAAACATGGAAAAAGGAGAATATTTTAAATAGGTACAATGTTTGTACAATTCTTTGTTGAGTCCCAACTCCGATTGAGAGGAAAGCAGTTAATACGGCTCCATGTAGAGATTAAATGTAGTCAAGGTTGCAAGAAAAGGATTGAAATTTCCCCCAAAGCAACAGAAAGAGTGAAAGGCAGCCAAAGGATGGCTTTGATGGCAGAACCAAGACTCACTGCTATGTTCAAAGTGGGCTGAACTGCTAGAATTCGCCAGGATAAAGGATCCATTGTGTTTCCCCCAAATCAGAACTGGCATGGAGTCATCTTGGGTTCCGTTAATAGAGCCATCTGGAGCGGGGAGGAGCCAAATAAGGAAGAAGCCACAAGTTGGTGATGAATGCGTAGGGAAGGGGGAAGGGGGCAAATCTCCATTGAGAATGGATTTGCCCAGAGACTCTAATTCAAGGCACCT
The DNA here is from genome assembly GCF_964662115.1 of Mustela nivalis. Classification (NCBI taxonomy): domain Eukaryota; kingdom Metazoa; phylum Chordata; class Mammalia; order Carnivora; family Mustelidae; genus Mustela; species Mustela nivalis. Next base: position 82,174,644 of record NC_139034.1, on the reverse strand, counting down.
GTGTGAAAAGCCCAGAATGATGAGAACCCACCAAGACACCTGCGAGAGGGGGAACCAGCTTACCACCTGCTAGGTCCAGAGCCCAGGAATCCACACACAAAACCACCAACAAAGTATTAGTTTTATCCCCCTATTGTTTTCAGTCTTTCTGGAGTTCTAATACTCCAAAAAATCTGAAGCCAAGGTTAGGGAATTAAAGAATGGGAAGGACAGCTGAATCAGGTACCTCTTTTCCTTGCTATAAAGGAGTGTCTGAAATACATCCGAGTGGAGAGCCAAGGGAGTCTATGCCAAGTGTGAAGCCACTGTTGCTCATGATTATTCCCTAATTTTGATGAAGTCACTGAGCATTTGTTGAGCCTGACTAATACCATTCACACAGTAATCACTATATGGGTTTGATATGGAACTTGCGAATCTTACATGAACAGTTGGTCTATTATGCAATAAGTATGATTAAAAATAAAATTGTAATTATAATTAAAATTAAAAGTTAATAATTGCAATTAATAGCCTGGTTCTTATGGTTCAATTTTTGTAGCTTACAAACTAAATGAGAAGATTTAAAAAAAAAAAAGAGTTGGAACTGATACAATTTATTTTATCATAAATACCATCAATGTGAAAGATAAAAATTTCAAATTCATAGATTTTGTCATAAGACTATATTTCTTTTCTTTTTTTTTTTTTTAAAGATTTTATTTATTTGACAGAGAGAAATCACAAGTAGATGGAGAGGCAGGCAGAGAGAGAGAGAGGGAAGCAGGCTCCCCGCTGAGCAGAGAGCCCGATTCGGGACTCGATCCCAGGACTCTGAGATCATGACCCAAGCCGAAGGCAGTGGCTTAACCCACTGAGCCACCCAGGCGCCCTCTTAAGACTATATTTCTAATTGGAATTATCAGAGTTAAAGTTAATCTTAATCATTTTCTCTAGTTATAGGGTTCCAGGTCACTTGATTGCTTAAATTCTACTTTATGGGATTCATCTTATTCTAAAAATCATATCATATATCAGTACCTGATTCTCCCATTTAATAGATCTAATATTTTCATGTGATAGATTCAGAATTCATTTATATATCTCACTCTTTAATTGATAATGAAAGGCCCATTCTAGGCAATGGGTGAAAGCAAGGAATAAAATAGACAAACTATCACATCATGAGCCTTAGAGGATAATGGAGGAAATTGTCAGGGAGAGAAACAAGAGAAGAGAAAGAAATCAGAGTAAAGAAAATTGCACCTCAAAGGAAATGATATTTTAGATCTGGTGACTTAGGAAACGCATCTGATAAAGAACCATTTGAACAAAACCCCAAAAAACAGGTGGGAAAGATCATGTGGTGAAATAGGGAACAACATCTCAGAAAGAGGTACAAGCAAAAGCCAGTCCCCAAGCAGGACCATCATCACCTGGAGGGTTAGGATTTCCACATATAAATTTTAGGGGGACACAAACAGTCAGCCTTATAACACTTATTCACAAGGGTTATTTTAATGCATTTTAGGTTCAAAAATTATAACAGCAACAATAATATTATAGAGGAAATACTATTTTTTTATCCCAGGTATACTTCTTAGGAATTAACATATTTAATTTGTTTGTGGGATTTGTTCTGTTATTATCATAAATAGTTCACAAAGGGGGCAGCTGAGGCACAGGGCAGTTATATAACTTCCCTAAGGTCACATATCTATTAAATTGCAGTCAGTTTTCCAAATCAGGCATCCTGACACCAAAAACCCGACTTTTAAACACTATGGTATCTTAGCTATCATTAGGGTTTTAGACCATTCAGAAATGACTTATCAAAACCATTGACTTAAAATGTCTCCTTAAAATGACTACACATATCATTTTGATGATAGCAAATAAAATGAATTATTTTTCCGATTTCATAGTCTAGAGTCTCACAGCAAACCCTCCCCCAAATTGCCAACAACATAACTCTAACAGGAATAAAAATGACATATTTCAGTAAAGATAGAAAAGCCTAGGTGAAAAGAAGCTTTTTGGGGAACTAGTATAAAGTTAGTCTGGGCACATTGTTTGGGCATAGCTTTAAAAATGGTTTATCAATAACAATGTAATTCAACGACGGTGAAGAGTGTTAATTTCAAAGGTTTAGAGAAATCTGAATCATACTTTGTCAATCTGTTAACAAAATGAAAATATAAGAACTATATCCAAGGAGCTTCTTACATCCTGGATAATTATAATGCTTTTTTATGCTAGGCGTGTCAATTAGCATTGATCTTCTCTCTGAAAGCATTGTTAAGTCTTGGGAAGTCTGTGAAAGGTGTAAGTATGGGTCCTGTGAAGTGCGACGTGTAACAATTCATTAAGCAGCTTTTATTTTAGCAGGGAAAAAAAGTTGCTAGAAATATAATAGTCAATTCAAATCTTCTCGGGAAAAGTAATCATCCAGTCACTGCTAATACTGGAAAGAATAGGAACTCATAAGTTCATAAAATCAGGTTTCGCCTGAATCTATTCGCATAGTACAACATTCTTCCAAATACAGTTTCTCTTTCAGTTAATCAACTGATAACCATCTATACAACTTGACTCCAAACAGTTACTATCAATCACAGAGCCAAGAAAAGCCTGAGTGATAGGGACCCCCAAGGGCAGAGCACAGTAAACAAACTGCTGTCCAGGGGGTACTCAGCCTTTGGGATGGAAGTATGTTAGCTCCCATAGTCATTTTTGTTATTTAACCCAATTGTCTTCAGAAAGAATAACATTCATCTGTGACTAGCACATGAAATTATTTCATTAGAGGTTTTTAAGACATTGATCTTTAGAACTACTGAGAAATAAATAAAGAAATAAAAGACATCCAAACCAGGTAAGTTGAGATTTAGGAGAAAGAGAGAGTATTTATAATAAAAGCAGCCTGGGGCACCTGGCTGTGAATCATCTGCCTTCAGCTCAGGTCATGATCCCATTGTCCAGGGATGGTGCCCTGTATCAGGCTCCCTGCTCAACGGGGCGTCTGCTTCTCCCTCTGCCTCTGCCCCTCCCCCTGCTCATGCTCTCTCTCACTTGTAGTCTCTCTCTATCAAATAAATAAAATCTTAAAAAGCAAGCAGGCAAGCAGAGGTCACTGTGAAGGAGGAACGAATCACACATGATAGATGTGGTCACACACCAGATATGGTGACCCAGGGACCTGGAGCCACTGGAGCACTTTATTAAATCAGATTTTTTTTTTCCCCCTAAGAAAACTCTATCACAGGGGCACTGGGTGACTCAGTAGGTTAAGTGTCTGCCTTTGGCTCAGATGGTGTTTCCGAGCTCCTGGGGTGGAATCCCACATTAGGTTCCCTCTGTGGGAGAGCCTGCTTCTCCCTTTCCCTCTGCCTCTCTTTCTCTCTGTCTCTCATGAATAAATAAATAAAATCTTAAAAAAATAAACAAGACAGGGGGTGCCTGGGTGGCTCAGTGGATTAAAGCCTCTGCCTTCGGCTCAGGTCATGATCCCAGGGTCCTGGGATCAAGCCCCGCATCAGGCTCTCTGCTCCACGAGGAGCCTGCTTCTGCCTCTCTGCCTGCTTGTGATCTCTGTCAAATAAATAAATAAATATAATATTAAAAAAATAAAAATAAAAAATAAACAAGACAAAAAATCTCTATCACTGTTGTCTGATATGACCAACACATGCATACGTACATACATACATACAAAGATACAAAGATACATACATAACCAGCATGGCAAGCTCATCTAGAATATAAGATACAAGAGGAAAGCAATCATCTCTATCTTATTCACTGTGATATCCTCTACTCCAGATCATTGAATGAAAATGGTAAGTATTCAATTCTCATTTGTTGCCTGACTGCAGACATACTCTTTCCTTGCTGCTCTCTGATGAAAAGGTCACAGCAATAAAGTTTCCTTTCAAAAAGCAACCTCTGACTATGACAATACTCCATATCAGGATTAAATAATTGGTAGAGCATCCTTGGTAGTATCTATGCCACTATAATGTATCCTAGATGAGATGAATAATATCTTCTGTCTCGTTGATGTTTAGATAACAGAAACACATTACTTTCTAATAGTCTGTAAAAGGAACAAAAATACTCTATTCAGGTGTTTACTTTTACTTAAAGGAACACATTCATCCAAAGCCATTTGGACTTATGTTCCATGAGGAAGCTTCAGGTTATCAAACAAGTATGGTGAATCCACTAATTCAGCAGCCACCAGAATGATTGTTAAACCAAGGCAGAGAAACCAAATGACTTGCTCACATATACAATTGGTAGAGGCAAATTCTGAACCTCATAGTCTGACCCGAGAGAATACCCCTATTGTGCACTAGTAGGAAGATACTGTGTCTCTCTGCTTCGCTGCGACATCCTAGGTTTCTATACACAGAAATTCTCAGCCTCTGTCAATACTTCATATCAAGGTTAAATAATTGCAGGAAAATTAATAGAATCTAGACAAATAGGAAAAGAAGGAGAAAGATGTCGCTAATTCTGCACCTAACAAAGTCAAAGGCAATATATTGGTATGGGTTGAATTTTTGTCCTCCCAACCCCCAAAAAGATATGGTAAAGTCATAACCCCAGTCCCTCAGAATGTACATTGTTAAGACTCAGGGTCTTTATAGATGTAATGAAGTTAAAGTTAGGTCATTAGAGTGGGCCCTAATCCTATATGACTGGTGTTGTTATTGGAGGAGACATTTGGACACAAAGACAAACATGCACAGAGGGAAGACTTGAAAACACAGGGAAAAATGACATCAGCGAGTCAATGAATGTCTGAGGCCATCAGAAGCTAGAGATAGGCATGGAGCAAATATTTCCTCACAAGCCTCAGAAGAAGCCAACCCCCTAACATTCTTGGTTTTGGACTTCTAGCATCCAGAACTGTGAAATAATACATTTCTGTTAAATTTAAGTCCCCCAGTTTTGGGTACTGTTACTGTATTCTGAGAAGCTATTACACAAATCTTCTGGGATTTACCAATCATCCTTTCCTCCCCATCTTGAAATGCTGAATGATCATTGTTTTACTCAGGCCAACGAGGGTCATGGAACTTCAACTATTAAGTGCTGAATTGAGCTACCCCTTTAAAGAGAAGTTCCCCCAATTTTTTGGGTGTGTTGGCATTTTTATGCTTGTTTGCTTCCATCATTACCAGTCTCTTTACACTAGAGCTTTCAAACCACTCCCTTTGTGTTTTCCCAACCCAAACAAGTAGAGGGACAGTTGGTTCAAATGGCCACTTTGGAAGTACAGAATGAAAAGTTCTTTGAATAGATTGTTCTTCTGAGGATTGGGAAAAACAAACAAACAAACAAACAGACAGACAAAAAAGCCAACAACAACAAGAAAAGAAACCCAAATCAATAAGGTCGTCCTGTGAAGACTCAACTTATTGGGTAAGATTCTTAATAAAAACAATGGAATCACATTTGTTTGTGTAAATTGTATGTTTCATTTAAAAATACAAGTAAATGATGCCAAACACGAATAATTAAAGGACATCCAGCAATGTGGGGATTTGAAGAACGATGCTATTTTCCCACGGATACATGTAAAACTTTGCGACATAAATCCTATTACCTAGCTGCAGCTTCCTGGAAAGTAGGAGCTTGAGAAAGCTTTGATAAAAACAAGCTGCCAACATGGACAGCGATGTGCTATACAACAACAAAAAAAAGCGCATTTCAAAAGCAGATGATAATTATTCTTTTGCTCACACGCCCAGCAATGGTACTGCTCAAGTGCTAGGACTTTTTAAGTGGGAACCAAATTAATCTTTATTAATCCTTGTCATTGTGATTGCATAATGTCTGGGTTTGAATGTCTGATGTGTGATACTCTCTTTCCTCTTCCTCTGGCAATCAGAAGTGTGAAAATAAACTTCACACTTTAAAAGAAACGCTGAGTTTGAAAAAAAAAAAAAAAAGATATAATCATCTGAACCGAAAAGGAAAAAAAATGCTTTGCAGGAGAAAAAATATACACTATGTCAGAGTTACAGACATGCTCTTTTATGTTAATATATTCACTGCTATATGTCAGGGCTGTGAAAATAGGCGGCAAAACAAGAAGGCAGGTGGCCAAGTGCATACAGAGAAATTTAAAAAAAATTCGTTCATTTGCATTTTTTGAGAATCTCTCTCTAGAGCTTAATTAATACCTTTAAAATTACTTCCTCGAGTGATCTGTGTATAATCCCAATGGAAATTGCCACCGGGTGCTAATTAGTGAGGAAGGTCAAGTTCCATAATAAATAAATAAATGCAAACACAAACACGCACGATCGTGGAGCCAACCTCCCAACAAGGACTAGTTTCTGCCATTCTCCATGTTCTCGCTTGCTCGGGTGCTCAGTCTGGATCGTGTCTGAGTGGGTTTTCTGCCCATGGGAGCTGCTCGTACACCAATATTTAGTCCATTTACCGGGTCAGATTAGACCAAACATCTCAGTGTCCGGTTACGTCCTCTATAATTCTATTCCAACATGACCTGTGGACCCCGGACCACAGACGGACATGTCTGCGCACCCGGCGGCCGCTGGATTGCCCGGCCTCACTGGGACGCAGCTTGTGACACCCTTAGTGTCATGTTTAAGGATTATAGATTTTTTTTTTTTTGGTGATCTTATTACTTTCTGATTTATGTGTTAGTCTTGACGTAAAAAGTAATCATCCGTTTGTATCTTTTTAAGGTAAGAATTATATTTTTCTACAATAAAGAGTAACCTATTGTGTCATAAATATTTGCCTAAATTCCCTAACTCAACATTAGTATTAAAAAATAAAAAGAAAGAACTAGAGGTGTCAGTAGCTTAGAGCCCTACTAAGGTCAGGGCACAGTTCTGAGGAAAGGGCTCAACAGAGAAGCTGCCCCAATGGAGAGCAAAATGGCATCGAGCGGTGGATGTTAGCAGGAGGGGTGCGGGCCGACTCGGCTCTCACCAGAATCTGCTGGCATCATGTCATGGGCATCAGTGGGGAGTGGGCAATCAGGAGCAAGACTGGGGTACCAGACCCTGTGTGATAACCTCCAACCGGACGTGAGCACTTTCATTAGAGATGTGAGAGGCGAAGCCAGAGAGGGCATTCATTTTAATTACAACGGGCCAGGTGTGTCAGTGCATCTGGCCAGGTGGAGCTGTACCTCTTGGATACACCTGAGGGAACGGTCCATGGTAGAGCGGAGGCCCGCGTTGCTTTTGTAAAACCAAACATTTCTGGACACAGAAGCACGGCCAGCTCCCAGGATACGAGCCCCCAAACTGAGGACTTCTATTCTGCTCCCCACACTTCCCTTCTCCCCTCCAGCCCGTGTCTTCCCTTCTCCTCACAGATAAATGTCTCCATCGGTAAGTAATTGCGGATCTCCCTTTTCTCTCCTGCCCAGCTTATCTGCACCCCAGGCTCACTGTGCTGTCCTTGTTATCAGACCAGCTGGATTGCTGTCAACTCAGTTAACAGCATCCCAGTGTCATTGTTTGCAGGCTGGTATGTCACCTTGCAATGATGTCATCCGTTTCTCACTGGAGGAGTCTCTTGCTAGGCGATCTGCCCTGCCCCAGATTGCACACTGTCTAACAGACCCCTGCTTCACAGCTGCAGGTCAGAGGGAACCTCCACCATTCCCGCATGTGCCACCACTTCCCCGGGATGCACATGGGTATCACAGAGGTGCTTTAAGTTCTGCAAATTAAAAAAATCAAGTTCACAACCTTGCCCAAGGTGGTTCTCGCCCTGTGCACCATTTTTCAAGGGGTGCCATTTTAATCTTCCCAGCTTTACGAGCTGTAAATAGTTCTGAGTACTTTGTTCCGCTCACCCCCTGTAATTTACCCATTACTAGTATGTTTATATATTTCTCTACATGCCCACTGCCACCACCTAGTTAGCAAAAATAATGCTCATTGGAGTTCATTCCTTTTAAGATAGTCTCTGTCATTCCTCCATTTAGACCTTCTCCATATTTTCTCTGGTTCCTGGGTTAAAGACGAAGTTCTGATCAGAAACTTACCTTTTGCTGCTTGACCTGCTTTCACCCCTCCCCAACTCCACAGAACTCTGACCCACTGTTCCCATCTTTCCCCTGCTCTCTGCTGACACTTAAGGACCTTCCACACAGCCCTTTCCATTCCTGACATGAATAAGGGTTTCCAGAATGTCATTCTTCTGCATGATTATCAGATTAACCTTTGAATTCCACACAACTCTATAAAATACAAGAGGCTAAGAACCCACGCAGAGTTTTTCTTCACCTTGCCTTGTGCACAAGATATAATAAATACTTGTGGATAAATATATCTTCTTTTAATAAAAATATCACTCAAATTATATGATGCTACTATAAAATTGGTATTTTATATCATTATAGAAAATATGGCAATTGGAGTAGATTGAAAGGGAAAATAAAACCTATACAAAACAAAACAAAAACAAAAACAAAAAAAGAATAAAATTGCCCATTCATCTTTGTCCAGAAACAACCATAACTTTTTTATATTTCTCCGACTGTTTTGCTATTGACAGTTATATATCATAAGATTTACATGTTTTCTACTATACTTTAAGATATTATTTACAATAAAATCTCATATCATATCACTCATATCACTACTAACTTTAATCTTCATTTTTTTAATGACTGAGTACTAATTCTTTGGGTTTATATGCTGGAATTTACTCAACATCCATAACATAATTTGCTATTTAGATTGTTTCTAAGTCTTGGCAATATAAATAATGATTTGACAAACATCTCCTCATATAAAGCGTCTCTTCTTATTTTTTAAATAATTTTTTGTTTATTTATTTGACAGAGAAATCACAAGTAGGCAGAGAGGCAGGCAGAGAGAGAGAGGGGGAAGCAGGCTCCCTGTTGAGCAGAGAGCCTGATTCGGGGCTTGATCCCAGGACCCTGGGACCATAACCTGATCTGAAGGCGGAGGCTTAACCTACTGAGCCACCAGGTGCCCTAAAGCTTCTCTTCTTATCATATTTTCTTAGACCAGTTACCTGGTACAACAATTCATGAATAGAAGGGCACATGACCCTTTAAACATTGTGTATAATTTTTGCCAAGTTGTCTCTGCAATGGTTTACCAGTGACTCAGGAAGGCATTTTCATTTACTTGTTACTATGTTGTTTTTGCTAAAATGTTAGACCCCCAAATAATAAATTTTTGATTGATGTGTGTTTTTTTAATTTATTAATGAATGTTTTCTTAAAATAGCATAAATTCGTACTTATATGATTTTATTTCTATGTTTGTGCCTATTGTTATACATGTGTATATATTTTGATATATGTCTGTATAGTTAGACTAATGTATATTTTTTTATTATTCCATAGAGTTATTATGTAGGCATAACTACATATGATATTTATTTATTTATTTATTTTAAAGATTTTATTTATTTATTTGACAGAGAGAGATCACAAATAGGCAGAGAGACAGGCTGAGAGAGAGGGGGAAGCAGGCTCCCTGCTGAGCAGAGAACCTGATGCGGGACTCGATCCCAGGACCCTGAGACCATGACCTAAGCCAAAGTCAGAGGCTTTAACCCACTGAGCAACCAAGGTGCCCTGACATATGATATTTATTTGTATTTAACATTATATTAATATATTTTATACTATTTTTACATCTCATATATGTGTTTGCTGACAGATTTAGATATAACTAGACACATTCTATGTGCAGAAATTGCACTGGGTTCTGAAAATCCAGCAGTGGGTAAAACAACCTTCTAGTCAGTAATGAAAGTAGCCAGGAGTAAATAATGAGGCTACATATAACATCACTGATTTTTCAGAATATTCAAGTTTAAGACATATAGATTAAAAATTATCATAAAATCCAGGAGTGATTTTTTTTTTTCAAATCCTTTTCTTTCTTACTGAGTGTTTTTCATAATTGTACTGGTGGTGATGTCATCTCTCTGAGGGGTTGAAGGGAAAGACCATGCAGGGAGTACTTTCTCTTTAGATGCACCCTAGTCTGTCATTGTGGCATAGCTGAAATAAACTGAAGGGCTCCCACCCCATGCGCAGACCCAGTGTGAGGATTTTGAGTCCATCTTATCACTTCTGGGATGCATTTTACCTGCAGTTCTTCATTGGCTGTATGGAATGTCTATCTGGAGTATTCTAGTCTGTAGGGAAAACTGATTTGCCAGCCATGCTTTCCCTAGTCTCCTAGTAGACCCTAAAGATTGAAAGGAAGGTTAAATTTTCCCCTTTATTTTAAGACTATTCTTCCTATGAATGAAATCAAGTAACTTTAGAACAACCATCACATGTGGCTTTTCTATTTTGTTAAGTATTCAGATTTTTTTAGTATGGGATTTTTTTTCTTTTGTACTTATTGCATTAAAAATATAAGTGCTTTATTTTAGATTTTAATGAGATTGAGGATGTTAAAATGATGGAATTTTTCACCATTTTGTTGTCAGTTTATCTCGCGTTGACCTAAGAACAGGCATAAACCATTTGCTTTATATTTTTTCACAGCGATGGATCTAGTACCCTAGAACTTTGCATTGCCTAGTACCCTAGAATTCTACTGCCCTAGAATTGCATGTGCCTGCTGAGTATACTGGGTCTCAAAATTATGTCCTGTGGAACACGTTATTGATACAACTGAAAGGAAAAACTACATGGCAGACAACATCTGATCATGCCCAAAATGTTAGGACATTCAGCGTGTTTTTCATGAGTAAATAAAAAGTTACAAAGAATATCAAAGAGCTTTTTGAGGAGTGCATTACACACCTAATAACTCAGTTGTTTGGTTGCGATGAGAAAATGCTGGCGTTTATGGAAATCATATCTTTCTAAGTAGAAAGCCATCATCACGAAAATCACTAGAAAGAGGAGACTGAAGGCAAAGAATTCCAGTGTCTTTCTATTTCTTAGCTTCTCACTTATATCAACAGCATCCTGATATGTGTTAACTTCCTAGTGGGACTTTAAAGTCTCGTAAGAATTTCATACACATTTTTATAGTGGTTTTTAAATTTAATTAATTCCCCAGTTCACCTTGATCCAGTTTGGGGTCTGTAGGAGTCACATATTAAAGTATCCCCAAAGCTTGGATGCTTATCAAATTTTTCCAAATCTAAAACAATAACAAGTGACTTCCTATATTGTAGGCAGTATTGTTTCTTTAGATATTTGACTTGTTCTTCCCTTCGTGCATATTAAGGAAGATATATGCTATTTTTTTTTAAAGATTTTATTTCTTTATTTGACAGAGAGAGATCACCAGTAGACGGAGAGGCAGGCAGAGAGAGGGAAGCAGGCTCCCTGCTGAGCAGAGAGCCCCATGGGGGACTCGATCCCAGGACCCTGAGATCGTGACCTGAGCCGAAGGCAGCGGCTTAACCCACTGAGCCACCTAGGCACCCGATATATGCTATTTAAATGCAAAATCCTTCATGGTATACTGCAATGATTTAAGCTCTTTCTATGTCCAATTTTTCCTAATTATTCTAGTTCAATTACAATTCTTGGGTAAAATGATGGGTTTTATTTGTTTGTTGTATGCGCAATCTGATTCTCAGGAAGAGTGGGAGCTCCAGAGTAAGGCAGAAGGGTTTGAATTCAACTTGGAGGCTTCCTGGAGGTGAAGGATATCGTCATCCCTCTAATTAAGTAACAGTCTCTGACCGCTGTGTCTGCTCATTCAAATGAGCTAGTAGTAGTGACGATGCCTGGTTTGTGAATTTCTGTGCACTAATCTTGGCTTGTGTTAAGCCGAGAATTACAATTATTAGCTTTATTATCATCATTACCTCACCATTGCCGCCATCACTGCTGTCAGTATTTTTATGATAATCTATTAAGAAAGAAACTATTATGCTAATATTAATGCAAAAAGCAAAAAAAAAAAAAAAAAACCAAAAAACAAAAAAAACCCTTAATTTTGAAAAACACCAGACAGTTTGATCTTTTATTTCCTAAAGAAACCAGTCATGAAAGAATAGGAAAAGAATCTTTTTAAATTATTTTCAAAATAAATTTTATTTTCAAATAAAAATTTCATTGAAAAAGTGTTTTTCCTTATTTTTTAAATTTTTTAGCTTTCCTTCAAACATGTATGAAAAATTGCCATATATCTTTTATTTTATAAGTAAATTATTTTTAGAGTTTGCTTCATTAATCATACTAAACAACTATCTTGAACAAAGATTATCAACATTTTCTGTAAGTTGTGGTTGATGCCACATTATCTCTAGGATTAAAATCGGAGAAGAATATGGAATAAAATAGCATTTCATTTGCCTTGCCTTGCGAAGACTATTATTCCGTCTTTTTAACATTCCTGAAACAGAATATTAGTTGCAGGCACAAATAATAAGGTCTTTCCTTAAGTATTCGGGGGGTAGTTTTGATTTCAGAGAAAGAACATTGAAGTTGGTGCCAGAATACATATTTAAACCCCAAATCTGTGTCTTACACACTGTGGGATCTTCAATCAATCACTGAATTTCCTTGAAACTCCTTTTCCTGGATTGAAATTGAGACGATAAACCCAACCATTTGTTTTTGTCACAAGAATGGATTGAGATAAAATATTTCACTAGCTGCTCTCTCATCTACAAATCCAACACAATATTACTAATTAATATAAATGTTATCATTTAAACTTATGAAAAATGCCTCCCGGTCAATTTAATGAATATATTTTCTAACAATTGGAAACTTTCTTTTCCTCTGCTTCAGAAACAGTAACTGATTCAGAATCATTATGTGAAATGTCTATGTCTAAGGCCACTGCTTCTTAAAATCTCAACTGATGATATGGTGTGTGTGGGTGCGTGTGTCTGTGAAGGGAGAGACCTAGGGAACCATTTCTGGTTCTTCAGTGGTTTCTATTCTCTGAACTGTATCTGTATTTGCTATGAATTTTATTTAAAAATCAAACCAAACCCTACAGTTCTTTCTTCCTTTCTTTGACACGGGGCGGGCACTGTAGTTGGGATGTGAGTTCTCTGTTGTTCTCAGAATTCTCTGGCAATGAGAGAGGCTTTCATCTTCTCCCCATCTGTAGTGTCTCACCTTCCACCTTTTCAGGCACTATGTAATTATCATGTCCGCAGACTACTTTTCTTTTCTCCATCAGCTCTGACAAGAAGATGGATCCTCTTGCTACATAGTACATGTCATTGTTCATGAAGCACTTGCCCAACAGGAACTTAAATATTAATTGTGAAAAAAACGGCATGGGGTAAGGATCTTTGATGAACTAAAATTACTGTTGTGCCATAATGTGAAGGGACTTTAATTTTGCCATCTGGGTCTAATTGACAGAGAATGACTAAGAATTGTAGCTTGGAGAATTGGTGAACTTTGCGTATGGACAATTAACTAGAAAAAGAACAAGCTAGTTTGGAAAATTGTGAGTATCTCTGAAAACGAGATGTCTGAATACCGTCAGATAATGCAGCCATTTTTCCGTCAATAGGACACATTCCTTGCACTGAAACAGTAGCTGAGACTGCAATTAAGATTAGTGTCGGTGCATTTGAACCTAAATAGAGATTTTGGCAGCCTCCAGGAACCAAGTCCATTGTCACGAGATCTCCCAGTGTTTCCTTGGGCCCCTTTTCCTATTACAACAAAGGTATCATTTTGCCAGATCTCTGACAAGGGATGTAAACAGCTCATCTGGGTGATTTAACAGATACACCTCTTTTATAGAAAATGGATCATAAGCATTTATATTTTTAAGTTAAAATTAATTGATTCTTGGTTTATTCACAAGATCAGGTTTTATTTTTAAAAGATCACAAAAGATCACAACTGAGTTGAATTAAATCACTAGATGCTTTGAAAAGAACTCATTCACTAGCACAACTAGGAAGAAGAGGGTTATGGACCTGCTTTTATCAAATAATGACCTGCTTACCAAATTCACCACTTTAGCTGATCTTATTTCTTTCAAAAATCAGCTTGGACAGATGCATTGCCTAAGTCTCTTGCATCTGACATTGTTTTTGATGGTTATCATGAAAAAATATTTTTAGTGTAGATTTGTTTCAAAACAGTTTTTTCCTCATAAATATTAGCTATGTAGAAGTGACTTAAAAGACAAACTATTGTGATTTTGACCATTACATTAAAAAAGTAATAGCTCAAGCCTATATTTCTTTTTTGAACATCAGGACTTTACATGTGAAAGAGATGTGTGGGAAAATATTATACTGAATAGATTTTGTTTTATATTTCAAATTAGATGTGTTGAACATTCCAATTTTAGGTCTTACAGGTACCTTGGAAAATACTTAGTTCCATGCTATCTTTGTAAGGATAAGGAACTGAGACCCAGAGTGTAGGCAACATCACTAGGTCCTATTTCAGCTTCCTCCAGTCTATCCTGAGAACTTGGTCTAACACTCACCCCATGCAAGGCCATCAGGGAAGTTAAATGTACAATCCAATAGCTTCAAGATCAAGATCAAGGACATTTTATGGGCAAAAATACCTACAGAGCAACTCTATGAAAATCTGTGTGGAGCCTCCATTTAAGGTTTAAAAGATACCAGAAGAAAATCAGCAGATCTTGAACATTGCACATTTTAATGGGGGGGAGTAAAAAAGAGACAACACATTTCTAGGAGGAAATGCATCAATGTTTCCTAGTTAAGATATATCTGGAGAGGAAAAACACAGCCGATAAGACAACTGTTTCCAGTAATTTCTTGGGAAGCCTCATGATATATGAATGAACAAAATTGGGTTTGGCAAGTATCTTGATAGCTAAATAAATCTTTTTCTCCTTATCCACCTCTTTTGGCATCTTAAGGCATCACTTATATATGTTAGTGAAGTATATATTTCTGTGATCAATTTTATAAACTCTGTGTTTTCATTCCACTCCTGAGATGGTGCTGGCATTGATTTCTAGAAGGAAGTAGGCATGTAGGGGAACTCTGTGACACGCTGCTGCCTTTGTTTCTATCATGATAATGGTTTACACACATCAAAAATGGTCATTTCAAAACCAATGCAAGGTTTTCAAAATATATACACATTGCCTAAGAATCATGTCAAAATTTATTTCCTTTACATCTTTTCAGGGTATGCACATGAAATACTTTCACTAAGTCACTCTACTTCAGACTGCTGAAACCCCAAAGTTTGCTGAAGATTTCTCCCCATTGAACCATTCTGATCAAAATGAGCACACCAGCATCTTCATCTTAACCAGAAGTTACTTAGAATAGTGTGTATCTTGGGGAAAAAGAGGGGCTGTCTTGTCCATGGAAAATGCCTCCAACCTCTTGAGAAACCATTCCAATGAAGGCAATGCATGGTGTATACAAACTAATGCATGTATTTCCAGTTTTATTTTTGCTGTGTTAAAAAAATCAGTATATTTCTCCTGAGCCAAACTCTTCCCTGTGTGACTCCTGTACACTGCTATTAACCAGTAATGAGATCTTCCATACACTGATATCAGCCTTCTATTTCTCTCCATGCCTGCCAAAACATCCTCTTTTAATAATACCCTAAAACAGATCTTTCTTGTCCTTTCTCTTATATAAATGTATTCTAGTTCCTGTGTTTTATTAACATCACCAGTGCTGTCTCCTAGGTAAAAGATTAATTACTTGGCTGTGATTCACAGAAATGGAGCACTAACTAAATTACTGAGGGAATATATCAGAAAAAATCAGTCATTGTTACATCATTGAAAAAAAAATTCTTACAAGAGGAAATAAAGAAACACTCTTCAATATCGTAACACGACTGTGTGTTAGGGAAAAGCACCTCAAATCTTCTTTAGACGTAGACAGGAAGTCAAAGAATATTAATAGGCAATGAGCAATGCCTACTGAATGTTGATAAATGGGTCTGACTTATTACGATGCCACCCCTTTGGTGAATATCTCTTTGTTGCCCATTAATTAAATTTGGGTTAGCTATATTTCTGTGAACCCTCAATAACTGGTGGATGCTAGGGGAGAATCAAAACCTTGCTTCTAATTAAAATAGTAATTGTGATTTGTAGTCTTTGAAGTCTCCCTCCCCCCACCCAATGCTATCCCTGAGATCCTATTTTGTTTTCTAGCTTCTTTCAAAAAAAAAAAAATCCATAACTCTCCAATACCATTCATTATACAGTGAAGATTTATTAAAACATAATGGACCATTAATAATGATGACTTTGAACCAAAGATTATGAGTAATCCAATTTGGTGCACCTGAGAGCGAAATTACAAACATAATAATGATAGTAATTGTGACAGCAATGAAACTGGAGAATGTTGACATAAAAAGGAATCATGTCTCTGTGGCTTGATGAGCCTTTCTCTCTTGCACCCTCTTTTCCTTTTTACTCTCTACCTCATTCCAATTCAACCTGGGCGCCCACCCCAAATTATTGATGATGGCCCCTGAGAAGTTTGCTATTGGCTTTTCTCAAAATATCTCATTCTGAAAATATACTCTCAGTGCCTTCTACTATTGATTTTTTTAAATTATGATGATGATGATGGTGGTGATGACGACTTAAGCTATGGCATTCATTGAGTTTGGAGGTCCCCGGAAATACTAATCAGGAAAGTATAAGGTTGTGGCATCCCAAGAGTGAGGAGTAAGGGGAGAACTTCTATATCCACTCATTGTTTTTCAAAGCCTAGAACTATTGTTTTCAAATGTGTCAAGAACTCAAGTGATTTATTCCAATCATACCTTTAATCACACATAAAGTAATAAAGAAAATTCACTGAAATATGAACAAATGTCAGAACCTAACTTCATCCTTAAATCACTAGTATTCATGATTGAATGCACTTGGAATATTATATTAATCATCCTACATTAAACCAAGATGGACACCAATATTATCATCATTGATAACAATTAAGTGTTTTTTTCTTTTTAAAAAATATTTTATTTATTTGACAAGGAGAGAGTCAGTGAGAGAGGGAACACAAGCCAGGGGAGTGGGAGAAGCAGGCTTCCTGCTAAGCAGGGAACCTGATGAGGGACTGGATCCCAGGACTCTGGGATCATGTCCGAAGCCAAAGGCAGATTCTTAACAACTGAGCCATGCAAGCCCCCTGACAATAGTCAGGTGGGGTAGGAAACATACTGACTTCATCACTTTGTGTGACCCTTCCAGTCTGAATCATATTTCTAATTTTTTTTTTAATTTTAAAATAGTAAGTGGAAGAAATGTGGTGGATTTGATTTTTTTACTCCAAGGTAAATAGAAAATTTCCATTTTGGCTCATATGTAAAGTATATACTATAATTTAAAGCAAAGTCACAGAAAAACAAATGCAGATGCTAAATATGACAGAATGCATATGAAGACACAAGAAATGCTAAAAAGAAGTACAACACTTAGACATATTCTCATTTGAATTTGGGCTTTGTCACAGTGAGCTTGCTGATGATACTTCATTTGTCTAAAACTAAAGTTTTGGGGTTAAATAATATTAATTGTCCCGTAGAGTTATTGAGAGACTATATAAAAGACTATGGAAAGCTAACAGGACAATATCTGGTATATATATAAGTACTCAGTGTATAGTTATTAAGGATTTGAACATCACAATTTTTTAAATGGAAAAGATGTTAACAAAATTCATGTAAAACAACATAAAAATGGGAAAATATATATATGTACATGTGTGTGTGTATGTGTATTTATCTTCATGATACTAATACTTTTTCAATATAGCCCATTAGAGAATTTCCACAGAAGATGCAATAATATTGATAAATAAAGAAATAATGTCCATCAGAAAGGATGAATACCCAACTTTTGTATCGACATGGATGGGACTGGAAGAGATTCTGCTGATTGAAATAAGTCAAGCAGGGAGAGTCAATTATCATATGGTTTCACTTATTTGTGGAGCATAAGAAATAACACAGAGGACAAGGGGAGATGGAGAGGAGAAGGGAGTTGAGGGAAATTGGAGGGGGAGACAAACCATGAGACACTGTGGACTCTGAAAAACAATCTGAGGGTTTTGAAGGGCGGGGGGGTGGGAGGTTGGGGGAGCCTGGTGGTGGGTATTATGGAGGGCACACATTGCACGGCGCACTGGGTGTGGTGCAAACAATGAATTCTGTTATACTGAAAAGAAATTTTTTTAAAAAACTGTCCAAACCATTTTAATTTTAAAATATTTTTTCTAGTACCTGGCAATATGCACAAAATTTGGCCTATATTATTTATTTCAGTGAAACATAAGTAAAAATTAATTATTGCTCATTGACATCAATGCTTCCTTCTTTTTTTTTTTTTTTTCCTTAAATATTTATTTATTTGAGAGAGCAGAGAGTGGGGGAAAAAGAGTTGGTATGGACAGGGGCAGAGGGAATCTCAAGCAGACTCCCTACTGAGCACAGAACCTGACTTGGGGCTCAGTCTCAGGACCCTGAGATTGTGACCCGAGCTGACATCAAGAGCTGGCTGCCTAACTGACTGAGCCACCCAGGTGCCCCATCAGTTTTTTTTTCTAAGATGATGTTCTTCCTGAATTACTCAGCTATGGTGGCTGGTTTAGGTTCAGTGGTTGGTTGCTGTATATTGGCATTTTACATAATCCTCATAGAAAATGTTGTGCAAAGAGAGATAAATAGAAAATTATAAATGTAGGTATACATATTTGTAATAATACTAATTTAATGTCACTGCAATACATCACTGGTTAAGTGAGTTCTTATGATCTTTACTATTGTCTCAATCACCATTAATCATATACTCTATTTGTAAAACTGTGCTTTCCGTTATTTTAAAAATTGGCTGTGTTAAGTGATAAAACAGATATTATTATTTTTAAACTTTGAGATATTGGTCAACAAAACAAATTTTAGTGGACAGTGATACCAATAAAAATGTCTAAATGAGTTTAACCCATTTGGTAATGATTTAAATATTTTCTTTTTTTAAAAAAACTTTCATTTATTTGAGCGAGAGAGAATGAGAGAGAGAGAGAGAGAGCATGCACAAGAGGGGGAAAGTCAGAGGGAAAAGCAGATTCCCTGTGGAGCGGGAAAACTGATGAGGCACTTGATCCCAAGACTCCAGAATCATGACTTGAGCCGAAAGCAGGTGCTTAACCAACTGAGCCACTCAGGCACCCAGGATTTAATTATTTTAAAAGAATTCTGAGTTTCTGTCTTTCTTTCTCTCTCTCTCTCTCTCTCTCTCTCTTTTAAGAATTTTGACCTTTGAGTCTGTACGTTTTATTTTATAATATAGGTGCAGTAACTTATGAGACTGTTTCATTGTTTATGAGTGTGTGCGTGTGTGTATCTCCTAAATTTATTTCTTTCCTTGAACCAGGATAAATGTTATGTTCTCCAAATCATATTGGAAATACTGACATAGTGATGAGGAATATTAATCTTTAGAAATACACAGTAGGGATGACAGATGATCTTAGAGCTGGGGTCAGCAAATGACTTTTTGTAAGTGAAATCTGGCCTGCCACCTGTTTTTGTAAATAAGGAGTTATTAAAACAGACATGCCCATTCATTTAGGCATTCACTGGCTGTGTTCTTCTTAGAATAGCACAGCTGAGTATTTGTGAAAGAGCTCCTATGGACCCCAAGCAGGAAATACTTATCTGACCCTGTATAAAAAGTGTTTCTAACCCCTGCACAGTATAAGGTGCCAATATCTGGGGGGAAAAGCAGAATGTTTCTAACAGTAGAACAAATTTTCAAAGCTTATGTGGTCCACTTATCCAGTTATTCTTTCAGGCAGCTTTGGATTTCATGGGCATTTATGGCACATATATTCTTTGTACATATTTTATATATAAGATTCCTATTTTTTCATAGCACAATGATATAACTGCAATCTGTGCAGAGCCTTTTTTTAATTTTGAGAACTTAGAAAGTGCCTCTTAGCATTTCTCACTTGGATCTTTTAAACAGTAAGCTCAAGTAAAGAACCAACACCACTCCCCTTTCTTTGGGCTACCATAACTGGTCTGTTTTGGTTTTTGTTCTGTCCATCTAAATGGCTCCAGCGATCTGCAGTCCATACGTAATCTTCTAGGCTTCAATTCACTCCACATTTTCTTCTTTCCTTTGTGTTTTTCTACCAACGTGTATTTTAATGTGCAGGAACATATTAAGCTTGATGGTAAGTACGAAAACTTTCTATGACTAATTTTTTTCACATTTCATTTTATCAAATGTTTACTTTTTGCTTTTATGTAATAAGTGTTTTATTTTTTCCCTAAGTTTTTTCTACATATTGCCCCATATCTCAACTTTGGAATTCATTAGAATGTAGCTATGTTCTTAGGGTTCTTCCTCTACCAATATATTGTGAAATTCTTACAAAAAGAGTTACTGCATTTAATACATTCACCATATAGTCAGCACCAAATAAATTTGTGTAAAATAAACTAATAAAATATTTATACAAAATATAAAATATGTATAGTTCTCATTTTTGTTTTCTTTTTACTTAAAACAAAATTTAATATTACAGAGGCAATTATATCCACATGACAGAATATTAGAAAATATAAATAGGCAAAAATGAGATTTTTTTCTCTCCATCCATTGAGATTATTTCAGTTAACACTTATGGATCATTTTATATCCTTACAAACACTTATGTGTTTTTATTACCAAAAGTAACTCAGATAGTACATATTGCTTTCTAAACTACCATATTTCTCTCAAAGGTCTATATATTTTTCTCATTTTTATCTCATTTAAGCCAAGATTGAAATTTAAAATAGTGTTTCAAAGAGCATTCCAAAGAAAGTGAAAAAATAATCCAGAGAATGGAAGAAAATATTTGAAAACCATATATCTGATAAGGGACTAACATAAAAATATATGAAGAACTCTTACAACTCAAAAATAAAAAGGACAAGTATTCTATTTAAAAAAATGGGCAAATGATTCTTGAAATAGATATTTCAAGAATGGGTAATAAAAACCTAATGGGTAATAAAAACCTAAAAAGGTGCTCAGTATCATTCATTAGTCAGTAGGGAAATGCAAATCAAACCCCCATGAACTATCACTTCACTCTCCCAGGACAGTTCTAGTAAAAAAGACAAACAATTATACATTTTATTGAGGATATGGAAAAATTATAATCTACTGCCTTGCTTATAAGAATGTAAAATGGTGCAGAACCAGCTTTGTCAAACAGTTTGTCAGTTCTTTAAAAAATTAAACAGAGATACCATATGATAGAACAGTGCTACTCAATAGTATTTACCCAAGAAAATTCAAAGTGTAAGTCTACCCAGAAACATGTACATGAATGTTTATAGCAGCTTCACTCATGATAGGCAAAAATAGAAGCAACCCCACTGTCCATTAATGGAGGAATGGACAAACAAGTTGGATATATACATATAATGGAAGAGTATTCAACCATAAAAAGGAATGACATAATTTTAAACACTGAATGTGGATAAATCTTGCAAATTTCATGCAAATTACAAAAAGGGAGACATTAAAAAGCCACATTATGATGATTCAATTTATGTGAAATGTTCAAACAAGACAAATCCATGGAGATAGAAAGTAAAGTAGTGATTACCAGGGTATGGAAGGAGGACTCAGGGAGAGTGTCTGCTAATGGATAATGAAAATGTTGCACAGTTAGTGATGATGGTTGTGCAACTCGTGATTATGCTAAAAATCACCGAATTGTACATTTTAAAATATGAATTGTATTGTTTCTGTTTCATAGCTCAAAAAAACTGTCATTTAAGTGTGTAAACCTGGTGATTCACAGACCTGTACCCCTGGGGATAAAAATATATGTTTATAAAAAATAAAAAATTATATAAAAAAAAAGACAGTTATAAAAGTAGGTTGAAGTTTATCTAAATTTGCCTTGGTTAAAAAAAAAAGATAAATCATGTTTTGAAAATATAATTATTTTTTTCTTTGCTGCTCCAAATTTTCAAAATATTTTTTACACTTTGCTATTTTATTTATTTGCAAAGTTATTTGACATAACTTGTGCTGTGAAGCCCTGACTGCATTATTTTTCTCCAACTCATCCATTTTTTTTTCAGTTTTATTTCCTCATTGTTAGATGTTTTTATTTTCAAATTTCAAGTTCAAATATAGCCCGGGTCTTTCTTGCTTCTATTTATTATGTTCCATGCATCTACCTATACAGGTTTGCATAAATGGCAAATTGTTTTAAATATTTTAGTTTTCTAAGATGTTTCAATCTGTGAAGGGACATGAAGTTACTTCCTTTTCAAAATTTTCCTAAATATTATCTCCACCAATCTTGAAAATCTCTCAACATGGAATTGCACTCACATTGTACCGGACGTTTTGATAGATGCAGTTAAAAGAGTGAGCAAAATTATTTAGGGAAAGCTGAGACTATAGCACGATTATTCACTGTTGCTTCTCAGGGGCCCCTAGAAGCCCTTGGCTGAAGTCAGGGGACATGTGGCAGCTGCTCACTCTTGTACTCTGCATCTTCTAGTGACACTGGGAGCATCTTCATCTCCATTTGTGTTTTCTCTCAAGTCTTCAACTACTTTCATGGTCCCAAACAGAGGCTTAGTGAGAGATGTCCTGCTGCTCTTCTTGCAATGGATGACCACCATTTGTATAGTGGTATAGCATATGAGAGACTTCATCCTAGTGAACTTGATTTCTTCGTTTTAGAATTTTTGGCATTACTGAAAGGAAAGATTTTTTGGAATAAGCATTGACATATTTTGTGTGAATTGCTTAACTTTATTTATTTATTTATTTATTTATAGTCTTGGCAAGACATAAGATCTCAGGAGAGAAATCATGAGCTTCGGGGATCTGAAAAGAGAGACTTCATCTCCTCCAGCCATTGCTCACCAAAGGAGGACACTGGTGGGTGAAGGAATTCACATGGTACCCAGTCTTTCATTAGTGGATGTTAGAAGGTAGCTGATACTCTTTGCAGTGATTTGGAGGTTTTGAAATTTATTTACCACCACTTAAGAACACTTATATCTGGATTATAAATCATTAAGTGTTCATTTAAAAGAGATTTGCATATAAGCCACACAAAAATAAAGGGAATTAAAACCAAGTTGGATCATATTGTGTCTCATCTTAATCTTTTGCTTTACTTGCTAAATTTTCCTTACCTACTCATTCCTTAATCCTTTAGATTTATTTTCTAGTGCTGGTGTGAGCCTGACAAACCATAGATTCAAAAATAACATGTTACCAGATATGAAGTGTATACATTTTCACACTGGATATACCTTACTCTAAATGTGATTTAAAACTGTCATTAGCCACACCACAGATAGAAGTTGATTTTTGCAAGGATATAGGTGGGTGACAGTTTGTTAGAGTTTCTTCATTTTTAATTTAGTTGTGTATTTTGGTTCCACATGGGGGGATTTAATTGTCAATTAAAATGTATTTTAGAAGATTACTTCATGAATCACCAATAAAACAAACAGATATTATGTCACAGAAAAGAATGGAACTCAAACAGCAGAAAGTAAAATCAGTATCAGTGAATAACATATTTGTCATTGGAAGAATATTTACAATTCTGTGTTTTCTTGCAAAGTAACAAGAATGTGCTTTATGAGACCTAAGGAAGTAAGACATCCAGAAGTTTGAAGCTCTATTGAATTTTGTTTGAGTTAGGATCGAATATAACACAACAGGCAATGGATCTGATGTCAGGATAAACTGCCAAATAGCTAGGAATAGATGACAAAAAATTCAAAGCAACATGGATCCAGTATGACAGATTTATGTGTCAAACAGGACTATTGTTACGGTGTCAAACATCAATTTGTCAGGAATTTCCTGCTGACGTTGAAGAAAAAACAATAATGGAGCACTCTTAAGAAATGCTGCATCACCAGTGCTCTTGATGGCAATTGGCACACTACTGTCCCAAAAATACGACGTTAACAATTCTGAGTTGGAAGGTGATTCAGAAGGCTTGGACTCCGAATATGAAGTTAATATCAAACAAATTTATTTCACTTGATGTCCTCATGTGTATGCACAGGAGTGCTATGATATAACCTATATCTAAATTCTAATTGAGCTCCTTCACTAAGTATGAAATATCCTATGTGATTAGGAAAATACATATTTAGAAACCTTATATATTTAATTTGTAATACAATCTCAGACAGTTACAGATGAATACAAAGTAAGTAAACATCTAAAGGTGTTTAAGTACAAAGTATAGATGTTAAGTAGAGATGTAAGGGGAACCAAATGTAATCTTGGGAAGGAGTCAGGGAGAACTTAGTTGGGAAGTGAGAATGAGAAGGTTGAATGAGAGTTAAGTAGTTAAAAGGTGGAAAAACATTATGGGAAAAAGGAACAGAATATGAGATGCTTTGAGGATGGGGAAGTATTATAAGTCTGAAGCATTAAAATTAAACTAGGGAGACTTGTCAGCAGAGACAGAGGAAGAGAGTTTATGAAGTAGAGATGGAGTGCTTGCCAGAGACTAGATCATGCTGTCCTTGAAAGCCATGTTAAAGATTTGTTTTTTCCTCTGAGCACTGATCTTGTAAGAGAAGTATGATATAATTAAATTTGGATTTTTAATAGATCCCTTGTGAAGAAGACAGAATGGTTGGTAAGAAAGGATACAGTAGGACTTCTTTGGAGACTACCAGAGGTCTCATAGGATGGGGTTAGTCATTTGATGACAGAAGCTTAAATCAGGGGCATAGTTGCAGATATGAAAATAAAGGAATATATTTGAGGGACACAAGAGAAGGGAAATCAACAGAGTGCAGATAAAGGCAGTGAAGTGAGAGGCAGAGTCAGTATTCATTCTAAGACCACTGGCTTTGATCATTAAGAGAGGAAGCAGTGTTTTGTGAGATTAAGAGTCACTTATAGTTTGTCTCCCTCCCAATCCCATCTTGTTTCATTTATTGGGGGGAGGGGGTTTGGGAGAAGGGGGTGGGATTATGGACATTGGGGAGGGTATGTGCTTTGGTGAGTACTGTGAAGTGTGTAAACCTGGTGATTTACAGACCTGTACCCCTGGGGATAAAAATATATGTTTATAAAAAATAAAAAATTTAAAAAAAAAGAGAGGAAGCAGTGTAGAAGGTTCACATCTGAGGGAAAAGAGAATGATTCAATGTGGAATTTATCAGAGTGAAGTGTTTTGAACTCTAGAGGAACTGCAAATAAACATCCAGATAGTTCAAATTTGAGATCTTATGATAGAAATTTTGGAAAATAGTCTAGACTTACTCAGTATGGTACATTGTACCATACAATGTAATGATGCATTCCCAAGTATCTATATCAGAAAAGTTTTTCCACAAGTATACTAGAGTATTGTATAGAAACATTGACAGAAACACAGCTCATAGTAGCTAAATATTGGAAAAGCTTCGAATGGTCTTCCTCAAAATTGTGGTCCATTCACAAATTGGATAGTATAAAGGAATTCAAATAAATTAACTACAGTTATGAGACTCTACATTTCTAGCTATAGTGCTTCTTCATTCCGGTGGCAATCATCTAGGTGTTCACTATTTAACAACACATTTAACTATCCATTAATGTTTCATACCATCTGAAGTATGTATATTGTATTTTATATTGAAATATCTCAGTGTAGGAGTGTCTGGGTGGCTCAGCTGGTTAGGCATCTGCCTTTCTGCCTTCAGCTCAGGTCACATTGCCAGGATCCTGGGATTGAGCCTTGTGTCAGGCTCCCTGATCAGCAGGGTGTCTGCTTCTCCCTCTCCTCTCTGCCTCTCTCCTCTCACTCTTGTGTGTGCTCTCTCACTCTCTTTCTGTCAAATAAATAAGTAATACCTTAAAAAAAGAAATATCAAAATGTATATATATTGTAGTTATACATATATAACACACACAAATGCATATATATGCACACAAAGAACAAAATACCCACATATTGATATAAAATAAGAATGAAACTAAGAAATATCCAAGAACTAGATGAAATACAACTTTAAATGTTTTTTATTGATACAAATGATACATTAAACAAGAGAAGTGGCTCACTGTGATGCTAGATAGGAAGTAGTCACTATAGATTGCAGAGATGGAAACATATTGTGTAGACTTTAAAACACACAGGTTCATGATTCTGGTCTAGATATAGGAAAGAAGAACAATGGGACAGTAATCTGGAGACAGTAAATACTGGACAGTGTTAGTTGTCATGTTAAATGAGTGTGGTGGGACAGGGAGAGCTGGAGAATTTCATGTGGTCCACACCCTATGGTACAACCTTCAGGTGGAAACAGAAAGTAAACTTTGATCTGTACTTCCCACCTTAAACAAATTGTTTAGACAACTGTAAGTGGATAAAAATGTAAATGTCAAAAAAATTAAAATTATCAAAGTACTAACTATGTAGGAGAAAAGACCTTTCTCCAGTGATTCACATGAGAAGTCATGAAATAAAAAGATTGAAAAATACAACAACTTACAAATTTCAAAATTCTTTATAGGGAAGGGGGGAAAAAAAAACCACCAAAGGCAAAGTCAAAAGACAAGTGGCAAATTGGGAGAATCTATTTTCATCTGATATCAACATCAGGAGTCCAAACTCCCCTAGATAAGTACAGTTCCTATTAACACATAAAAAAGATCAGCTGCCCAATAGAATTAAGTAGATAGTACCTCAAGTTCACAAACAAAGAAATAATAGAAAATTACCCGTAAGTATTGAAAAAGATGACCAGACTCACTCATAAGAATAAGACAAAACCACACTGACATATAATTTCCTCATCAGACTATCAAAAATTTCTAAAAGTGTAATAACACAGAATTGAAGTGAGCATGTGCCTCCATTAGAACCCCATGGAATGCAGTTTGGCAATATCTATGAAAATCGCGGTGCATGTGAGGGGTAGTAGACTATGCTTCCCCCAAATATGTCCCTTAGGTTTATTGATTAATCTGAGCTGTAGGCACTTGGAAACTGAAAATTCAGGGAGAGGATTTATCTGAATGTCTCTTACTTGCCAAAGATTCTCTGAAGGACCTTGATTGTCATGGGTCCTCACTGAGAGTTTTGTGACCAAGAAGATTGTATCTCATCACAGGCGAGGAGATAGATGTTGACCTCATCCCCAGAAAAACCCGGTCACAAACTATCACAGCTCCCATCTGACCTCCTAAGGGCCCATTCTTGTCCATTCTTTATTTCTAAAAAAAGCATTTCTTCTCCCCTAAGAGGCTGTGCCCCCTTCCTGTTTCCAAAGGAAAATGGGAGATACACTTACTTTCCATCTGTTTCCTTCCTTCCATTTATTCCTACTTAGGTCTTTCCCTCTCTCACTTTTATCCTACTTTTACCCTTTATTTTATGAAGGACCATCTAATTGTAAAGCAGAACACACACAACCTGCTAACCTCGGTTCCCACTGCACTGTGGTTTGGGAAATTCGCAGAGTCTGGCATCGTGTTATCTGTCATTTGTAGGGCATTATTCTTCTGTGGTGTGTTCTAATTTCTTCTCTATTTCCATGGGTGTTTTCATAAAAGCTTAAGAGAAGGAAAATTTTGTGCGTTTTCAAAGACATAATTTTTAAAATTTCAATTACAATCATGTGGTATAGTTTTTTTTTTCTTTTTCTAATTTTAAACTGGTTTTTAAGTATAGCCAATTTCTTTTTTTGAATGAAAGGTAATAATAAGTATTTGAGTTTATAATTTTCATTAAGTACATTAATGACAATCTTGTTTTGACATATTCTCATACCTTTTATTCCCACAAAAAACGGATTATAAAAGAAATACTATTGATTTAAATAAAATGAAACAAACAAACAAACAAACAAATTTAATGCTTAGCATTTTTCAAATATAGAAGACTAAACTCAGCCTATTTTAAAAATCAGGTTAGGGGCACCTGGGTGGCTCAGTGGGTTAAAGCCTCTGCCTTTGGTTCAGGTCATGATCCCAGGATCCTGGGATCGAGCCCCACATTGGGCTCTCTGCTCGGCAGGGGGCCTGCTTCCTCCTCTCTGCTTGCTTCTCTGCCTGCTTGTGATCTCTGTCTATCATATAAATAATATCTTTAAAAAAAAATCGGGTTAGGTCCAAATCATATCCTAGAGCAATTTATAAATTCTATTTCTCTCAACCATTATTCTGTCTTGCACACATATAGACAAAGCTAGAGGAAGACAGAGATTTCTTCCTGAAATCATGAACAAAAATAATGAGATTGTTTTGACACTGTGAAACCACTGATGATAGTTTAAGAAGACATTATGCAGAGCCCGTTATTTTTATTGAAATTTTTAAAGTCTGTAAACCATTAAAATTATTGATTTGTGGTTCTTCTGAAATTAAGCTATCAAGTATCCCTGTGTACTTGATATGGTATTGATTTCCTTCAGAAAGATTTAAAGAAATGTGATGGAACCAAAAGATCAATGGGAACTAAATTTTATTTAGGACATTGTCACTTAACTAGGAGGGTTTCTTAATTATTTCTGTAGTATTTCTTAATTGTATTTTCTTCTATCAAAAATGTTCTGATCATTCAGATATTCTAAGAAATAAATATTTTAGCATAATATCGTTGAACATTGCTCATAAAAATATAAAAGAAAAATCCATGTGTTGAAGAAGACAGATCAATAAAAGGCTTTGTTCCCTAAAACTGTATCACTATCTTTTACTTTCATAATTAAAGTGCTATGTGGTTGTTCTTTTCCTTGACTAGATCCATGTTTAATCATACATTTGAAGACTGTATGAAAACAATTTCCCTCTACAAACACTTCAGGATTCTCTCACTCACTCATTCATTCATTTATTCGAACACTCCTCATCTCTGAAATCTACATTTTACACCTTCCACAATTTATTATGGGGAGAAACTGAGAGAAGGAACCTCACCGCTATGTTTTGAATGTTTGTGGCCCAGTACGAAGAATGAGACATTTGGGGTGGCTGGATCATATGACTTTAACATAAGATCAGCTCATTAAATGCCTATTCAACTCTCTATGTCTTTGTGTTTTAGTACATTTAAATAGGATCAAATCAGAAAAGGAGATGGTTATGCAGAGAACTGTGGGGAGGCCATTCCATGCAGAGGCAAAGCTGATCTAAAGACCCTGAGAAGTGAAAATATAGTGTTTTTGGTGACCTCAATGAACACCAAGGAGCAATGTTGAGAATAGTCAGGGTCTGGTCATGTGTGAACGTTGGGGACCATAGAAGTTTGGTCCTGACTCTGAAGAAGTGGAAAGGCACTGAAATATTTGAAGGGGTAGTGGAGACGAGGCAAGAATTTGGGATCCATACTTTTATTCAGTTCCTTGTAGCCCAAGTAGCAAATACTGTAAATGTGTTCAACCTTCAGAGAGTAGTAATGTTGACCCATCCTGGTAATGAAATATAGCAGAGACATATCGAATTCAGAAAATACTTATATTATAAGGGGCAGAGTAGAAAATGAAATATCTATATACTGTAATTTCACCAAGTAATCTTTCAAAAAAGTAACTTGAAGAAAATACTACCTTTGATGGAAGATATACTATGTACTTTGTATATATGTACTAAAGGTATGTGTATACACACATACACATACATATGTATGCATATACACACATACATACACATGTGTATATACATACATACATATGTACATACATATGTACATATATATACATACTTTGGACTAAATGGCTATATTAAAATATTGGTTAAGTGAATTAATTAGTTACACAATGGGAATGACAATATCTATTAATTATTATATTAAGTGAATGATTAAATGTCTGCATGTGCACAACTGTGTGTGTGTGTGTGTGCATGCATGTGTTTAGATAACAAAAGAATATCCCAAAGAACTAAAAATGGTAGTTTGGGTATTTAAATTGTATTAAAGAATAAATAAATTGTATACATTTTTAAAGATTTCTACTGTAAATGTTTGTTATTTTTAGATGCACAGAATATATGCTATTCTTTTTAAGTATGTATTATAGTGTTTTTGTATTCATTTTCTAAGACAATCTAGTATGTCTCTATAATCAGTATTTGGTAATAGCCATGACATATCATTATGTTATACCTTAAATTATTACTTACTTTCATTAGATTCATTTTTCATCTTTCAGGCATAAATTTATGCTTTGCAATTTGATAAATAATTGGGTAAATTTGGTACTTAATTGTGCATACCTTCGTGAGACAACATAGATATTAATCCTAATAGATTTGATTACAAGGATTCACAATCTAGTCCTGACTTATTTTCTCACACTGGTTTGGAAAACTAACTCCAAGATCCTCATCAAAAATGACGTCCTTGATAAGTAAGTTTTTTAAATGCTAGGCTCATCAAATTGAAAATATCATTTGTGTGTAGGTGTGTTTTTTTTTTTTTTTATTGTTGTGGCTCTCTAGGAATGTGCAGTAGGAGGTGAACGATCATAAATACTTTTCCACAATTATCCCAGTTCCATAGTTAATCAGAATATGTATTATTATCTCCTCCGAATAGTATTCTAAGGTGTATACCTTATGAACTGTCTTCTTCTGCCTCTGAGACGTAAGGAAGGCAGTATGGTAGAGTGGCGTCCCCACTGGACTGCACATTGGAAGAATCCAAACATAGTTCTGACACTTAAATATATTTAGCCTTGTGAATAAGAGCATGGAAAATATCTAATCTCTGGTTTACTTAACTATAACAAAGAGTAAACAGCTAATAGTCTATGTGACTTGCACAGGTAGGCTTTATAAAATAATGAAAATAAAGTTCTAGAAAATTGCATGTAGTTATTAATTTGAAAGCCCTGTAATTTTCTTATGGCAATAATAGTATTTTAACATAATTATAAAAATGACATTAAAAACTCTGTAGAGAGTCTGTATTTCTAACAGTTTTTCTCAAAAAACGAATGAATAAGATGTTGAAAGAATGATAGTCCCCAGTAAAGCAGAAGGTCTATTTCCCAAGATTATATTCCCCTTAAAAAAAAAAAAAATATATATATATATATACATACATACATACATACATGTATGTATATATTTTATTTCTTTATCTGAGAAGGAAAATGAGCAAAAGAGAGAACACAGTCTGGGAGGGAGGCAGATGCTTAACCGACAGAGTCACCGAGGCTCCCTTAAGATTTGTTTTCCTGAGAGAGGAGAGAAATTTGGGAAGTCACATGCACTTTTGCAAGCTTTCATCCAAGTCTCTTTTATCAGACAAATAAATGAGCAAACTTCATCAGTGTAACAATGATGTTATCTATATTTTAAACCTGAGAAAGTCAACAATTTATCACAGAGAAAATATAGAAAGGCATACTGTTAATTATCTTAAGAGTTTACACCATTATAGTGTATGTGGCAAACAGCCAAACAGCAAAACTAATTCTGTTTCTGCAGAAGTTTTAACATATCCCTGCAACATGTACAAAATATGAATTCTGCTATCTTCATAGTACTTAGCTTGCAAGAAAAATAGAAATTCCTTTTTCTATTGGTAAAGCAATGCCAAAAATAAACATTCACTACTCACTGTCTTAAAAGGAAAGAAGAATGTGAAGTAGTACATATTTAATATGTGTTGGCATATTATAATATAGTCTTGATAGTTATCCCAATCTGCTATCATAAATAAAGAGGTTTGGGGCACCTGGGTGGCTCAGTGGGTTAAGCCTCTGCCTTTGGATCAGGTCATGATCTCAGGATCGAGCCCCGAATTGGGCTCTTTGCACGGTGGGAAGACTGCTCCCCACACCACCACCTGCCTCTCTGCCTACTTATGATCTCTGTCTGTCAAAGAAATAAATAAAATCTTTAAAAATAAATAAATAGGGGCGCCTGGGTGGCTCAGTGGATTAAGCCACTGCCTTCGGCTCAGGTCATGATCTCAGGGTCCTGGGATCGAGTCCCGCATCGGGCTCTCTGCTCAGCAGGGAGCTTGCTTCCCTCTCTCTCTCTCTCTGGCTGCCTCTCTGTCTACTTGTGATTTCTCTCTGTCAAATAAATAAATCTTTAAAAATAAATAAATAAATAAATAAATAAATAAATAAATAAATAAAAGATTTTATGACTTATTTGTTCTCTAAATATATAGGAGGCCACTAACATTTCAATCTCTAGCTCTTCATTAACTGCATATTTACTGAGACTAATTAGAAATAAAGAAAAAATAATTATTGAAGCAACCACCATCCCATATCAATTACTCCTGGCATGCTGATACCTTGGCTTCCAGTCACTTTGTATGGGTGCACTTCTGTTTTCAAATATGGATATTCTTTTTGTGGCATATTAGAACACTATCTCCTTTGGGCATTAACCTTCTCTCTTTTCATCTACCGTATATTTGTTCTTTTCCCTCTGAGTATAATGTCTGTTACCTGGTAATTCTTAGCACTTTATCTTTTGTGTGTTGAAATTCCTTCCCATATTTCCAGTTGTTGGCTTTCTTTATGTGGCTGTAATGTTTATTTCTTGCAAGGAATTTTATTCAGGCAATTTTGGGGATTTAAAAACAACATTAAAGAGTTGTCTTAAGGAATCATCTTTGCTGTCTTTATAGAAACTTGACTCTTTTATAACTGTTTCCCAACTACTTGAGTTCCTAAGCCTCACCTCATGGGGCCATGATTTGGTGGACCCCCTACAGATGCACTGGACATTAAGTTCTGGACCTACCATGCATGTTGCTGAAAAAAGACACTAGGTATGGCCATATACACTTGGTCTACAGAGGTTATCTTCATTTTATTCAAGTTTTATTTCATTTTGGGATACCTGAATGGTTCAGTTGGTTCGATGGCCAACTTTTGATTTCAGTTGGGGTCAAAAGTCTCGGGTTTGTGAGATTGAGCACTATGTCAGGCTCCATGCTCCACTCAGACTCTGCTTGTCTTTCTACTTCTGCTCCTCCTACCACGTGCACTCCCTCCTCTCTCTGTCTGTCTGTCTCTCTAAAATAAATAAAATCTTTAAAAAATATTTCATTGTATTTGGCTATATAATTTTATCATGACAGTTAATATTACTGTTATTTAATTTTTTTATTTAAATATAAGTTACTTCAACATGTTGCATCAGAAATCTTCCATTTGAATGCCAATTTAAATTTAAATGTCAGACATTTCAATTTTTAAATGTTTCCTAATAGGAGATTTAATATACCCTGTTCTCTTTTTTTATACTTCCATTATTTCCTTTAATTTCAATTATTAGTATCCTTTAAATAAATTCAAACACACACAAACTGAATAATTCTTGCTCTTAGATGGCTACTAGACAATACATTTCTTACTTTAAAACTGTCATCATTAAAATCAATCACAGAATTAGCAGAGGTTTTGAATATTTCTTTTATATGTTTACACATTTCAGTTTTCAAGAGACTCTAATGTAGGAGCATCAATATAGTTTTTAACCAATAGAGTTAAGGTGATCAAATTATTAAACCAATTGATTTTATTATTGTATGTTTGTCTGCTGGGTAATCAGAATAAGGGGAGGTTTATTTTGCAAAACTTCATCAAAACTTAGTGAACAGTGTTACAAGCACACATGTTAAAAAGTGTTCACACATGGGCAGGAGAAGCAGCCCAAACAAGAAGGCATAACTCCAGAGGCCACCTAAAACTGAACTGAATAAGAAACTGTGCTGGTCAGAGGTCAAAAAACCTTGGTAGGTAAAGGAAGGCTAGGGATCGATTAGGAGATCACAAGTCATTCAATCTATGCTTTGAGTTTTTTGTCTTTACTGAAAAACATATTTGGTTATTACTTCTGACCCTGAGGTTACAGTGTGCCAATTATTTCCATCCGTTCATTTTATAAAATTTGTTGTGATTGACTATATAATAGGAAAATGTTACATTTTCAACTACGAAGAGTAATAAATGTTCTTTATTCCTTTGAGAAGTTCTGAAAGATTATAAAAGGTTAAAATTGATTCCATTTGGGATTGAATGCATGTATGTCCCATATTTAGGATAGATTTACTATGATGCAAAACCCCCAAGCAAGAAGAGACACGTTGCATATCAATGCCAATTATCCAAGTCATCACTGCACTAAGTCTCACACTGTTGCTACTTACATTGTGAAAAATAGGAAACAATTCTCAAGTAGGAATTGGGGATCCCTTTTAGTCACTAATAACCGGTTAATGTATTTTATTAACTGAAGCCATCTGGGGTTTTCAGATGTCTGTTATGATTCTGGAATTCCTTATGCTAAAACAAACAAAGTTCATAGAGCAAATAGCCCAATAGCTAGTTAAATCTCCTCGAAACACTAAGGTGCTAGACAATTTATGCCTTAGGAAACCCTCTGATTGCAACTGATATAAGTTTTAAAAATAACCAGACTTTAATAGACTAATTGTGAAAGATTAGTCCATTTATCTGAGCTTGTTAAACACTGCAGTAGACTGGAACCAATTAAATAAATAACTCTAATTCTATATTATTAACTTCAAAAGTCCCTAGTTCCCATCATTGCTGTGCTATGATAGGTAATTTTTTTTCCAAAGCACAATTCTTTTCCCCCACAAAGGGAAATGCAATTTGGCACTTTTTAAAGGAGTCTACATATATCAGACTACATGTGGTCAATTGAATTTGCCACATTAGCCCTGCGTATAAATAGAGTAAAATACCAAATTAAAATTCTGTTTTTTAGATGCAAGTAAAACTGCACCCAGATCAACAGATATAACAACAGATTTAATTCTCTGTGTTCATATAAATTAAACCTACTTCTGGTTCTTAAAGATAATCTTCTTAAAATCACATTTAATAATTTAATTTAATATATGTTTCTGATCTCACTAACCACAAAACAGAATATGAACAAGTCAGAAGTTCTAAAATACTGGAGGAAAGAATGAAAAAAGAGGCATTATTCAGAGACTACAGAATTACTTAGCCTATGTGTCTGATATAAATGTGATGCTTCTTTCTTTATACTCACTGTTGTCTAAATAAGTAAACAAACATTTTTATCTCAGAATTAGTCAGAACCTCATTTCCTTAATTAGACTTTCTATGCTCTATCTTGCTTAAGCCAGAAAACAGTAAGAATAAATGTAATATGTTAAAATGGGAAATTTCAGTAAAATGATCTCCAAGGGAAAAATATTTATGATTATTTGAACTGTGTGATTAGAAGTAAGTATTAACAAATGTTACCAGTATCGAATTGGAAAAGGATATGGATATTTGTTGGCTAGATTTAATTTTCAAAACTTGGCATCTCTTCCTCCTCTCTCACACAAACTCACAAATGTGACTTGCATAACTACCTTTCCACAAGCTGTTGGATTTGATAATAAATACCTTTTACTTGAAATTCTTTCTCTGGACTAGTCTGTAAATCAGACACTAAAAGAGAAGTTGTGGGGGATGCTTGGATGGCTTAGTAAATTAAGCGTCTGCCTTCAGCTCAGTTCATGATCCCAGTGTCTGGGGATTGAGTCCCGCATGGGGCTCCCTGCTCAGTGGGGATTCTGCTTCTTCCTCTACCTGCTGCTCCTCCTGCTTGTGTTAGCTCTCTCTCTGACAAATAAATAAGTAAAATCTTAAAAAAATAATAAAATAAAAGAGAAGTTGTATGACATTATGGGTAAAAGCAGAGATGTTTTCTGATACTTCCTCCATCTCTGTCAACACGAATTGGGTTCCAAGTCCAACTGTACTTCTGTTCATCCATGTGTCAGAAGCTAACACGGATTCATGTCCTTTGTCATTCGATGTACAGAACTTTGTTGTGAAAAAAAGAAAGGATAAAACGTTGACTGTTACTTTCTTCTTTTGACCGAAGCTAATGAAACCCTAGAGCACCGGCGGAGACCATCCAGGTTCTGAAGTCTCCTGGACTGTGCCCTGAAGCTCCCATAGTCATATGGGTTTTTGCCGGAAAGAAGGTAGCACGATGCTTCCATAGAGCCCTATAGGAACCTGTATCTCGTTTGCAACATTTTCATTCTCCCAAGTGCTGAGCAACGGTAGTATCTGCTAACACTTTTTTTTTTTTAAGATTTTATTTTTTAATTTGACAGACAGAGATCACAAGCAGGCAGAGAGGCAGGCAGAGAGAGGAGGACGCAGGCTTCCCATTGAGCAGAGAGCCTGATGTGGGGCTTGATCCCAGGACCCTGAGTTCATGACCTGAGCTGAAGGCAGAGGCTTTCACCCACTGAGCCACCCAGGCGCCCCATCTGCTAATACTTTTAAAGAAATGATTAAGTGAATTTTAATATGCTAGCAAAAGATACAATATTGTATCGTTTTCTCATGCATTGACAGTTTTCAGGGGAAAAAAATAGGAAATGTGTTTGTTATTAAATGAAAGATCATTATCCTTCTTTGGAAGATGAGATGAGCAGATAAAATGGGATTCCAAGAAAAAAGGTAAACACACATTTTAGATCTTGAGGAAAGTTTTTAGAGTCACTTAAAGAAACAAGGTCAACTTTAAGATGAGACGAAATGGGCAGTGTAGGTAAACTCTTAAGACTAAGGCCATGACTCCTTTGGTTAATGTCTCGATGTGCTCCAAGAAAGAGACCAGAGACATTAATTCACAGCCGCTGTGACAACCCATTTATCCCACATCATAGACCCACAGTGTCATCTAATTAGCTCTCTGCTCAGGGTCTAGAGGGGCACTCCAGTCTTGGGAGGGAGGGAGTAAACTGGCTTGTTGACAGTAATTGGTGGTGGTGGAGACTCTGAGAAACAGATCGGCTTTCAGTTCAGTGTGTGAACTGCTTTATTTTGAAGATTTGTTAATTAAAAAATGATCTTTTACTATCAAAACTATTGTTTTTAGGCAATTGTTGTTGCATTATTGGACCAGAAATTATGACATTAACCAGTAGGGAAATATTGTATAAACTCAATAATTTACACTATAAAACTTGCCTTTAGTTAATTCAATAGCTTTTTGGTTTACCTCTGAGACCATGAGCCTGTATTTAGAATCCAGTGCTAAATTTGTTAGTGAGTACTTTAATCCGTGTTCTATATTTAGTTTCTAATCAACTTTCTTATAAGTAGGACCATTTTCGCCACTTCTGTTTCCTTTATTTAATTTGAAACTGCTTAGCAAAATTCCTAATAAGCCTTGTTTGAATTTTATTGTTGTCTTATTTTTTTGACACTGAGACTCCAGGCTAATGTTAGCCTTTGGTGCATGGTTCAACTTTGCAACAATATTCACTCTGATCTGTAGACTGTAAACTGTCAATTCTGAATTCTTTATGATACAGAGATGCTGGGTTTCTTGTGGGGCATCTGCAGTGGTCCAGAGATTCAGATTCTTCTCATTTAAAGTGATCCTGTGGTGGCCACTTTGTGTTTTGTAAAATAAATTAACTTTCAATCTGGGTATTTAGTAACAATGAGCTTCTGATACTGTGCTATTCCTGAGGAGAAATGGAAGGAAGGCTATCAAAAAATACTGAAGGGAGTTTTCTCTTCCTAAGAAGTAAGCAAAGTAATAAATATTTCCAGTGAAAGACACAGTTATTCTTTATCTATGTTTATAAATATAAGATCTTCTTAATAAATGTTTATATATTAACATATACTCACTTATCTTCATTATCAATTCTATATTAAGATCATTATAAGATAAACACAATGTCATCTGCTCTGATTCATACAGAATAGAGATTAAAATGACATTAAAACAATTTTTTGCACTTACTAGTTGACTATGGAACAAATAAAATGTTTTTCCTCTTGGTGTAGTAGTGCCCTTAGAGTTTAGATTATTACTAAGGATCTTATATATTATGATTATTATCCAAGATGGTGTTAAATACAGTTTAAGTTAAAACTATTTTTCTTCCTACTTATTAATTTGTTTGTTTATACCCCCTCTAATTTTCATCATTCAGTTATTTGGGATGTAAATGAAAAATTCCATATTGAGTTCTTAATTTACTTCCAAGACACTGAGCAATTTTTAATCAAGAAGTTTTCCCAAAACACAATAATTCCCACTAATTTTTAATAAGACTTAAATGTAATAACATGCATAAAAAGGAATGCACATCACAAAGTTGAAAATCATTGTTCTCGTTGGATATATTTTTACAGTTAGATGAATTATGGAATTTTTAGAACAGAAATGTCTCCCTTTGCATCCATGGATTTCTGCTACTGGCTGATAATCGCTGCTAGTGAAGTATTAATGTTCTTATTAATATCCCTTGATGTCAGTGCTCTTTCTAAGATATCTTGCCTCTATTTAAAGCCAGAATTCTCCTTCAAGCATGTTCAGCCATTTGATGAAATTGCTTGTAAGATTGTTGCTCAAAATCGCAAGTTTACTAAAACTCAGATATATAATCATTTTCGAAGAAAGAAAAAGAAAATAAATTTTTTTTTGTGGGAAGCTTTAAAAATTGCTCTTTTTACACTTGTTCACTTCCAGTAGAGGTTTAATTCAGAGAATTGATCAAAGTATTAGCAGAACAGAAAGTACCTGAGGTAATATGCTGCAGAGATGAAATAGAAGCATTGTAGTATACTAGTTTACTAATATGTTGCATCTATCTTTCCATCAATGGAGCCATCCATCCAAACTAAGAGTTCGTAAAATGTTATGAAGACAGAATCCATTTTTCAATTGTTCCTAAGTAGTGCTTGCACTACTCACAATGACTCAATATGTCAAAATTTACAAACCTTTCTCTTGGATAAATATGACATGGCAGATCTCTAGTTTCCAAGTAACATTCAATAAATGTTTTAGTAAGAATAACTAAAAATAGCTAACAATTATTTTCACCTCAGACACTGTTGTAATGGTTTCCATTTTTGCCCTCACAAGCCTACAAAATATTGTTATTCATGTTTTGTGGATGAGGAAATGACAGCATAAAAAACTTGAATAAATTTCTCAAGGTCACTCAGCTGCTGATTGATCACTTAATCCATAGGAAAATTCAGACCACTATTTCTAAATGAATTGAGGATTCCTTAAGATTTTCTATAACAGACTGTAACAGAAGTAAACAGACCAAATGGCTTTAACTTTCCTCAGATTTTCTAAAATGAACCCCTCCCACATTATGCCCATATCAGATTCCAATGACAAAATTCTGTATAACTTCTTAAGAGAAAGCAAGTGTTTGGGTGAAATGTATTTTATATTCTAACATACCACGGAAAAACTATAGTTTTAAAATACCAGATAATTTAGTTTCTCATGTCCCCCCTCTTTTAGGAAAACTGGTCAACAGATCTGAAGAGGGGAAATTTCCCAACCAGAAAAAATTATCCTTATTAAGGTTTCCTTTCAATTTCTCTATTTGACATCTTACAATATATCATTTATAATGAAGGAATTAGAGTATTATAAAATTTTTGAGTAGATAATTTTCTAAAGCTGAAAGATAACAAGGAAATTATTATAATCTGGATTGTCATCA
This sequence comes from Mustela nivalis, assembly GCF_964662115.1. Taxonomy (NCBI): domain Eukaryota; kingdom Metazoa; phylum Chordata; class Mammalia; order Carnivora; family Mustelidae; genus Mustela; species Mustela nivalis. Next base: position 82,135,230 of record NC_139034.1, on the reverse strand, counting down.
TTATCAAAAACATCAGTGGAATAGTTTGGGTAATTTCAAAGAAAATGTAAGAGGATAATGATTGTCTTGCAGAAATCTGCATACTAAAAATTCATATTCTCATTATTGAATACATATGTTGGGAAATGTATGAAAGGCATCTCTGTGCTATCATGCTTAAGCTGGTAGGAAACAGAAAGCTACCACACATTCCCGAGTTAAATCTTGAGCTGTAAATATACTGCTGCATTTCCCCTGAACGTTTACAAATAGCATCTTTGCAGCTGGATGGTTACTGAGGCAATGCTGGATTCTCAACTTTCATCACCATGACAGCTGCTAATTGCATCTAAGTTTCCCTTTCCTGAGACAACTCTTATTTCGCATTTATTCTTCGGTATATTCTGTGTATTTGTCAACTTTCCCACAAACATAATCCTTTTTATGTTTGATGTTTTTGTTTTTGTTTTTGTTTTTTCCCTACAGAAATGTGAGGATATTGTAACTTTTCTCCATCTTGCTTTTTTACTCTTACTATGTCATGGAGATCATTGCACATTGGTGCACATCAAGCAGGCTAATTCATTCTAAAGCCTGAGTATGAAGGCATCCATGTAACATGATTTAGATCCAAAACTGACAGCCTTTAGATGTTTTCAATCTTCTATTGTTTTAAAATCATCATTATGAATGACCTTGGGGATAATTATTTAATTGTAGGACAAATATGCATGTATAAAGAGACAGAATTATTAGATCAAAGTGTGTGCATTTTCAACATGTGTACAATATATAGCTAAAATATGTATTCAAATATTTATGTAAATAGCTCTCTGTAGCTGTGACCTTTTTACAAGCAATAGTAATGTATAAGAAAGCCTCACTAATGCAAGATATTGTGATTTTGTTTTAATTGTTGCCAATCTTTGCCAAATTTAATTTACATTTATCTCATTATGAATGAGGTAAACTATCTTTCTACATAACCAAAGCATATCTCTTTATTTTCTGAAAATTGTGTATCCCTAGTCTTTGTTAATTTTTCTTTTGCATTTCATTTTAATTCTAATGGATCTGTAGAAGCTCCTTAAGTACAAGAAAATTTCCCTTTGTATATAATATGAATTGCAAATATCAACCTCACTGTCAAATATTGAATTATTAATCCTAACTTTTTGTTTCTTTTTGATAGTATTATACATTAAAATCCTGACCCTTGCTGCATTATGAGACAGTGTACTTCTCCACCCCTTGACTTTGTTCTTCTCAATGTGACTTGTTTTGGTAAAGGATGAGTTCACAGATGTGATAGGAGTGGATAATTTAAATTTATTTACAGGATGGTCTTAGATTTTGGCATTTTGTGATCCACAATTAAAGAAAGTTCTCTCCAGTTTTACCATCATCCTCTTAGCTTGGTCATCACAGCGAAGAGATGCAAAGACCTGAGCCCAACCACAACCAGCATCTAAGTCAGGCTGATGTTGCAGGACAAGTACAGTGTCCCAGAAATCCAGTGGAAATTGGCTTATCCAGATGTAACCTGGGGTTGCTTGTACATGAACAAAAATTTTTATGTGGTGAGACCTATGATTTGGGGTTAGTTTCTTATACAGCAATAATTGACACAAACATTAGGTGATCAGTTGCACTTAATTGTCTTTTTAAAGATTATTTATTTGATCGAGAGGGCATGCACATGTTGTCGGGGACGGTCAAAAGGAGAGGGAGAAGCAGACTCCTTGCTGATTGTGGACCCCCACTCAGGGCTTGATCCCAGGACCTTGAGATCATGACTTGAGCTGAAGGCAGATGCTGAACTGACTGAGCCAACCAGGGGCCCCGACATGATTTTTTTAATCCCTTTTAAAAATTTTTATAATTTGAATTCATTAATCATTTTTATTAATTTATTTAATTAATCACTTATTAATCATTTATATGTATACTTCTAAGATTTATGTGCTTCTGAAGCAGGCTATCTGCTGAGCAGGGAGCCCCATGTGGAACTGGATCCCAGGATGCTGGGATCATGACCTGAGCCAAAAGCAGTTGCTTAACTGCCTGAGCCACCCAAGCATCCTGACAATAATCTCTTTGACATCAGCCTTAGAAATATTTTCCTAGATATAGCTCCTTTGGCAAGGGAAACAAAAGCAAAATTAAACTATTGGGACTACACCAAAAATACAAAGCTTTTGCACAGTAGGGGAAACCATCAACAAACCGAAAGACAAACCCCTGAGTAAGAGAATATATTTCTAATGATATGTCTATTATAACTAAAATATATAAAGAACTTATACAACTAAACATCAAAAAAATTAAAAGAAAAACAAAAACAAACACCAAAACAAGACAGAAGATATGAACAGAGATTTCTGTAAGGAAGACATACAGACACATGGAAAGATGCTCAACATCACTCATCATCAAGGAAATACGAATCAAAATCATAACGAGATATCACCACAGACCTGTCAAAATGGCTAGAATAAAAAAAAAAGAAAAGAAAAGAAACAAATATTGAAAAGGATATGGAGACAAGGGAATCCTTGTGCACTTGCACTGTTGGTGAGTTTTCCAAAGTGGTGCAGCCATTTTGGAAAACACTATGGAATTTCCTCAAAAAAATTAAAAATAGTGTTACGATAGGATCTAGTAATTCCACTACTAGGATCCCCCTTAAATGAAAACACTAATTCAAGAAGATATATGTGCCCCTATAATTATTACTGTATTATTTACCATAGGCAAGATATGGAAGCAACCTAAGTGTCCATCCATAGATAAATGGCTAAAGTAGTTATGAGATATATATATACATATACAATGAAATATCACTTGGCCATAAGAAAGGATGAAATATTGGTATTTGCAACAGGATGGATGGATCTGGAGGGTATAAACTGAAATAAGTCAGTCAGAGAAAAACAAATAATACCTCTGATTTCAGTCTATTTAGAATTTAAGAGAATACAAACAAAATAAAGAAAAAAGAGGAAACAAAAACAAAAACAAAAATAGATTCAAAAATGGAGAACAAGCTGGTAGTTACCAGAGGGGAGCTGAGTGGGGTAAAGGGGCATAGAGGTGAAGGGGATTAAACATACGCTTACTGTGATGAGCACTGAATAATGTACAGAATTGCTGAGTCCCTACATTATATACCTGAAACTAATGTAACACTGTATGCTTACTCTAGAGGAATTAAAAAATAAGTAAAAATTAAAAAATAAATAAATTTCAATGTCATTAACACTCTACTCATCACTTTAATATTAGTTAGATACATTTTCTTCTCCTTTTCTTCATTTTGAGAAGTATTCTTATGTATTTTCTCCTAGGACTCCAAAATCATTGGAATTTTCAGAAAGATTTCAAATGACAGTTTCATTGGAATTAAATAAAGCATGTAGCTTGATTTAGGGGAAAGCAATAGTTTTTAAGATCTACTGAGTCTTCATTTTCAAGTGTATACTTTTTAATTATTACTCTTTTGTGTCCTTCAGGAGCCATGGTTTTTTTTTTTAGCTTCTGGATGTGATGTCTATTATTTAATTTTATCAACTTCATTTTCTATCTTCCTGCTGTTTGTCTACATAGAAGAAACATGAATTTTTATCCAACCAATTAAATGAATGCGTTTTATTCTGAGTTTCATTATTTTTATCTTTTCTTGTTTCTCGGTTTTCTAGGGAAAAATAATACCTTAAAATAATCATAAGGTTTTTTTATAGTCAAATTTATTCATCTTTTTAAAGATTTTATTTATTCCTTTATTTATTTGACAGACAGAGATCACAAGTAGTCAGAGAGGCAGGCATAGAGAGAGAGGGAAGCCGGCCTCCTGCTGAGCAGAGAGCCCGATGCGGGACTCGATCTCAGGACCTTGAGATCATGACCTGAGCCAAAGGCAAAGACTTTAACCCACTGATCCACCCAGGCACCCCAACCATAAGGTATTTTTAAAAAAGATTTTATTTACTTATTTGAGAAAGAGACAACACAAGCAAGGGAAGGGACAGAGTGAAATGGAGAAGCAGACTTTCTGTTGAGCAGGGAACCCAGTGTGGGGCTCAGTCCCAGGACCCTGAGATCATGACCTGAGCCAAACGCAGACACTTAATGGACCTAGGTGGAGAGCCACCTAGTTTCCCCCATAAGTTGTTTTTTTAACAGACTTAAAAAAAAAATTGGTGGGGAAATAATTGTAGATTCACATGCAACTCTAAAAAATAATACAGAGAGCCAGAGATCTCCTATGTATACTTTACCCAGTTTCTCCACATGGTAACATCTTGGAAAAACACAACACAATAGCACAACCAGGATATGGACTTGGATATAGTCAAACTACACCAAGATTTCCATCACACCAGGAACCCCCAGGTTCCTTTTTGTAGACACATCCACTTGTCTCTTACTACTACTCTCTCTTTAACCCTACTCAAACCCTAATCTTTTCTCCATTTCTGCACTTTTGTCATTTGAGGAATATTATAAATAGATGCAAAGAGTAAAAAGCCATTTGCAATTGGCTTTTTCACTCAGTATAATTCTCTGGAGATCCATTCAAGTTTTTGTGTGTACCAATAGCCTATTGCCTTATAATGTTGAGTAGGTTCCCATCGTTTGGATAGTCCAGTTTGTTTAATCATTCACCCACTGCCGGGCATCTGGGTTGATTCCAGTTTATGATTATTATGGGTAAAATTTCAATGAACATTTGTGCACAGGTCTTTATCTTTGTTTCTCTAGGTTAAATGCCTAGAAGTGTAATTGCAAGTTTGTATATTCAGCATTTTGAATAGGATAGTACTTTCCAGAGTGGTTGTATCATTTTTCATTTTCACTAGTAATGCATAAAAGCAACTCCGTTCTTCTCCATCCTCATCAGCATTTGGTGATATCATATTTCTTTTTGCTTTTTGCTTTTTTTCTTTCCTTCTTTCTTTTTCACTTTATCCATTCAAATAGTTGTGTAGTGATATTTCCTTGTGATTCTAATTCCCACTTCTCTAACAGAAAATTATGTTTGATACGTCTCTTCATGACTTTTGCCTTGTTCTAATTGGATTGTTTGCCTTTTCACTGTTGAGTTTTAAGAGTTCTTTTTTTTTTTTTTTTTAATGTGGTTGTTCTTTGTTAGGTAAGTGGTTTGCAAATATTTCTCCCACTCTATACTGTCTGTGTTCATCCTGCTGCCAAGTCTAAGGAGCCTTTGCCTAGCTCCACATCATGGAGTTTCTCCTATTTTATAAAACAAGTTTTAGTTTTGCATTTAATTCCATGATTCAGTTTGAGTTAATTTCTGTGTAAGGGGTGAGGTTTAGGTCAAGATTCTTTTTTTTTTTTTTTTTTTCGGTACAGATATCCAATTACTCCAGCACCATATGTTGAAAAGATTATTTTATCACCATTGAATCAATCTTACACCTATGTAAAAAAATCAGGTTGGGGGGCACCTGGGTGGCTCAGTTGGTTAAGCGGCTGCCTTCAGCTCAGGTCATGATTCCAGGGTCCTGGGATCCAGCCTTGCATCAGGCTCCCTGCTTAGCCAAGAGGTTCCTTCTCTCTCTCCTTCTGCCTGCTACTCTGCTTACTTGTGCTCTCTCTCTTTTTCTATCAAATAAATAAATAAAATATTTTTTAAAAAATCAGGTTGGAAGAAGAGTGTGGGTCTATTTGTCCTTTTGTTATTTTGGCTCTAGATCTAAGTGTCTATCCTTTAGGCAGTACCACACTACCTTAATCCTGCACCTTATAGTAAACTTAACCATTAACTTGGCCACCACCATGTATTTCCTTGGGTGTCAATGTGTCTAGCTGGTCTACCTCTTTCTCTCCATCTTTCAGAGTCTCTTCATGTTTGTCTTATGTGTAATGTCCAGGGATTTTTGTTATACTTTGCCGAAGGAATTAGAAAAAGTGCATTTACTCCATCTTCCTGAAAACCAAGATCTCCTTTAAGATTTTCATCTTTCATTTCTATTCTTTATCAAGCCAGATTAAACTGTATATCAGAACAATGTTGAAGAGAAGAAGAAGGAGGAGGAGGAGAAGAAAGTACTCTTGTTATAATTCTTACTTTAAAGCTAATGCTTCCTTTAAGGTTTCATATGTTTTCAGAACATTAAGAGAATGTTAATATGGAAACTTTTATTTTACCATTAAAAAGATAGGAATTCATTTCATCTGTTATGAAAGTGATTATCTTCATTGAATTAAGAATTTTTATAAAGAATGGATTATGCACTTTAAACTGCCTATTGAATAGACAATGAGAAGATCATAAGGCTTTTTTTTAACTTTCATTTATTAATAAAATGAATAAAATATTCTAACACCAAAGCATCTTGACATTATAACTTAACTACTACTGGGTCATGATGTATCAATGCCATGTTGAAGTTGGAATACGATTTCCTAATATTTTATTTTAGATATTTTAAATTGATATTCAAAGGAGTGATTCATCTGTGATTTTTTGTGCTACGTTTTTGAGCTATTTTTTTATTAGAAAAAAAGAAAAGCTTTAATTTAAACAGGATTATTGGTTCTTTCTAAATAAAGAAATAATCTTTTAGTATTAAGAAAATGATGATTATATTTTTTACAAGAACAGTATCCAAATCTGTGGAATACAATCATATTAAGACTCTAGGAAGTGCTAGAAACTGATCATATTTCTTAACTTTCTCAAGGTAGAGTCCCAGTCACTTATCTAGAACTAGACCAGTACATGCTGGGCTTTATGCATTCATGAATACATGCATCGGTTTGTTCATACATGAGCCAACCACTTACCACAATGACCCATTTTTCAACTTAAGAAATTATGTTTCAAATAGATGAAGAATCTCAATCCAAGGTACACTATTCTAGGAATTCTCATTCTCCACTGTTTGATTCTGTGGTTCATTAGTCTACGGACCAGAGTAGAGCAGCCCAAGACTATGCACTTCTTCTGGGGGCAGTGCACAGGATATTTTCTTCTTAAATACCTGATAGCTGCTAACACAGGCTCTCCAGAGGAACAGACATGCATTGCACTGACTGCTTTCTTCTTTTGCCATACTGTTGGACTGTGGCTGCAGTATGAGTCACAAAGAATTTTTTCATTGGTTTTCCTACTTTAATGCACAGAAACATGGGTGGGGTCTTATTTTCTTCTTCTTTTGAAGAAATATCTTCAACAGATACTTGAATTCCCTTTAGTACACATAACTGAATTTTCAAACTTATTATTCATTTGCATGCTTTCGTGTTTGTTGTCCAGAGCGGATTCTGAAGAATTGTCTGGAGAATCTTTGTTCCTATTTGCTTCTGTAGGAAAGGCTGGTTGCAGTGCGAGGGACACTCACCCAGGTTTTATCTGGCTTTTTATTGCTTTTGGTTGAGGGATCACCTACCTAGGAAAGAGAATGATGTATATTCCCATTGGCTCAATACTTTTGCCATCATTTAATTCTGCTTTCTATAACTTTTCAGATAAATGTGACCTCTCTTTGTTTTTATTAAGGTAATATTCATGTGTTTAAATTTATCTAGATCTTCACATAGGTTGCATTGTTTTCTACATGGCTTTCTGGGAACCAGACTGCTTGTCCATGTCTAGCATTATATCTTGCTTCTCATAGGTTTCTAAATCTATGGCTCCTTTCAGTTTAACATTAGTATCTGCTCCTGAAAATTTCAGGGATGCCTGCACCTGCATTTCTGTTGCAGAACTATTATTCATGAGTTGGCTTTCCTTACCTCTTCTGGGTCAAGAGAAAAGCAATCTTTTGACGTGTCTCTTTTGTCCATTTCATTATCAGCTTTAGAAGAAACTTCTTCCAAGTCAACAAAGGCAACTTCTTCCCCTAAAAGTAAATTTTCTTTAGCTATAGATTCAAATGGAGCATGAGGGTCAGAAGGTTCCTTGCTGACTTAGTTACTGTGATAGATCCATTGGTTTGTTCTAGAGAAGATTCCAGTGTCTTTAGCTTTCCTGACACCGAGCTGTCTGAGGGCTTCGTATGTGTGTATTTTGTTGACTTTTCTAAAGGTTTTGTTTTGGAATCTGAAGAGATGGTTCTCTCTCCATTCTGCTGCTGTTTTTCCCTGATGGACTATAGAAGAGATTGTTTTGCTTCCATTGCCCTCACAATGACATTCCTACATGAAGATTCAAAAATGTCTTGCCATGGCCTGGAGAATGGGAAGATCTGCCTCCAGAAAGACTATCAACTCATTTAGTAAGTGTTTGAGCTATTTTTTGATGTCAATGTAATCTTAATTTCATTTTTAAAAACTGAAATTCCTTTTTTATTTTTCTCAGTTCCCATGCTCTATGACAGGAAAAGTCATATTTTAAATTTCCTTATGCAAATATTGCACATTTCTTGTTGCTTTTATTCCTAGATACTTCATTTGCTATAGTAAATGAATTTCATTTTATTGTATTTTTTAAATAATTGGTAGAACATGCTGTGAAATTATCTAGGCCTGATTCTTACCTGGATATAGTTATTGACCAAATTTTTAATTTATTTTAATTAATTAATCATATATTTAATATGTATATTATATATAATTTATAAAATAAATTATTTATTATAAAATAATTTAATTATATATATGAGATAGCTACAAAATATGTATATTTAGTAGCTATCTCTTTGTACTATAGACCTTTGACATTGAAAGCACTGTACACTTGTTCTACTGTCTACTTCCTATAAATATGTTGAAGTAAGTCACTCTACAACTGCTAGCATCTTTATGGTGAAAATACTTAGTTAAACTATGTTCATTTGATTGTGAACACAATGGACAATTTTCAAAAAATTGGACAATGCTTAAGTTTTATATTTTTGGTTTCCTTAAATAGATATTGGGATAAGAAAGGAAATGATGGAAGAGATTCAGAAACTTTAGAAAGAAAACAGCAGAAAACCAGAAGGACATTAACTGGACATGGGTAATTAGGAAGAAGAAATGATTTCAAGTGACATTGAAATTTTGCAAATGCATAGGTGGACAGATGAAGCACTCTGGGCAAACTTGTGAGCATTAGGATTGGAGATATATGGACGTAGTTAGGAGGTGGTGCAGCAGCCAGCCCTGGCCCTGTAGCTCACAGGCATCTCGTAAATGCTTTTTGAATGACTGTTAGATGAATTCCATACCCGACACACCGAATCTGATGTGGATGTTTTCAGTGGTCCTGTAACCTTAAACCTGTGGGGCACTTTCAGTTTACAAAGCACTTTCATATGCTGGCCCATTAATCCCCACAATAAAGCATGGAGTAAAATATCATTAAAGCCCTCTTACAGCTGAGGAAATGAGGCTTAGAAAGATTAAGTTCTTTACTTACGTTCTACGTTTAGTATGAGCCAGAGATGAGGTTTAAGCTTGAGTGTTTTTGAAGCCAGAACCTGGGCTTTTTCTCTTAGTGCAGAATGTTCCAAGTAAAATAGCCAGCTATCTCAGACACATCTGAGAAAATCATAATGTCTGGAAAGACACAAATAATTGTGGAGCAAGTTAAAAATGAGAGCACGTCAGCTATAGGCAAGAGACTCACAAAGGTTGGGACACTGTTTCTCTGTGATCAACACAGAGGGAAACTCAGTGCTGTACTTAGTGACTGAATGATTCCCCAGAGGCTGGAGTGTACTGGAACGATAAAGATTTGTTTGGGGAAAAAAAAAAAATCAAATGCTGGAATTATGATAAAAGAAGGACCAGTATTTGGGAACAAATTTCATGGAAGAGTTGAGGATATTGGGAAGCAAAAAGGATTCCACAGGATTCTTCTTGTGGAAAAGATCCTATTTTTTATCAACTACAACAGACTAAAATATCTGAAGAAGCAAAAATAATTTAACAACTAATATTCTTTTTTTAACTTTACAATACATCTTTTTATAGTGTTTTATATATGGGTACAGTATTGGTGAAGTACAGTATTTACAGGTGAGTGGGGTTTTGTTGATGGAATATATTGTTTTTGAGAAATTTTAAAATTTCTCAACCTTGGTTTCTTTGCTTTGGTTTTTGTTTGGGGTCATCTTTTACCAATTTATCAGAGAGTCTTTACATACACCCTATACCAGTCACATTTTCTTGGTTCCCTTTTAGCTTTTATTTCTTTTTTATTTTAAAAGTTTTTCTCCCTTTGCTTATTTTGTTTGTCTAAAGAAATTATCTGTGTGCCTAGGTTAATACTGTTGTTCATTTATTTCATATCTTTTTCTATGTGCTATCACCTCATTTCTGAAGTTTTCTATTTTAGATTTACGCTATTGTTTTATATCTTCTATCATTTTCTTAATTTAGTTTTGCATGTTTGGAAACACATGGTTTATTTATTTTTTTTGTTCTTTGCCATGCCTTTTTGGAGTACTTTTGCTTCCTACAAAGTTAATATTCTATTTCAATGTATATTTTTAAAAAAAGAGAGAGAGTATGGGATTTAAGTGTGATAATTTGTGCTGTGCTATTTTTTTTCTTTCTCTACCTTATATTGGTTTTGTGGCTTTTGAGGATGTAGGGGTGGGTTCAAAGAGTTTTTCTAGGCTCAGGCTCTAATATACCCCCTGTAATTTCCATCAGTTCTTTAAGTTATGGTCCCTTACCATTTGAAATGTCCTAGTAGTCTTCGTTGTTCATAATAAACTTACCCAACTCTTGCTTTTGCCCCTATAGATCCTCTTCTGATAAATTTAGATTCTCTTTAGAAAAGTCTCTCCTCAATATTGGGCTCTGTTGTAGAAAGGGTTTTGCAGATTTCATAGACATCAGATTGCTCTTGTCACATCATCTTAAATCACTGGCCCATGCTAATGATCCACAATTTAGCATATGAAAAAAAAATACTTGCAATTTTCTCAAGTTGTCCTGCCCATGTTCCAGTGCATGCCTGGTGGCAATTTTGTGGTTCTCTACTCCCCACATCCATCATTTGACACCTTGATACCTGTCTTTCCTTCTGAAGAGATACTTGCACCGTCCAAGTCTTGACCTTCCAGAGCTTTGTGGCCTCTGCTCTTGTTTCCTGATTAACTTAATTTTTTAAAAAAATTTATTTATTTGTTTGACAGAGAGTGTGGGTACAGGAGTGGGGGGAGGGGCAGAGAGAGAGAGGAAGCAGCAGACTCCTTGTTGAACAGGGAGCCCAATGCAGGGTTCAATCATGACCTGAGCTGAGGGCAGATGTTTAACTGACTGAGCCACCCAGATGCCCTAATTTCTTGATGACTTGCAGTGGGTGTCATCTTAGGGGCTTTGTTTTGCTATTATAGTTTTTGACGAACACTTCCAAGATTATTCTGCTACAGCTACCATTTCCGGAAATCCCCATTTCCAATCTCCAGGTGAGAGCATAAAGCTCAGTCCTCAGGCTTCAACTGGCCTAACTTCTTCTCCTTGGATTGTGGACTCCAGTGTTTCAGAAATACATATTCCTTAATTTAATAGAATAGAATAAGCATTTGTGTTTGTAGGTGCCTTATTTTTTGAAACCGTAAATGTTCATATCCTTTTATAAAGTTCTGTACACACACTCAAACACACACGGTAACCGTTCATAATTGAAAACTGATTTTGATTTTCACAAAACTTTCTAAATGACACAGAATATTCTTTATCACCAAATTATCTCAAATATTCTCTTTTCTACTTCATAATTTTTATTGGATTGACTTGTCTTTCCTCATTATCAGAGTGAACCACAGAGCTGTTCCACTGGTTTGATTTTATTGTAGAATGGTGCCCATTTTTTTTCTTTAAGACTGAAATTTCCAAATCACTCTTCATAGGTCGGTCAGAAAAAGAAAAAAAAAAAGAAAATGCCTTAACAGACTGAAAATGAACATTTGTAATGATTAGATAGGAATATTTTTTGCAGTTTCAGAGAACTAAACTATTTTTTTTCCCTTAAACACTCAAGTTTATATATTGATTTTATTAAGAAAGTTAGTAGATGTCAAATATTTGGAAACCATTTCTACATTTCTTGACAGATGATTACGTGAGAACTAAACAGTTAATCATCTTTGAATGGAAGTAAATAAGATGATAAATTCTGTGTCAGGGAAATTTTTATATGTTTGAAGCAATTTTTAAATATCAGTGTAAAAATAATGCCATATTTTCTACATAGTTACACTAGGCATCTACTGAAGTCAAACCATGAGTGATTCATTACCTTGCTGGGCTCTTCATCTGAGCTTTTCAAATGGTCCTCCAGGGCACACGACCACACAGTTCATGGTTTCATAAACAAGTTATCAAGGGATTGCAGCATCTCCACAGAACTCCTAACTATCCTAACTTAACTTACTTTGATAGTTAATTTAGACAAGTAGAATATACGATTAAATCTGAAAAACAACTTTAAGCATCTACTTAATTGTTCGATTTAATGAATTAATAGGATCTCTTTTAAAATGTTTACATTTTATGAACAGTAATTGTGGTTTTACTACAGTACTTGGTACACTCCATAATTTCTAGCAGGGTTGGCAAGTTGCAAACTCATTTATAGTTTCTCTTGACTAATATCTTTTACTAAAATACATGCTAAGTCATTCATGCAGCATTCAACACAAGACTTCTAAGAATAAATTTAACATGCTTTTTAGCTACATATTTTCATAGAGTTGTTTAAAACATTTTCTGAGTAAAATTCCATTATATAAACACACATGCACACACACATACATACACATCTTTATACACTCATCTATGGACACTCAGGTTGTTTCCATATCTTGACTATTGTAAATAACGTTGTAATAAACCTAAGGGCTCATACATCTTTTTGAATTAGTGCTTTCATTTTCTTTGGGTAAATTCCTACCAGTGAAATTACTGGATCCTATGATAGTATTTTTATCTTTAATTTTTGAGGAATCTCCATGCTGTTTTCTATGGTGGCTGCAGGGGATTAAAATAAGTAGAGGGGATTAAGAGGTACAAACTTCTAGTTATAAAATGTCATGGGGATGAAAAGTACAGCACAGGGAATAGAGCCAGTAATATTGTAATAACTTCATATGGTGACAGATAGTAACTATACAGATGGTGGTGAGTAATGTGTAAGGCACAGAATTTTCAAATCACTATGTTGTAAATCAGAAACTAATATAAAATTTTATGTCATCTATACTTAAATAAAAAGTAAGCAAACAAAGAAACATTTTTCCTGGGCCTGAATAACATAACTTATATTTTCAAATATGACTCCTATGTTATTTAAAAAAAAAAAAATCTCACACAGGTGTTACCAAATCAATTTTCACTTGAATGATTACACATCTTTCCCTGAGAACAGTAATTATTCAAAGCTTAAGGGATTTGAAATATAGTAAAGTACTTATTCGTTGTGATATGTATTCCTCAATCAGAGATTAAAAACTGTTTGAAAAATTAAATCTTCCCAAACTACTTAGATCTATATATACAAACTGTAAACATAAGTTTGTTAAATTCTTCATCTTCAGAAACTTTCATGCAAATGGAAATCTTAAATATCTATTACCTTTCAGGGAATGACTAAAAATCCATTTTTTTCTTTGAAAATTTTCAGGTAAATTTCAAAAGAAGGGAAGTGAAGGGATTATAATCTATTGGAAGTCTAATATATGCCAGCCACTGTGTCTGTATTCATACATAGTTTTATTATCTTCTCCTCAATTTACTTACTTTTATTTAAACTTTCAAAAATGGTGAAAAATACATTTTATTGTCTTATAGATAAAATAGATTTTAATGTCTTAATACTATTTTAACATCTCAAAAATAAAATGTTTTATTATCTTATTGGACATGTGAAGAAACAATGAGATCAAAACCACAACTTAATCATCAGTAGGTGTGATATTTGTAGATAAATCTTGCTGGTCCAAGTGATAAGTATATTCATTTTCCTTCTTATATGGTATAAGGCAGGCTTGCTGTGGATTGAGAAGTCAATATGTGGATAATTGTTCCCTGAAAAATAATAATCCATTTTTTTAATCTGAAATAAAAATTCAGAGGTAGAATTGAAATAGGATTATAATATTTACCTGCATACGTGATGCATGTTTGATACCATTTGTCTCACCTTAAAATAGGAGTTCAACCCAAATAAATAGAGATAATGTATAAATCAACTGTGAGAGTAGTTATACTTTTCTGGAAGGTAATGATCATATGAAAAGCAAAACTATCATATGATTTTACTAAAAGCTCTTTTACTCTTTCTTGAAACTGAAACAGGAATTCTCATGATTTTCATAGTCTGTAATCCCTTACACGAAGTGCATTATAAAAAAGAAAAAAAAAAGAGAGAGCATTACAGTTAGCCTAGTTTGGGGCTAAATAAGCAGGAAGAGCTCATTCTTGGCTGATAACAAACAGGATGGTCATCAAAACATAAATCTGTCTGAATGTACCTTTATTTCCTTATGTGACATGCTAGGAATATGTCAATATTCCCCACAATTTTCATTGTTATTTATGATTTCTGAAAGTTCTAATCAATGGAATAACATAAGAAACAGATACATGAAACGTTCCTGTTGGATCAAACCTACTAGAAGACAACATAGGAAAAATGCTTCCTTTCTTTATCTGAGGCTTGAACTCATGACCCTGAGATCAAGACCTGAGCAGAGACCAAGAGTCCAGACATTTAACTGATGGAGCCACCCAGGTGCCCCAGGAAAAATCTCCTTGATATTGGTCAGGACACTGATATTTTTGCTTATAAAATAAAAAATAAAGGCAATAAAAGCAAAAATAGACAAATGGGATTGCATCAAACTGAAAAGAGTCTGCACCACACAGGAAACAATTAACAGAGTGAAGAGACAGCCAACAGAATGAGAGAAAATAGTCTAAACCATACATCTAATAAGGTGTTAATATTCAAATCATGGAAAGAACAGTTACAACTTAAGAGCAAGGGGGAAAAATTACTCAATTAAAAAATAAACAAAGTAATTGGATAGACATTTACCCCCACAAAGATACACAAATGCCCAACAGGGATTTAAAAAGATACTCAGCATCACTCAGCATCAGGGAAATGCAGATGCCTTAAACGGAAAACCTGTACCGTCTTCATATACTAGTGGATGTTTTAGATGCTGTGACAGTTCATGAGTAAGGACCAGACTGGACACAAACTCTGGAATTTTAAACAACTAAATGAGCTGATACCGAAGACCTGGATGAGTTTACCACAGAAGGGTGGAGAGACAGGAGAATCCAGGGACCAAACCTTGTGCCTAAAGCGAGTTAACAAGAGATGGGGGTTAACAAGAGATGGAGTTCAGGGGCCTGTTAAATAGGCAAAAATAAGTGAAAATGGTACCTCAAAAGTACAGTGAAAAAAGTGTGGCAGAAAAAGGAGCTTTTTAATGAAGGCAAATGTTATTATATAAGGTGAGAACTAAAACTGAGCTTGGACATGAGGAAGCGAATATTCCGGTGAAATCTTCCAGAAAATACAATATTTCCCTTGATTGTCAAGAAACAGCAACCTTACTGCACATATTATTACAGAAATTTGAGTAAAACAATAGCAAAAATATCTACATTATTAAAATAAATACACATTATTGACAAATGAGATTTGGCACAGAAATGCAAAAAAGGTTTGCATGCTCAGAAACGCAGTTACATTATCCATTTTATTAGAAATTTGGGTGAGAAAAGCTAGACCATCATTTTTAAGGAATCTGCAAAGATATTAATGAAATTCCTCAGTAAATTATATGGAAAAACAGGTTATTTCTTCACCTAATAAATAATATATATGGATGTACTTACAGGAGTCAATCATGGTTTTTAACTTATATTTTTGTTTTGGTTTTTTCAGAGGTTTAAAATGTCTTGCTTTCCCTTTTTTTTTTTTTTTTTTTTTTTTTAAGAACGCATGCTATTTGAGACAACACATATTATTTATTATGTTTTGGTTTTTATTTGTTTGCACAAACCATTCCTTTGTCACATGCCGTATCTGGTGACTGCTGACCTTCCTTGATCCATGTTTATATTAGAAGCAGGTAGCCTTTGTCATGACCCCAAGTCCTCTGCAGCTGATTAGGACAGAAGTGATATGAGCTGAGCTGAGCTAATCTGAATGTGTCCATTGGATTCTGGATCACTCTCTTTCTGGGTGGATGAAACTAAGGGCATCTAAAATACTGTCCCTCTTGGTAACCAAGTTTGTCATATAAACACCAAACAAAGAAAAATCACTTTGCCAGTGAGCAAGGAGAATGCCATGGATGAAGGATATGCAGGAAGAAAAAGAAACACCCAGATACTCACTAACACTTCAATCCTTTTATTGTAGCTGAATTCTGACACCGAGACCCTTATAACAAATTCCTTTTGTTATTGAAATCCACACAAGTTGAATAATTATTTGAATCTCAAATGATCAGAGGTAATATGTTAATTCCTGTATTTATGTTCTAGAGTCTGAGGGAAAAATCTTGGAAAAGGAAAAAGAGATGCTTAGATCCATCCTGCTTCTATTAAAGAAAAAATGTTTTTCTTAGAATCAAGACGTTTCTTTTCTTTTCTTTAAAGATTTATTTATTTATTTAACGAGAGAGAGAGCATGGAAAGGGGCAGGGGGGAGGGGGAGAGAGAATATCAAGCAGACCCACCCTCCCAGCATGGAGACTGGCACGGGGCTCAATCTCAGGACCCTGAGATCGTGACCTGAACTGAAACCAAGAGTCTGATGCTTAACCAACTGAGCCACCCAGATGTCCCAGATTCAAGAAATTTCCTTCTGGCATTCTTCTAACAATTTGAATTCCAAACACACAATCAATATCCAGGACAAATATTTTGAAATGATGGCATACATATAAGATGAAATAAGATTAAAAACAAAAATAAAAACATGTTGATATATTTATTTTCAAAGCATAGACCCCTCACAACTTAATTATATTGGTAATATGCTGAAAATTATATGGTGGAGAAGAACTTTTTTTTAATTTAAATTTTGATAGTTAACATATAGTGCAACATTGGTTTCTAGAGTAGAATCCAGGGATTCATCACTTAGATACACCACCCAGTGTTCATCATAACAGGTGTCCTCCTTAATTCAAGTCACCCATCCAGACCATTATCCACCGCTCTCCATCAACCCTCAATTTGTTCTCTGTCACTAAGAGTCACTTACAGCTTGTTTCCCTCTCTGCTTTTTCTTTCTTTCCCCCCTTCCTGTATGTTCACCTGTTTTTTTTCTTAAATCCCATGTGTGAGTGAAATCATGTTGCATTTGTCTTTCTCTGACTTATTTCATTTAGCATAACACACTCTAGCTCCATCTGTATAGTTGCAAATAGCAAGATTTCATTTTTGATGGCTGAGTAATATTCCTGTGTGTGTGTGTGTGTGTGTGTGTGTGTGTGTGTGTGTGTGGTGTGTAATTTATATACTACATCTTCTTTATCCATTCATCAGGCTATTGTTGATAATGCTGTTATAAACATCAGGGTGGATATATCCCTGCAAATTAGTATTTTTGTATCCTTGGGGTAAAAACAGTAATGCACTTGCTGGGTCTTAGGGTAGTCCTATTTTTTTTAACTTTTTGAGGAACTCCAAACTGTTCTCCAGAGTGGCTGCACCAGTTTACATTCCCACCAATAGTACAAAAGTTTTCCCCTTTCTCCACATCCTCGCCAACACCTGTTGTTTCTTGTGTTGTTAATTTTAGAAGGACATTTAAAAATGTATTTTGCTTCCACTTATATTATTTTATAGTAATATTTTTGATATAAATTTTTGAGTTCTGATTGATCTAGCCAAATAATTCATAATTCAAGACTAATTCAGCACTCCATAGTGGCTCCTTTGCACAATAAAAATAATAAAAATACTTCTCAAGTCATGAAGTCAGGACCCAGTAGTCTGGGTTTCTGGCTTATTGTAATAAGACAGGGATAACTTTACCCTGTACGACCTTACAAATATCTTCAAATAGTGTTGCAAAAGTGCTGAAAATCAGAACAAATTTTCAACTGATAAAAATGATGGAAGTCCTAGAATTATTGTGATATGATATTACAAACTAGAATGAGATCAGCTAAAATAATTGCATGGTGCATCATTTTTTATCACAACCAGTATTTTTCTTAGCTAGAATGTCTTTTGTGTATTTTTAAATTTTGTTTTCCAACTAATGAACCATGAATATCTGTATTAATTTTCACACATATTTGATCCATATAGTATAATCTCATCTATTGTGTTATTAAAATTATTAGTTTTGTTATAAAATTAAATGTAATACAGATTGAAGTAGTTCAAGAAAACAGAAACAAACAAAATTGCAATATTACATTATAAGATTCCACTACTACTATAGGTTTTCTAAGATTTTTTTCCCTACAGGTTTGTATTTTTCCATGGTAGATATTAGCTTATATATAAAATTTTGTCAACAGTTTCTGCATGGATCTGAATGTCAATGGTGTACTTTGATTATCAATTATAACAAAATGGAAAACTAATGTTGCAGAAAAAAAGTTAAAATGCAAATAAGACTTTGTGCTGATTTTGCAGTTAAGTCCATTCTTATCATGCACTACTGTCTACTCATATGACAGAATCAGTAAACTATTGTCCACAGACCAAACTGACCTCCTTTTTTTGTAGATAAAATTTTATTGGAACATGGTCACATTCATTTGTCAACACATTGTCTATAGTGCTTTTCCACAAAAATGGCAGAATTTAGCAATTGGTGCAGAAATAGTATGTCCCACAAAGCTGAGAATATTTATTATTTACCCCTGTACTGAAAATCATTTGCCAGTTTCTGCAATAGGATATCAAAGAAATACAACACTTGGTCATGGAACTCAAGCTTACAAATGATTTAAGAAAGAAAAATTAAAAAAAAACGCATTAAATACATAACCAACAGCTGCAGTTGGTCTACAAACTATCCCAACTGTGGTTTTCTACTTAAGAAAAATCCAATTTGAGATCATCATTCATCATCTTTGGTGATACAAGCAAAGTGATTTTTCTGGATAGAGTAGGGTGAATTAAGAACCAACAATTTAGGAGCACCTGGGTGGCTCAGTGGGCTAAAGCCTCTGCCTTCAGCTCAGGTCATGGTCCTGGGGTCCTGTGATCGAGCCCCTCATCAGGTTCTCTGATCAGCGAAGAGCCTGCTTCCCCCCACCTCTCTCTGTCTGCCTCTCTGCCTACTTGCAATCTCTGTCTGTCAAATAAATAAATAAAAATCTTAAAAAAAACAATTTGAAAATTTGAGTTAAAAGCAAATATTTTTTTATTTACTTAGATTTTTATAAGTTAACATATTTAATATAATATTGATTTACATATTTTTAAATATTTTAAAATTTTAAACAACTTAAGAGTAAAACCTATCTAGAGTTTCCTTTAGAAGTTAAAAAAAGGGGTGTACCTGGGTAGCTCAGTCAGTTAAGCTTCTACCTTCAGCTCAGGTCATGATCACAGGGTCCTGGGATCGAGCACTGTGTCGGGCTCCCTGCTCACAGGGAGTCTGTTTCTCCCTCTCCTCCCAACTCAGTGTTCTCTCTCTTTCTCTCAAGTGAATAAATAAAATCTTAAAAAAAAATTAAAAAGAAAAAAAAAAAGACTGAAAAAAGGACAGGCATCTGGTTGAAAATACAGACACAGCTATAAAATCTAAACATTTTAAATCCCATGTATGTTTTACGCTTTGATAAATGACCTCTATAGAGATAAACAAAGCCATAGGGAAAAATTTTTGAGAACACCAGGTTCTCTTATGGTGTAGATTTTGCAGATGAATTTGTTTAATTAACTGAAGTCCTACTGTAAATAAATAAAGAATTAATATTCCAGATGAAGAATTATATTTGGAAAAAAATCATATGATAATGGGGAAATATTAGGGAACATAGAACTAGAATGTTAGAATGTTGTTAAGCTACCTGTACCTTTCTATGTTTTCTATTGAGGTAAGAATATTTAGCATGAGATCTACTCTCCTGACACATCTTTCAGTGCAACACAATGTTGTTAACTCTAAGCACAATGTCATTGAGTAGATCAACCAAATTTATTCATCTTGCACAATGGAAACTTTAAAACTTCCCACTTCCCTCCCCTGACAACCACTGTTTTACTCTACGATTTTGACAGTTTTAGGTACCTCATGTAAGTGGAATTATGCAGGACTTATCTTTTGGTAATTGGTTTATTTCACTTACCATAACATCTTCCAGATTGATCCATGATGTTGCATATGACAAGATATTTCTTTTTTAAGGCTGAATAATATTCCAGTGTGTGTGTTTATGTGTGTGTGTGTATGTGTGTGTGTATGTACAAAAGTGATTATACACATATACATGTGGATATATATACATATATAAGAATTAAAATCAGAATCTCAAAGATTTATCTGCATTTCTATGTTTATTACAGCCTTATTCACATGGGAGTAATAAACACGAGAGCACAGGTATCTCTGAGATTGATTTCAATTATTTTGGATGCATACCCAAAAGTGGGATTGTTGGAATAGATGCAAGTTCTATTTTTAGTTTCTGAGTGACTTCTATGCTATGTTCCATGGTAGCTGAACCATTCTGTACTCCACCAACAGTGCACGTGTTTTCCCATTTCTCCATATCCTCCTCCATACCTGATTTTTATTTTGTTTTTTTTCGAAAATGCCATCCTAATATCTGTGATATTTTGTTGGGCATTTTTCTGTGGATTAGTGATGTTGAACATCTTTTCATATGCTCATCGGCCACATGTATGTTTTTGTTAGAGATATATCTATTCAAGTCTTCCTCGCATTTTAACTGGGTTATTTGCTATTGAGTTGTGGGAGTTCCTTATATATTTTGGAAATTGACTCCTTTTCAGATATAAGGTTTGCAAATATTTTTCTAATGCCATAGGGTTTTTTTTTTTTTCCCACATGTTGAGGATTTCCTTTCTTGTGCAGAAGTTTTGTTTGTTTGTTTGTTTGTTTGTTTTCATTTGATGTAGTGCCACTTGTCTATTTTTCCTTTTCCTTTGGTGCAATATCCAAGAAATCCTTGCCAAGACTAATGTTGTAAAGATTTTTCCCTATGTTATCTTCTAATAGTTTTATAGTTTAAGGCCTTATGTTGAAGACTTTAATCCTTTTCAAGTTTACTGTTGTGTATGGTATAGGATAAAGGTCTAGTTTCATTCTTTTGCAAATGGATATCCAGTTTTCCCATTTCATCATTTGTTGAAGAGACGATGCTTTTCCCATTGTATATTCTTGGGATTTCAGTTGAAAATAATCAATCATATATATATGAAGTTTATTTGTGGGATCTCTATTCTATTCTGTTGGTCTATGTATCTGTTTTTGTGTCTCAGAACAACTTTTTTCATTATTCTCTCTATACACACACACACACACACACACACACACACACACACACACACATATTTGAAATGGGAAAGTGTGATATTCCCAACTTTGTTCTCTCTCAGGTTCGCTTTGACTATCTAGGGTCTCAAATCATAGCAGGAATTCCTCCCTTCTTGATGAGACATTCTCTGTGCATTTCAACATAAGACTCTGGATTTCATAAACGGAGAATGAAATACTGGAAACAAGATTTGTCTTTTCATGTGGAAGGACAGAAGCACTTTAAACCAACACTTGCAAAACTAAAATCAGTAATCTCTTTGTTCACTCCAAGTAGCAAATTTCAGATTTTTGAATTTCTAATATAGAAGGTTCATTTTAGATCTAAATACATTACACAGCAAAATTTAGTAGTTTAAAATTATGAACAATTTTAGAGATTATAAGTTTAACCCATCATTTTTTTTTAACTGAGCAAATTGAGATTCTATGATATATAGAAGTAGTTTGGTTATACACTTAATAATTTTCTTTTTTCTTTTTTATTTTAAAGATTTTATTTATTTATTTGACAGAGAGAAATCACAAGTAGGCAGAGAGGCAGACAAAGAGAGAGAGAGGAGGAAGCAGGCTCCCCGCTGAGCAGAGAGCTCGATGTGGGACTCGATCCCAGGACCCTGAGATCATGACCTGAGCCGAAGGCAGCGGCTTTACCACTGAGCCACCCAGGCGCCCCAACTTAATAATTTTCTGAAGTAAAGTAAGTTCTTAGTTTTCCTAAAACAGGGCATATTCTGCCTTAATTGTGAAAACTGGTGATTACTTCAGTATGAAAAAAGGTAAATAATAAAAGCAAAATATCAGAAACACTCATTAGGATAATTCTGGCATGTATTTTGTTGGTAGACAAAGTCATTTAGGCAGTCATTGGTTTCATTGATATTCTAGGAATTATGGGAGGAATATTCACCAACACTAATGCCAGTTATGTATGTAAATCCTCTGTACAATGATGGGAGAATAACCCCAAAGTGTTTGACTTAATTAATCTTTTTCTGAGGCCCTTCACTACAGAACTAAAAATCTAAATAATGAGTAGGGACAGAGTATTAAGTATCTTTCTGCACTTAGGGGATGATTAATTATAATGGCTAAACCCCTGAACATTAAGTTGAATACTAATCTGATGACAGAGTTTGGAAATAAGCCAGTACTGCATCTGGGTTTTTTCTGTTCTTTTGACAGAATAATAAAAAGAAAAAGGGGAACATATTAACAGTTTATGCTTATTCCACTTAACACAGTATCTTTCAAATCTGCTTGTTAGCCAAGTGGAAAAGTAAATTTCTCCCACCTTCTTGACCATAAATGTAAATTGCATATATATCTCTTAGTGATTTGATACTCCTCTCTGTGTTTTGAGATAGTGCAAAAAAGGAAACAGTGAAGAGTTAATCACCTGAATCTAAAATTCACACTTGTATCTTTTCATTGTGCTTGCCTGTTGTCTGTAGACAGATAAATAGTGTGTTCCTGTAGAGCTGCAAGCTGCTTTGAGGTGGTTTTCATTTACAGAGCAAATACCTATTAGATTGGTCTGTATCACATGAATTTACAGGGCTGGTGCAAATAAACTCAAAGGGCAAATGGATAAAGGGTCAAGAGATAAATGTTATTAAAGACTTTTGCCAATAGACAATAGAAGTAGGGAAACTACTTTCACCGAAAGAGTTAGAAAAACAAGTAGCTCTTTCAAACTTATTTTTGTTGTTCCAAGGGATTAACCATACTCCAATGATAATAGAAGAGAAAAAGTCTTCAAGATGTTTACTTCCAAATCCCCCTTTTCTGGCTTTAGTATTTAAAAATAGAGAAGAATATAAGGTCTTAGTATCTACCTCCCTGACCACTAATAAACTTCTTTTTTATTTGGTGTGGATCAATTTGGTCATGACATCATTCTTCAGATGGTTCACCTTGCTTCATTCAGTGGGAACAAAGCACCATGTTATTGCTGTGTGCTAGGAATTTTTCCCCACTAACTTACTGCTATTGTCCATTTGTCTTTTTATATGAAACCTTAAATTTCATATATATGCATGAATATACATGTATTTATCTATATTTTTATTTATATATTTATATGTTTTGATTTTTCTAAATTTATATTAATTGTTTTGAATGAATGGAATTTTAAAAATTCATATGAGCTTCGCTGAAGTCTCTTTTGAGGGAAGATATATGACTTTATGTTAATACTATTAACTAGAGCAACTATAAGTATGGAACCAAATAACACTGTGTTCCTGCTTCTATGGCATGACTCATCTGTAACAAGGTTACATTCCCAAAAAGCGCTGGAAAGTATAGGAACATTTAGTAAATTTTCCCCATGATACTATGATAGCAAACATTGATGTAAAGAAAATAAGTGTATTCATTCGTCTTCTAAGTAACTATAACGGCTACTTTAGAGTCTACTTCCCCGATCTCTATACTCTGCTCTGAAAACTCTCTGGCAGAAACCTGCCCCCAGTGGCTCCTTATTTTCTCTCCTTTCTATTGCTGTCTCAATTCAGTAATTCAGTATTGAACGGGTCAACTTATCCCCTGTGCCTTTTCTCTTCCATGAACTTTCTGACATTTTACCCATGGTCTGTATTTATTTTGCAAAGCCTTGATCTACGTGCAGAAATGACTTAGCTATTTTTTGAGAGGACAGAAAGGCATTAATCTGCCAACATGTCACTTTATGAATTTATAGATTTTATTTTGTGATATTCCACTAAATGCATTTTATATTAATCAACATCATTTTTTGTTGTTTCTCTTTTCATATTGGAAGGAAAGCCTAGAAAGACTAAATTATCATTAGGAGGTACTAGAGTAAAAAAAAAATTTTTTTTTCAGGAAATCTACTCAGAAAAAGTAAAAAGTCCTCTTTTCACTTTTAGAAAGGAGCAAGGGGAGATTTTAGGACTAGTGGGAGAAAATGAAGAAGTCAGAAAACAGTACCCACAGAGTAGGAACATGACACCTGACACCACAAACCCAAGATCTTGTTGAGTCTGTCTTCTGCAGATGTTGCCTGAGGCAGTTGTGGGCAACCAAGAGAAACCTTACAATCTGATGTTCTAAACAAATTATAGGAGCAAATCCCAGCACGGAGAAAGCAAAGTCAAAGTATAAACCTATCTAAGGTGGGAATCCTGATTACCCACAGCCATTGTGTGGCTTTCAGTATAGTCAGAAGTTTCTTCTTCCAAGTGGAGACAGAATGCTGGGTTTGGAAGAGGGAAAGGGCTTGTGTCTGTCCTGAGTTTCAGTTTTCCAGCAGAAAAACAAGGTTAGGACAAAGAAAACAGAGTGTGTGGCTAATCCTGCATTAAAGTTGAAGATGCAAGACCCTGGATTTCCAGAGTGGATGTTATGGTGACAACACAATCAGTAAGACCAGCGTGTTCACAGGCAGCAAGGGAGCAAGGATCAGACTCGCTCAGGCACCACATGTTAGAGATAAGTCCAAGTCCAAGAGTAAAACAGGATCCCTCTAGTATGCCAATAGGCCCCTCTCCACTTCTTATGGCAACACACAGACATCATCATAGAGAGCCAGAGGGAAGAGAAACACTAAAAGCTTGAATGTTGACATCTCCTTGTGTCCAAAATGGAGTCACAGAAAATAGATTTACAACTTCATCTTCAACAAACAGAACACCAGATCAGTTATAAGAGAGGACGATTTTAAAGACACTAAACTTTAAAAAAAAAAAAAAAAAAAAAGTCAATGATTGGTGAATGTAGTAGCCAGGATTCTAAGGACAACACTCTGAGAATACCACCCTCTGGTTTTCCATGCAGATGATATAAACAAGCACTGTCATGAAGGAACTCTGTTGACAGCATTATGATTACTAATCAGCTGACTTTGAGATAGAGAGGTCATACTGAACCATTAAGGGTTCCCAAAGTAATCATAGAAAAAGGAGGCAGAAGAGTCAGTAAGAGCAATGCTGCAGAAGAAAAGAGGAAGGAAATCAAGCAAGAGAAGGGGTCACAGAGAATAGAAGCCTGCAAGGACTTGACATACCAAACTTGGCTTTGAAGTTGGCAACTGGCCAGGAGATATGAGCAGTTTCTAGAAACCAAGAAGCACCTAAATCCTACAGCCACATAGAAAAGAACTCTGTCAACAGCCAGAATGGGCTGAGTAACCGATTAGGTTCCAGAGCCTCTGGAAGGAAACACAATGTTGGCAGAAACTTCATTTCAGCCTTGTGAGACTGCAGACAGAGAATGAGCTGAGTCACGCTCTGTTTAGATTTCTGACATACGGAACTGTAGAAAATAAGTGTGCGTTGTTTTATGTCTCTAAGTTTGTATTAATTTGTTATGGCCTCAATTGGAAATGAACTCACTGAAGGACAGGACCAAAACAAGTGAGCCCCACAATTGTCCTGTTTTGTTGCCTTGAGAGAATGAGAAGACCATGCTTCTGAGAGGGAAAACCCAGGCAGAGCCATGGACACACCTTTGGGCAGACAGAACTGAGAGTCAGGGGAGATGGAAACAGAAAGAGTTCACAGGACAGAGGAGAAAGATGAGCAGAGACAGCTCAGCTGATCTGCAAGAAGCTTCTCTTCAAGCATTCAGCAGAGTTCTGATCGGAATCTGTGTGTGAAGGAACTCCCCAAGACCATGGAAAGGATCACTTAAAATGATTAAAGAGAAGAGGATTAGGAGCTCACACCAGCCTAGCAATAATGCCCGCTCCTACTAGACAAATCAGAAAACTCACATTCGCAGGACATGCACAGAAAAGAGTCCCGGCACATTAGTGGGGGACAATTAGTTCTAAGCCAAAAGCTGCTCTGGTCCCCATAACAAATCTTAAAGGAGAACATGAAAGTATCAAACTATTTCCAACTCAATGGCACTACACATAATAAGAGGAATTCAAAAATATCTAGTCCTTAAATGGGTCAAGTTCACAGTCTTGGAGCCAAACAGGTGAGATATGGACATAAAGAAGCAAGAAAACATGACTGGAAAAGAGGAGTAATCAATGAAAGCCAACCCAGAACTGACACCTGGTAGTGTCACAATGCAAGGACATTAACAGTGATCATATCTGTATCCCACATGCTCAAAAAATATATGGACATAGAAAATATGAGAGATCCAAACAGAATTTCCAGTGATGAAAACTGTAGTGCCTGAGATGAGCAATGTGCTGGATGAGAGTAACAGCAGACTAGATATTGCAGGAGGTGGTTGAGGAGTTTAAAGATAGAGCAATACCTATTATCTAAAATGAATAACAGAGGGAGGAAAGAATATGTGAACAGAGTATCAGTTAGTAGTGAGGTCCACTTCAAGAAGCCTAATACACTCTTAATTGAATTCCTCAAAGGAGGACGGGGGAAGAAAAATATATTTGATAAAAATGGCTTAATTTTTCCAAATTTGATTAAAATCATAAACTCACAAATCCAAGAAGCTCATTGGAACCAAACTTCATAAACATGAACTATATATGTATACACTACTGAATCGGTGAAAACCAAAGATTAAGAGAAAATCGTAAAAGGAAATAGCAAACAACAAGGTAACAAAACAAAACAAAAAGAACAAGAACAACAACAACAAAAAGCATCAGGAACAAAATAAGGTTGACAGCAGATATTTTATCAGAGAGAAAGTGAATGAGCAGAAAGTGAAATCATCTCATTTCTATACTCAATGAATTCAATAGTATAGAATTCCATACTCAGTGAAAAATCTCTCAAAAAACAAAACCAAAATAGAGAATTTCAGACAAAATTCAGGAGAGTTCATTTTCAATAGCCCTGCACTTTAAGAAAAGAAAAAGCTGGGTCTTCAGGAAGAAGAAAAATCATACCACATGGAAATCTGGATCTATACAGAGGAATGAAGTGTAACTCTATATATAGAAAGGTATGAGATATTCCTATTGTATAAACTTCTGAAAGGTGATTTACTATTTAGCAAACATGCTAACAATGTAAAGTAAGGTTTGTAATATATGTAAAAGTAGTAAAATTCATCACAAAAGAGCACAGAGCTGGATAAGGGAAGAATGGAAATAGGCTGTTTAAGCTTATTGTCCTATGCATGAAACCACATTCACTTAATGATAGACTATGATGGGGTAAACGTGTGTACTTTAAAACCTAGAGCAACCACTAAAATGAAGCTTAAAAAAAAAAAGAGTTATAGCTAGTTAATAAACCCAGAAATGACAAAATGTGGGATATTTTGGTTTTTTTATTTTTTTTTTAATTTTTACAGAGAGAGGGAGTGCAAATGGGAGAGAGAAGGACAGAGGGAGAGAAAGAGAGAGAGAATCGTAACAGGCTCCAAGAACAGGGCAGGTTAGCCAAGAAGCTTGATCTCATGGCTTTGAGATCACAGCCTAAGCCAAAATCAAGAGTCAGAGCCCAACCAATAGAGCTATGCAGGCACCCCAATGTGGGATAATTTATTTATTTATTTATTTATTGACAGACAGAGTTCACAAGTAGGCAGAGAGGCAGGTAGAGAGAGAGAGGGAAGCAGACTCAATGCTAAGCAGAGAGCCCGATGCAGGGCTCGATCCCAGGACCCTGAGATCATGACCTGAGCCTAGGGCAAAGGCTTTAACCTACTGAGCCACCCAGGCGTCCCTGAGGGATAATTTCTAAAAATACTCAGTTCATTAAAATTAGTCAAAACGGGGGGGGGGGGCAAAGAACAACAAAAATTAATCTTAAACTAATAACAAGATGGCAGATTTAAACCTAATTATATCACTAGTCATATTAAATTTAAGTGGTCTAAACACCCCAAAGCTTGTCAATTGTATAAAAAAGCCAGACCTGCCTATAGGATGAATGGAAGTAATGTACTTTGAATATAAGGACAAGCCTAGGTTAAAAGTAGGATGAGGAAAGATTGGATCAATCAGTATCCAATCTGGAGACAGAAATCACAAAGTAAAGAGGACTTTAGGTAATTTTGTATATAATAAAAATATATAATGTATATAATATAAATCCTCATAGGACAGCAAGTGAAAATATGGAGAGAGGACTGTACGAGGTCCACCAAGAGCGCTTCGGGAAGGGAACACTTAGAAGGAAAAATCACCTCACCCATAAGGATGGTGGAATTTGCAGCCAGTTCAATAGAATTTTGCTGGGTCTCCCAGGTGGGAGCTGCTTCTGAGATGCCAGGCAAGCGGCCTCAAGTCTCGGACCCCTGCGAGCCACTGTTGATGGGCAAGGACTCCGAGGATGTCAGTACGCCACAGCAGGTCTTAGAGACCAGGAGCAGGAGAGACCTCCCTCTGCAGAAACCAGCTTAGACTGTGGCAGCTCTGGGATGTGCCACGAGGCATATAATCCTGCAGCAATCCTGGCCATGTCTGGGTAGGACGAGGAAAAAGATAAGAACACAACAGCTCAGGTTGGGGCTCAGCTCTGCCCGGTCTTGGTCTCCTGGCGATGACACCATTGTGTGAGTCAACAGGTGAAGGAAAATGTGATCAAGGCAGTGTAGTATTGGTGCAAAGGCAAACAGATGGACCACTGGAACAGAATACTATTCACGTACCTGGGTGCCTGGGTGGCTCAGTCATTAAGCGTCTGCCTTGGGCTGGGGTTATGAATCCTGGAGCCTAGGATCCAGCCCTTCATTGGGCTCCGTGATGGGTGGGAAAGCTGCTTCTCCCTCTCCAGCTCCCTCCCGCGTGTGCTCCTTTTCTGGTTGTCTCTTTCTGCCAAATAAATAAAATCTTTGAACAATAAAATGGACACATAACCTATATGGCCACATACATATGATTTTCAACAGATGCAAAGACAATGGCGTGGAGAAAGGGAACTGTTTGCAAACAGCACTGAAACCATTGAGCATCCATCTGCAGAAAAAATCTGAACTTTAATTCACACCTTGGACGATATATAAAAATGTACTCAAAATGGATGATAGACATAAATATAAAATCTAAAACTTTACATCTTCCAGAAGAATGCATAGAGGCATATTTTTGTGTTCTTCCGTTAGGCAAAGATATTTCTAGATATGACACCAAAAGTACTATCTACAAAATAACAAATCAATAACTTGCACTTTTTCACAGCTAAAAAAAAAGTCTGCTTTTTGAAAAATACTGTTAAGAAGATGAAAAAAAATGCAAAGACTGGGAAAAAATATTTGCAGATCATATATATCCGATTAAAAAAAAAAACAAAAGAACAAAAAAAATCTGGGTCCGGAATACATGAGGAAATCTCATACCTCACTGATGGCTTAAAAAAATGGTTTTTAAAAAAATGATTGGAATACTTCAACAAAATAGACAAGATAATATATAAGCATATTAAAAGATGCTCAATATTATTTGTCATTAGTAACATGCAAATTAGAACCAAAATGAGATACCACTTCATGTCTCTTGGGATTAAAAAGTCAGGCCACAGGAAATACCGATGAGAACGCGAGGGACCCGGATGTCTCAATATGACTTCTGGGAGCTGCAGATAGGACAAACGCGTTGAAAACCAATTCTGCCATTTCTTAAAGCCTTTGTTTTAAGATTTTCAATGATCCAGCCAGTTCACTCTTAGGTAAGTTTGAGTCTCTGGGTACCTATGATGAATGAGAGCATGTAGACAGTTTGGAGGTAAAAGAAACAAAGATACGCATGGGCGCATTGTAGTTTCAAAACCTTCCCACGTGTGCTCACCCCCCTCACGTTTTCTGATAGAGGAGGACGTCAAGAACAAAATAAGATATTATAAAGAAACAAAGTATTTTTCAAATCTGAATTTTCCATATAAACTTTAAACTTCATTATAGTAACTCCTTTTAGTTATGAGTGGCATTTCTTAGAACATTCACTGACCTTTAGCTAAATCCTTGTGCACTTTCCTGGAGCGCCACTCAATAAGCACTTTTATCCTTTCCTCTGCTTGGGGGAATACTATGTATATTATGTAAACATCTCTACTAAAATGAATTGCAGAGCACAGAGTTTAAATAGACTTCATTCATATCTTTGAAAACTTGATAAGGCAAATATCTAGATTCCAGAAAATGCATGATTCTTCTGGAGTTGTCTGAGTATGTCTTTGAGAAGAAAGCTGGTAGCAAGCCTTGAACTGGGATGCTTTGTGTTTTGTTCAGTTTACCGTGGTACGTTTTGGAAAAGATAACATGTTGACAAAGCCATAACCAAAAGCTATAACCATTGGAGCAAAAAACGCATCCTGCCAACTGGTTAATTGGGTAAGGCATTTAGGAAGGCGACACATTGCGATAAGAAGCTGACTTGAAAATGTCATTTAAATTAGGCATAACTGGAGTAAATACCAATACCCGTATTTTGTTAGGGAAATAAAATACACAAACTGGGAGAAGTACATTTATTATCAAATGTAATATTAAAATGACTTGCAAAAGATCACTGGATATCTCACCATGTATTCTACAAAATAAAAGAAAAATTCAGTGAGCAGCAATTTTCTTGATTGATGTGCTCCCTCAGGCTACTGATTTACTCAATTCCCCACTGAATTTCCAATCCCACCCGCGACGTAGCCACTGCAGGCTTCCTATCAATGTACTGGGCTTTGTTACAACTCTCTGGGGAAGAGACTCATGCCAGCAGAATGCCTATTAAATAGTGGTGTTTAATGCATACTTGAGGAAGGAAATAATAACATTAGGCCCTTTTTTACTGAGCACTTACAATGTCCCAGGACGTTGAGAATGCTTTCTGCATGCAGGTGACCCTTGAACAGTATGGGTTTGAACTGCGTGGTTCCACTTACAGGTGGATTGTCATTGATAAATACAGTACTGTGCTGTAAATGCATTTTATCTTCCTTTTGATTTTCTGAATGACTTCTTTTCTCTAACCTACTTTATTGTAAGAATATGGTATATCAGAGACATAACATATCAACTATGTGTTAATTCATTGTTATCCGTAAAGTTTCTGGTCAATAGTAAGCATTGGTTGTTAAGTTTGGGGGCAGTTAACTGTTATACACGGATTTTCAACTGTGAGGGTGGTCAGCGACCCAACCCCCATGTTGTTCAAGAGTCAAAGGCAAGCAGCTCTCGGTTGGGTTCCCTAAAAGCAGAGCATCCCTGATGCACCTTGAAGGAAAGTCTCAGGAAAGACCCCTGATGACTGAGAGCAGCAAGCTAGGACATGAAAAAGAGCTACTCAAAACTGTGGTGTCAGGTGGGGTCCAGTATGTTGCCAGACCCCAGCAGAAGCTCCTCAGAGCTGTCTTGCCTTAATACAATGGACCTGGTTGGGGTTGAGGGAGGGGGCAACTAGGTGGCTCGGTCAGTTAAATGCCTGCCTAAGGTCATGATCTTGAGGTTCTGGGATGGAGCCCCACGTCAGGCTACCTGCTCAGAGAAAAGTCTGTGTCTCCTTCTCCCCCTGCCCCTTGCCTACGTGTGCACTCATGTGCACCTGTGTTCTCTCTCTCTTAAATACATAAATAAAATCGTTAAAAAAAGAATACAACCGACTTGGGTTTTGTAGGGCTTGGAGGAAACTTCTAATTCTCCACTTGAGAAGGGAGCATCCACGACACAAAGGGTAAGCTGTAGAAAGGGAATAAATGACAGGGAAATGCGGAAGCCCCAGCTGCATGGAGAGGAAATGCAGACCAACCAAGCCAGCCAAGGATCCAGGGCACCTGGATGTGAGCCAGCAGCATCTGCTGCAAGTACGTCAATTTATTTAATCCTGGAGGCAACCCTGCCAAGTAGGTAGGCTTTCTGCGTCTATTTTTCATAGAAACTGATGCACAAAGTGGTTACTTCACTTGCCAACATTACCTAGCAAGTAAGTAGCTGTGCCCATACTTGAGGAAAGAAAGGGAGAGAGGGAGGGATAAAGAGGCCAGGAGGCAAGAGAGAGAGAGAGAGAGAGAGAGAGAGAGAATGACATTAAGTAAGTCTGCAGATGTGTCCATGACCGCCTCTTGCTTTCCAGATGCTTCTACAGTATCCTTGGGAAATTCAAACATATCACTTCCAACAAAATTTGAAGCTCTTTACTTGGTTCTGTTTATGGAGGAACTTGGGTAAGGACACATGGTACTTAGAACACTACTCCAGATACCCGTTTTAAAAGTCTAATTCTTCATTTCAAAATTGTGGTGGGAATATCATTTCTAACTAAACAATGAGGGAAACCCTCACTCCGTTTTCCGAGGTGTTCACATTGAGATGTAAGTTTTTTTCCTATGTTTTGTTATACCGGGATTTTGTATTTACAAATACCAGCCCCCGTTCCTGTCGGAGGAGCTAGGTAAGTGATATGTACACAAGACAAAGGCCAGTCGTGTTATCTCTCGGTGACTTAGTTTCAATTTTTTGTAATATGAACATTTTAAAATGCCATGTCTTTTAGATCCAACAAATGGTATATCTCAAAAGACATTTAAAATGAAAAAATATATAGTAATGCTAAAATATGCTTATTACGAATAATTTTTCAAAATGAGCTTTTGGTAGCAATCCGTGTAGAGTCCATATATACAATGGTAACCCTTGTTTTTCATTCATAATAATACGCCTATTTCCATAGACTCAGAAGAACACTGAGGTAGGCTGTTCTCTACCTAGAACCATAAATGAGCTACCTTACATGTTTCTAACAAAATTCATTTACTTTGTCCCCTTTTATCTATTTATATGAATTTACCAGCACTTTCATTTATATTATGTGCTATTAATTAGACGACTTATGGCAACATGATTGATTAAATCTAAAATCTTGTTTCTCTAATCAGGATACTTTATTCTAAGCTTTTCTCTTGACCTATCCCCTTGTCTTTTTAGATGAACTCACCTAGATTGCTATCTTTGTTTGAGCCTATGTCTAAAACTTCCTCTTAAATTGTTCTGCATTGCTAGGTTTCTAAATCCCATGTTTCCTATCTTAAAATTAACTCTGGACATCTCAAGTCATCATTGCCTGTATGTCTAGCTGAATGTCCAAAAATAACACTAGAAATATCTAGGACATTTGTGCTCTATACCACATTGCATTGTTAACCTTGATGGTCAAAGTGTTCATAAGATGAAACCTGGATCTTATAAATACCATTGTATTTATTGTAATTTTGTAATATTTATTTGTAATATTTGTAATTTGTAATATTGTACATATTGTAATTTTCAAAAGGTTAATATGATTTCAATAACATAGTGAAAATATCATGACATTGAGATGCTAATGGGGATTCTATCTAGGGGACATTCCCTCTCCATGAACTTTTTTATATCCTTTATTTGCAGCTCTTCTCTCTCAGAGGTCCCCAAGGCACATCGTTGTGTCTCCCAATTTCTGCCATGTGCACCACCTTATGTGGGCTTCACAGACCATCCACCAAGGCTCTGACAAAGGCAGACAGAGAGGAGGCAAAGGAGAGGAGGAGCGATTTTCTACATCAAAGAAAATGCAACATACTTGCCAGCATTTTATAACAAGGTATGTAACACACATTATCTATGCATCCTGAAAACATCCTTGTCATTCTAGGTCTATGGTGAGTCTTGCCAGGCACTTGGAAATTGTACTTGCAAATCCAATTCCTACTTCTCGCATTATGATCGAGGTGAGTGATGCATAAACAACTGTGTCTCTTCTCACCAAGGCAGGGAAGACAAATGGAATTCAAGCAGCATATTCTGAGCAATTATATAGAGACAACCCCCGGTGGTACTGCTCTTCCTCCCACACATACCTCACCGCTTCTCTAAAACAGTCGCTGTCTGATGAATGATTCTAACAAAGCAGCAAAGCAGCAACACCATGATGGCATAAGGAAGCACGACTTGGCCTACTAGTGTAACAGCTCACAGGAATGACAGTTGAAGAGAAAACGCAGATACAAAAAACTGTAAATATTAAATACACTTTGAGAAAAGGAGTTTCATAATTTAGTTAACGTGACTGAGTTTTTCATGCAATCAGTGATAGCCATAATCATTTAGAAGGTGCCATCTGATAGAAAAGAAAAAGCACTTAAATGGCTTGAAGGCTATTGTGGCAGGTGCTACACTCCACATAATATAGGAATTAATATATCCTGATAGCATAATTTTTAAAAGATTTATTTATTTGTTTGTTTGTTTGTTTGAGAGAGGGAAAGAACACATTTAGTGAGTGGCAGAGGGAGAGGGAAAAGCCCCCTCCCCACTGAGGGCTGAACCCAGAACCTAATATGGGGCCAGGCTCCCTCCCAGGACATGACCTGAGATCATGATCTGAGCTGAAGTCTGACGCTTAACCAGCTGAGTCACCCAGGTACCCAAGACAGCATCAAACTTTAAAATCAATTAATCTTTGATGTCAATAAGACATAGACTATACTATTGATCAATGGGGAAAGGGGAGTCTCTTCCCTGATGTTCTAATTTATAAGCCTTTCTTGGCCTATTTACCCTGAATATTAAGAATAATATGATTCAGTGCATTTTTTATTCATAATGCGGAGTCCATGAAAAAATAAAAGTAATTAACAGTGAGAATCTTCAGTAGCAGAAATATTTAAATAATTGCATCCTTAGGCCATACACGTTTAAGGATAACACACACAAATTAGATACTTAAATATAAATTTTCCTACATAGAGCACTAACGTCTAGGCATCTATCTATAAAACACAAACAAATTAAATGTCCAGGTCAAACTCACTGGACATTTATCTCAAAGCAGATAGTTCTCTTTTATTAAAGAACACATAGAGAAAACAAAATTATGTCCTTAAATAAATAATTGCTGGACTTTTGGTAGACTGATCTATTTAGCCATTTGAACAAATCCCCTGGATATTTTTATTCTTAAAATTTTTTGATAAAAAATTACAAGGTCTCAATATCCTTAATTAATTAGCAATAGTCTTTCCATTGTTTATTGATACAACATTCACCCCACACCTGAGTAAATATCCTTCCTTCAGAAAGTGGTTAAATTATCCTGTGCCATTTATCACTGAAGGCACAGTCATGTTTATACTCTGAAGTTTCCTCTCTGCTTGAAGTAATTGAGGCTTTGAGCTTCCAAAAGGTTAACTAACCTATGAATGACCAAATAGTTTCATCTCAGAGGGTCATTGTTCTTAAAAGTCACAGTCATTAGAAGCCATTACAGCTTAACTACCTACCTTGGACTTGTTTTTAAACCATGAAGAATAAGGAACCAAAACAAAAATTCTCACTTTTATCAGGGGTTAGATTACCAAAGGGTCAACATCTTCAAGGTGAGAGTGTCAGTGCCTGTGCACAATTTTGCATTCAGTTTTGAAGGCCCTAAATTGCTTAGGGGAAAAAAAAAATGTATCCCAATTCCTTTGTGAAGAGAAAAATCCATAAAGGCAACTACAAAAAAATTTCCCCCTAAAATGTCTTGGAGACTTTTCGCTTTTGTTTTACTATTAAAGATGATATTTGAGGACCTCAAATCAGAAATATAATCACAAGTAATAAAAATAAAAACATGTCCCAGATATCTGTACATAAAAGAAAATATGGAAAGGAATCTGTTCCTCTTTTACCTCTCTCTCTGGAACAAGACTGGTAAAAGGGTAATAACACAGCTTTTCTGTTTTTCCCAACTCAGAATGGTAGAATGACGGCTAAGGATGTCGTAGATGGAATAAATGTTCTCATTACTGATTTCCATTTGTGTGTGATATACGGAACTTCTCCTGATTGCATTTCCTATAAATATTTATCGAATGGATGAACGGATGGGCGAATGAATGAATGAATGGACTGCAATCCAAAAGAGCACGAATAGTGTGATCGTTAAGCCCCATTCCTTCTCCTTTCTAAAATAAATGGACTAGTGACCTGTTTTTTGTTTTATAAGGTACGTGTGTGTATGTGTTAGCTACATTACATGGAGTTACATGCTCATGCCTAATTGTAAGAGAGTAATTCCCCCAGAGCAAGGAAGATTTATTCAAGACTGTTCAAATAGAAGAAAAAGATTGAATTCCATTCCACTGAAACAAAAGGCGAGAGAGTTTTAAGCTCATGGCTGAGCTCCTGGAAAAGTACTGGAGGACATCAGGGGCTGCCGGTTGATGCGATCAGGCTAGCTGTGCTTGCTGACTGACACTATGGAAGTTAGGTTCCTATCCTCCAGAGCCTGGAGACAGAGCCTGGGAGATGGGGCCCTATCATATTTTTTTTTTTTTTATGATTTTCTTTATTTCATTAAGAGAGAGTGAGAGAGAGAGCATGAGATGGGAGATTGTCAGAGGGAGAAGCAGACTCCCCATGGAGCTGGGAACCCGATGCAGGACTCAATCCCAGGACTCCGGGATCATGACCTGAGCCAAAGGCAGTCACTTAACCAACTGAGCCACCCAGGAGCCCGACACTTATCATTCTTGATGATGTCATTTCCCAAGTCCTTGAGAAAGACATCCCTGGGCCATAGGAGATACACATCTCCAAGGGACAGAGAGAGTGTGTGCAGTTGCAAGTTTTCTAAAGTAAATGCACAAAGAAAAGGAAAGTCAGGGAAATACAGTCAGAAAGAAAACTGTCTAAAGTTCAGTGCAACCGAGAAGAAAGATAAAGCCATCTTGGTCGATGCCTGCCCACATTTACGTACTTTGTTAAACCTGTATGTTTGTATACATACGTATGGCAAAGTGATGTTGACCTGGTTTATACCAATTAGAATTCAACATGGTCCCATGCCCAAGGTGCTTTAACATATTTGCAGATAACATAGTATTTTCAAAAACCAAATTATAGAATCCATAGTCATGTGTTATAATTATTAAATGCATTCTCTAGACACCTAATGGCAGCTACAGCATTTCTCTCTACAAGGCTGAAGAAATATCAAGTGAAAGGAAATGCTATGTTAGTTGCATATCTTCAAGAAAATGTTCATTTTACATTTACTGATTGATCATTGATTTCCTAGCTTTTGAAAATTCCACTTGGAATAATGAATTCATTTTTTAAAAAATAGATGAAGAGAAGACTTGCAAGAACGGTCTGCATATCAAAATTTTAAATGCCTGCTGGTACTTTTATTTAAGTCGGATATGTAGTAACGAATTTCCAGGTGAGGAAACTTCTGTGGTCTGGTAACAAATGAGGGAGATGAGGTGCTGGAAACCTACCTTGCCTTGGGTCAGACATTCATTTCTCTCCCCTGGGCTACGGGATGTGCTCTTTTTCTGGTCCCCTTTCTTGAAATGAAACTTAAAGAATCATTCACTTGTGCTTCATAAAGAGTCCAGATTTATTTTTCTAAAATGTCAAAATGTAAGTCTGCCTCATTCTCCTTACCCTACCCTGTCATGCTTCCCCAAATACCAAGCTTTGTGGTAAGCACAAGGAACGCCTGTCTCCTTAACCACTCTGTACCCCAATGCAACTACATGACTCCTTTGTCCAAATCATCTTACCAAAACCCAAAGACCAGGGGTTTTAGACTCCACTGTACTTAAGAATAGGACACTTGTTTGAAGTGCACACTCCAAGTTCCCACACCCATATATACAAATTCAGTATGACTGAGCTGGACTCACAAATCTATTAACAGCACCTCAGAATGTGTCTGAAGAAGCTGTATTCTACTTTCTTCAGATTTGATTTAAAAGCTGAATTCTATGCATGTAGGTGAGTGAGAGGTTAGAAGTTGTATTTTTCTGAATTTACTTGTTATTTGCTTTGGAGGTTGCAACTATAAAGATATTTTACATAATTAAAACTTTTTTAAAAAGAGAGCAATCCTTAAAATTTAAAAAAATCAACTTCTGAAAAGCCTTCCCTGAAGCAAACCCCAACATCCTCTGCATTTCTTCCTCGCTTTATGCTGCCTCTGGACTGAGCACACACATGCATCAGCTGCTGCACTCATCACACCGGACTAGGATTACAGTTTGTTAAACCAAATAGAGTAGAAGCCCTATTGAGAATAGGAACTTGATATGTTCATCTTTGCAGCATTTAGCACTAGGATTGGCACCTATGATTCTTTAATAAATGCTAGATTATTTATTTATTGTATATAAGCATATTCTCCCAGAGCTTTAGAGCAATGTGGGAATGTCCTAAATCTTGATCATTTTAGGGTGTCATGGGTTAGACTGTTAACATGGAGACAGGGATTTTGTTCAAATTAATATCCCCAGTGCCTAGAACAGTAACTAGCACTTAGCAAGTCAGTTCTGTTGACTGCTTAATGAATGAGTGAATCACTAACATAACTATGCCTAAAATACCCATAGATAATGATGTATCTGATTCATTCACCAAATGGATTCTACTGGTCATTCTATTTCTTGGTTTATGTATACTAAGGCAATAATGTTCCCTTTGAAATATTCCAAAATATATTGAAGGAAATGAAAGATATTTAGAAGAGGAACATGCTGTCAAATAAGAACAGGCACACACACAACAAGTATGGACACATATTTTCAAGTTTTTCCATTGAAAAATAATCCTGCAAGGACTGTGGTCTTACTGACAGGTGAATGACCACTGGGGGTTTTCATATGTCATTTATATGTTTGTTATAATAAAAAAAAGAGCAACTCTTCTCTGCCATTGTTACAGAAGGAAATAGCTTTGATTTGAGGGGCATAACCTGCTTTAGCTCGTAAAAATGAAACTTTTTAGATGGATATCCTAGGGAGACTAAATTGGTCTTAATTTCTCAACCAACAGACTTCCTTAAAGACCTTAGAAAGGATTGACTGGAGTGCTTTCTTTAAGAGAGATTTAGGTAGGCAAGACCCACTTTATTTATTTATTTATTTATTTATTTATTTATTTATTTATTTTACAGACTGAGATCACAAGTAGGCAGAGAGGAAGACAAATAGAGAGAGGGAAACCAGCTCCCTGCTGAGGAGAGAGCCCAGTGCGGGGCTGGATCCCAGGATCCTGAGACCATGACCTGAGCTGAAGGCAGAGGCTTAACCCACTGAGCCACCCAGGTGCCCCAAGACCCAATTTAGAAATAGTTTTGTTTGTTTGTTTTTTTCTGAATGTGCCATTTATTTTCATTAACAAACCAGAAATGTTATTGTGATCTTTGTCTACGTATTTATGTTTAGATGTTTGACTTCGATACCTTCTTGGTGCCTCATTATGAGTGTTCTGCCCAAGCAGTTGTCCCAGTGCTGATCCACAGATGATCCATGTCAAGATTGTCACTGTTCTTCAGCAAAAACAGAAAAAAATACCATTATGTCTATATCTATATTTCTGTATCCTGGTATCAAGATACAATAAAAAGTTGATAATTCTACATGGTGTTTCAATTAGACAGGGGAAATAAAATTGTTCTGTGGAAATCTAACGTCTATGCCTGTTCTTTCTGGCTCATTCCGACCAATACTGAGGAGAGTATGAGAATGATGTTATCATCCCACCTTCTTCTCTCTTAAACTCGGCATTCTCCCAACACTCTCTCCAGTCCTTAACCTCCTCTCTGCTCCGCTGTCTTGGAGTCTTGCTAGGTGACGTCTGACGTGCCTTCTCTGATAAAATCAAATGTGGTTCCTCTGATTACTTTTTCTTCCTCATGATCAGGGCCAGAAGAATATTTCATATACCAGTAGTGGACTTTTCTCATGAAAAGATTTTGAAAGATGTGTTTTTGGGATCATGTGAGTAAGAATGATTTAAAAGATTATTGATTACTTAAAAAAAAATAAGATACATCAGGCTCATCTTTCCCTCCCATTCCCTGTTTGAGTAAAACTAGAATATGTGAAATGCAAAAATTCATAGAAAACTTATGCCAGTCGTGAACATGTGAGACATCAAGAAAATTAAAGAATAGCAGAGGCTACGAAATATTTAAATTCCTGTTAGTAACATCTCCAAGTGAACCAAGCACATGGCTTATTTGCTCAAATACATTAGTGGCTACAGTTAAAATGAAACCCACAACTCCTGCTCCTTATAGATAGTCTTTGTCCTCACAAGGATGGTATTAAAGGCAGAGAAGCACTCAGATGAAATAAATAGTATCAGAAATGTACCTAGTTGTCTAAATAGATCCTCCTGGAGAGTAACAAGAACTAGTTAGGTAGCTGTGTGCATAGAAGTAAAAATGGAGACCAAGGGAAAGAAAAAGGGCTACACTGCTGAACACGGCTTATGTGTACACTGAAGATGCATGTTTGGAAACTTCTCAGGTTTGAGAAGCTGAGCTATGCTCGATTGAACCTACTAACACTGGTTGAGTGACTGTGGAGGAGGTAAATGTTCTGTAGGCTTTCTTAACAGCATCTTTCCTGGCTGCCAAGAATTCTGTACAGGAAGACCCTCTAGGGAGCAGGGAATGGCGTCAACATCACTTTCAAACTAGTTTATGTGTTTTCCTGATCTTTGAGGGAAGGCAGTGGACTTACTCATCTATAACCACACATAGACAATTATCTAGAAAACAAACTGGCATATGGTATGTCTTTAAAATTCTATTGAATTGAATTAATTGACCAATAGAGTGCACATAAACAATTTAAGCAAGACATTTAACATGTTTTCAGCAAACAACATGAATCAGACACGAAAAATTTTATATATAATGACAAGTTTTGGGGCATGATGTTTTGATGCCAATTTTGTGGGCTATTTTTTCCTGAAATTATATCATGTAGGAAGTAGAAGAATCCAAATTGGTATAAATCTAGAGCCTGGTCAGTGGTTACATGAATAATGAATAACAAATAATAATAATAATAATAATAATAATAATCTGGTCCACTCAGTAATGCATTTCATACCTGCCTTTCATGGGTGAGGCAGTGTTTACTAATGGGCAAAATGAATAAGATAATTCTCAGGTCTATTTTCTTTTTTAAAGATTTTATTTATTTATTTGACAGACAGAGATCCCAAGTAGGCAGAGAGGCAGGCAGAGAGAGAGGAGGAAGCAGGCTCCCTGCCAAGCAGAGAGCCCGATGCGGGGCTCGATCCCAAGACCCTGGGATCATGTCAGGTCTATTTTTAAAAGAACTTTGCAGGTGATGTTGATGTTTAAACTGTTTTAAAGAGCAAGAATTATAATGGAAAAAAAGTCTGGTCTATATAGGGGATGGTAAAACATGATCCTAGTCTTGCCTCTCCTAGCAATTCAGTATACAATTTGGCCCACTATAATCTGCCAGGCTGCCAATGTCCTCATTTATTAACCAAGGAGTTGAGAGTTGGGATGGGTACATGCATGGATGTTCGGGTATTAGATAAAGTAATCACAATGGCCCCTTTCTTCTAAAATTTTATGGGTAAGAAGTAACAAAAATGAGAGCAAATAAGAGTTCAGCACAACTTCAAGAAGGAGCTCGTTGCTTACTGATCATTTCCCTGAAATAAAAACTAACAAGTCTCAGCTCTAGGGCTCCGTGTGCTACGCCGTCACTACTGTCAGCAGTCATTGTGACAATGATGACTATATTTTGACTACACACTTGCAGTGAATGTGGGTGGAATTAGATGGCTTGAGCAATGGTAACAATGATGATTTCCTGGGTCGTTGATATCCTTTGGCCACGATCAGGGTCACGGAATAGAAACGTGACAAATTTAATAAGGAAATCCCGGTGGATAGAACAGACTCCTAATAGTCAGCTTAGGCCCGAATGAACACTCCCTCTCCCTCAATCTCAGAATTTTATAAAAAAGCCTTCCTCTCTGCCTTACCCTATGGGTAGCTGTGGGTTGACTGTGATGCTGTTCCCTGTGTCTTCTCTGTCACTGA
This sequence comes from Mustela nivalis, assembly GCF_964662115.1. Lineage (NCBI taxonomy): Eukaryota > Metazoa > Chordata > Mammalia > Carnivora > Mustelidae > Mustela > Mustela nivalis. The sequence continues at coordinate 82,093,063 of NC_139034.1, read as the reverse complement.
CCTATATTAAAAGAGGAGCCTCATCCTGGGCATTAATGCGAATGGCAGAGGACAAAAGCAAAACCAACAAACTACATTAAAATCCATGCATAGATGTGATATCATCATGTTCTGCTGGGCAAAACGAGTTGCGGGACTGTGGCTGACAAAGGACAGGAGTACATTCTAACTGCCGGGGAAGCTCTGGGGGTGTCTGGACACAGAAGGTCATGCTATGATTGTGGAGGGAGTGCCTAGTGTTGACACGTAATCTGGGAGCCAATACCCAAGCTCTTGCTGTGAACCCAAAGGGTATTCCTAAACACCGTGTCTCATACACAGTCTTATACTTCTTTGCCATGGGGTGCTTACCTCCTGCAACTCTCCACGGCATAGGGATGCTGGAGATAGGGCCCAATAAGAGAGAGAGGTGAGAAGAAGGAAAAAGGATCAGTGAAAACAGTAATCACGATTATTTAGTGTATTTTAGAGGCAGAATGGAATTTGGGATAATGTATTTCAAACTTTTCATCTGCAAGATGAGAAAATCAAAACCTAACAAGGATGAAAGGCACAGACACCGCTAGGTTTCACAGACAATGGTAGTTTCACTTTTTGATGCCAGGTCTTTGGACTCCTGTGCTCTTCTGACCAAGACACAACCCAGCCACCCACCCCCACGCACAGATTCTTGCTTCCACAGCTCTAAATAGTAGTGATCTTCACAGAAGGATGACACGCACTTCTGTCTGAGCTGTGATTGTGTCTGCTGTTATTGGAAAGATACAACTTGGAAAACTAATCCACCACCTGCCCAAATCCCACTATTTCACTTGAACAACTAAAAATGAGTTGAGCTCTGTGGAGCCCCTCAAGGGCTTCAGATAAATTTCACTGAATTGTAATTCAATATTTTCACTTCAGTCCGCACGACTATGTATATTGGTGAGATTGGGCACTCTCATCATCCCAACGAACTGCGATGTATCTTCTCTGAATTACATTTAAATTGAATTTGAAAAGACTTTCCAGCACATAAAAAAGAAAGACCAGGGAAAATGCCTCATTTCTCTCCATCTCGGAAACTGAAGGGCGCCGGTTCCTGAGAGTTTTATCATCAGAAGTTCCTATTCTGTAAATCTGATTTGGGAAACGTGAAAAAAAAAAATCGAGCCATTTAAAAATATATTAGGAGCAGGAGGAGGAGAGAATAGTCAACGTGTTCACTTCACTGTCAGTGATTAGCTATTTTCTGATTTAAGAAGCGCATGCACAAAAAAAGTCATTCCTTATTCTCTCTCCAACTGTGCTGTGAAATGAATACAATGATCATAAAATGATGAATTTTTAAATATATCTTTTGCTCCTTAAAAAAAAAAAATTGCTGGTCTGTCAAAATAGGCACTGCCTTCCAAATTTCCAGATTACAGGTGTTTCCCTGTGATATAATTAACTTAAATGGCTGTCTTCCTACCGTGATGACAAAGGTGGGACACTTGACGTAACTACTATCCATCTTGTAAGGCGCGTATAAAGCTCTCACTCCTGACTGGCTTCACACACTGATTAATAGACACTTTCTATTTTAGGCTTTAATTAAAGGCAATAAAAGCAGTCAGCTGTAGGCTGTGATTGTGTTGGTGACAAAAAAAAAAAAAAAAGTGTCATTAGGAAGATGGAAGATCAAGCACGGAACGAATTTAGCATGAAGCCTTGTAAGTGGGTCCGTATGCCCGTGCTCAAACTTCCCAGAGAACCCCCATCACTGAGATTGCATTGACCACAAGAAACAGCAATTAAGAGTAGAACCATCAGTGTTAGGCCCCATGTGCTTGACTTCAGAAGAAATCCACACCATATTTCTCCCATACTTGTATGAATATCAAAGTCAGTGGAAACAAACAAAAAAAGATAACGTTTGAATGAGCAAACTCTAGCCTCTAGGTTTTGTTAGAAAATACACATCATTGAATTAATTCCGTTGTGTCTGCAGAATGATTTAATGTAAATCATTGAACAGATGTCATGGGCTATTGTGACTTATTGAGAAAAATCAAGCGAGCCGTTACTGATTCCCACAGTATTATACTAATTATTCACTTACCACACTACGACAAATATTTACCTGTACTTTAAGCCATATGCCACACAGAAAGTTGGCAAGTATTGAGGAAGTAGTATGAGCGACATCAGGAGGATGGCAGTTGTGTGGTTTTTGCTTTCCACTCGGATTCCCACAGCCCCTCTGAGCCTTTGAGTGACAGGTTGAGCAACCGCTGCAGAGGACTTCCCTAATGTCTATTGCACATGGTGGGATCTTTACAGCTGCAAGAGCATGCCTACTTTCCCGTGGTTCTAAGGGTCCTTCTCTATGGCGCAGTGAACCAAGACCAAATAAGGACTTTAGAAAGTGCTGAGCTCAGTTTATTCTTCAGAGGAAAGGTTCCTTCTCAGTCCCAACAGGGAGAGCCCTGCCATGTTTGCACATGATGTCAAGTCGTGACTTTTCAGAGCTCCGTGTTTTGGCGCAGAAGGCAGACAGATACCAACTCAGCCACTTAAGAGGGCAGCGTCACAAAGGTTTAAAAAATGAAATCTAGTATGACAGGAAAAACATTCACATATGCATTTCATAGCCTCTCCCTTTCATTGCCAATTAAAGATAATTCTATTTTTGCCAGTTTTATTCAGGGTGTTATGTGGGCATTGCCAAATGGGGGTGAAAGGGGTTGGAAGGGTGGAAATTAAGGAAGCCAAACACAAATTGATTGATTTTGTTGGAAAAGGCATAGAATTACCCCTAGAAAATAAAACATATAGGAAAAGGACCTGGTGATAAACATAAAAGCCAGTAATTCTGTGCTTTAGAGAAGGAATGTAGGGGTGGGGGTTTTGAAAGAGAGCACAGTCTTGCTAAAGGTGGTGAGTGAAACAGAATGGAGGATGGGAGATGACTTTTAAATACTTTTACTAAAATTTCTTTTTGTGCCTGTGATCTTTTGGAAGATAACAGTAAATATTTAAAGTATATTTTAAAATGTCTTTGGCTATAGGACAGGAATTTTATTTTAATACAATATTTTATAAATTCATACAAAATAGGCAGTAATGAATACAGACTTTGCTAATACAATAGTAGATGCCAAGTCCCTCTCTTTTCGAATACATGCATCTAGAAATCTAGCCAGTTCTTCTTAAAACTACCACGGGCCAATTTATTCCAGTCACTGGAAACCCGAGACAAGTTTAAATTATATTTTTGCATGACTCTTAAAGTATTGAAATATTGATATTAGATTTTGAGGTAGATTCACTTCCTTCCTTCCTTCTTTACTACAAATCAGAATTAGGAATGTCTAAACACACACACACACACACACACACACATTATGTGTGTCCTGACATTTTTCTCCTGGAATAAATTTTATTCTATTTTGTAGTTTCTATAACCTTCTGATCAATAGCAAAACACTATGGTTTGATATCCCTGAAAACTAGGAAGGGCTATTTTTCTCTCATCATATTCAGTTAGTTTAAAATAAAAGAGTGTAAATCTTTCTGATTATTTCTTCATTAGTCCAGAAGTCCATTAAATTTCCAATATTAACAATCAGTTTTTGTAATTAAAATGCATCTCTTGGTTCTTTTCATTTGGTCAATAGACAGTTTCTATTTTCATATAAAATCATTGGGATGTGAATTGTAAGCTCTTCATGATGAGAATCCTGGACCTAAAAATATCTCTATTTGTAAAGTTGTCCAAATTCTAATCAGCAAGCAGATTCAAACTTACATGTACATTGTTTCTACAAGCTCAAATCAATACATAGACTTCTAAATTCTTTTCTGTGTTACATTATTTTACTTATATAAATTTTGAGTATGTTTGATTGAATCCAAAGACCAGGATTGAGTCTGGACTTTTCCTCCTAAAAGCAGAATATCCCTGTAAAACCAGTGTGTTTTTTTTTTTTTTTCTTATCTGTGAATTGGAAATAAAACCTGTACATGCCTTATATGCATTTTGTGAATTTTTTTTATGAAATTGTGCATGGAACGTGTTCAATCCTCAGCATGGCGACCAGCAAGCACAGAGCGAGGTCCAATAAAATGAAGCTGATATTTTCATGATGAAATTAATGATTAAATTCTTCTTCTGAGACTCATAGAGAGAGATGGTGCCTTTCAACTTTGACGCTTCTAGGGGAATGGGCTACCATCAACATCAACAAGAACAGAATCCTCACTCTATGGATACGGAATCCCCCACTAAGCCTAGAACTAGAATGTCTTGACTTTCCCATGGATGTACATCTTCTGCTCCACAGAAAATCTTTCACAGCAAACACCTCCATGCATTTTGGGACCTACGCAAGAAACATTGCTCTCCTTCTCAAATGGCTGTGCAAGTTAAATTTGGGGCGAGGGGTGGGGATGAGGATTTACCTCTTTTTAGAGTGCAGTTGAAGATATTTTACGTTCTCACTATAGTTATATCTCCTGGAGACTTAATACCAAATGTAGTCGTTATTTCAATCAGGAAAATATTAATTTTTATAAACCTAGGTCTAAGTATCATTATGGATCCTGTTCTCAACTGGACCCAGATTTAATGAAATGGACACATTTTCTCTATTCTGGGATCATTTTCAGTATTTCCTTCCCTACTTAGGTGAGCCAAGAAGGCTGGAGGATGCTGGTGTTGGGGGAGGTCTAGGAGAGGGAATACCCTTTCCTGAGGACAGGAAGCTCTTCCAAAGTTCTTTCTCTTAGAGGACTGTCCTTTATCATGGAGAATACTCTGGGCATATTGCCCACTGGTTACTTACTATTATTATTATTATTATTTTAATTAGGAGCTACAACCAGATCTTTAATTGGCTGGGCTATTTCTACAGTATTTCAGGACCAGGGTTCTTGAGGGATAGAACTTAGTATCCTTTTTGTGCAAGTAAAACCCTGTTTAAAATGGTCCTCTGCAGAGCTGCATGTGGCTTTTTACATTTATTGGTTTTAAAAAATTAAATTTTTATTTAAATTCATTTAATTAAGATAGAATATAGTATTGGTTTCAGAGGGATAGGCCTGCGATTCATCAGCTTATATATCACATCATATGTCCTCTTTACGATCCACCACCCAGTTACCCCATCCCTCCACCCATCTCCCCTCCAGCAACCCTCAGTTTGTTTCCTCTGATTAAGAGTTTCTTATGGTTTGTCTCCATTTCTGGTTTAGTCTTGTTTCATTTTTTCCTCTCTTCCCCTATGATCCTCTGTTTTGTTTCTTAAATTCTACATATGAGTGAAATCATATGATAATTGCCTTATACAATTGACTTATTTCACCTGGCATAATACTCTCTAGTTCTACTCACATCGTTGCAAGTGGCAAGGTTTCATTTCTTGATGGCTGAGTAATATTCCATTGTATATTTTTATATCTCATCTTCTTTATCCATGCATCTGTTGATGGACATCTGGGCTCTTTCCATAGTTTGGTTACTATGGACATTGTTGCTATAAACATTGGGTTGCAGGTGCCCCATCAAATCACTACATTTGTATCTTTGGAGTAAATACCCAGTAGTGCAATTGCTGGGTCATAGGGTAGCTCTATTTTCAACTTCTTGAGGAACATCCACACTGTTTTCCAGAGTGGCTGCACCAGCCTGCATTCCTATCAATGGTGTTAAGAGGCTTCCCCTTTCTCCACATCCTCACCAACATCTGTCATTTCCTGATTGGTTAATTTTAGTTATTTTGACTGGTGTGAGATGGTATCGTATTGAGAACACCGATAGGATTTCTTGGCTCTCAGCCACAAGAATCTGGTGGGATTACAGGATGTAAAACCTGTGTAAGATGTCTTTCAAAAAGTTTCTCACTCATGGCAGACCATAGTTAGTGCAGCAACATGTCAGAAGTGCCATTTAAATATTCATCTCAGCTTCGACTCCAGCTGGGACCCTGGATTTGCCATTTCTTCAGAGTCCAGGATGGTGGCTCACCCTTGGAACTCATCTCTTTGATGGACCAAGAAAAGTCAATTCTCAGTCTGTTCAGTCTCTTTTCCTTGTTATAAGGTCTGGCCAAGCTCCATGTCAGAACTGAAACTGAAAGTCTTCTCAGGGAGTTTATTTCTAAAGTATATTTTTTCATCTTTCTTTTAGGTAATTCAATTTGAATTTTAGAGAGAGACATAATTTCATCTGGATTACTCTCATTGGGGTCATTGCAAATTTAGGTGTTTGAATTTTATAAATCTTTACTTGTGAACATTTTCAGGATTGAGGTGATTGAACTCAAATTTGAATAGAAATAAGAGTAGATAACAAAATGTTTTTCATTATTTTAAAAAATAAAAATACAATTATATTTTTTAAAAAATATATAAAATATACTATTTATATATTGTTGGTTTCTTCAGGACAGGTAACATAAAATCAAAAGTAATGTAGTCTAGCATTATTAGAAAAAAATTTCTATTTTGTAATCCCTCAGAAAATGTCAAACAAATAGTAATTTACCAAGCTTTCTAATGAAAACCCAAATAACATATTTATTGTTTATTTCCTGAGTGAGAAGACGTCTCCCAACCTATTTACGTATAATATAAATACAAATACATAATATAACAGAGATGAATCACAATATAAATTGAAAATTGGATCATTTAAAAAAACTTGATTGTTTTAAATACAATAATACACATAGAAAAAAATATATATTCCCCTTTGCCCACCCTTCATCATTCTCTCTCTGAAGTTCTAATAGAATCAAGATACTTTTAATAAAATCATTACCAACTGGTGGCCATCTTTTAGTCTATTTAGTGAAAAAAAAAGAAAAAAGAGAGAAAAGAGAAAACAAAATGCAAGCTAAACAAACAAAGATGCATGAGAATTGTTTCAAAAAGTCATTGCCAAGAAACATTAGTTTTGTTTTACTCCAAAATGTCTAATAATGTCAGTGGTAGGGAACAATGAAGGATATTTGCCATTGAAAGCCAACAAAGACACAAGAGTTTCATTGTAGCAGCCCCTCCTTCCCTTTACGGGGTTTGACATGTTTCATAAATGATGGAGAAGAAACCTCCATGTGGCTTCTGTCCACTTATGGAGAATGTTTGAACAAAGATGCAGGGGTTTAGTATTATTACCATCATCAACATCATCATCGTCATCATTATTATTATTATCGTTCTTCCCTGGACATGGAGTCATTTTCCCACATCTGAAAACTGGCACGCTTTCAGTATTTGCTGGTGCAGAGCCTGCTTCCCAATAGAAAAGCCACTACGAGATGACCTCAGGTCAGCTATGCAGGCCCCTCTGCCCAGGATGTCATACCAGAGCCTAGCCTGCAGCTGTCATGATAACAGACATGGGGATACAGTCAGTGGAGATGACGTCACAAACCCCGTGTGGAGATTAGGTCCAGTGCTCTGTGGCAGTGACAAATTTTGTTAAGCTATGACACCCAGAGTTGATCAGGAAAAGCAAGTTTTCTCACTGAACTGATTCTGGGTCTGGACTTGAGCTGTGCTGCTGCTGCCTGCAAAGCTTCTGCTTGGGTTTGAACCTGCTTCTCCAGCTCTTCTTGTGATACAAGTGCTGCCCAAATGTCATTTGCTTAAATCAGTCTGAACTATGTCTTATTGTTCACAATTAAGAGGTCTGGCTAAAATTGAGGCCATGATGGATAATGGGATTGTTTTAAAAAGAACAGAAAATCTAAGTTTGGATTTAGTGGCCACATCTTTTGTGGTACCAAACATTGGAATTTTCTTCAACAATACGTGTTAATGAAATTCTGGTGTACCAAGGGGCCCACATATTTTCATTAGAGGTAAGAAAAAGAGAAAGATGTATGTGTGGAGAAATGGCAGTAGAAGAGTTTATGATTGCTCCTGGGACTCAGTAGAGGGTGAGGTGGGGAAAAGAAAGGGAGGGAATGGGGGAGGGAGTGAAAGAGAGAGAGAGAGAAAACAATCTGAGGGAGGTTCCTAGTACAAGAAATAATCAAGAGGCTTTCAAAGCAAGCATACCTAGTTCTGAAATTTAACATGGTGTTATGCTGCAATCATACCTCTATCCAATCTCCCTCTAGCTGTCATATGTAATGCTTTATACAGCAAAGACATTGGGAAGACATGCTGTGCAGATGGATACTATGGAGAAATGGTAGATTCTTTATTAATAGAGATCAATAATTCATCACCAGATCAGAGCCAAGAGGGACCAGAAAATATGTGAGATTTCTCAAAAATTTCAGATTTTTTTTTTTTTTGCAGGAATGGTTTCCACAATATTTGGAATATGGTGTTTAGTAACTTTCCTTCTGATGTTAAACAAAAGTGGAAGCCCCTATTTTTCAGTAATTCTGAAGAACACCAAGAACCTGAATGTGTATCGACTTTATAGCACTTACAACAAAGTAATTCCTTTATGATGTGTGTTTTCTAGGCCATTCATCTTAGTGGTCAGAATAAGATGATCATAAAAACCCCAAAAGGGAGATTTTCTCATTCAGGAATTCTTGTCCTAAGGAATCTTCCCAAACAACTCCAGGGAGGATATGGAGTGAGATGAGAAAAGAAGGTATAATCCAAGGACATTGTCTACCACGGACTCCAATAGGCAGTTTGGTTACACCTAAAGGCCCAGGGAGATGGTGTACTCCTCTCTTCTTGAGACAGGCATTGGGAATAAGGACAAGAAAATGATGAAATAGTAGAGCTAACAAATGAGCATTTATTCCACAAAATGTGATGGCTAAAGGTCTGGTTTGCATGAATGTGGTTCTCCCATCTCTTTGGAAGGCTTTTCTTTCCCAAACAACTGGTGTATAAGGAGGGCTGAGCGCAAGTGGTCCAAGAGTAAGGGAGGAAGGATCAAATTTGCTTTGGCAAGTCAGAAGATGCATCATGTACACAGGAGTCATTTAGCCTGAATCTCAGAGATTACTTGTTAATTCCCCAGGACGTGATGGACAGATTCCATGCTTTCTTTTATTCCGCAATATCTGTTGAGTCCTTTGTACATGCTGTGTGCTGTGATATAGAGTTGAGAGTGAAGAATGTGATTTCCCTCTAGATCTATCCAACTAGTGTGGGGGGGGACTTTATATACATTACGACACAACTACTTTTGTAAATCTGAAACACTCTAAGCTCTGTGGTAGAAAGAGTTGGGAAGTTATAAGACAATAGAAAAAGGAAATTAATTTATATGGGGACCATGAGGGAAGATTCCATTGGAAAAACCTTATATATAAGATAAGATCTGGTTAAGCAAAGGGTGGTTGGAACAAAGTTCCACAGAGAGCAAAGAGCAATGTGGAGCCCTGGGAGATTAAATGTGTGGTCATCCAAGAAACTGAAGAAGGCTCAGGTGAAGACATAGCAAGAAGGTGGTCATCTGCTAGCCATAGAGAGCCTGCAGGGGAAGCCAACCCTACTGGCATCTTGATTTTCTAGCCTTTAATAGTATGAGAAAACAAATTCTGTTTCTTAAGTCACCTAGCCTAAGGGGGTTGTTAAGGCTTCTGTAGCAAACTAATAGAGGTACCAAAGTGCTTTACCAGCAGGTAAAGCAAGATCTGCCCTAAATATTGATTTTAAAAATTAAAGCTGGTGATATACATGATTAAATTTAATTTACATTAAAAAAATTGTTACGGTCACTGGTAAATGTTTTAGAAATAAGGAGCCCTGGAGGTAGAAACCAACTAGATTGAGGAAAATTTCCTTAACTGGGGCAGGGGGGAGAAAATTGTTATTTCAGCATTGGCCCTTCATTTGAAGTCTCAAGCTACCATCCAGTAAGGACTTGTAATATCCAGTAAGACTTTGTCAATGGAGCTTGTATTTTGAGAAGAGAGTCTGCTATAAATATAGAGTGTGGTTACTCATGTATATTTAGAAGAATATTTCAAGAGAAAATTTGTATTCCATTTCCTCATCCTACCAGAAAAAAATGTTTTTCAGAAATTGTGTCATTACCACTTTTAGAGTTTGGATAAAAACATTCTTTTTGGAATAGTTTGGTTGATAATCAAAATCAACAAATATGTTACATGCTATGATGAATGTACATACATATACACACACTTATTACACTAAATGAAGTTTTGCTCTAGGAGTAACAAAAACAAAACAACCACAATGAGAAAATACAGTAAAGTCACAGAAAAGATCAGAGAGAGATGTATTGCCGGGAAATACCAGAGGTGCAGGAGTCATGGAGGACTAAAATGAGCAGAGAAAACCTTAAGGATTAGGCTGGATTTGAACTCGGAAAATATTTAGCTAGTCCTAGAAACTGGAACACCTAAAAAGCAAAGAGAGGATATCTGAGGACATCATAGTGACGTTTTAATGCTAAGAGGAAATAGATATGGTTTGGGAGAGATTCTGAAAAATGTAAAGTTAGAAGAACTTTCTCAAGGAAATTATATGAAACAGGTAGCTGAAGGATGACAGAGATTGAAGAACCCCACTTCTTAGCTCAGGATGTGTGGACTTGGGAAGAACAAAAATGTAGCCTGTTGACTTATTTATTCTGTAATAATTTAATTATTTACTCTGTAATAAATTTTATTCCGTATGATATATAAATAATTGAGTAACTACCAGTCATAATTGTTTGACACAATACTATATGGGCAGTGATTGTGACCTTTATCAAAATATTTGTTTGAAACTGACATTGGCTCGAACATAATATTAGGTAACCAAACTCTTTCTTTAAGACATTTTCAAAGGAGGAATATACTGAGAAGTTGTTGTATCTGATCGATGCTGAAGGAGCCAATTCAGTGGGCATCTATCCAACTGACTCCAGTGTTGGAACTGTGGGATTTAGATGCACAAGGGCCATGAGAGCCAGGGATGTATTGGGTAAATGGTCCAGAAGAAAGTAGACAGTAGACAATGTATCTCTGGCTGTACAAGAGCAGGGCATGTAAGTTTCCCTTCTAAAATAAACAATGTGTTTATTTCTCTAATAAATTTTAATCATTTAGAATAAATAGGGAAATATTTCAAGCTTACTTTGTATGAAATATTCTGCTTATAACATCTTGGAAACTAAGGGAATGTCTGGGTGGCTCAGCTGGTTGAGCACTGACTCTTGATTTTGGCTCAGGTCATGATCTCGGGGTCATGAGATCCGGCCTCACATCTGTGTCTGTGCTCCTCATGGAATCTGCTTGAAATTCTCTCTGTCCTTCCCCCTGCTGTGTGTGTGTGTGTGTGTGTGTGTGTGTGACATTTGGTTTTGTCCAGTACTGTCTGTCTTAAAATAAACGAAAAAACCATAATGGTATTGTGTGGTATCGTGGTTCTTTCTCCCTTTAATATCTAGTAGGTATTAAAGGCTTGTCTGGCTCATGTACTCTTTCAGTTTATGTAAATAAGTCATGGAAGGTAATAAAACCATGAGTCATATCCATTTGAGGCCCATAGGATAAAAAGAGTTGGGGATACACAAGACTTCTGAAGAGGCCAATATATATTAGAGGTATAAATGTCATATAGATATAGATCTGTATAGATACACACACTTATAATTTGAGGCCCCCAAATTATAAACAAACGAATAAATGAAAAAAATTGAAGTCATGTGAAGCTTTTGGGCAAGCTCAAGTGACCTACAACCTGTAGCAAAGCCAACAAAACAGACCCCAGCCTAGGTCAGCTAAACTACAGCAAACTTGCAGAGCCATGATTACGAGATAAAGATTCATTATCTTTAAATCATTCAGATTTGTGATGCTTATTACATGGCATTATTGTAGCAATAGCTAATTAATATTTGAATCAATGACTAAAGAAATATTTGGTAGATCTGAAACAAGAACAGAATTCACAAAGATGTTTAAATAATTAGACCATGCAATCATTGAAACAAGAAAAAGAAAATAAAATTAGAATACCATGGCTAAATAAAGGATTGATTAAAGGAATAAAATTAGACTGAGAAAAACCTCAAATCAATGTGTTGAGCTGTTGCAAGGGTCAAAAAACTATAATTCTTTAAAACAAACAAACAAATGCTTCGTCTGTGTGGTAAAAACACTACCAGCAGAGTTGCCTGGTTTCCTACATTTATACTGATATTAATACTGCTACTGCTCATTTAGGTTTTCCCTAAAACTAGCAAAATGGCTATTTGCCCTACATATGTTGGGCAGCGCATAGAATAAAATTGACTAGTCCATCCTAACTAGGCTAAATCCTATAAAGAAGCGGGAAAATAGCAAAATCAAAAGAAAGGACTCTAAATTGAAGAACATAGATCCATTTCCCTTACACAAATGCCAATACTCTTCTGAGACCCTGATTCTGCTTTACTAGATAAGTCACCGGATTCTTGACATACTTCACTATGTAAGTTCATCGTTCTTGGTGATTCTGCCAAAATTTTAAAAACCGCACCGCAAGCTACAGAACTTGATCTATTTGACCAGATTACAAATTTTGTCTCAAAACTATGTTACCTTTCAGTCAAGAAATTTATTATTAGCTCTCATCTCAAGGACTTAATATCCCTCTCATATTTGTATATCTGGTCTATTTGGAGATAATTCATTAATTTATTCATTCCTACAGTGATATTAATTGAGGGCCTACCAGCATGCCCTGAACAAGTAAATGAGTGATTAAAAAATAAATAATTAAATAACTCCATGAGCCCCTCTCTCAAAGAAAGTATGAACCAGCGAATAAAGAAATGTCCAAGGTTAAATTTTAATGCTACAAAACAACAAGATAAAATTTCACAGTAGGAGGCAGGCAAGATCATTGTAAGATTCAGGGTTGAGGGATCTTGTCACAGAGGAAGATTTTCATATACACCCTTAAAAAACAAACAAACAAAAAAAAACCTTGATGTGATTTAACTGCACAAAGAGCATAAAAACCTTTAATGCTGATACAGTATGGAGTCCAAGATAGTGAAGATGAATGCATGTGAAGTGAGGAGGTAGTTGTGACAAAGCAAAGTTGGCTAGAGTGAAGGTTCATTCTGGATAATAGTCACCGACACAGCAAAAACACACCTAAAATCAAAGCCAAGATGGAGAATTAGGTTCAGGGCACTCATTGGTATCTTTGGAATACACCAAAAGAAGCCAGTTTCCAGAATCTTCATGAGTTCAGGAGTTCATAAGGATCTGAAGCCCTGAAACCTGACCCTGGCTTAAGTTTAAGTTACAGAAGATGACTCGCCCAAACATGCAAGATGGATATTTGGAAAATATCGTGGTAAACACAGCAGAGCAGTCCAGGGAGATGGTGTGGGAGCTCATTGAGTTTAAAAAAGTTAAGAGTTAGATGTTCCAACATTCCATGAGGGGGAGCTATTAGGATTGTGGAAGATGCAGTACAGAGAAGGTAATCAATTCAAGGATGACTATTTACTGAGATCCTACAAAGTGCCACCTGGACTCTCTGCTCAAAACTAGGGACTGAACACAGGCCAGGAAGCAGGACTGTGGACTGGTGAGAAGTTAGAGTTGTGTTAGAGTTAGAGTCATTCTTTCACACCAAATAGAAGTAGAGTTTTCAAAGTCCGTTTCCTCATCATCTTCTATGTGTGGGGACAACGGCGGATGCTAGCAGTACAAAGGCAATCAGGAAATGGTGATTATTTTACTTCTTGCCTTGCCCATAATGGGCCTGGGGAACAGTTGTAGAAACTCCCATCGAGGAAGATACATGAGTGTACATCAATCACATATGCACATTAGGCAGAAAGTCAGAAAATTTACTGAATTAAGAAAGTCAAGAGAAAACATGACAAGCCAAATTAGCATGGTAAGTGGACTAGAGAAGAAGGAGCAATGAGGTTGGCAAAGGAAGCAGAGTAAGGAATGACACTGATGGGTGAAGCAGGGCAGCTCATGAACCACATCTAAGAATCACCAGCATCAACGAGATGTTCTGTGCAAAGTTCAACTTTATGGTCTCACTGCAAAGGTAATTCAGTAAAGCTATCATGCAGAGACCACACCTCCAGATACAAAGCAAGGATTCCAAGATCTGTAGACCAAAAATGGAGGCTGAGACTAATGGAATACAGACCCAGGTGTCAAAGAGATGAGATAGCGTTTTTGGACAAAAAAAATCCTGGGGCTGGTCAAAAATTGAAAGTAGATTTAGCATGAGAAAAATGGGGGCCAAAACCCTGAAATACCCAGGTTACTTTTAACCCGTCCAGATGAGAGAAAAGATTATCTTCCACGTTAAGGGACTATGTGGCTTGGGAAATTAATGTTGGAATTAATGACTAGGTTGAATGGTTACTGGGGTACAGACTGGCCACACGGTGCTTGCAAGATGCATTAGAGAAGCATGTTCTTACCTGACACACATATTTTCCCCCTCAGAATCTGTTTTTATGGTTTCTTTTGCTTTGTTTTTGGTTTTTGTTTTAATCTGAGACATAGTAAGCTTGGGGCATTTGCCTGGTGCTCAAATAGAATATGTAGTAGGCATTTGGAAAGCAGGAGGCAATTTCCCAAGAGGAAGTAAACAATTTCTGATTAATTACACTTTGAACTTCTGTGTAGAGCTATCGGCCATAGAATCACTAAAATAAAAATAAAAATAAAAATGCATTGTGTCAATGAATATGCATGGAATGACAGCAAATTCACCAAATTTAGAGAGTCAAGAAGCTTAAATGGAAAGAACACAGCTGACAGATTAGGAAATCAGGTTAAAAAAGAGTGAGTACTACCCCAGTGGAGTCACATCGTTGACCTTCCTGTTTGTGCATGTTTTATCTTTAGATTCAAAAAGAAGGCAGGCAGGCAGGAAGGAAAGAATGAAGGATCCTTACTTCAAGGTCAAATGCTCTATTTTATTACATTACATGTTTGAAGTTATATTTATTTTCAAAACTTTAGACTCTACATTTTGTCTATCTTTACTTCAAATATTCCTAAATACCTTGCGAAATTTTATGTGATGCGTGTTCGTCATCTTTACATACTCTTCTGGCTAAGTGGCTGACCCTTATGTCCTATAGTGAGAAAACTCTGCTGCCCAGTGGCGGCAGAATGGATGAAAACCCACCTAGCAGGGGACTCTGCCCAGCCGTAGAGCAGACTGTCTCCCACAGAGTCTTCAGAAGCAGCTCATTTATACAGTAATTGGCCAGGTCGTCTTATAGAGCCGATTACCATTTGTCAAGCATTAAAAACACTCCTTAAATTGTACTACTGGACTCATGCAGGGATACAGTTGAACATTTAATCATTTAATTAATCTAAAAGACAAACATACAAACAAAAACCATGCCCCAAACTTTGTATCACAACCAAGGTCATGTTTATGTCCCAGGAAGAATAATAACAAGATCAAACCTGGTGGACAGACACTTAAACCATGAGTAACAGAGATGTGGGGTTCTCTGGAAAATACTGTACTTCCAGGAAATAAACCACACTCCAATATCTACTTTGCTACTTTGTGAGATGGTTCATTTACTGTTTACAGGACCCTTGGGAGCACTCTGAAGTCCAAATAAAGCCATTAATTTTTTTCTTGAGCTTAGTCAGAATATTAAAGATAAGTGACAGAGACAGGATAAAGGCATGGAGATAAAACATCTGAGTTGAAGTCTCCAACATTATAACACACTGAGGAATTCTCAGTGTGAAGATCATGCAAGTCTGGACACTGGGCTGTGCCTCAGCAGAGCAGGAAGGCCAAGAACCGGGAGTGCACGGCTGAGTCTTTGCTGAGGGTGAGCTTAGTCGCCACCCCTGCTAGGTGAGCAGGTTTCCATGAACTTCCAGGGCTTCTTGGTGCGGAGCACACAAGCGAGGTGTCTTCAGTAGCACCAAGAGGTAGAAAGTCAGGGGTGCAACCAATTCTGAGGAGTGACCGCACTTACTATCAGGTCTAGGAAATGAATGCTGCCTGTTTCCAAACGCTCCACCATTGCCTGCCGGTACAAAAGGGAGGGGGCAGAGAGGAGTCGGCCATAACACAGTTACTTGTCCTTTGGTCTGTCCCTGAACACTCTGCATTCAAAGCAAGGCGATCTGTGATTTCCTCCTACTTGATTCTCCCCTACATTTTCTCCCTTCCATCAAATAGCAATAAAGATTTCTACCCTCCACATCTAGTACCCAAGTGCAGATTACATAGACTTTCTGTGCTGACTTTACTCTTTCATTATCTCCAGAACCCCAAAGGATAATTATATTTTTTTGTCTTCCTCTCCAGGTTGTGTCACACTTTGAACTTGCCTCAGAGTTTCCCAAGCAAACTTAAGATCAGCTACATCTATCTCAAGACAATTGATGCTACAGCTGTGCAGATTTGAGGGCAAGAAGCTGATAGCACCAGAGGCCATTAACTTTCTTTTCCAAAATCACCTTTCTCATTAGATTTGAAAAATGTGCTTGAGAACAGCAGCTTATGGCAGTCGACTAGATAAAACTTCAGAAAGATAGTACACACAAGGAAAGGTGAGACAAATTGCAATGATAAGGTATGTCAGCAGAGGGCTGATGTTGCAAGAATATAGTGTCTTTGTATCTGTAGCCATTCATTAAGCAAGGTTATGTCAGTGCTGTTGGCAGAGAGAAATGACGACTCCAATATACCTAGGAACAACTGAACATAATTATTCATAGCTCTGGACTTCTGTATCCCTCCCTCAGACTACTCCTTGGCGCTGGTATATTCATTTGCAAAAATATATATGCCAGAAAAATATTTTGAAAATCATCATGTTCAGTACTTCAATAATTCACGATTGGAAAATAACTACTTACTCCACATTGTAATATTGACTGTCTCAGGAAAAAAAAAATCTGACTGCTAACCCTGACTCAACATGTCCTATTAGGTTAGGAAATAAGAATTTTGTTTCTGTGGGGCTCAGGGAAGCGGGGAAGACACTTAAAATGAAGATAAAAAATCCTTGTTCCCAATGTTAAGCCATGACCAATATTTATCAGAATATATCATTCTTTTGTAATAATGTCAGAATTTGATCCTTTATTTGTGCCAGTAAAACAGTGGCAGGTTCCTGTTTATGAGAAATATCTGCATAACCCACAAAAAGTGTTGGGAATAGAAACAATTCTCATCTAAAAGAATTTTTCAATTTTTGCATCTTGGACCTGGAGAATGTTTAGAATCTCATCCACGAACTTTGTCGTGGAAAGAGAATTCCTTTCAGATCTAACATGAGTAAAAGGAATCTCATAAAAATAATTTCGTTTGCGAAGATTGAAACTCTGAAATGTGATTATGGCCAAATCAGGAAAGAGCCTCCACAGTGCTCTCCAAACACTCCCAGTTGTATACTCAAGAGTCCTGACTTCACTTCAGCATCTGTAGGCAAATCTCTCTGCTCCTGCCTCAGCTAAGTGCCCTATTTGTGCAGTGGCCCCCGTGCTCTCACACCTGCTCAAGAAAGTTGCTTCTGCAAATGACTTTTCTCATGTGTCCACTGGATTGTTACATGAGCTAACACAGAGGGCTCCATATCCTTCACAATCACAACATACAAGTCAACGAAACAGAAGACCTTGAGCCCATGCTCCATGCCAACAACACCGACACTGTTCATTTCTTTTTTGTTTTGTTTTGTTCTTCTCCTTTTTATTTACTTATTTACTATATAATGTATTACTTCTTTCAGGGATACAGATCTGTGATTCATCGGTCTGACACCATTCACAGCACTCACCACAGCACATACCTTCCTCAGTGTCTGTCACCCTGACACCCCCTCCCTCCCACCCCCTCCACTCCAGCCACCCCCAGTTTGTATCCCGGGATTAACAGTCTCTTATGGTTTGTCTCCTTCTCTGGTTTCATCTTGCTTCATATTTTCCTCCTTTTCCCCTATGAGCCTCTGCTTTGTTTCTCCAATTCCACATCTGTATTCTCTTCAAAGGATGTCAAAACCTGCTAGGAAATGGAAACTGAGGCAAAGCTTAAGAACTGGTCTTTCATGGAAAGTGCCATCTCAGGCAAGAATGCAGAGGGAAAAACAAAGTGAAGAAGGGAAAACAGATAGAAGATTACACATCATCGAACAGCTTAAGGAGACATGGCTGATGGCTCAGTTGCACAGTGTACCTCCAGCAGGCCAAAAAGAACCACCGTATCTGGGAGCCATCCATTAGTGGAAGAATGGAGGAGGAATTTATCTGTGGGTTTCTTACATCTCCTCTTTCTCACTGGGCAAGACTGTTACCAGATCATTAATTCCACCTGTGGTATTGGGTCACCTGGACCCTTGGGAAGTTACTGGTGAATCAGATATTATACCCTGAGGTGTGGGACTTCATCTGAATTCCCAGGTAATGGCAAGGGTCGAGATCACTCCCTTAGGTGCCTCTCTCAGGTAGGGTAGGGTTGACAGTATTGCTTTGGCTCCCTCTGCATTAGGAGTGAAGGGAAACTTTTCCACAGAGGACACTTACCCTGGTAGAAGCTTCTGGAAAGCCGGGGCCGGCCAGGGTACTGTGACCACAAGTGGTGGCAGCTGTGTGTGATCGAAGGCCAAGATGTCAAGAAGAAGAAGAAGAAACAGGTAAGGCAAAGTAGATGGGAAGGTATGCATAAACTGTGCCTGATTAAAAAGAAAATTGTCTACACTCATTCAACTGCCTGCACTCAATCCATGATTTTTAAAATACAAACCCCAATGGTCAGTTGTTGCTTGTCAGTTTTCTTATCCTCTCCACAGGATCTCCCCTTCAACCTCAACCACTTTCTTGCCTTCTTGAAGACCTTGCTCTCCTCATCCCTTTGTTACCAGTACCCCCCCCTCCCTGACCCCACCGGTCTCTCTGGAGTCTATGTCTTCTTTCCTGAGATTTCTAAATGTGTAAGTACTAAGACTAAGTTGTCCCTGGGCCCCTTCTCTTTCTCTTGCTACTCATTCTTTGTGTGACATTATCTAAATTGCAGTAAATTCCATTTCTATGCTAATGATGCCCACATTAATTTCTCTGGTTTCAACCCGCCCTTTAACTCATTTCCCATATATTGAACTATTTACTCATCATTTCCTCTTGATGCCATTGAGATCTTAACTCAAATAAATAAATGAATAAGTTCATGGAAAATGAATCTTAAATAGCTAGTAGGAAAGAGTCTCAACTTTCATTGTAATCAGGAAGGTATAAATTAAGTCATTGATTCTACACAATATCACAACTTGTATAGTAATAATAATTAAAAAAACAAGCAGGCAAGGCAACTGGCATAGCATATAGGGTGGTGATGATGTGAAGAAAGGGAAGTCCCATGTGGCCCTTCATTCTTAACACTTGAGAGACCAATCAGGTGACAGACACCTGATTTACATTCCCGATGACACATCAGACTTCCTACAGACTACATATATTTTGTATCTAAAACTCGCATGTCTTTTCTTTTAATTAGCCTGATTGTAGTATAATTGATATACAAAAAACCCACTAATTTAAAATATCTAATTTGATGGGCTTGGATATATGCAAATAAATGTGAAACCATCTCTACAATTAAGGTAGTAAACATATCTATCCCCTTCAGAAGTTCCCTCCTGCCCCCCCTTCTTGTGGGAAAAACACTCAACATGAGTTCTACCCTCTTATCAAACCAAGTACACAGAACAGAATTGCTAAACAGAGGCACTCTGTTGTTCAGCAGAACTCTAGAACTTATTCAACTTGTATGTATCCCTAAAATGACAAGTGAGTTCACACAGTATCCGCTGCTGTCGTAAAACACAGAAACAATATAATTTTATATTTATAGTGGAATAGCTAAATGTAGATAGACTAATACAATGAAATGCAGAATAACTTGAGTAACTCTAAGAATGTAATCATAAGTGAAAAAAACATGTTGAGGAATACGCATGTTAATGCTCTATGGACAGTCTCATAAATCTATATACTATTAATAATACATTAGCCTGAAAAGAAATGCACCGTATTTAACATAATGTAACTTTTGTAATGAAAGAGGGAAATAGGTCCTGGAAGACAACAGATAGATCTCTAACTGTATCTGTAACATTTATTTCATTAAGGAAGCTTTGAAGGAAAAAGAACAGTGCTTTAAAAAAAAACATTCTAAAACAGGGATGCCTGAGCGCCTCAATCAGTTAAGCAGCTGCCTTCAGCTTGGGTCATGATCCCAGGGTCCTAGGATTGAGTCCTGCATCAGGGTCCTTGCTCAGTAAGGAGTCTGCTTCTCCCTTTTCCTCTGACCATTCTCCTAACTCATGCTCTCTCTTTCTCTCTTAAATAAATAAAATCCTTAAAAAAGCTACTTTAAAAAAATTTAAATAGCATTTTAAAATCCATGTAAGTAGAAAGAAACCAACATTTCTCAATGGCTAACTATGTGCCTGTTTTCCAATTCAGGTTTGAATCCTGGCTCTGCCATTCACTGGGTATATTGTTATGAACAAGTTGGGTAGCTTTCCTAGGATTGGTCTGTTTCTCTATAAAATAATGATAGTGGTGGTATCAGCCTCTTAGTATCATTGTGATAATTTAATTACATGATTCATTTATGAAGTGTTTTACAGAGTTCCTGCCATTAACCATTGTTCCTTGAATGTGAGTTATTCTCACTGGGCTAAGAACCCAGGCAGTCTGTCTCCGACCAGGCAGTCGGTCTCAATGTGTTGGTTTAAGGAAAGAACCACACCAAAAAAACTATAATTAGGATGCACCTTTTGTTTTTTTCCATCTTGAGAGTAAGCATACCTACTAATGATGAGGTCATCAACGGGAGGGTCAGTAGTCTCTTCTTGATTAATTAGCACAAAACTCTAAGCATGAGTCAAACTTGGTGAGTTTTTTTTGCCATCAACTGACATATAATATCATGTTCAGAAATCTAAGTGAGTTAAAATAGAACATTTAACCAGTGTCTCTTACAATATCTGAATAGGAAACATTAAAATATTATTTCAAAACTTTTCACTAATGCTGTTATATCATTGCATCATCTAAATTACACTGAAGATGAATTATCGAACGGAAAATAAAAACTGCAGTCGGCTATCAACAACAGCTTGAGGATTATATATTTACCACATGAGGGACTCGTAAGCTAAAGCTCTATAAATACAGAATACAAAATTTGCTGAATTTGTGTCTGTTTCCCAAATTTATACTTAATTTTTTTCCCCCTGCACATTTGAATATACAGCAGAATTGAAGGTTAAGGAAGAGATAGGGAAGATTTTTGCAAGAATCATTTAAACCAGAAAGACTGTTCTCTGCCTGCCCTAGTTACCAGATTTCTGCTGAGGTGGCATTCCTGGGAGCACTCGCCCTTGCGAACACATGCTTTTGTATTTATTCCTCAGGTTTTTCTCATTTCAACTTTTACATGGTTTCCTTCTATAATTCCTTAGGGGCCACCTGGCCTCCTTTTCAGACTAAATGCTTGGGCTGCTACTGAGGGTGAGCTGGTAGCCACCTGTGCTCAGAGACGCCCCCCCTCAGCCTTTAGAAAATGGCTGCAGGGCCCACGGAGCAATAAAACCCGGTCTTTCATGGACGCAGGCTTCTTGCTCCCTCTACTACCACCGTCACTGGGAGCGACAATGCTCTAACCTTTCTCCCATCTTTCCTTTTGATGAAATCCGAGAAGCGTAGCTTTAAAATTTCAGACTACAAAATTTCAGACTACTTCAAAAGTGTAGCCACAAAATTTCAGACACAACTCGTTTTGGTTTTAGAGTGAAATCCATTTAGATTGGTTTTCTCATTTCTCTTTGGACCTCTACATCAAAAAGAAACAAACACAAATAGAAGCTCGTTGAATGTCTGGCATTTATACCCAATATCGAGTAATATGTAATAACCTACAAATATTTTTTCACAATACCTCCCCAGATGTAGTATTTTAACTTTTCAATTTGCCACCAACTAATTTACTTTGGAGGATATTAATTATGGGTTATCATTTTAAGGCATAAAAACAAAGCAAGGCATAAAGCAAAGAGAATGCTTTCATCTCCTATACATGTAAAGAAAATGCCATGTGTAACAGAATGTTTAGTGTCCACTTCAGGAAAACAAAAATAAACCAAAAAAAGTAACTGTGAAAGGCACCTTCACTATTGCAGAAAGTTACTTTGTGGTTCTCCCATGAAGAGTCATTGAAATGGAGAAAGGCAGGAGCTCTATAATCAGAAATCATAGTTGATGAATGGAAAATTGAATTGTTCCATCCTAGAAAGATTTGAAATCCTGTATGATATTGGATTGGGTAGGAATTGGCATAAAATTACGTAAGGACATATACGGGCTGATTTTGATTAAATTCGAAGTAAAGCTTATGAAAAGGGACATTCTCTTTCAATCACTTATCTTGTGAAATTTTCTTTTTTTAAGTTTGCAATTTCCCGTTTTAGCACCAATGACTACTTTTTGGATGGAAATGGTTTACTGAAAATACAAGTGTTAATTTAAAATATTTATTATATATTTGAGGTATTCTGATAAACTAAATTCAACACTGTGGACTGAAACTATACATTTTTACATTAAAAAAGGGTATTTAAGTGTGTAGTAGTGCAACAGTGTAGAAGGAAACATAGCTGAGGGTTTTGCTGTTCTTATACAAACCTAGCATTCATACTCTCTATATGTAAAATTTATAGCATCATCTAATTACTATAGTCAATTACAATCACTCCATCAGTGTTCACTGTACATCTTCTATGTACTACATTCTGGGCACCAGAGATATAGCTGTGAAAACAAACGAGCAAAAGACCTGCCCTCAGGTCTTTTATAAAAAAGCAAAGGGAATAAACATGTGTGTGTGTGTGTGTGTGTGTGTGTGTGAGTGTCTGTGGTATGTACACAAAGGTTTCATATATTAATAATAATACTAACAACTGAGCCACCCATGCACCAGTTAATAATAATACTAAAGAATAAATACATCAGGAAAGGAAGGGTCATGGACTGTCAGAGTTGCGAGTTACAGTCTTAGATAGGTTGCCCAAGAATGGCCTCATTGAGAAGACAACTTCTGAAAAAAAAATCTATAGAATATGATGGCACTTGCCATTTTGACACACTTGGTTTCCAAGAGAAGTAAATCTTGGAGATTCTCACATTAGAGGCTCACCAAAGAGGCCAGTGTATGGTGGCCAATGTGGATAATAAAGAGGAATGGGAAGGAGAAAGAGGCACCCAATCATGCAGGCTTTGTAGGCACAAGATTTTTCATTTTACTCTCAGTGAATTGGGAAGGCATTAAGACATTTCAACATGGGAATGGCATTTTAATTGAATCCCTCTGGCTGCTTTTTTGAGAAGAGATTGTAGGGGCAGTAGCAGAAGCCAGGAGACTGGATTGGAGGCTGTTGAAGTACTGTAGCGTTTCGCTGATAAATGATGGTGAGATAAGATGGTAGAACATGCTTGAATTCTGTGTATTTAGCTGCCAGAATTTACTGATGAGTTGGCACAAAAGCCTGGGGATAATAAAATGGAGAAGTCAGGGCTGACATCAACACCTTTAAGAATGTGGGTGCATATAACTAAGAAGAGGAGAACATGGGAGGAGCAGACCTGTGGAAATTCAGGGACTTCCTAGTGGTCAAGGATATTCCAATCTGGAGTTCAGGGGAAAGATCTGGGTAGGCTGTATGAGTTGGGGAATGATCAGCATGTAGATGGCATGTCTATTTTTTTTTTTTTAATATATGTATGTTCTCAGATTACTGAGATATTTCTTTTTTCTTTTTTTTTTTTTTAATTTGACAGAGAGAGAAATACATCGAGAGAAAGAATACAAGCAGGGGGAGTGGGAGAGGGAGAACGTAGGCTTCCTGCTGAGCAGGGATCCCAGTGTAGGGCTCGATCCCTGGCCCCTGGAATCAGGACTGGACTCGAAGACAGATGCTTAGGGACTAAGCCAGCTAGGAGCCCCAAGACGGCATGTCTCCTACTGACATGAACAACATAAGCAAGGGAGTGGAGATATGTGGGAAATAGGAGACTCCCCAGGGCCAAACACTGGGCAATGCCACATTAAAAGGATAGGAGATAAGCAGAAACAGCACAACAAAAGAGAAGAAATGGGAAGAAAAACAGAAGTAATGTCAGGTGAGTGTGGCATCCTCAAAGCCACATGAAGGAACTGTATCAAGGAGACACAAGTCAAATGCCTTTGACAGATCCTGCACAGTGAGAATCAAGACATGATCTTTGGTGAACCTGAAATAGGCAGATTCTGCACAGTGGGCAACACTTTTGTTTAGAGAGCCTCCCTAGAAGGACAGGAAGGCGGGGAAGGAATATGGACAGCCTTTTCTGGGAGTTCTGTTATAAATAAAAGGAGAGTAACAAGGAGGTACCTGGAGGAAAAGGGTGAAGGCACAGATGGAATTCTAAGGTGAGTGAAGTGATAGCATGAGTGTATGCCAATGAGAAAGACACCTTTCAGAGGCGATAAGAGGGTGCTGAACCAGGAGAGAGAGGGAAGACTGGCCTGAGAAATTCTGGGGGTGATAGAGGAGCAAGTGACTTCCCAAGATAAGTGGAGGGTGATAGCTTAAGAGCGCATTCTATACTCATCACAGTCATTTAGGACAAGGGCTCATCTGACAATCTTAAATTCTTCCATACCCCAACCATCTAGACACCCCTCTCTTCCTTTATGCTGTTGTATTTCCTCATGTGTAACCGTTACTAAGTTAGTCTTCAGTTAAAAACACACCATGCAGGGGTATCTGGGTGGCTCAGTCAGTTAAACCTCTGATTTTTTATTTTGGCTCAAGTCAAGATCTCAGGGTCCTGGGATTGAGACCCCACTTGGGCTCCACACTCAGCAGGGAGTCTGCTCGAGGACTCTTTCTCTCCTCTTCCTCTGGCCTTCTCCCTGAGCGCGCGCTCTCTCTCTCTCTCTCTCGCTCTCTCAAACAAATATATACATCTTTAAAAAGCCAAACAGACCACTCAATAAGAAATGGTTCAAGCTTACGTATATTTTACTTTCACACATCAGTTCAAGATGGGTGTCCTCCTGGTCCCTGGTTGGCTGTTCTCTTCATGGGGACACAGCATTAGAGGCTCATTTCATTTGCATTCACCTTATGTGTTGTCACGGCTACACGCAGCATAGATGACCTGAGAAGAGAGGAGAAAACCACCACGTAAGGCTTGAGAAGGAGCGACCATACGTAACTTCTGCTCTCCTGGCATTGATGAGAAATAACCATGAAAAGGAACCACATCCCTGGTACATTTGAAAGAAAATAACAGGTTTTGGTAGAAGCTTCCTTACCATGACCTGACGTATTATGAACATATGTGATTATCTCCACTCAGGACTAGTAAGTAAGCTTCACGAAGGAGTTTAATTTACTATTATATTCCTAATGCCTTGATGAAGGGCAGGCATGTACTAGCCACTTAATAAGTATTTTCCTAAATGAATCAATTGAAGCATGTACACTTATTTGGCCTAAAAAATAGTTTCCCTTGAGCCAGAAAGGAAGCTATCTCAGCATTCAGGATAAAGTATCCATCTGCCAATTTTACTAGCTTTTGCTTAATAAGCTTCAACTTCATAATATATTTTCCACTATTTCCCATGACACATGACAAAAATAGACCTTAAAAAATATGTTTTGACTGTTATGATGGATGAATGCAATGTAAAAAAAAAATCTCCATTTGATGTGGTTCAATGTGCTTGAAGTATTTTTTTTGCCTTTTGATATTTTTCAATGTAAATATTACTCAATGTATACATACCTCTTTGACATCTAATTGTGAGTAAAATAAAGTTAACACTTTCTATCTAGGAGAAACGAAACACATCTTTATTATGGTCTTTTAAATTTTTCAATGTGGGTTAATTGATTTGACTGTTCCCTTCCTTGTTAGCACAGGAAGACTTACCCAAGAACTATAATTTTAAAATTCACAGTTTCACTTAGGATCTTCAAAAGTCACCAAAGTTAGTTAACATTTTGGATGCTTTCAATTGAATAAGTAGAAACTACCTAAATTACAATATTGCATATGACAATATGAATTCTAGGAAATTTAGGTAGATCTGTTTTCAAATATGTTTATATGTAATAATCAGTGTCTTATTAAATTATATGACCTCTAGGTATACCAGCATTTGCTTATTCAGATTTTCTGAAGTTTGGACTCTAAACAATTCAGAACTAATTATAACAATCTGGTTTGAGATGCTAATGTTGAGTGACACCCAGACAACCCAGCTGGTACGCAACAGCAGTGGTAATATACTTGAAGGCATGGGATTTGAGAAGCACATACCAGCTGTGCTCTAGAGCCACTCTGGCTGCCTCTCCTCTTCTGAATATCATTCACAGTGTTGACATTTGATTTTGATGGTGTGGAAGTCCTGAATGCTTCTCTGGTAAGTGCTTGGGCCAATGATACTCTGCTGTGCTGGTTTTGACGTTCAGTTACTTTCTACCAGGTCTTTTGGTCAACCTTATCTCCAATGCCAAAAAGTGGTTATACTGAAACTACGAAATTTCCTTGGGTAAAGGAAAGCTCAAGATCTCGAGCTTGAATTTTTGTCAGTGAGGCTACTGGATTTCCAGATTAGCCTAGCGCTGACAGAACCAGTCTCTCTCTGTGAGTTGAACTAACCGGTCAATCTTTGTGAGTGGTCCGAGTGAGAAGAGTCAGGGAAGTATGGCCAAGACAGTTTTCTCTCAGAATGGCAGCACGAGCCCTGGGAAACCATTTGGCATAACCTGCTCTGAAAATTGCCCCAGCGCATCTGAGCAATAAACTACCACAATTATCAAAAGCAGGAAACCTGACTATTGTCAAACCTGCAATTTTTTTTGGATTGCTAACAAGACATTCCAAACTACCTATCCCACCTTCATTCATGTTACAGTTTTTGTTACAACTTACTTAATTTATACATATATTAAGTTGGAAATAGGAAAACATGAAAGAAATCATACAATTGTTCGGGTGGTCGATCTATGCCCACTGATGCTATTTAGCATCCTTACCATTATTGAACTTAATTAGGTGCTTAAAATGCAACAGGCAATATGTAAAGTGCACAACCCATATTTTTAATTCTTTTCCTATTTTCCTATTTTATTTGTTTATTTATTTATATTCATTTATTTATTTATTTATTTATTTTTAATTAGAGAGATTTAGAGAAAGAGTCAGGGGAAGGTCAAAAGGAGAGGGAGACTCTCAAGCAGACTCTGCATAGAGCCTGACATGGGGCTCAATCCTATTATCCCAAGATCATGACCTGAGCAGACATTAAGACTCAGTGCTTAACCAACTGAGCCACTCAAGAGCCCCATATTTTCTATTTTAATTCTCACAAAAAATATCTATAAGGTCTTATACAATAACACTTCTAAGGTGCTATTATGAAGAAATCATGGCGGAGGGAAATGCTTAGATAACTTAGCAAGAATTGTTTCACAACTAACATATGATGAGATATAAACTCAGGGCCCCTGGCACCAGACTTCTCACATCTACATTGGATTTCTTCCATTTAAAGTGTGTTTTCTACTCATCGATCATACCAGTTTCTGGAGCTGAATCGCAATTCCTGTCCCATTTTCATCTATTGGATTCCTCTTTATGTTTCAAAGTCCATTTTATATATATATATATATATATATATATATATATACACATATAAATGTACATGTGTGTATATATATATATATATATACACACATATACACATACTGGTAACTTTTGTGGCAGAGACTGACTAAATTTTTTGTGTCTATGAAAATAATTTTACTGATTTTTCACCAGCATAGGGAATATTTATGTTCTCCCTTTCTCAGTTCACCATTAAACTACATTACTAAGCTTTCCTGAATCTTGTTAGGACTGTTTCGTCAGTCCTCATCAATGGAAAGTAGGTGAAAGAGGCAAGTACTGTATTAGCTCAACCGCAGAAACATGTTTGCCAGGACTTTCCCACTCTCCTTTCCCAGTTGGAGCACAGATTCCAATGAAGAGCATCAAGACCCTAGAAAATGATAGGGTCTTCAGTTCACCGTGTCCTGACTGCAAACACCTGCACTCAACTTTCATGAGCTTGTAGTACATGTTTATTGTCTAAGCTTTTCAGATTTATTTGTTATAGCAGTTTGTTTTATAGACCCTGCCTAATGCACCATTTAACCTGTGTTAATCATTTTCAGTTTACAATGTACTTTCACAGACAATACCATCTTTTAATATTATAACAGTCACAAAACACGAGTATTTATTTCTGTAATGTGCTGAATTGTGTCCTTCAGAATCCATATATTGATGGCCTAACCTTCAGTAAATCAGAATGTGACCACATAGGCTCTTCAGAGAGGTAATTAAGTTAAAATGAGGTCACAGTGGGGAGGGGGGAGTTCTAGTCCAATATGACTGGTGTTGTTAGAAGACGAGGAAATTTGGACAGAGACACAAACAAAGAAAAGAACTTATGATATCAGAGGGAGGAGAAAACGGCCATATCTAAGACAAGGGGAGAAGTCTCAGAAAAAGCCAACCCTGCTAATACCTAGATCTTGAACTTTTAGTTAGCAGCTCTGTCAGAAAATAAATCCCTGTTGTTGAAGCCAACTAGTCAGTGATGCTTTAGCAGACTAACACCGTTGCTCTCTAAATAAATAAATAAACCTTAGAGGAAAACATACACACACACACACACACACACACACACACACACACACAAGAACTCTGTCAATGAGAAAATGATAATAAGCAGCAGAATCAGGAACCAAACACAGTTCTTGAGAAGAACAGGGAAACCCTTCCTATTCTTCCCACCTTTTTTACCTAGCAGATTCTAGCTTGATAAATTCATCTGCATTCCTGTAATGGTCATTATTTGTGTCACTAATTTGGAATGTTTATTTCTCCCTATTTATTTTTGACTTATTTCCTCACTTTATTTTGAGTTCATGATAGGAAAATACTGAATCTCAAATCATTATATTCCTTATAGAATCTGGAATAGTGCCTTAAAGTACTGAAGGGTTCAGTAAACATTACACTAAAAATATAGCACTGAGGATTAAAAACTTATACTAAGGGAGTCAAAAACCAGTGTTAAAAGTTATTCATGTCATAATAAAAGTACTTGGTTTACATGGTTGGACAGCCTGTAAAAATGCTTTAACTTAGTTTGTTAAAAAAAAGTCAAACATGCATCTCTGAATTTTTAATATGTTATATATATATATGTATTTTTTTGTGTCAACAATTGTTTTCCTGCAAAAAGACTTTAAGGTGCACGAAAAGATGAAATCTATTCTATGTTTTACAACTCACATGTAACTTTATAGACATATATCTTTTTTAACAACCTGGGAAATGACATTATTCTAGATATTAGCCTAGCCACGGATGTAAACAAACTTTACTCTTACCCTCTTGTGTAGTTACAAAAAGCCCTGTTCAAATATTTATTTGACTGCTTACCTTGATTCATTTGTGCATCCTATTTGCCTGATAATATCCCACTATAAAGGTCTTGGGCTTAATTCCTTATATTATGATTGTCATGGTAACAACCAGAGCCCTGTACCAGTACCACGGGTACTTTCCTTTAAAAAAGAGCAAAATGAGGATATAAAATAACATTGCACCCAGACAAATTAATAAAAAAATAATAGATTTGTAAAGCCTAACATTCCCGCTTGACACTTTTGAAACATTGTTAGCTTGCAAGACATAAACAAAATATTAAATAAAAATATATGCATGCTGATATAAATTAGATTTCAAAAGCATCATTTTTAATAAAGGCTTTTAACTGCCTCAGTCTGGAAATAGTCTGCAATCTGGTTGATAAATATGCAGCAAATGACAAATTAATATGTGTTGGCCCTCATCAACATCGGAGACAAATGTTATTATAATGTTTTGGACTGTGCTCAGTTTTGTCTGTCTGGGGAAAGGCTGTACCAGTTGCAGAGAATCTGCAATTCAGAGGGATAAAGCTGCCCTCTATGTGAAAAGAGTGTGTGCTGCACCACACAATAAAACAAGAAATGTTACAAGATTTAGAGGGAAACTAATTGTATGAATCTGCCAAATTTGTGAAAACTCTTAAATGTGTATATAAAGGGGCAATGTGTGAGGTCCCACAAAGACTTCTAGAATCTCGGTGGAACCAGCATTCATGTCCATAATAGATTATATACTTCCAGAAGTTAAATACTCAACTTAATTCCTATTGCTTCAAATTGACCATTTATAAGCTTTTAAAAATGCAATAAAATCGCATTAACAAAATCAGAAAATACAGAGTAATTTTACATAGAATTATTTTAAACACTCGTGCTCAGTTATATAAATAGAAAATAATAAGCTGAACTTCTTCCTCACACTCAGAATATTTCCATAAAACAAATGTGTTAATAAGTTTCCTAAGATCCACCCCAAGGTGAAAGAAAATAGTTCAGTTGTGACAGATTGTATAACTTTTGAGTCTACAAATGTAGACGTCTCAGTTGCTAATAATAACTTCTTTATGGATTTTATTGTTTATAGTTTTAATTATTTCTCCTGTATTTAAATGATCAGCAACTGATGACTAGGACTTTATATGGAGGACACCATATCATATTAGTTAATGACTGTGAAGATATAAATAATTGCCTTTTAGTCCAAGATCTTCCTGTTAATTATTTTCTTGGGCAAAAGTAGAACAATTAGCAGCTTTGACTAATAGACCTCTTCCAAAGAATAAATAAAATATAAATGTAAAACATTTATCTCATTAACAGACATGTAATAAGCAATTAATAAATATTGTATCTTCTTATTATTAAGATTGCTGTGATGTTATTTTCTTCCTCTGAGTCTGGAGAACATTGCAATGACAATTCTCTTTTCCACTACCGTGGTCTTGCTTGCCCTCCATCCCAGCAGGTCACAGCAATAGTAGTCAGCATATTGTGCCACAACTATTAAATTGTGTTTGACCCCTACCATATTCAATTCTGATTTCCACCTAGTATGGGATCACTACTACATTTGGCTCCAGGTCTATCTTCTCCTTTTCTGCTTAAAAATTGCTTTGGGAGTTTGGGAATTGAGTTTGTTCAGTCTTAGAGAAAGCCTAAAGCTAGTAATATTCTACAAAAGCATTGCTGTGTGTAAATACCATTACAACAAATATTAAAACACTCCCTATATAACAAAGATTTCCAAATCCTTGCCAATGGCACTTTTGGTATGAGCTATAGTCAATATGACTAACTTCCAGTACATGGAAAAATTGGGGGGAACTTTGGGAAGTATTTGGTCATTACATAAGGATATGACTTGCTGTTCCTTTCAAAATTGAGCAACTGTCCATTTTTCTTGAGCATTTACTTTGTGTTTTTGTATAAAGCATATATCACATAAAATGTATCTTACAGAGAAAGAGAGAGAATTCTACTGCTCATCATGATTTCAGCTGGTATAGCTAAGCCAGAGATTAAAGTTAAGACAGTTCATCTTTTCTGTCCTCTGAGAAGATTCGTCAGCACTGATATATGTCCCAAAGCACAGAGCAGAAAAACATAAGAAGAATGATGGAAACTATTTAATGTGATACAGCAGAAAGAAAAGAAATGAAGAAAGAAAGACAGAAATATATAAAGAAATAAGAAAAAAAGAAAGAGAGAGAGAGAGAGGGAGGGAGAGAGAGAAAGAAAGAAAGAAAGAAAGAAAGAAAGAAAGACAGGCCGGCCGGCCGTAATTCAAGTGTAGGAGTTTCTGCCTGGTTCTGCTGTGTGGTGATCCTTGGCAAATCATTTAACTTCTCTACCACTCCAGACCTTTATGTATAAATTCAGAGCTACATTATTCTCCAAATTTTCTCTCGCCTCTCTTAATGTTAAGGTTTTAATATTTGTAGATAAAACAAGTTTTATGGTTAGCTTGCTCCACAGCTATGGTGGCTTCAGATCAGAAAGACTGGGTTGTCCTTCAACATCCTCAATGTCTTCGAAGCTCTCAAGCAAAACAAATTATCTTTCCCTCTCAGTGTAAGAAGAGAGCTCATAATGCCTTTCATTATCCTATATTGTACAGTTGAGAGTGACACTTACAAGCTTGATTTACAACAGATAAATACCAATGTTTTTGTAAAAAAGGTTATAATGATAGAGGGTTAAAAAAAATATCAGTTTAATGACATTTTATTTTTATTCCCTGACAAATTTAGGCATCAGGGAGAATCTGAATATTTATATAAAGTAAAAAGAATGAGTGAAACTAAGTATTCAACCAATGAACACTTGCCTATTCTGTTAAGGGTGAAGGATGGGGAGTGAGTGGACAGTGATACAACATTTACCAAGAGCCTTCTTCATTACGCCATGCAGCATGCTGTCGCTAGTATTTTCCACACTGCATAAATGTGGAATTGGAGGCACAAGGGTATTTCATCATATGTCTAAAGTCAGACAATGGGTGTGCTGTGCTATAGGAATTAGATTCCATGCAAATAAGTCACTAAAGTTTGTATTCTTTCTCTTAGGCATTACCAGGCTAAAAGTCATCACCTTGGAATGTTCCAAACTTATCCAATAACTTATGCAATAACTAATCTTCTTGATGTTGAAAATTCTTTGGATTCTCTTTAAGGTAAGTCACCAGCAATGTACCCACGTAGGCACACATATACATGCACATTCACACTCAAATCATTCCCATTATGGTGGTAAAATCTCAGACGAAGTCTTACTCTGCAATAATAAATGGATTTTTTATTGTCCTTTTGGTGACTACATTAACAACATGCCATTCCTGTGGAATCGGTCTGAATAATATTCTATTCCAGGATGACATAGTGGAGGGTTTAAACCTTAGGTAGAAATTGAAAAAGTAAACATAGGAAGAAATAACAAGGTTTTCTCATACAGCAAACCTAGATGAATGTATCTTGATCATTCATACCTGAAAACACATGTTTTCAGATGGATGTGAATTTGATCACATGTATACACTGCATCTTTGAATTTCAAATTCTTCATTGTATGTTAAACAATAAGATATTTTCAACAAGATAATGAATGTTATTGCTATTTTACAAGATTGGTTTTAATTAGTCTGATACATATGGGCAAATCTTACATTGACCATGTCCCTGATTCACAAAATGAAAAAACCTGGTAAATTGTAGGAGAAAATGACATTTAAAAAGCAAAACAACGAAACCTTCCTAAAAGTTAACAATTACAGCTTTATTTGGCAGTGAGATAGAATGAATGGATAGTAAGAAGATCAGAAAGCATGTGTTTATCCTACACTCAGTTGCCATTCTAAGTAAAAATGTCAATTTTTTTTAAAATAAAAGACAGGTATGTATGTATTTATTTATTTTAATTCACAAAGATCAAGCTAAGAAAAGGCCTTAAAAATTTCACAGAAGATAAACTAAAGCTTCAAATGGAAAGCCAATGGAACAAAACTACACGTCATCGTCTTTGGTAATACTAAGAAAAATATTATGTTAAAATCCGTGCAGCAAAACACAGACAATACTGCATCCAACAAGGATAGACACCTTCTAAGCCATTAAGATATTTAGAGAGAATAGTAGTAGAATTAAAAAGAAAAACAAAAAATTCCGTGTTTGTAGAAAATAGGTGGGTGCTGAGACAGGAGCCTATACATGCTGTACAGGCAGAATAATGTAACAATTATTTTAAATTAAAAATCCTGAAATAAGTAAAGAATTGAAGAAAATTCAGTGTGAGAGAGGAATCTGTGCTCAAAACTAAAGAAAAAATGAGAGAATTTTAGCTAAATAAAATTAAAGAAAAATCACTATCAAACTTAAATATTTTTAAAATGTATGGAGTATATTAAAAATAGTCTTTAAAAGTGAATTACGATTTTTCTTAGTAAATCCAATGTATGTGGATGACTGATGGCTTTATCAACCACTGACTAATTTGATCCAAAAATGGAATATTATCAAATAAAAAATCCAGTATTTTTGTGAGTCTTCCAAAGAATCTATATTATTTTCCATTAACCTATTAGTGCACAAAATAATACTTCTTTAATGACTTACATTGTGGTATATATCGATATCACCTATAAACTGTTATTTTTAAAACTCATCCTTTGCATATTACTATTATATAAAATCAGCCTCTCAAGTTTATGGAAGAAAAACAGTTTTTAGTTTTGTTTTAAATTGAATTAGTAGTTTGACTTAAGGAGAATCTTCAGTTCTACCATATTTTGTCTTGCCATTAATTAATACAATATAGTGTCTGATGTTATAAGATCTTTCTTAAATTCCATTACTAAAATTTTATTGATTTTGGCGATACTGTCCTTGAAACTTTCTTGTTAGGATTATTACCAGTTTCTTTATATTTTTCTTGCTGTTGCAAATCAGTGCTTTGTTTATTTCATTTCCTATTTGGTTGTAGTTGGAAAAAATAAGTGGTTTATATGATAGTCTTAAAGTAATATTTTTATTTTACTTTTTCCTCTAAGAATATTGGATTTAGGGAATTTAAAATTAGTCTCTATGCCTTATAATTCTTATACAATACTTATATATTTTCTTATTTTCTCTAACTTTAAATATTAAAATATTTCTGGTAAAATGAAGACCAACAGTGGCAATAGTAAACATTCTGTTTTTTATATAACAAATTTTAAAGGGAAGGCTATCTAATGTAAACTATTTACTATTTGTTCCTGGTAGTTAACTGTTATAAAATTATATCAGTTTTATTCCATTCTCAGGACTTTCATGAGGGTAATACATTTAATCTTTATTTTCAGTATATTCAACAAATATTTATGAAGCACTTACTCTTGGTCAAGCATGGTTAATAAAGCTTTCCTTAAATGTAATGATTATAGTAATAGATTGTCTAATGTTTCATTTTTTGTCATTATTTCAAAGAGATCTATTAAATTGTGCTATATTTTTAAATAGTAAAGAAAATAATATTTAATTTTTATAAGTGTATTTCTTGGTATGATTGAATAACAGTTTGTTCTTATTGCATTTTGTTCAGTTTTGTATTATTAGTTTTTTCTTTTTTTTTTTAAGATTTTATTTATTTATTTGACAGATAGAGATCACAAGTAGGCAGAGAAGCTGGCAGAGAGTGGGGGAAGCAGGCTCCCTGTGGAGCAGAGAGCCCGATGGGGGGCTGGATCCCAGGACCTGGGATCATGACCTGAGCTGAAGGCAGAGGCTTTAACCCACTGAGCCAGGTACCCCTATTAGTTTTTTCATTGATTGGACTGGATAACTTCACCTATTTTCCTATCTCTTGCGAAAATGCAAAATATAAAAATGTATTAATGTTTCTGGTTTGTCTATTCAGTTTCTTATCAATAATCTTTGATGAGCATAATTTTCTGGTTTAATGAAATACAACTGGTTTTTACTCTCTTTTATAGTTAGTTCCAGGTGTGTCCTTTGCTTACTCTGCTTTATCACGACATTCTATTTTTTTTTTTTTTTTACATTTAAACGCTTCATCCTTTCAGCTTTTGACTTTATCTCAATGATCTACCTCAAAATATTTGGGTGTGGGGGCAGGGTGGATTAGGCTTCCTTTCTTCAGATAATTATTCAACTGTTCCAACAATATTTGTTGAAAAAAAATCCTTTTTTCATTGCCTTTCACTGTCATACTTGCTAAAAATAATTTCACCACCACCAAAACAGACAAACAAAAAAGCTAGGTAAATAAGTGAGCGGATGTCTGTGTTAACTTCAACTTCGTAGGAGGAATTCTTTCAGAACCTGAACATGTATCAAATCACCATGTTGCCCACTTTAAATACCTGTATCTTACAATTATACTTTTCAATTATATTTCAATAAATCTGGAAGAAAATGAAAACATAAACAAAAAACTTTGACCAAAATGCATGGGTATATTTTTTAACTCTCCATTCTGGTTCATTGATTGATTTGTCTGACTTTGTAGCAAAACTGTCTATAAGTTTTAGTGTGGCAAATATAGGTTGTCATTTCATTTGTGTTGAACATATTGATCAATTTAGGGATAACTGACATTGTAACATTTTTCCATCCATGAATATGTTATGTCTACCCATTAAATTAAGTTTCATTTATTTTTTCTCAGGAGTATTTGGTAGTTTTTAGAATACAGATCTTTTAATAAATTTGTTAAATTTATCCCATAGTATTTTATGGTTTAATTTCATTATTTATGGTAGTTCATTATCAGCATGGTAATATAACCAAATTTTGTATATGGAATTGGTATCCTCTTATATTGCTGAAGAAACTTACTACTTCTGGTAGGTCTTTTTCTTTTCTTTTTTCTGTCCTTCAGATTTCTTGAGATTTTTCTATACACATATTTATGTCAGATGCTAATTAGCAAAGTGATAATCTTGCTTTTAATCTTTATGTCTCTCTTTTTTTTCTTTTTAGTACCTTATTATAATGAATATAAATAGCACACTGTTTAATAGAAGGGGCAGGAGAATATGTCCTGGTGATGTCATCGTCCTGGAAGAAATGATGCTAACTCTAGGTTTTGGTGTTTTACTTACTTTTTTAAATGTCCTTTAACAGTTCTGAGGATGTTTTCCATCACTTCTACCATTCCTAGTTTTCTGAGAATTTTTATCAGGAACACATGCTAAATTTGTCCATACTTTTTCTGTGTTTATTTAAATGAGCATATATTATATTTTGACCCTCCTAATGACTTTTCATACTTGATTCAGCCCTTTTAAAATGTAAGCACATCACTGATGATTTCAAGCTATTATAAGTGAATATTGACTTATTAGTAACCATCCTACATGGGCACCCCAATGTTGTTTACAGGAGTAACTAGGGAACAGTTTTAGAGATGGGGAATAGAGGTACCTAATGTAAACATGTAAGTCTTTGGGACAGTAGTACCAGTAATTCTAGTAATAGTTCTGCTTCCTCAACCACACACAGCCCCAGGATCTCTAAGTCCTAAGGAATGTTTTATTTCTGATAAGTTTCTAGGGCTGCTGCAAAGTCCCACTTTGTAAATGATTATATATATTTACATTTGATTTGTATAAGTAAATAGGTAGATATAAAATTTTTAGAAATACACATTCTTACCATTTCCCCCAAATAATCTATCTAATTTTACATATACAGGGATTTCTCCTTGAAGCTTGAGAAAGAAAGAACGGGTGATCAAACTGTCTGGGGAGAGTGCTGCAGGAGTGGGAAGGCTCTCAGAGGTGGATCTCAGGCCTTTGGAGCTGCAGTAGCAGATATACCACGGACTGGGTAGTTTCTAAACAGGAAGTTATTTCAGCAGCAACATATAAAAAATATGTTTTCAGGAATATATCTTGACAGAGTTGCTTTCAGTTTTAGACTAAATATTTAACACTTTCTGAGGAATTTGTGTGTGTATCATTATATAATATCAATTTCCTCCACCATTACAACCAACTAATTATTTTCCAACAATGATAAATTGTAATCTTTCCACAAAACATTGTATATACGTTCATATATATGCAAAAACATTTCCACCAGTGTGCATGTATATGTGTGTGTGTGTGTGCACGCGCGTGTGCACATGCAAGGATGAATGTGAAGATGTATGTGTGTATCTGTGGGAGGGTGTGTGTGAGTGTATGTGTGTATGTATGTTCTAGCCCATCAGGCACAAACCGGTCTGTGCAAATCACAGGTCTTCTCAATTTTCACTTTCTTGTGAATGTGGCTTCATAAACCTTCTCAAACATCTTCCTATCTACCAATAAGCCATTTTATTATTTTTGAAATTATATTTATACCTTATTTCACCATCCCCAACAAATGGCAGAGATTTTCTAAATCAAAGTTCTTTTCATAACAGGTACAAGGAAAATGAAAACATAGTATATGAGCCTCATTGACGACCACTTATGAAAGTCCATCTGGAAGGAGATCTTAACAGCAACAAGATAAGGACAGATGTATATCTTAGGGTAATATGCTCAACGACAAAGGTTTTGAAGTGATAATTTCAGAAAATGCCACTTTTTCTTTTTAGGTTGTCCTTTACGCAAAGGTGGTCAACACTGTCAGTGTCTGCCCAGATCCTTTTGTCTATACTGCTCTGTGCGACTTGGTTTGGCTTCCTGAAGCCAGCACCTCATCTTTGCTGGAGAACTTTCTCTAACTTGAAGCTTGAAGGGCCAGGGAACAAACATGTGGCCTTTAACAAAAGACCAGTAGGAACAGCCACATGTATTCTGCACCCCCTCACCCTTCCAGTGGGATACTTCTGAGTTGTGGGTACACCCTATTCTGTCATCCAAGAGCTTCCCAGTGGGACAAAGCTCCTGTTCACCTCAATTGCAAAGTGCATGATAATAAAAAAATAAAAAATTAACTGCCCTCCCCCCAACCATCCCACAACTCTCTCACTTTCCCACTCCCTACCTGCTTATTTCTTAGAATTGCCTTCAAAAGAAATTCCCTGTGCCGAAATCTCTGTCTCAGGTTCTGCTGTAGGGGTAATTAATCTCAGAAAGTTGGTGCCAGAAAAAGCCCCAGGACACGGATCTTCAGAATGAGATTTAAGAGTTCGAATGCTTACCCACCAGGGGGGGCAACATGGCCCCCTTCGCTGGTGTTGAGAGGAGGTTGTGATCACACCAGTGTGCTCAACAAGCACAGCCACTTACAACTCAGCGGTGGCACATTAGGAGGGGGCTGATTGGGTTGTGTGGTATTTTTGGCATCAGAGAATGGAGACAATGCCCGTTTCCAAGGGCCGTGGAGTACTTTGGCTGCGGTGAAGTGCAATCAGTACACTGAGGGAACTACACTACAGACTCAGTCTACTGAGCTCTCACCTCAGAGCCCCGAGTGAGAGCCAGACATTTCCCTGACAACATTTAAAGAGATCTTTCTGTTCTCCAACTAGAGGGTAGATGATGCTGAAGACACAGCTCTGGGCTCCAAGGTGAACATAAAGTAACAGAGTGGAAAGAGAAGGCTGAATCCTTGAGCCAGCTGTCCTCCTACCCTGGACACGGACAGCAGACACATCTGAGTGCATGTGCTTGGTGACCTTGAACCCCCAGGTTCCCATCAACTCTCTGATTGAATGGTGCTCCCCCACCATTTGTGAGGGAAGAAGAACCTCTCTGGGATGGAGGAGGTCTTGTTAAGGCCCAGTGGGAGTGAGCTGCCTTGAGGAGATAGTGTTTTCCATTCCCAGCAAATGCCCCACCTTTCCTATTACCTGGGGACCAATGACTAGCGTGAACCCTCCTCAGCAGGCCCAAGAGGGAAACATTATCCCAGCATCAA
Organism: Mustela nivalis; assembly: GCF_964662115.1. Taxonomy (NCBI): domain Eukaryota; kingdom Metazoa; phylum Chordata; class Mammalia; order Carnivora; family Mustelidae; genus Mustela; species Mustela nivalis. The sequence continues at coordinate 82,053,763 of NC_139034.1, read as the reverse complement.
GAGGAAAGATTTCTCAGCAAAGGAATGTCAGATTTACTTAATACGTGTAGCCAAGGCCTGGGAAAACATGCCGAGGATGGGATTTTAGGGTCCAGAGGAATAGAGAGTGAAAAGGAAAGCCGACAAGAGAGAGCCGTGGGCTCTCTCTTACACCTTCTCTTTAAGGAGCTGACCCTCTTATGCAGCAAGGATTTCTCCTTGAAGCTTGAAAAAGAGAGAGTGGGGAATCACACTGTCTGGGGAGAGTGCTGCAGGAGCGATGGGAAGGCTCTCAGAGGTGGCATCTCAGTCCTTTGGAGCTGCAGTAACAGAAATACGATGGACAGGGTAGTTTCTAAACAGGAAGTTATTTCCTATAGTTTTGAAGGTGGAAAGTCTGAGATCAGGGTGCTAGCAAGTTCCAATTCTGGTGAGGACCTTCTTGCCCACTACAGATGGCTGACATATTATATCCACACACAGCTGAGAGCAGAGAGACGAAGCCAGTCCTCTCACAACTTATAAAATCACTAATCCCAGTCAGGAGGGCTCTACCGTCATGATTTTATGAAAACCTAAAGTACTCCCAAAGGCCCCTTCTCCTAATACCATCACATTGGGGGTTAGAATTTCAACATATGAATTTGGAGGTAACAAAGACATTCAGTCTACAGCAGGTATGCTATACAATAGATTTATGAGGTAAAATATGGAACTATTAGATGAGCATATTCCGTGGAAGGGCCCTTAGAACAGTTCCTTTACTAAAGCAATAAAAGGAATGTGTAGACAGGAGGGTCCTGGCACCATTGAGAAGTGTTGTGGTGGTGTCTCTCCTCTGTGCACTGGGGTGGAAGGTAGAGGGACATCACTGAAGAAATCACTTCCCCAAGTGATGCCGACCCAGGGGCTGCACTTAATTACTGCAAACAAGGTGGGCGTCATCAGAATGGCAACAATGATCCCAGGCCCAGTGGGATCTGTGGTGATGGCTCACAGTTCACAGGGAAAGTAGAAGCAAGGAACAGGGACAAATAGGATGTTACTTGATCTATAGACCCCAAAGTAATAAAGAACAGATGGACTGGAGGCTCATATCACTCACTGCACTGGGGGAAAAAAAAAATTCTGACTCTTCCTCCAGTTTCAGGCCTGAAACAATTCTCAGACTCAGAACCTGTCTGCAGAAGGAGGAGGCAGCTGCCGCTCTCCAAGTGTCGCCTTGGAGCTCCTCCATTTCCTCCTGCAGCTGTTCGCAGAGTCCGAACACGGCCGAGAGGGGGCTATCCACATGATGACACAGGTCAGAGGTGACCCTGACAATCCCGTCACGGCCCTGGTTAGATAGTGGGGCTGTGGAAGCAGGTGACCGTGGAGTTGTACCACATCCACATTAGCTTGTCCACGGAGTCTCTAGAACCCATCCTGGGAGACAGAATCCTGAACACTCAGGGCTGATTAAAATGGACACACTAGGCATCTAGGAAAGTCCTCATTCATGTGGGTTTTCCATTTCTCAGTCAAATGAGAGTCATAATGGATGGAAAAGCCAAATCAAGTCCCTAAAACTAGAGATTCAGTTGCTGGTCAAGATAGTGAAATTGAATCAGTACCATATCCTCAAGGCAACAGCAGAGACTTACAGCCCTTCAAAGAGTTATAGGGCTCAGGGGATCCCTGTCACATCCCTGTTTAAGTCACCGGTGTGGTCCCGGGTGACACCAGATGGACAGCATCGGATGCCAGTGAATAACTACAGATTCCACAGTACGGGAATGAGAATAGCAACTACTGGCGAGATGTCTTGTCTCCACTTGACCGGATCCACGCCCCCCAGTTTGGATGTATCTACTGATCAGGTGACTACCTTTCTGATCTCCTTGAGGAGGGGGGATCCCAAGTGGTTTCCATTCACTTGGAACAGGTAGCTTGATATGCGCATGTTCTTAGCCTCCCAAGGAATAACCATAAGGGACCTAGACCAGGTGAACTGCTGGATGCGGATGAGGGTTCTAGAGTGGATGTTAAGTACATGTGTTACTCTCTTTTATAGTAATATCTGAATCCCCTGAGAAGATTAGAGACTCCTGTTAACTGCTTTGATAGAAAGTTTGTCTCAAGGAAACCCATTTTTGGCTTCTTTTTCCTTGCCTTTCTCACTTTCCAATTTCACTACTAGTGTTTCACGGGATCACCTCTAAAATCAACCACTTCCTTTTGCATCCTTGTCTCAAGGTCCGCTTCTGGTGGAACTAAAACTAAAACCTCAAGGAAGTGAAGCAGATGAAAAAACTGAACGTGCAGGTAGGTGTCCTATGAATCTTTAAACCTTATGTTGAGAAAAAGCATCACCGGTGTGTTACGGTAACCACCTTCCAACCCGGTGAAACAATTATTACCATCTATTACACCTGCCTGTTTTCCAGCTTGAATTCCGAGTTCTGTCAAACTCTTTGAGTAATAATAATCAACATTTAACACACCTACTGTAATATTGGCTAATTGAATATTGAATAAATGATCAAAAATCTCTGGAAGTACCTTGAAAATCTATAAACCTCCAGCAGAAGATACAGGAAGACTGAAGAAGCATGTCAGAAGAGGTAGAAAGATGGCCTTTTCAAAGTTCCAGAAATAAATCAGTAGAGTTACTGCTACATCTACATGACCCCTATGTTTTATGAATTTTTGTGTATATTGTTGCCACATATCCACTTTTCATTTATCATGTACTTGGCTAGTTAGGCTACTGAATTATTTAAAGATATTTCATCCTCTTTAAACATTGTTAAAGGCAGTGTTTAAAGAATAAAAACTTTATGAAGTGGTTACACTTGTAAGATAATTCTAGAGACTGTTTTAAACACTTGGCATCAAGCTGCCACTGTGGCCCAGTGACTTTCTTGCTCTGTAACCTTATTGTGGTCTTTATGTGGGTCAGCTTCACCCTTGTAGGGTCACCAGAAAACTAAGTGGATCATAGTTTCTCCCAATACACTGGCCACCGTGCTCCAACCCCACCGCCAAGTTCAAATTTTCTTCTTTACCTTCCCTTTGTTGACACTAAGTGTTTGTTGTAAGCTCAGAAAATCTTAGCGTGAATAGTAAGTCATAGCCCCCAGTTTCTAAGAAAGGATTTATTTAAACAATAACAACAACAAAACAATAGCAGAGCCTTGGTTTACATCAGAACTGATCTTGTGAGGAGATACCTAAGTTTTGGCTACAGTATCTACAGAGAAAGTCTGCCAAGCTAATGTGTAAAAATGAACTCACTCTCCTATTTGCATCGTGAAACAGTATCTCTCTCTCTCTCTCCCCCTCTTTTAAAGAGAAACAGCCTTCACACTCAGCCCAGACAATCTTAAAGCCATTACCCTTCACATCTCATATGTTAGCCCCGTGCTTTGGCACAAGGCCATTGAGAGCGCAGAAGGAATACATTCTGAGATGAGTGTCCTGATGGCCATGTTTCCATCCTCTGTACCCACGGAGAACCGAGCACTGTGGAAAACATCTTTTGCTGCAGTTATTTCAACTGAATAAGCACAATTTTAACATGAGGCCATTAAAAAACTACTTTGGTTCTGGGAAACTGAGTATTAGAAATATGATGAGCATATTGGAGTTAGTTCAAAACTGAACATCAGGAGTAATTAAGGGAATGGAGAGATTGATTTATGAGAAAAGATTAAAAGAGCTCAATCTGTTTAGCTTGGCTAACAGACAACTAAGTAGGGGATATGGTAATTGTTTACAAGTACTTACAGGATGTAAATATCAAGGCTGGAACAGAGATGTTCAGGCTGAGATCAGAAAGCCTGAATCACTCCAAGTTAATAAAGAGAAAATTTAGTTGACTACCATCCAAAATTGGGTGATAGTTAAGTCCTTTCAGCAGGAATCACTGCTGGGGGAAAATGGAAAAATTAACTCTTTGGGATATTTAAATGTGACATAGCCTCTGTGAGTCCAGGGTTGGTGCAAATTGATCATCAGGGATATTTGGGAAGTACAGAAGCTTCATCATTGTGTGTATGGAAAGAGCTTCCTATACTGTTCAAATGATCTATGGTATTTAGATAGGTGCTTCATAAAGATCAGATTCTAACAAAACAGATGAACACAATACAGGCAGAGAGATATTATTTTAAAAAATACATTTAAAAAAAAGCAAAGTAATTTCTACTTTTGTTTTGAAAAACTTTAACTCAAATAAAACATGATTTAAAAATTCATGACTGAATTAAAATAGAATAGTGTATTAGATTTATTCCGATAAACATGTGATTTGTATATGATTAGTAGCATTATTAATGTACCAACACATTTTTTAAATTAGTAGAAATAAGAAATTCACAGCAATTCATTATATACATTAAATGCTTACTGTATAAAAAAGAATAGGAGCATTACATTATTGAAATAACTCACAAAATATATGTTGCATGATGTGATTTGAATATAAAAATAATTTTAATTATCATTCTAAATCAAACTAATTTAATAAACAGTTATCCTGTAACATTGCTGGAGGTCCTATGTACACATCTCAGAGATCCTATCTGTATCTATCTGTCCATATATTTTTCTCTGTCTTTCTAGTGCTACAAAAAAATGTCATTTTACTTATTTCTGCATATTTCTTCATAAGACAAACACAGAAGCCTGCCTGTTTTTCTTTCTCATGTTCCCCACTCTGTTCGGTTTTGTAGGAAATAAATGAATTAGAGTCTGCCTCCTCCAACCTTCACAAGTTTGTTGTTTATTCAAGAAAAAGTAGGGGGTGCCTGGGTGGGTTCAGTTGGTTGAGCATCTTGACTCTTGATTTTGGCTCAGGTCATGATCTCCGGGTCTGAAACTGAGCCCTGCTTTGGACTCTATGCTCAGTGGAGAGTCTACTTTGGGATTTCTCTCCCTCTCTCTCTGCCCCTCTTCCTGCTCACTCTGCCTCTCTCTCAAATAAATAAGTAAATCTTAAACAAAATAAAAAGTAGAATGAATCATGACCAAGTTGAGGCAGCAGCTGACATAAAGCACAAATACTACTTTTTGGTGTAGACTGGCTTTTAAGTGGATGATTTAAAAAAATATCTGAATGACATTTGTAAGTGGGTCACTCATTTACATGTTCTTCCATAAATTGCCCTTCACTTTCTGCAGAAGCTTTTATTTGAACTAAATGAAACTAAGATTTCTTGTGTCTCTGGATCCATAAATGTGTTGCTTATCTATTAGTTGATCAGGGAAATTGAGTCATTAAGATACACATACACATATACAAGACACCCACACACACTATAGTCTGAAATCTAAGCACCTTTGAGATTATTTTCTCCCTAACTGAAAATTTATTACTTTCCAAAATAGACACAGAGAATGGAAGACTATTTGTCCAAATGATTTGTAAGAGAATTTAAAGTAAATGAAGTGCTTTGTGTAATGCACAGAAGCATTCCTTCAGGAAAACTGTGCATAGACAAAAAGAATCATTGTAATTTCATATAAGATAAATTATAATTTAGGCTCTGAGTTTTTGCATTATCATAGAAAATATATTACTGAACTTTTGAGGGATCATGATGGTTATAGGAAACATGAGTGTACTTTTGTAATTATAAAATTATAAGTATTGTTTCCTGTAGATGAGTATATAAATTAAGTACATAGAATACCAAAAGAATACAAAAAGAGTACATGTAATGCCAACATGAAAACTTATGAAGGCATTTGGCATAAGCCAGTATTATATTCAAATAGGAAAGGACAAGAGCGAGCAGAATTTGTAAATGTAAATGAAGACCTGTAAAAATTCATTTTTCTCATGAACTATAGACATTTCACTAATTTGGATACATTAAGTTGGGTATTTAACATATTCATAATATTACCAAGGCCATCTGATCTCACTTTTGCAGTTCCCTGGGCACGTTTTCCAACTGTATTACATAAAAATCATCTCTCTACAATTAAGGGTGTATTTTTGAAGTATCAACATCACTCTCTTCAAGCTAATACTGCCATAATTTCCAATCAAACCTTGATTTATGTTGGATTATGTGCATAGCATTGTGCTTTCTCAATGTTCCTGAAATCCTTCTGGATTAATTTATATCCATGGGTGGAAAACACAGAATGTCATTTTTACTCCAAGGGAATAAGATTGTCACTAAATCTGAGCAAAACTGTTGTTGAGCTAACATTGGATTATTGTCCAATTTCTATCAAGTGCTCTAAAGAATCTAGTAAATAAATAAATAATGAAAACATTTATTCTTAGAACAGTTAAATCTTGAGTGCTGAATGAAATATATTATTTTCATATCCTAGACTTGTACACTGATGTAGACCATGCTAGATCATGGTGGGAGAGGCAGGATTGTCTAAAAATTGCTCTGGTTTACCTGGACTATGAACCAACAAGAACTGGGGTTTCCTCCTTCTCCTAACATGAGAACCAGCACATAAAGCCAACTCACTATAAGATAGTGGTTGCAATTCTCTGCTGAGGGGCTGCTCCTATAAGCTCCGTGTTTCCCAGGTTTTGGAAACCTGCGTTCAGGAAATCCATGTGAACAGCTGCTATGCAAACCCAGACTGCCAAGGGGCCAAGTGGTCTTCCCCTATTTTGACTGGCAGGTTGCTCTCTTGCTCTCCTGGTAATTGTGGAGGGCAACAAGAAGTCACACACATGCCATGGTCTGGGTTTGCCTCTGTATGGATAAAATGAGATATGGCATGGGGGGATTTATGCGTTCTCGTCTCTTCTCTTGCTGACCTTTGCCTGATAAGTTTTTCTAATGAAGCTGGTCTCTTAACCCATACCCTGTGACGTTATAAAAATTGTTCCAAGTATTTTTGTGACAACTACAAGAAGCCTACCTTGTAATGACAAAAATGAAACTCTCATAAAATATTTGTATAAAAGGTGTGATTGGGAAACCATAGCTGTTCTAAGAGACACTCACCTGGAAACTGAACCTGTATGCAAAAGAATGATGAGTGATGAATGTATTGATAGATATCCAGATATTCATGATTTGGCTATAAAAACGCATACCTTCTTTATTCTCCCTTTCAGGTTAGAACAACATCTATCATTTCTCAAAGAGGGAAATATTTCCTAGAATGTACTCTGCAGGTGCAGTTCACTCCAACTTTCTGTGAAGCCAGACTGGGTCGTGCAGCCAAATCTACCAACACAAGAGTATGGGAAATATATACTTGATTTATTATCCCTTATTGTGGAAAGGAGTAAGTGCTAAGGGATGCAGACAGTCATCACTGCTCACCTCTTGTACAGCAATGACATTTTAACTTGGTTTCTGGAGGGAAGAGAGATAAACTTAGATGTTCATTCTGCCATGTTTAACCTGGGTCATCGATCTATATACACTTCCTGTGATATCCTATCTCTGCTTTTTATAGTTGGAACATGAAGGTACTAAATGTCATTCAGCAAAAGTTGAAGCTGTATATCATCACTTGGCCCAGCCTCTCTCTGCCAAGCATTATTGTGAAAAAGTTAGGTAAGGAGATGGCCTAATTTCACCACAGTCATGTATGTTCTTGAATACCACCAATCTCTTCTCTGTGCTGGATCAACGTCAGAGAGGTCTTAGATGCTCATGGCCCAGGCCATATGATCCCTTCAATACCCACAAGTGAGTGTCTCTCTGGAGTCTATGCTTTGTTGAGTGATAGGACTAGTGGGAATTCTGGGAGCCCATGTTTGGGACCCATCCTCATCTGGGACACCAGAAAGTCCATCCTGTCTGAGCCCTTGCAATTCGTAAAGGGTGTTGTTGTGAAGTTGAGAATGGATTACTGATATACAGGGACCCACTGACTCCTGTTATATTCCAATGTCCATGTTAGTCTCTCCCTACCATCTCTGGCTTTGCTTTGAATACTTACAATTTTAGAAATAAAGATAGAAAATATCACTGCCTCTATCTGTTCTAATTCCAGGATCTCAGGTGTTCACAGAGTCACCAACTTGATTGTTTCATTTTACCTTAAAATGGCTTCTTCCAGGCATGACTCATGGACAATCACTAACCTCTGTCTCTCATTCTACAGCTTTATTGAGATATAATTTACAAGTGTATATATTTAATCAATGTGATATTTTGGTATATGCATATATTTTGAAATGTTTGTCACCATCAAGTTAAGACATCTATCACCTTACACAACCGCTTTTTTTAGTGAGAACAATTCAGATTTACTAAGTAAATTTCAAGTATTTAATACAATATTGCTAAATATAGTTAACATGCTATAAGTAGGATCTCTAGAAACTATTTATCTTGCATACCTGAAAGGGTCTACCCTTTGATCAACATCTCCCCATTTTTCTCACCGGTAACCACCATTCCTCTCTCTGCTACACTGGCAACTCAGAGTCATATGCTAAGCAGATTCAGTGTATGTATTTGGAATATTATTGGAATTGCCTAATTACGGGTTATGAAGGAATTCAAACTACAATTGTGAAGCCAAGCTATCAGTTCACAGAAAAAATCATATAATATATTAATGTTCAATGACTCAAAGACATAAGAGCAAACCAAAGAAAAGTGAAGAAGAACTAAAAATACATGAATAAATGTACATGTTGCACCCTATTCTACATGATCCAGCCAATGTGAAGGCATGGAGAGAAACCCTCATAAGAAGAACATTGGCACTGAGACTAGATTCTTTGGGTCATCTCTATGGCACCATGGGAATGTGATATTGGATGTGTTATTTCAACCTTCTATGCCTCCTATCCCACAGGACCTTTCTGAGATTTTAGCTTGTGCACACAAAAGAGATTTATAAGCCAAAGTTTTATACATCTGTAAGATATTAAAACACGCTTCTGACTTGTTTCAACCTGCCAAGATGACATTGTATCTTCCTATCTTACTTTCCCTCAAGAATTTAAAGGAAAATCATTTACCTTCTTTCACCAAGGTCCCTGAGAGAAAGATTATAATAGAAAAAGTGAAGAAAGGAAAATTTAAAAATAGAAGTTGCACATCTGTAGAAAAAGGAGCCAAAGTCCAAGAAAGATAAAGCACTTTGGATTATTGCTTCTGTTGTTGGAGGGTGAGCAGAAAGCCAAAGATTTTAAAATCCTGACCAAGGCCCCTCAGGGACTGACAGGGCCAGCCAGACTCTCACATCTGGTTTATCTCAGGGGATCTCATGGCTGTGGTATATTGACAAGTTTTCAAAACTATCAAACAGAAATGAATTCCTTGCAGCTAAGTCTGGATAATAGCATGTGGATTATCCCTTTGCACTTTGTTGACATAAACAGTGTCATAGTTTACACTGGTCTAGCAGAAGCAAGCAAAGGGGAGGAAAGAACTTTTAAATTTATTAATTACTTCCTTTTTCCAGAGAAGGCATGGAGTATTAAGTACTCAGAGCCAGACCTCTTCTCATTCGGACAGATCACTGCATTAGTCGAAAGGCCGACAAGGACAATCTGAGAGCATAAAAGTGCCCTAAGGAAGGAAGTCACAAGGGGGGCGTTCAGATTTAGAAAATAGGATATATGATATAAGTTTTAGTAATTGCTTTAATATTAACTGGATAGTCTGTTATACAAAGTACATATGTCATGAGATCTAGCGATTAAAACCGAAGAGTGTCCGTCATATGGGATCACAATTCCACATGGGTGGCCTTACCAAGTCTGTAAGGAAAATGCACGTTGAGAGGAAAAAGGCTAACAAAGAACGTAGTTTTGACTTGTCAAGAGAAAATTAATATCAGTAGCAACAAACAATTATCTAGTGGCAAATGCAAATAACTATTGGGTATGACCTGAATAAGCCCTGTCAACATTTGCACACAGATTTCAGTCTGCTCGAGGGGAGACACAGGGTTCCGTGGTGCTGGCTTTGCTGCCCAGCAGTCATTAATTCTCCCTTATGTTTACAGCCCTCCAAGTTTCCTTTCAGAAGCAAAACATTCACAGTTTGCACCATGCGGTTCTTTGGGGGTTGGCCCAATCCACAGCTCAGGGTGGCCCTTATTAAAGGTGGTCAATCAGCAAGGTCCATCTGATAAGCCAGGAGAGCTGGCCTATGCAGTGCCATGCAGTCAGCAAACACTGCGGGACCTTCATCCATGACCCTGAAAGTTAATGTACTCCATCTTCCATGGCGGTCCCTGCAGGAGACACTCACTCTTACCCTGACATTATGATGTGAAGACCTGAGATCCAGGTTATTCACACCCATGTTGGTACTTAGAGAAGAACCTGAAGATAAACTGGAACCAGAGACAAGTAAAAAAAAAAAAAAAAAAAACAAAAGAAAATGAAAAACTGGAGAATTGCAAAGAAATGGAATTTAAAACCAAATGATAAAAGGGGAAGTTCTAAAACCAAACACATGGAAAATGAATGCTCTCCATTAACTATTCCAAAAAAAGAAAAGTAATTTTTTATTTTCTTTTTTAGTTTCATTAATTTTTGTTTTGTTTTGTTTTGTTTTTTAGTCACTAACATCATAACATATTTTATGTTGTCAGGGATATCCATGGAATAAAATTGTTCTGTTGACTGGGTGTGTGGAAATTGGGTTCTTCTGTAGGCTCACATTAATTTGTTGTGATGTTAGAAAATATTTTAACCTTTCCTGGCATAGATTTCTATTCTCCCTAATTGTTCCTTTTCTCTTTTCTCCCTTTCTGCCATAACCATTTCTGATGGTATTAGGAGATGTTGGGGCCTGGGACTTCCATTATGAAACAAAACCACTTGCTGATCTTGAGGGATTTATGGATGAGGAGAAGCAATACCCCAACAATTCAGTGAGGCCATGGGGTTGGGACTCCAGAGCCCGCCGCTTTGCCAACTGCTATGGGGGCACGGAAAGACACTGCCTGACTATCTATAGAAGACAGAGAATCACTGGTGGATAAAAATTGCACCTGTTCCCTTCTTATCCTCTTATTGTAACAAATATGACTTTCTTGATGAAAGTCAAGTGAGATGTTCATTCCCCGTTTTATTTACTCAGGTGGAATGGACTGTCTCTTGCCCGCCCCAGGGGAGCACATAATCCTGGCCCAGCCAATCTTTAGCTCTGTCATCTCATCTAAAAATTTGCCAAGAATGTGCATTTAGGGGTGCCTGGGTGGCTCAGTCATTAAGTGTCTGCTTTCGGCTCAGGTCATGATCCCGGGGTCCATGGCATCGAGCTCTGAATCAGGCACCCTGCTCAGCGGGAAGCCTGCTTCTCTCTCTCCCGCTTCCCCTGCTTGTGTTTCTTCTCTCCCTTTGTCTCTCTCTGTCAAATAAATAAAATCTTAAAAAAAAAAAAAGAAAAAAAGAATGTGCATTTAGTCATCAGAAACTAACATGGAACAATCTCCAAGAACAGAAGGTAAGAGTCACATGATTTTGTTTTAGTGGAAAATAAATAAATAAATAAATGATCATTATGTATAAAGAAAGTAGATGTGTAGAGTTGTCTATGAAAATGTGATATGGAAAAGCCATGTTAAAAGACTTCAGTTGAAAGGAAAGGAGGGCCAGGACAGAAGAGAGTCAGACAGACTCCCAATCACATCACATGGATAATTCGATAGAACTCACACGGACAATTCGATAGACCTGTGCCTTACATCATCTAGAATGAACCAGTTTTCATGATTCAATATGATGCCTAGGTAAGGGTTTGTGCCAATTGGTTATAAAAACCTTTAAAAATAAAGATGGTCTCAAAAGTAAAATGTTTGAAAGGCATCATAGCTATAAATGAGATCCCTGCTCATTCTGGCAATATGATTAAATATACAGGTTGAAGTTGTGCATTTAGCACAAGATACTGGCTGAGAGGGACAAGTAGTCTTCAGAAAGGGTAATCCGGGAAAGCAAAAGTTCTTAGACTGAAAAACAGAGTGGTTAGTGTGTGGGTTGCTGTTGTGGTTGTTCCAGATGTGTGTCTGTATAAAGTTCAGAGTTATACTACCTGCATGATTCAAGAACTCTCAAACAAAGACTAACAGTTAGAAATTGGCAAAGTCATTCTCAAGGAAGACATCCTTAGTTTGAGACATGGAACTCCCATAAATAGCAATCCACCATGAGGAAAATTCAGTGATAGAAGCAACATAAGGATAGGAATCTAAGTTCTTCAGACAATAGACAATCGGAGGGTGGGGGGACTAACTAAAATAGTTATGTTTAAAAAATATAATTAAGAATGTAAGAAAAAAGAATCAAATGCATAAGAAAGAAGGGATGTTACAAAAAAAGAATAGACATATACAAAAAAGAAATATATTCTATGGAAATTTAAAAAAAAGAGGTAAATTAGAAGATTCAAAATGTCTTGTTAAAAAAATGTCACGGAGTGCCTGGGGCACTCTCGATTGAGTGTATGACTCTTAATCTTGTCTCAGGTCATCATCTCAGGGTTGTGAGAATGAACCCTGTGTCAGGCTCCACTCTTGGAGGAAGTCTGCTTAGGATTCTTTCTTCCTTCCCCTTTGCCTCTTGCCCCCCAGCTCTCTAAAATCGTCATCATCATCATCATCATCATCACCATTATCACATGACAGGCCAAGAGTTTCACAGACAATTCTAAAAAAGGAATAAAACAGAGTAAATTGAAAAGCATCACATATTATTAGGTAACTAAACAGATTCTACCATATCACTCAGCAATTTCACTTCAAATTGAGTGGGGAACTTATATCCATAAAAGAATCTTCCACTTGAAATGTTTATGGCAACTGTATTGATTACTGCCAAACTTGGAAGCAACCAGAATTTCCTTTCAACAGGTGAATAAATAAATAAATTGGTATACTCCAGACAATGAAATTTTATGCAGCAGTAAAAATAAATGATTTATCAAGCCATGAAAAAAACAGTGTTATGCATATTACTAAGTGCATATTATCATTTGGGTTGATACTGATGTGTTAATGTAGCTTCCCCAATTGCAACAAATGTATCACCCTGGTGGTGATGCAGACAGTGAGGGAGACTGTGGGAGGAGTGGCAGGGGTTTTATGGGGATTGTCTAAACTTTCAACTCAATTTTGCTGCTCATCTAAAACTGCTCTAAAAATAAAGTTCAGTTTTTAAAAATGAAGGACAATGAAAAAGGAGGGGAAGGAGATGAAGAAGAGAAAGAGTTATTCTGTTATCAGGGCAAAATGAAAATATCACATAGATAACATTGTGTAGTGTTAGCACAAGAAAAACACACACACACACACACACACACACACACACATAGACATTGCATAAGACTAGGGAGTCCAGGACCAGGCAAACATATAATGGTATATATTTTAACTATTTGGATCCTTGTTTCATATTAAGTATGTATTCCACGTATTTTAAGTAAAGTACTTGAATAATTAAACTATAATATTTAGAGGAAAAGATCGGAGTAACTTTATGACTTCAAGTTTGAAGGATTTCTTCTTTTTCTTTCTTTCTTTCTTTTTTTTTTTTCTTTTTGAGGTGACAGGGGACAGAAGGAGAGAATCTCAAGCAGGCTCCACATTCAGTGTAGCACCCAATATGAGGCTTGATCTCACGACTCTGAGATCATGACCTGAGCTGAAATCAAGAGTAAGATGCTTAACTGACTGAGCCACCCAGTTGCCCCAAGTTTGAAGGATTTTTTAAAGAAGGCTCAGACATACACAAGCAACACAAAAAGAAAAACTGTTCGCTTTGATTTTAATTTACAGAGCAAGAAAACTGAGTGCCAAATAGACGTATGAAAATACTTTTAATCTCACTGAGAGCCCATTATATGATCAATAATTAACAAAGCATATTTTTTTTCACAATAATTAGGTTAATTTTTATGTAATCATGATACCCACATTTGGTAGGATGCATGGTTATAAATTAGTCCAACCACATTAGAAATAGTTTGGCAGTATTAAATAGAGGAGAAAACCCCACTTCTAGGTATCTACCCTGGGAAACTGTGTATCAGTCAAGGGAGATTTTCACATTAGTGCTCAGGGCAGCATCCTTTATAATAGCAAAAAAAGTAGAAATTTCTAATTTCTAAAATGAATTCTAAATAGATTTTGGGTGAATGAATTGTGTTTCATTTATGCAATGGAATATTCCAGAGGAGTTAAATTAGAAAGCCAGTGTGTGTCAACATGCATAAGATATGAAAACAATCTAATGGTAAGTGAAGAAAATTAAACTGTAAAGTAACACATGCATTAATTTATATTTTATGCTGATAGCAGTCAAAACTATAATATTTACGGTTTATGAATGATAAATACCAATTCAGATGTCCATCTGGAGAGGTGGGTGGGGACAGGAGATAAGGTGGCTTTCAAGATGTCTGTAATGTTTCATTTCTCTAAAACACAGAAAAAAAAATACTTGAAACAAACACAGCACAATGTTAACATCTGTTTAATCTTGGGGGTTGGAGTATAGAGGTCTGTTCTTTTATTTTCTGTATCCTTCCATATGTTTAAAGTGGTTTGTAATTAAAATACAACATGGATGAGTAGGGATTAGTCTGGTAGAAAAAAAAATAAAAATGCATTTCAGGCAGAAGGAAGCAAAAGAATTAGTAAATTTTAAAAGAACAAGATGGCTTCAGAGAACCACACATAGTGTGGCATGGCTTTGATCTAAAATGCCAGAGAAGAAGTAGGAGAGAATAGGAGTGAATAATAAAGTAGATCAGAATTTGACCATAAAAGGGTCTTGGGCTTTATTCTATCGAGTGGAACTTCATTCTGTAGGCCATTGTGGACTACAGAACATGTTTTTCCAAAGCGGTCCATATCCTAGTCCCAGAACCTGTGAATACAGGACATTCCATGGCAAAAACTTCACATGTGAGTTAAACACGTTGAAACAGAATTCTCTTGGATTTCCTGGATGAGGCTAATGTACTCACAAGGGCCCGTATAAGGGCAAAGAGGCGAGTCAGGTCAGGAAGGAAATGCAATGAGGAAAGTAGAGATGGGAGGCAGGCATGGTCACAGAGTGAGCTGGAGAAGGCAGTGCAATGCATTCTCCTCTGGAGCCTTCAGGAAGCAGCCTTGCCAGCCCAGTTTATACTTCCTACCCCAACATGCTAAGATAATGTAATTTTGTTGTTTTAAGTCTGTAGTCTTTTTTTTTTTTTTTTTTGACAGCAGCAATAGACAATTAGTATAGATAGCAGTGAAGATGAAATCTTGTGGAAGGTCCTAGACATTACAGGGAATAAGGGAGGAGTAGTGGGGGGAGGGGCAGATGCTGAGGGGAGGAGCAAACGTATCTGCAGTGTTACTGTTTATATCTGTAACAGAGGAATAATATTTACTGCCTTGCTAAAGAGAAATCAGAGTCATCCTTGTTGCAGGATAATTACTGCATGACTCCACTTCAAAAAGGAATCTAAAATGCTCAAACACATAGAAGCATAGAGGAGTGCGGTGGTTACCAGGGGCTGGTGGGAAGGATGCAAAGGGACATTTCGTTCAAGGGGTATGAAGTTTCCAGTCATCAAGATGTTTACGTTCTAGAGATCTGCTGTACTACACTGTGGCTATGAATAGAATAGTGTATAGTGTTCTTACCTCAAAAATCAACCAGTGAGAGGAGAAAATAAGTGAAGAAGAAGATGGAGGAGAAGGAGGAGGAGGAGGAGGAGGAGGAGGAGAGGAGAAAGGAGAAGAACATGTACATAAATACATGTTCTATGGTACGTTAACAACTACATATATTAAAAGAATCTTTCTCTCTTATTCTAGGCAAATGTCAAGACCACACACTACTTTGTTCATACTTCTTCTTCTTTTTTTTTTTAAGATTTTATTTATTTATTTGATACAAAGAGAAAGAGAGGGAACACAAGCAGGGGGAGTGAGAAAGGGAGAAGCAGGCTTCCCGCTGAGCAGGGAGGTCGATCCAGGGCTGGATCCCAGGACCCTGGGATCATGACCTGAGCCAAAGGCAGATGCTTAACGACTGAGCCACCCAGGAGCCCCTGTTTCATACTTCGGGGATAGCTTTCTCACTTATGATTTATTTTGTGGAAAGTTGCATGAGTTTCCAGAGTCAAGCTACCAAGATGAAAATATGTTTTAAGAATAGGATATAGGGGCGCCTGGGTGGCTCAGTGGGTTAAGCCGCTGCCTTCGGCTCAGGTCATGATCTCAGGGTCCTGGGATCGAGTCCCGCATCGGGCTCTCTGCTCAGCAGGGAGCCTGCTTCCTCCTCTCTCTCTCTCTGCCTGCCTCTCTGCCTACTTGTGATCTGTCTCTGTCAAATAAATAAATAAAATCTTTAAAAAAAAAAAAAAGAATAGGATATCAACAGATAAAAAGCACAAAGGAAAATGCATATATAATTTTCTTACCCTATTACAGTTTCTACATCTGTCTTATGGAGCAAATTTTAAAATTCAGGAAAAAAAATCCTACCATTTTCCAAAATATCCCTTTCAAATTTATATCCAATTTGAGCCTGAAATGTTTTGGCAAATGAAGGGAATATACAAATACACAACTCTTAATATGCCAAACCTCCCATCTTCTAGCAAACAAAATCAAATTTTTAGCTATCAAAAATGGTAAAACAGAAAAAAGCTAAATCACTACATTTGAAATAAAACTATGGTTAGAATCAGTTATGAATTAGCTGATTCCTCATTGAATAAGCTGTCTAATATCTAATGTAAGTTGGGTTTAAATCCTTGGTGTTTGTAAAGATTAAATAAGACATTTTATCATGAAATCACTATATTGATACACTAGTTTACAATTTCAACAATTGCCGGTGACCCTGAAACCATGCAGGAGTTAGGGGCTTCAATCCGCGCACAGTTGAAAATCTGTTGATAACTTTTGACTCCTCCAAAATTTAACTAATAGCCTACTGTTGACCGAAAGCCCTACTGATAGTCGATTAACACATATTTTTTTATACCATATATATAGCATCTGCTTCCACTCAGCTGATGATCAGGCAGTCCTGGGATCAAGCCCCGCGGCTGGCTCTCAGCTCAGCAGGGAGTCTGCTCTCCCTCTCTGTCAAATAAATAAATAAAATCTAAAAAAAAAAAAAAAAAAAAAAAAAAAGGAGGGATGTTTGGGTACCTCAGTCGAATAAGTGTCTACATTTGGCTCAGTTTATTATCCCCAGGGTCCTGGGACTGAGCCCTGCGTCAGGCTCCCCGCGCAGTGGGGAGTCTGCTTCTCCCTCTCCCGTTCCTGTGCTTGTGCTCTCTCTCTCTTTCTGCCAAATACATAAAATCTTTGTGTATATAGATAGATATAGATATCTAAATATATGTATATAGAGAGAGAATATATCTTAAAACAAAGTAAAAAAAGTAAATTAGAGAAACTACATTTTCAGTACTGTACTATATTTATTGAAAATAAAAAATCAAAAAAAAAAAAAAGAAAGAAAGAAAAAAATCCACAAATAATAAATAAATAATCCATACAGTTGAAAGCCATGTTCTTCAAGGGTCAACTCGATAACCTACGGATTTAGATGAACTAAAACTTGCAGACCATTAAAGAAAACAGAACTGATTTGTAAACAATCTTTAAACAATTACAGAGGTATGCATCATACTTCCAAAACGATATCTTTGAGACTTGAACAATCATTCTGATGTCAAGCTAGACAAGATGTCTTGCAAGAAAAATACTGCCAGGATGCCTGGGAATTCCTGCACCTGAGACAATGTGGTGGTAGGTAAGAGGTACCACTTTCCCCACTGCTTCGAAAAATCTGCTTGTTTTCTGGTGTTGAGTACTTGGCTTCATTAACATTTGTACAAGCTGGTTCCTTAGACTTAATTTCTCTAAGGTTCAATCCCTCAAAAATTTAAATTTTTTTGCATGTATCAGTTGCAACTTTCATCATAAAGTGTCTTTCTGAAAAGTTAGGTTCAAAGAGTTTTAATGAAGAGTGAATTTGTAAGTTCTACGTAAGATTCCTTCCCAATTACTCAAAAGCCCCAAAGTAGGCTGTACTCAAGAGTGGAAATTCATACAAATTTTAAGGAAGATTTTTTCTAATAATCTCATGCTATTATTAAATATAGAACTGCAACAATAATAAAACATTAAAAAACATTGGAGTATGTTTGTCTGCACTTGGAAAAAAAGAAAAACAGCTTTTTAAAATAGTTTTATGTAGTTTTCAGGGACATCTTCAAAAATCCCAATTAAAAAAAATACATTTGTACTGTAGAATAATTGTAGATATATGAAAAAGGTTGGAAGATCCTGCTGAGAGTTCTTGAATATGATTTACCCAGTTTCCCCCTAGTTAGCACTGAGAATAACCACAGGGCACTTGCCAAAACTAAGAAACTAATATTGGTACAATACTGCCAAGTAAACTCCTGGCTGTTTAGAGTTCACTGGTTTTTCCATTAATGTTTTTGTTTGTGGGTTTCAGAATCCAGTTTAAGATAGCACATGACATTTAGCATATTATTTTAAAACTATAGAAAATCTTAAACATGGGCTTTCAACACATTTTCCAAAATGCACACAGCCAAGGGCAGTTCTGATCCATGCTGCTCGGTTTCTCATTCTTTCTCCAAAACACAAGCATTCCAGACTCAAGCACATTGTTGTATCAGTGCGTTGTATCACTGAATTAAAGCTATTTGTAAACTTTAAACATAACAGATGTTTCTACATCTGCATAAACTACCAGCCTTTGAAAAAATCGTTCAGTGTGCATTTGGTGTTTTAAGACTGCCTCCCTTCAAATATTTACTCTCTGCTACAAGTGCTTGAAATAAACACTGTCCCCGGATCTGGATGATACAATGCCCTCCCTCCACTGTCCCAAGTTTGCCCTGGCTCTCTTTACCTGATCCCATATTTTTTATACCTTCCTTATTCCCACATTTTTCCTGTTTACCCTACTTACCTGAGGTGGTTTCCTCTTCTTGAGGGCCATTTTTTTTTTTTAATTAAAGAGGGGGAGAGAGAGGGACCCAACCTGGGGCTCTACCTTACCATGCTGAGGTCATGACCTGATCCAAAATCAAGTCAGATGCTTCACTGACTGAGCCACCCAGGCCCCCCTTGAGGACCCTTTACTAACTGGTTTTTCAACAAGCAAATACTATGTGAAGATGTAATGAGCGTCAGGTTCCTCCTAATGCCGAAGTTCCATTTCATCCTCCTGGGATCACATCTGCTGCCACTTCTCAAAGATACAGATGTTGCTTTTTGAAACCAAGATCTTGCTAGACAGTTCACTTCAAAACCCTCCTTATGCAGTGAGGCCCAAAGAACTCCCTCATGCCCAGCACAGAAGGCTGCTGTTTGTGGATGTCTCTATCAACGAGAACAGCAGCAGAAATATTAAAACTAGGTGACAGTTGTATGCTATTCTGGATGCTTCGGGTGTGACTGTTAGGGTACTCATTTAACAATTGAGGTAACGGAGTCTGCAGGTAGTTAAGGGACATTCTGTCTTCAAGCTCATTGAAACAACTTCCCACTGGGGCCTTCGCTGTGTGGTTACCAGGCAGCAGTGACCCTTGTTGGCTAAACTGTACATCAGACCTGGAGTTTGGAGTATCCCTTGCAGGGAACACACCCAGTTTGGACTGCCTCCCCAGTCATCTGGCACTGAATGCTGCGGTCTTCCTAAAAGACAGTGATGGCCCTTGTGCTCTGTCCTCTCTTGTGGCAGACAGAGCTCTCTTTGGCAAGACTTACGAGAGATCACAGCCAGCCCTGGGAATCTGAAGCCACTGTCCCTCTTCCTCGATGATCTGATACAAGCTATTACTTCTGCTTTTTCTTGTATCAGCTCAATTTTCTTCTCAATGCCTGCATTTTCTTTTCATTGGTTTTTAAAACTGACTCTTACATCTTTTTTTTTTTTTTTTTTCTTCCTTCCACCTGTTATCAACTCCACTTGGAATGATTCCATTCTCCTGGGCCAGCTAGTGGATTTCTGCTTTCTGGGGCATCAGCTTTGCAAAGAACCACATTTACAACCAGCATGTACAGAATGTTTCTCCCCAGTGCAAAGACAGATACTTGTAAACTGAAACTATTTATCCTAGATTAACTTCATGTGGTTATCCTAAGCAGAACAGAAATGTATCTTTTAGTAGGATCTCTTTGGAAAGAATTTCTTTACTTAGAGAGGAGTTATCTGCAAGGTCTGCTGACATATCTGTGGGAAAAGAGGTAGGGATCAGCCTGAAGACAGGACTTTCAGTAGAAAACAACTCAAACTCTTTGAAAAGGCACAGAGTTTCCTAACTTCCAAATGCTGAATACATTTTATATAAAAGGAATTTAAGAATTTCAAGATCAGTCCTCTAGTATCAGTTACATGTATTATAAAAAGAGAATACTTTTAGTATTTTTAAAATAACAACACACATTTAAAATACAAATTGATAACCAAAATATAATACAAAATGGAATATAAATGTTCAGTTGAAGGAGGTTAAATATATGCATCTATATGGGTGGGTGGTTTCTAGGCTCTGTATATGCACATACATATAAATACACTTCTATTTATATTATTTATATGTGAATGTATATTCTATATGTATGTATCTACTTATTAAGGTCACTCATGCCTTATATGACAGTGCTTTGTAAATATAGATGTAATAAAATCATTTAGTGCCTATTTCAAAAGTTACAAAGACTACTAATCTATTTTAAGAACTGGGTAAAGAAAGACGTTCAGTGCCCTTTTCCAGTTTCAATTTTCTCTCAGTTAGAGACAATCTATTTAAAATAATTCTCTTAAATCAACATGAGAAGCACATTTCCATTGTTCCCAAAAGCCTCCTTCTTTTTATCTGGCTTTTTATTCCCCTTTTTGTTTACTTTGTGCTTTTGGTTGGGGAGCAGCCTTTGTTTTTTGTGCCTTTTCTTGTCCCTTTTTTCCACTAGATCTGCTCTGCTGACTGTCCCTCAGGTGTTCCTTCAAGAACCTTTTCTAAATGCAAAAGCAAATAAGAGGAAAAATGTCAGCTTCCATGGTTGGCAAGACAACAAGGCTCAGAGGGTAGGAAGCAGGTTCGTGGCAAGCAGCAGCAGGCTTCGCAAATGGGCCCTGGGCACGGGAGCGCCGGGCCGTGCCTGCAGGTACACCGAGTTCTGAAAGAGCTCTCCCTTCCCAGCACTTTCTGTTTATCAAATGCTGCCCCGTTTGGGCTGTGCCACAGTGTATTTCTCTAAGGTTAGAACCCAGCTGTGTCCAAGAAATCAATAGAGACAGAAAAACACATGTGCAGCCCAAGTGTTTTACGGTGACAGGGGTATGGTGGTTCAACTAGTGCTCCCTATCACTTGCTTTATTTAACACTCATGAAGTTTGCCTCAAAAACCTCTCAGAACAAGTTTGATTAGGTGAGTATCGTGATGCTATCCAATTATGAAAATCATGAGATACCTTCCCAGTTATTTAAAACACTGACAGAAAATCACTGCAAACTAATTATAAGGTCTATCATACATTAAGAATTGCTATACTTTCTCCTACTTGTACCTTTTTTTTAATCTTCAAGAGCACTAGTTATTAAAAGCAGCATTGGGGATTTATACAATTAATGTAATTCTTCACACAACAAGGAGATGGGCTGGAGAGTGCTTTGATTTTTCTAGAACTTTTGTGGAAGTTTTAAAAACCCCAGAGAAATAAGAGCAGCTAGCTTTTAGGATGGGTTGAACTCAGAATATAAAGTTTTACTTTTTACCACTATCGGTGCCTAACATACATTTTGTCAATTTGCCCTTCCCTGATCCTTAGGAGCATCCTGGGAAAATCCAATAGCTTTTAGGTGATTTTAATTCCAATCTGGTCTCCATTAAAGTTCTAATCGATCATCCCTCAAACACGTCTGTCCTATCCCTTCTGAGACCACTCTGGGGCTGGTTAAGCCATGAGGAAAGGGAGCAGCCACCATCTTCCCTTTCCTTTTCCTTTCTTACTCCTGCCTCCACCTGCCTTTCCTTCAAGGCTATAGTGGGGGAGGTGATTCAAAGGAAGAAGGAAAGATCTACTTCTGGACCTTGAGGGCATCCCGACTCACCACTGCCCTTTGGTCCTGCCAGCCACTGTGTGTCTTTCTCAATGCTCTTTCCTCACTGACATCATGCTCTTGCTGGGGCAACTTTGCTTCTTACCTTTCGTCAGGCCGATCCAGGGTCGGACTTTTTAGATTACCTTGCCCTGGGAGGTAGCTGCTCTGGGGCAGGTTTTTGTCAGGATATCGATAGCAAAGTTACCTCCTGTAAGAAGCCATGTGTCCCAAATAAAAATAGAGAATTCTTTGTCCCATGAAGCACTAGAGTTTCTGCATTGCTCCCTTTCTTCTTGCCTTATCTGTGTGGCTCATCCAGCCAGCTTCCTGTTTTTGGCTTCTTCAGGCTTAAAACCGACACCTGCCTCCATCAACATGTATACAAAACCCCTGCGGCATAACCCAACCTTTGCAAGAATGTCCTGAGGTTTGACTACTTCTGTTATAATTTGGGATATGACTGATAAAGAACATTGAGTCAGGGAGTGTTCTACAGCCTTCTGTAGTGCAAACAATTCCCCAATTTTTGTGTGTTCTTTGATGCTGCCACAGCCGGCTGGGGTGCGGATAACCGTGCACCATTTCTCCCCCATGGAAATGGGCTGGAAAATAACATAACACTTTAATTTTTGTAAAGTTCTTGCTACCTTATTAGCAAAGATGCCTTATACGAAGGATATCTAGAGCCATTTTTCTATGCACTGTAAGAAATCTGAACCAATTTAGTCATGTCTTTACAAATCCTGTCTTTAGAAGTGATGAGAAGTTCACTGACTGTTGTTAACTTCCCAGGCTTTAGTGACTTTGAAACAACAGAAAAAGTTCCAAATATCCTGATAGAAATTTTTTCACCAATTATTCATTTTCACTTTTTACACAATATTTTCAAAGTGGAGTAGGTTAGCCTGGCAAATCAGTCTTGCACCATGGCACAAGAAAGACGGACATAATTTTTCAGCAGCTTCTGGAAAATACTGATGATTTCTTACGTGTTGACTCAGTGGTGGTCAGAGGTAGACTCTAAGCTATTATGTTCCCCATCATGGTGGCCCTCTATATTCCTCCCTTACCCAGTCGGGATCACAAGATTCTTCTGTGCTCCATATTGGAAAATTCCAGACCACCTTCTTGATGTATACCTTTTTTGATGAAACCTGAAGCTTCTGAACTACTGCATAAATTCCTATTATTTCAAGGCTAATCCTTAGCACAGGATACCCAGGGGTTGGCATATCCTAGACCCTCATTTGAGAACCCCCAAATATCCGCAAACTTATTGAGCAAAGGGGTTGTAAGTATGTTCATTTATTCTGCAAATCTATATCATTTTTAATAATGACAGTGATCTCCCCTTTCTTATAGAATCATGCTTAATAGTAAGGGATGTAGTTAATACCTGTGGTGACTGTATAATGTAGGAATTAGGAGATAAACTCATGAGTCAGACCACACCTGAAATCGTATCTTGGTCCTCCTCTACAAGCTGTGTGACCTGAACAGGTTACACAATGTCTCAATGCCATAATTTCCTCATCTGAAGTGTCAATATAATAATAATATCTACACCATAAGTTTGTCGTGAAGACTATGTTGATATATTGAAAATATTGGATATATACATCAGTGAGTGGCACATAGCATTAGAGTCCTTTTTTATTATTAATACTCTTATAAATCACATTCAAATTTTTACTTGATCCTCTTAAGAAGGTAATGAAGTATGTCAGATATTTTAATTTTTTCTTCTATAAAAATGGAAAATTAAATTTTTAAGACTTTTTTCTAGAGAAGTTTAAAGTCCACAGCAAGACTGAGAAGCAAGTTACAGAGATTTCCTATATGCTGTCTGCTCCACAACTGCATAACCTTCCCCAGCCTCAACATCCTCACCAGAATGGTACACTGAGAACTACTGATGAGCCAATATTGACACCTTATGATTACTGAAAGTCCATAGCTTACATTAGAGTTCATACTTGGTGGTGTACATTCTATGGGTTTTGGCAACATGTAATGACATGTTTCCATCATTACGGTATCATATAGAGTATTTTCATTGTCCTGAAAATCCTCTGTATTCTGCCTATTAATTCCCCAACACAATCCCTGACAACCACTGATCTTTTTAGTGTCTCCATAATTTTGCATTTTCTAGAATGTCATATAGATAGAATCATACCATATTCCTTTTCATACCGTAACCTTTTCATATTGGCTTCTTTCCCTTAATAGTATTCATTTAAAGTCCCCTACATGCCTTTTCGTGACATGACACTCATTTCTTTTAATGCTCAATAATACTCCATTGTCTAGTTGGACCACTGTTCATCAAGGACATCTTGATTGCTTTCAAGTTTTGGCAATTACAAATAAAGCTACTATCAATGGTCATTCCAGGTTTTTCTATAGATGGGTTTTCAACTCCTTTAGATGAGTACCAAGGAGTGTGATTACTGGATTTCATGACAAGAATATATTAAGAAACCTCTGAACTATTTTCTCCAAGTGACGGCACCATTATGTGTTCCCACCTGTGAAGAAGGATGAGTTCCAGAGCCCAACATGGTGATGCACATTAAGAAAGTTCTGTGTCAGATCTCAGAAATGCTTTCTTCCAGAGACAGAAATTAAATGTCTAAAAGATTGGAGTATAATGCAAACCTCATAATATTTACACTTTGATACCTTCTAAAATATAACATTAGGTGAATGTCATTTATATTTCTTCTAAATTCTCATTTTTATAAAATTAATTAGCAACATAGGAAAAATTGACTTCCAAATGAAATGCTAAATAATTTTAAGAATAATATAGAAATTATGTAAAATATTCTGAAGGAATAAACAAAATAATAAATTTTGTTTCAAGGACATGGGATTATATGTATTTTTATGCGCACATTTCTATTTTATGTATGTATGTTTTACACGTGCTTTTCTCTCTATTTTGAACAAAGGTTGACATTAGAGTAATACTTGAATCTATGTTTTTCTGATGAACAATTACAAAGGACTCTGTCAATGTCATGTCAAAATCAAGGATTATTTTTAAATTCGGGGATGTGCCTCATCCTGAAGATTATTATTAACTAATCACAATTGGCAGAGGTAGAAAACAGAGTTTGAATTCATAGAAACTATATAAACAATCTACAGAAGTCATATGGGCTATAAGATTCCTGGTTGGAAGGACCTAAAACTTGGTCCTGTTGGAATATACAGCAAGAAATCAAGTGACCTCATTGATCTGGAAGGACTCCTCATTGAGAGTATTTGTCATCACTTCAAACTAACCTTTAGCTTTGTGGTGTTGCCTCTGAGAATTCCTGTACCTATACAAATGCCCTGTTGAACCCCTCCTGAGGCAATACCAAAGCCTTAAATATCATATTAAAATTTACATTGTTTTATTTTTCACTATAGAAATACATTGTTAGTAGTTGGGATCCTCAAACTATAGCTAAAAAGTCATTATGAGGGATATTTTTTTCTTCCTCACTAAGAGGTAATGTGTCCACAGCAAGGTTTGGCTTCTGGCCATGGTCACACCAACGGTGAGCAGAGAGTGCTCTCTGGGAGCCAATGTGTCACATTTGGTGCATTTGAGCAGAAGGCCTGGCTATAGCTCTCTGCTCAACGAAATTTCCAGACACTCTCAGAGGTACATTGTTGGAAAGGCCATGGGCTAGGGCAGCAACGTGCAAAAACCTCTCAGGCTAAATTAATTATACTTCTGGAAATGGTGGAAGAAAAGAAAACAAATAAAGAAAGTGTGGGATCTGGGGAAGTAATTTACTTTTAAATAATTGCTGGGGAATTCTTAGGTGATGTTAGGGCACCAAAGAAGGAAATATTATCTCTGATAACTAATTCTTAGTGAGGACCTACAGAAGTGTAGCTATAACCTGATACCAAACTTAGGTCTGCAAAGAACACACAAAATCTATATGGCAAGATCTCAGAGATATAAATTCAGGGAATTTATAACCACTGAATAAATTAACTATCCTACATAATTAGACTTTGGGTACATAGAGCATGAACTGTGTCTCTTTCATATTGTTCTAGTAAGCAGTCTGTAACTGGGACAATAATCTAGGCTAAAGTCATATATTATGGAGTCATTGTTATTTCTGAATTTTAGGAGGAAACTATAGGTGAGAAGGAGGTCAGTCTCAAGAACTGTGCAGGGTCTAGGATTTTATCTTAGTGTCAAGCCAACAAGTTTGCCTGCCCCATTTTCATAGGTTCTGGCAGAAGACACAGGGCATCCTAATAAGAGACAAGCAGCAGTAGCTAGCTTCAAATCTATTTCTATCAACTATCTATGCTGTTCAGAGACAAGCAGCAGTAGCTAGCTTCAAGTCTATTTCTATCAACTATCTATGCTGTTCAGACCCCACAGGGTGACACAGGTGGCCCATAATGGACACTTGTACATAGTAGGTTGCACTGCAGAAGAGGAGCACCTAGCTTGAGAAATCTATTGTTTCCATAGGATGAGAAGTTGGTTTGCTCTTTGTTTTGAGGGAGACTTCATGTCAGCTCTCAAATTCATTCATTGAAAACACAACCCAAAGAAATTGCCCAAGGAAAGAGTGGTCAAAATTTTATGCTCTTGGTGCCCATTAAGAAAGTACCCAATGGGGCGTGCCTGGGTGGCTCAGTTGGTTAAGCAACTGCCTTCAGCTCAGGTCATGATCCCAGCGTCCTGGAATCGAGTCCCACATCGGGCTCCCTGCTCCTTGGAGAGTCTGCTTCTCCCTCTGGCTTTCTCCCCTCTCATGCTCTCTCTCACTGTCTCTCTCTCAAATAAATAAATAAAATCTTAAAAAAAAAAAAAAAAAGAATGTACCCGATGATCCATGACAGGTGGGTGGTCTACCCAACAGTTGCCCAGGGAAAACCTAGAGGAGAAATGATATGTGATTAGGAGTAAACCTTAGGAAACACAAACATTTGAAAATATTTGGAACAGCCAAGAAAGGAGTAATAGGGGAAAAGGAGAAAAATCAGAATAGTATAAAGAGTGAAAAGGATGAAAAAGGTATTAATGAGGGAGTAGTGATGACAGCAATCTGCCTGACAAATACACAACACCAAACCATTCGGAAACTGGAGACGTGGTTTACAATTTTTTTTTTTTTAATTTTGTTTCAATATCCCTTTGTATTGTTAAAACTTTTGAGAAGCTGAAAGCTTTTGTTTATGTGGGTTATATCCACTGAGAGTTAAAAGTTGAGTGTGAGAACATTTTTAAGTATTTATTAATTAAATCTTTAAAATAACAGTTGGTTTTATGAAAAACTCAGTATATATTCTAAAACCAAATATAATGAAAACATTATTTTTCACTTTTGCAATTCTATTAAATGTCTCTCTTAAGATATCTTGATTCTTATACCTGCCTCTATAGTCTTCATGTTGCCATAAGCTATTTAGATTAAAGTATATGAACAAAATCCAGCATCACAGAGGCATGTGGTTGGAAAGAGTGGGGGTGATATAAGTAACCTGTTTCAGATAAGTGGGGATATTCTTGTCTAACATTATACCAAAATTTCCAAGGTGGTAATTTTTAATAGAAGTTGAAATATTGAAACAGAAAAAATCATTTTTTGCCCTGTTACATTCAAATTCATTGATGTATTTTCCATCTTGAATGGATATTTTAACCACAAATGATTATGTAACATGTACAGATCATTTGGAAAGTATTGTTTTATTGAGTAATGCTGATCTTTCAAATGTTGACATTTCATTATACAGTATTAAATATCACATTAATTAATTTCACCAGCAATCATCAGAAAAGTATTTAAGAATTAGATATACCAGTCTCACAGTGGTGGATACAAGCTTTCCAAATGTTTAATTTTCATTGGAAAGTTCGGATTTCATCATTGAAAAGTATTATCAAATGTTTTTCTTAAAATAGCAGGTTTAATTTCTTTGTTCGCTATCAAGAAAATGTCCACCAAATATTCAGTTCTGAATAACATATTTGTTCTGTCAGTCTTTCTTTCAGGTAAAAATGGTAATTTGTGGGGGCAAGGGGGCAGTTAGTTTAGCTTACAACTCAGACAAATATAGGAGCCCGGATATAGTCATTGACTTCTGTTATGCAGTAAAAGTGTTTCATAGAGTTTCCATGTCATCACATGGCATTATTAGAGAGTTAGAATTTAATGAAAAGGATAACTTTTGTGTTTCACCTCAGACAGTCTCAAAAAAATATTTTCTTGTTTTGTGTTGTCTTCCTCACAAGTTCTTGGCTGTAAATACAACAACTACTAGTATTTTGGTGCTATTCCCATGACTCATGCTAGGAAACCAGCAGTTTTACTTAAATTACTTTTGCAACATCAGTGCAAACAGCATAAGAAAGACAACAAACATCTTAGTATTATTATGAAAATAGCTTGACTGTTACAGTGAACATATCTAGGGGATCCCAGGGATCTGAAAACTTTATTTTGAGAACTGCTATTTTAGAAAAGTGAAAGCCCCTTCCTTCAATTACTAATTCATTTTTGTTGCTGTTGTTGTTTGTTTTTATATTCATTTTAATTTCTCTGTTCTCCTCCTCTCTCTCTTCAAATGTGTGTGTGAGCATGTTGGAACTGCTTGGGGTCTAATTAAAAATTAAAGAAAGCCTAATTTTATTGAAGGATATTTTTAGCTATTCTTTGTCTTCCTCAGTGATATTATTTCACTTTATGTTAATAAAGTAGATTTTAAATTTTTATTAAGGACTTCATCTTTAGAGCAGTTTTGGGTTCTAGTTTTAGTTTTAGTTTTAGTTTACCAAAACCCAGGCAAAGGTACGATTTTCCTCACACATGCACAGCACCTCATTCTCAACATCTTCTGCCAGAGTGATACATTTGTTACAATCAACCTACTTTAATACACTAGTCACCCAAAGTTCATAGTTTGTATGACGGGCTTACTTCGAGGCTCACAGAAGCTCTGACTCCCTTTTTCATCTGTCTCCTTAATCTTGGGGGGCAGTGGTTTGTCCCATATTCCTCCTTTTTTATGAATTCAAGAGGAGTGGTTGGTTTTCCAGTCTGATCAACTTTTTATTTGTGTTTAGGATGGAGTAGTTACTTCCAAGCTCCTTATTATATGCAGAAGCAGAAATCACAAGTCTTAACAGAGCATGTCTGAGTATATATCTCCTCTGTTTTGGAGACTAATCTTCTAAAAACCCCCTCAGTTTCTGGTTAGACTAAGAATGTTTCTGAGTCTGTATCTATAACTATCTTCTTCATGTTCAATAGCCTCAAAATAATCACAGAAACTTGACCTGAACACATCATCTAATCTTACATATGCCAGTATTTTTTTAAGTTTATTTTGATAGAGAGAGATCACAAGTAGGCAGAGATGCGAGCAGAGAGAGGGAGAGAAGCAGGCTCCCCACTGAGCAGAGAGCTTGATGCGGGGCTCAATCCCAGGACCCTGAGATCATGACCTGAGCTGAAGGCAGAGGCTTTAACCCACTGAGCCACCCAGATGTCCCCATATGCCAGTATTTTAGATGAAGGCAGAAGGATCAATCAGCAAGACCAGAATAAATCTCATAACTTTTTACCATGAGGACTTGACAACTAATTGACACTTACTTTTTTTATTAATCCATCTGATTTTCAAACCATGCATTATATGTATTCGCTGAATTTAAAACAAAGAGAAGTTGCATCAAATTAGAATATAAAAAGAAGAGGCAGTGTGGCACCTGGCTGGCTCAGTCAGTTGAGCATCCAAGTCTTTCTGTTGGCTCAGGCCATGATCTCATGGGTTGAGAGATCGAGCCCCATGTTAGGCCCCACTCCCAATGCAGAGTCTGCTTGAAATCCTCTCTCTGCCTTCCCCCTTCCCACCTCATGTGCTTTCTCACTCTCTCTCTCTCTCAAATAACTGAACAAATAATTTTTTTAAAAAAGATGAGGTAGGGCAAAAAGACCTATTTCTGAGTTTCCATGCAATCTGGCATAAACTGAATATTTACAGAAAGCAAAGTTTATTTCATTACATCTTAAACAACTAAAAATACAAAGGATATTAGAAATTGTTCAGATCTCTTGGATTAGATTAATGTATCTTAGAATGACTTAGTCATAATAAATATATTTACATTAGGAAGCTTATTCATTACCATATACAGTTGAAAGTATAATAGTATATGGTCTTTCTAAACTGTAGCAGGATAGTATTTTGAAACACTATTCAACTGTTTTTCTTTCCTAGTTCTCTTTTATCTTATTGTTCCTCCCCCATTAAAATAATTCTGGTAGTGCTTTGAGAAAGGAAAACACAAAGAACAGAATATAAAGTAATCGTCGAGTAATTGATTTTGACTTCCAAAAGAGCTCTTAAAATCCAAAGCTGACATGTGACGTGAATATATTTTTGATTTATATAAATATGGAATTGGAAAAAAGAAAAATGATTTAAATAATTAAAAATTCATTTAAACATGTACAACACAGAGAAATGTAAATAACGGATATTTGAATAAGAAAGACAATATGCAGATATACTAGTCCTTTTCCCAAGCAGATAGATAAAGATCTCAAAAGATTAGCAGGGGGAAGGAAGCTAGAGAAGTGACTAGTCTCTAGAGCCTGATGGTATCCCAGAAGAAGCCCGACACTGCCATCCCTTGGCTCTGTCCAGTGGGAATGGCTGGACCCCTATATGTTTAAGGGAAATCTGAAATAGAGAGGTCTTCTACATGGTTCACCTGTAGCCCACGGTTGTGGAAACCTTGTGGAGAAGCTCCAGAATATGGTGCCAAACCAGTAAAATAGATAAGGCTATGGACTTGGATATAGCTTCAGAAAATTCTGATAATCTTGACCTTCATAGAGAAAGAATCAAGTCCCCTAAGAGGGGGTGTGGCAGATGCTCTTTTCCAAATATGACTGCAGCAAGTACTCTCATTCCACATGCTGTTTTTACTATGTGAGTCTGACAGGCCTACCATCAAGAAGTAGGGTCTGTGTTTCTTCTTGAAGCTGGTGGGGTTACAAACAGAAGTGACATGATGGGATTCCAATGCTAAGTAATAAAAGGCAAACAACTTCTGCCTGTTTCTCTTCAATGTTTTTGTTCTTGGAACCCAGCCATCCATGCTGTGAGGAAGACCAAGCAGCCAAGAGAAGCTTCATGTAGGTGTGAGGCCAACAGGCCCAGCTGAGGTTGCAACCAACAGCCAACATCGATTTTCAGACATGTGAGTAAAAGAAAAGTCTTTAGATGATTCATGTCTCCAGACTTCATGTATTCCAGATGAAGCCCAAAAATAGCTCAGAATAGAAACAAGCTGTCCCTGCTGGGCCTTTTCTGAATTCCTTGTTCTCAGAATCCAAAAATATAATAAAACAGTTGTTTTATGTCACTAAATTTGGAGAACTTTGTCAGGAAGGATCGATAACTGGCACAATGGGGTGGGGAAAAGGAGTGGATCTGAGAGGGTAATGGAGGGGCAGAAGCTGGTCTTGGGAAAAGTAAGCAGAATATCTAAGTCCTTAGACTTGTGCCTAGAAGTCACGGCAGGGTCCTTAGCATCAGGACCAGATTCCACAGTAGGTGCCTCAACACCTGGCTAAGTGAGTTACATCTTAGTGAGTATTGTCACGGACACAAGATAATACAGGGACAGACACCTTTTCCTGATGTCATGACAATACGGTTATTTGTAGATACTTAGGGACACTACGGAAGAACGGAAGAACATATGAAATAGAAAGAATCATAAATTGACCAACTTTCATCTTGAAATATCCACATTCAAATCATATTTGAGTTGGCATGACTCAGGTTTTCTTTGCCGTTTTTGGATTATTTCAAATTTAGTCAATGAAAATAAAGTCCCATTTTACCTTTTTTAAATCTTAATTTTATAAAATGTCTCACGTGCCAGCTAAATATTTTTTGGAGATGCTTACAGAAATAGGCATTGCTCTGAGCAGATGATATGTATTATCACATGCCCCTTCACAAAGTTTCAAATTTTAATTGGGAAATAGTGTTTAGATTGGCAAATTCAAACCACAGCTTTGTCTTCAATGGAGAAAATTTGAATAGAAACTAACAGCTCTTTTTGCTTTTACTCTTTTATTTTATTTTACTTCTTATTAATGTTAATTACAGTAAGATATAAGTATGACACACTTTATCATCTTTAAGTGTACAACCCATTAGTTTCTGCTTCCACTTTTAATGATTCATTCTGTACTTTATACCTCTCTAGGGATCTCATACAAACTCTCAGAGAGGGGTCTTAAGAAAAGAATATTAGTTTTACTCATAAATGACAAGCTAAGTTTCTGCTAGTGATAACTGACCCATTCCTATCTAATCAGACTCCTCCACTGAATATTCTTTGGGACTTGTGGTAAAGTTTGTGAGATAAATAGCCTTGATCAGGATGCATCTGTGGCCCTAATCCAAAACAGAGTTAATGGGCCTGAATCGGAGTTAAATCCAAGAAGCTCAATATAGCTGACAAAATTGGATAATAAAATACCACTAGGGACACTCTCTGGACTAAAATTTATAATTGTCAATATGATGTAATCAAAAATGCTAATTTTTGTAATCAATCTCATTTGCAGTCAAATTCTACTTATTTGACATCAGCCTATTCATGGAACTCTTATGTTCAATTTAAGAAAAAAATTGAAATATCAGTTACTTATTTTATTTGAAACCTGAAATTTTGGGTAAAACTCTGGGGATTCCTGCCCCACTCCTGTGTGATCCGAGAAGATGTTGCATCCATGTGCCTTCATCCCTGTCTCTAACACTGAGCTCTCTAACTCACTCTTTCTGACTCCAGAGTTCATCTCCATTCTGTTCTGAGATGTGGAGCTTTAGTTCGATGGCACTAGTGTTTCATGAACCAGAGTTGTGCTGCCAGAGAAAGAAAACTGGGAGATGTAGAGTATTATAGTACACAGAACCATGAGCTGTGTAGAACTCCAGAGAACCTAGGCATTAGAAGAAATTATGCACTTTGTGAGCAGATGTATTCTGATATTTATTGCCTTGTAATGAGAATATGGAAGTTGAGTTCTGTGGCTTCTAAATAAATGAATACATATATACATACATAAGACATAAAATAGCTAGTACACACCTCCCTTATATTGTGATGAATGAATTATTAATGGTTACTTGACTTCAGTTCTCACAGAGAAAAGGGAGAGGAATTGATAGCAAGTCATATTTCAGTTTTCTACCCAACTGTGAAAGAAGAAGTTGGGCAATTTAAGGGAACTGATTACACTTTAGGTTCATTCTTCTAGGTTCATCTTTAATGTTTCCCCACCCCCCAGGTTTTTATTTAAATTCTAGCTAGTTAACATACTGTGCAATATTAGTTCCAGGTACAGAGTTTAGTGATTCATCACTTACATAAAACATCCAGTGCTCATTACAACAAGTGTGCTCCCTAATACTCATCACCCATTTAGCCCAGACCCTGCCCATCTCCCCTTCAGGAACCATCAGTTTGTTCTCTATAGATGCTGTTTCTTGTTTTGCCTCTCTTTCTCCCCACTGTGTTCATTTGTTTTGTTTCTTAAATTCCATATATGAGTGAAATCATATGGTATCTGATGTCTATTGGAAGAAGAATGGATAAAGAAGATGTGGTATATATAGACAATGGAATATTACTCAGCCACCAAAAAAAATGAAATCTTATTATTTGCAATGACATGGATGGAACTAGAGGGTATTATGCTAAGTGAAATAGTTCAGTCAGAGAAAGACAATTAACATATGATCCCACCCATATGTGGGAGTTTAAGAAACAAAACAGAGGATCATAGGGAAGATGAAAATACAAAACAAGACAAAATCAGAGAGGGAAACAAACCATAAGAGATTCTTAATCACAGGAAACTGAGGTTCCGTGGAGGGGAGAACAGTGGGGGGGATTGGGCAACTGGGTGATGGGCATTAAGGAGGGCACATGATGTAATAAACACTGGGTATTATATAAGACTGAGGAATTGCAGGCCTGTACCTCTGAAACTAATACATTGTACGTTAAGTAACTGAATTTAAATTTAAAAAGTATAATAAAAAAAAGAAAGTATATTTGTTTTCTCCTGTTTAAAAAAAAAGCATTAGAATCCAAAATATATAAAGAACTTATAAAACTGAATACCTGAAAGACAAATAATCCAGTTTAAAAAAATGGGCTGCAGACATGAATAGATATTTTTCAAAAGAA
The DNA here is from genome assembly GCF_964662115.1 of Mustela nivalis. NCBI lineage: Eukaryota > Metazoa > Chordata > Mammalia > Carnivora > Mustelidae > Mustela > Mustela nivalis. The sequence continues at coordinate 82,019,482 of NC_139034.1, read as the reverse complement.
GACATACAGATGGCCAATAGGCACATGAAAAGTTGCTCAAATCACTCATCATCAGGGGACTACAAATCAAAACCACAATGAGATGTCACTTCATACCAGTCAGAATGGCTGAAAATAATAACACAGGGAACAGGTGTTGGCCAGGATACGTTGTTTGTGGGAATAAAAACTGGTGTAGCCCCTCCAAAAAACAGTACAGAGTTTCCCCAAAAACTTAAAATAGAACTACCTTATATCCAGCAATTGCACTAGGGGGGTCTATTTACCCAAATGATCTAACAATATTGATTCAAAAGGATACATAAACCCCAACATTTATAGCAGCATTATCAACAAATTATCAACATAGCCAAATTATCAAAAGAGCCCAAGAATCTCTAACATTTTTAAGTGTATAACATAATAAGCATGGGATTTTAAAAAAAAGCAACTTATTGAAATAAAGTGAACATATTAACAACTAGTAACTTCTATAATTTCAAAGTAGTGTTGAGTATACACAGTGTTTTTTGATATTGTCAATAACTTAAACATAACATGAAAATTTCTGTTTCTATTGTTGACAGTGTCACCTAGAATTGCTTGGACTACTGTGTTTTATTGCCTACACTTAACATCTAATGAAATGCTAAACTTCAGTTAAAGGACAGTAAAAGAAAAACTGCATTTTTTTTTCTCATCCAATTTTATAAATCCCTGAAAGTCTGTCCACAAATCTCTTGGTGTTTAGTGGAGCCCAGGTTAAGAATCCCTGAAGTGATAACAGGCTAGATCTTCACTGTATTGTAGAATGAATTGCTTCATGTTTCTCACTAATGTCAAGAAGAGCTATTTATCATAAAATTTTAGCTAAATTCCAAAAACAAAACAACAACAGAAGGGAAAAAATCCCACTTGCATCTACTAGCAATAAACCAGGAACCATGGGCTGGTCTAGGCTCAGGAGATGGAAGGCTACATGCATTGTTCGTCTTCAGAAAGGATTTTGGAATATTTGCCACTTTCATCTTAGAATTCCTCCACATTTGATTAGAGTTAAAAACAACTGAAAAAAGTCATAGACATATTAGGTGAGCCAGGTACCATTTGTGCTCAAACATATGCTCTTTTTCTATTGGTCCTTCAAGTGAAATTTCTCCTTAGGCTAATATTCTGTGTAAATTTAGTGATATCAGTTACATAGGAAAGGGCAAGTTACTTAAAGACTCAGCTCCTCCAGTTTCTCTTGTGTAAAATAAATGGGTTAAGCTAAATGATCCTATGGTAGACTATAGTGGAAAGACAATTAACTTTGAAGTTAAGCATTAGTTAAAATGCCCACTGAAATTCTATTAAATAAAATGTGATTTAAGAAAGTTAAGACCTATTTAATTATAGAGCTGTAAAGAGGATCAAGTAAGACAACATAATGCTTCTAAAAGGCACACAGTAAGTCTTAAATATGGGGCTTTGTACTCAGACTCTGATAAACTGTAATAGAAAAATGCCTGCTCCATGTGTATGGAATCCCAATTGTTACTTTTAAATAAATGATCATCATTAAAAATACTTTGAACACTGGGCTACAACATGCTTATTTATTTATCTTTTTAGTGAAGAAAAACTTCTGTAAGCATTTCTTGAATTCGCTGGCATTAGAAATGCTGCAGCTTGGAAGAGAACGGTTGTGGAGGAGAGATGAACAGCAGATTCAGGAAGGCAGTAGGCTGTGAAAGACATTGGATGCCAGGTTAAGACACATGGCTGGCAAATTCTTTAAAATGTGAGGCAGAGAGCTAAGCCCAAAGCACGAAGACTAACATGGCTAGATCGTCAGTTTGAGTGAGTGCTCCCCATATTTTTGTGTCAGGAGAACACAGAAATGACAAGATGTGCTCAGTGTGCTGGTGTATACAGATTAGGCTCCTCGTGACGGGTGTCAGCTCACAGGGCAGGATGGGCTGCTCCCACAGCCTCCGAGTGCCACCAAGGTCTCCAGACCCACCCCGTGGTAACCTTCACCTCAGCACACCTACAGGCCCTCGGTGACGCTTTCCAGAGCACAGCAGCTGGACCCTTGGTCTCATATATAGAGAATAGTTTGATGACGACTTGTCAAACAAACAGGACAGAACACATCATATTCTGCTTTTTATTTTTTTTTTTTAAGATTTTATTTATTTACTTGACAGACAGAGATCTCCAATAGGCAAAGAAGGAGAGGAAGAGAAGCAGGCCTCCTGCTGAACAGAGAACCGGATGCGGGGCTCGATCCCAGAACCCTGGGATCGTGACCTGAGCCGAAGGCAGAGGCTTTAACTCACTGAGCCACCCAGGCGCCCCATATTCTGCTTTTTAAAATAGGTTCTCACCACTTAGAGCTATTATTTGAAAACATTCACAATGGGCTCCTAAATGAGAGAACTTCTCCAAATCCTCATTTACTTCACAGCAATAGAGCAAAAGAGACATTCGAGGCTAACTGCTAACATTTAGTGCACTTAGTGATGAAAGGACACATTTATGGGCTTTAGGGTCCAGGCTAATTTACACTTGCTATTATCTTTCTACCTATATGTGGTGGACAGAATGATGCCCCCCAAATATCCATGTACTAATCTCCAGAACCTGTGAATATGCTATCTTACATGACGAAAGGGACTTTACAGATGTCATTAAATTAGAGATGGATCCTGAGTGGGGGAGATGGCCCTGGATTATTCAAAAAAAAAAATGCAATAGCCAGGGTCCGATCATATGTCTGTCTGTGACAGAGGAAGCTGAGGTGAGACAGAGAGACAGAGATTTAAGATGCTCTGCTACCATCTTTGAAGATGGAGGAGGGGTCAAGAGACCAGGCATACAGATGGCCTATAGAAGCTGGAAAGGAAAAGAACACAGGCCTGCTGACACTCTGATTTCAGGATTTCCACCTACAAATTATAAGAGAATAAATGTATGCTGTTTAATCCTCTAAATTCATCATATTTTTTTACAGTCACAATAGTGAACTAATATACCATGTGTCTGTGTAATACAATTTTTATGCTTTTTCCTCTTGGCTTAAGACATAACACAGTTTTGAACCAAACAGAAATACATATTAAATTGTCACTTGTGGAAGTGAAGTTCCAACCCCTCACCTCTAAAAAGAGTCAAGATAAGAGAGTTAAGGATCTGTACTTTTTTCAGCATTGAATCCATCATTTCCAATAAAACGTTATGAACTATCAGGAGTACCTTAAAGATTGTTAAAATAGTTCATGTTTAAAATTCTTTTGGAGCAATGTTGATACTTTGCCTTTATTTTTGACATTTTGCCTTTAATAAAATGCACCATTTATCACATTTGCAGTGGAATATCAATGATTTCTTAATAGTTGGTATCTGATCTTTTCTATTCAACATTATGTTGAGATTTTAAAATGTCACAAGGACAGCAGATATTTAGAGAGAGATAGTTTGGCCATGTGATGATTGTGTGTGTGTGTGTGTGTATGTTTACATGTGTGTATAAAAAGACACCACACTTTCCACATCAACTTCCTTAGCTTTATTATTCTCTAATTCCGGGATCTTGAAAACCAACTACAGCCTCTGTGCCTCAGTTTCTTCAAAATACTACCTCATAAGATTAGTGAAGATAACCAGTAAAGAAAATGTATGTAAAATGATAGGAATGCTACTTGGCACATAGTAATCGCTCTGAAACATTATTATTATCTTCATCACTAGTATTATTATCTTCATCACTAGTATTATTGGTATTATTATCTTCATCATTAGTATGCCCACTAATTAAAAGCACATGCAAGAAAACTCAAAGCTCTTGCACTATCCAGAGAAGGTGGGAACACCACTGTGACCATTAGTGGTCAGTTATCCTACTGTATCTTACTGATGGCCTGCGTGACTTCTCCAAGAGGACACTCACAATCCCACTGATTAAACCATTGCCACTCGCTGCCCACTATTGCAAATTACTCTTCTTCTGACTCAATGGTAGGATTCAACAATGTAGGATCATTAAAAATACATTTTCAGAATAGTGAGTTATTTAGATACTTTGAGCATTTACATTCCCACTGACTAAATTAAGATCATGCTTAATCTTCTTAGTTGGATAGCCAGAACTTTAAACCAACAAACAAAGGACACCCATTACAGCTGGTTGCATGCATAGACCTATATATTCAATTTAATAAGAAATTCACTTATCTGAACCAAGCATTAATCATTTCATAACTACGTTGAAAGGATATTTTCCCTCTTAGAAAGGAAAATCTCCAAATCAGGATAATTTCGTGATTTCCAAATTGTATCTGTTAAATCTCCAGTGACCACAGCACTAGATACCAATTGCTAGACTACAAATCAGTTTATCTGGAGTACTCATTAAGAGGTTACTTACAATATCTATCAGAATTGGCAATTGACAACTTCTTGAACTATTGGCTAAGTTTCCTCATCACTGACATAGTACCGATAAGATATCACCTAGAAATTACAATGTGTGCTGCAAATATACAATTGGTTAAATGACTTAGTAGCCAAATGTAATGTACTCAAGAACTTGCTGTCTTTGAAGTCTTTGAACACAGCCCTAGGCCACTATAATCTCCACATTTAGAGCTTTTAATGAAATATATCTTCTCATTTGAATATTATTTTGACATCTAATGACACTTTTCAACTTACATTTTTATAAATGATTTTTTATTTATTTATTTGACAGAGAGAGATCACAGTAGACAGAGAGGCAGGCAGAGAGAGAGAGAGGAGGAAGCAGGCTCCCTGCTGAGCAGAGAGCCCGATGCGGGACTCCATCCCAGGACCCTGAGATCATGACCCGAGCCAAAGGCAGCGGCTTAACCCAATGAGCCACCCAGGCGCCCCCAACTTACATTTTTTTAAATTACAGGGCGCCTGGGTGGCTCATTGGGTTAAGCCGCTGCCTTTGGCTCGGGTCATGATCTCAGGGTGCTGGGATCGAGTCCCGCATCAGGCTCTCTGCTCAGCGGGGAGCCTGCTTCCCTCTGTCTCTCTCTGTCTGCCTCTCCATCTACTTGTGATTTCTCTCTGTCAAATAAATAAATAAATAAATAAAAGCTTCAAATAAATAAATAAATAAATAAATTACAGCTTGTCTCAGTATATAGTTCAAAGGGCTCGTTCATTTTAAAAAACACTCTGCCCATATTGGTTATTAACTTAAGACTTAAAAGTCCTTAGACTTCTTTTTTATAAGATTAATGTGTTAACAAGTATATGTTAACAGGCTTAATCTTAATACATTCTAATTAATTTCCTACACAGGACAGGTCAGCATACAACATATTCATTCCAACAGAGGCAGAAGGAAGGACAAGATATGTCATGATGAAACGAATACCTGTTCCTTAACCATCATAGCCTGAAGCTTGGGTTTTGCTAACAAACAGATTATCAGCATCGTTTTCACGCAGGCACAGAATAGCTGGTTGGTTTCACTCCTTCACTAACTCTGTAAACATTTATAGAAGATCTCAAAGCCTGGAACTAATTCAGTTATTGGAAATATAAATAACTATTCCATTTGTTATATTTTATAGAAGAAAAATGGAAAAGTTATTTTAATTTGGATACACTTCTTTTTAGTGGTTTATTATTGCATTAGCACAGAATCAGTCTTAAGAAGGACATTAAGAAATGACCCAACTGTTTTTCTATCTTTGGCGTGCCTTACCAAGTTTTACTCTAAATCTTTGCATTTGTGATGAGGGGAAAAAATAAAGACAAGGCTTTTTGTACCGTACCCTTCAGACTCAGGATTGCTACATGTACATCTGGGGAAGAAATTTTCAGAGATAAGGAAAGCGCTGGGTGAGACAGAAGTGGAGAGTGGAGAGCCACACCTTGTCACGACATGGGTGCAGCACAGAGCAGACTCATTCTGGGCTGGGTGTGAGTAAAGCCGCATGCCGGAAGACGCACTTGCCTTTCCTGATCATTCTTGACCAGCATTAGACTGCTACTGGCGGTGGCTCTTCAGTAATACTGGACAGGGTTCTTTTAAGTCAGGATTTTTTTTTTTTTTTTTTAAGACAAAACCTTCATTGAACATGACTAAAACATACTCTTGGAATCACATGTAGTTTATTAAATGAATAACTGAAGAAGAAATATTTATACATCAAAACACAGGGAACAGATAAACTGATCCTGGTTACTCTTTGGTCCTTCTCGGGTGAGAATTTGATGCACCTTTTAGGGCATCATCACCAGGTGGTATCAATTCTCTCCTTACCACATCCCGGTTTGGTTTATTTTCGGATACTCTATTGAGTGGACACTGTTCTTGTCCAAAATTTGGCTGTGAAAAAATTAAAATTGATACAATCTGCAGAGAATACTTGACTTTCCATCTGCTCATGTTCAAGGTTCAAAAAAGATTAGTATATTTATCAGTGATTCATATAATGCCAGCTAAGCCTGTTACTCCTAGGTACTGTGACAATTCATGTACAACAGTAATGTGGGGCATACATCCTCCTCCTCCACAAGCTTTCTGTGGAATAATGCCACGACTGCCAGTTTCATTAACAGAGAAGTGTGTCATTGGCGTAGCTTACTGAGTTTTTTCTCATTTGAAATTTGATCTGTGTTAGGGCAGTAAGAGAGGTTTTGTAGTTCATTTGAGTTTGGGGTCTGAAGAAAGCTGTTGCTGGCTTAGTAACTTCCTGACCAAGCCCCCTATAGTATCTTTGACTCTATGATACTTTTTGGGTTTCTCACAGCAAGGATCTCTTCTGGGTACTACAGTGAAAGAGTCTACAGTTTTTTCCTTACCTCTGTTATTGTTACCCCTCTCTAAAATTTAATAGTAAGCATTTTCCACTGTACCTTAAGTGATAAGGTAATGACAATGTATACCAGTTACTTAAAAAAGAAATTCATTAATTAAGTTTATTATTTCAAGGAGACAATGCATTAAATTTTATTACTATGTAAAAATATATATCATTCCTTTTTCATTTCAAAAACATGGCTTTTAGATACATAGATAGGTAGTTAGGTTGACAGATAATCTCATTTATTTTCCCCTTAAACCTACTTGATTACCTTGATATGTGAAGGAAATTAAAAACAAACAAAAAAAAAAACAAACACAAAAACAAAAAAACAGGGGCACCTGGGTGGCTCAGTGGGTTAAAGCCTCTGCCTTCGGCTCAGGTCGTGATCCCAGGGTCCTGGGATTGTGCCCCGCATCGGGCTCTCTGCTCGGCAGGGAGCCTGCTTCCCTTCCTCTCTCTCTGTCTGTCTCTCTGCTTGCTTGTGACCTCTGTCTGTCAAATAAATAAATAAAATCTTAAAAAAAAAAAAAAAACCTATCAGGTATACATGAATAAGACAGGCTGTTTCAGTTAAAAAAAAAATTCTCTTATTGCTGCTTGATAAGAAACTGAACAACAGATTCTACTAAGGCTAATTGACATAAATTCTATCATCAAATTAATTCAATTTCCATTAAGCACCGGGGTGCTAACCCTTATGTTACGGCAATCATTCATTATCATAGGAAGACTTGCTCTATTATCCTAGATAAAGGATTTGTTCAAAACAAAATTATAGATACTATTTGAGAGATAATATATAATACAATTTCCCTTGGGATTACCAGATTTTTTCTCTCTCTCTCTTTATTTATTTTTTTGATACACTAATCCTTAGTATAAATTTCAGGCTAATGCAAATTTTTCAATAAAAACCTTCAAGTATTTCATGGTTAAATAATGATAATTAAAAGAGATTAATTTGCTTTCGTCATTTGTAAAATTCATTCAAGAGCATAATGCAGGATGCTATCTTTCCCTAAGAACAGCAGTTTTATATTATTATTTCCTTTAGAGTGTTCACTAAATCTAGATAAATGCTGTATCTTTTATAAACTGCCTTTTATATCTCAAAAATGTCTATTTTTCTGAACAGACTGAAAAAAAAAATCACTTCCTTTCCTAATGTATCATGCTAAAGTCTAGAGGACAACAGTGACTAGGTCAAAAGGAGCTTAAAGCAGCAGGACGCTTCAATTAATAAGACAAGATAAATATTTGAGGAGCTTTAAAGGTTCATTTCTCATGAAGATTTAGATAACCATCATATGTTATATAATGACTTCATTTTCATAATCATCATCTGAAATTCCCTTCAAATTAAATATATATATTGCATGTAGATATATTTTATTTGACATATCCTCCCAATGAAACAAATTACTTTGGTGCATTTAATGGCCTTCCTCCTAACTGATAGAGCCGTACAATGTTCTCCATTCTGCTATTAAAATATTCTAATTAAATCAGTCACCCTGGTCCCATCTGTTATATACTGATCTCATGTGGAGAAGCTGCTGGAACCTCTCCAGGGTAGTGAATGTACTCAGTTCCTTTCATGGCCTATTGGATGTCATATGCAGGGGGACCTTGTTCTTGGTTTGAAATTATAACTGAGGCTCTGGGTATACAATAAACCATAGTGGATGTTATGGAGATTAAATCAGCTCTTTTTCAGAATGCTTGCAGAGTAAAACAATTGTGGCCCATGTCACTGTTCAGAAGCCTACACTTCATCATGGTCTATGAGGAAGGTCTGAGGAGATTTCCTGAATATTCCCTCCAGGTCTGAGCATGATGGGCACCGGATCCTAGGTCTATGGGAACATGGGTGAACTGGTGAATCTATCACCCAAAACTGGAGCCTACCAGAACACCAGAAATCAGCACTAAAGTGCGACTCCTAAGTACAGATGACCTCTGTTCTTTCAGAGATCACAGCACCCTTGATGAGCGTTTTCCAACAAGTTTACTGTTTTTTAAATTTTAATTTCTCGGAAATTCTCTGTAGTTTGATGGCGGGGTAATCCACAGAACTGTGTGTATAATCTTCTTGTTAAAAGATGATAGTAACAGTGGTCTTGATATGTTAATTAGGAGGATTTGGCTGATAAAATGCAGGTTTTCATAAGTGATAGATGAGAAAACTGTATTTTTCTCCGCATTGCTGTTGCTATTTTTTAATTCTAACTCTTCGATTCATGGAATGCGGATGTCTTTTACAAAGAAAAAAATCTTATTTTATTACTGTATTTTAATAATTAGGTGGGTTAGTCTAGCTGACACTTCTGTTAGCTGAAATGTATGACTACCCATTATTAATTGTGATGATGCTTCATTACAAAGTTGACAATTCTGCTTATATCTCAGATCCTTTTTGGTGTTGAGAAGGCCATGAAGTATATACTAACAAACTTGTACATTATTTATACAAACAGCTAAGCATACAGCTCTATCTATCTATTACAAATGAGCATATACTTTTTTCCCTCTTATCCTATTTTTTACTATTTCAAATATTAAATAGTTTCAAAGTTTCTTTTTATCAAATCTATTCATGCATATAAAGAATCAACTGTTCTACCAGATTTTAAAATCCAGTGTCCCTATATAAGGAAATCCTTTGACTCTTGTATCTGATTAAGCATTTACTTGTTTTTATACAAATTGCATGTCTGTTGGTATCTACTGCCCTCCTGCTATAGCTCTTTCTCCCCTTGCCTTCTCTTTCACATATATACCTTCATCTACACTTTTTTTTTTTTTTTTAATAAGCTCAATCCCACTCTCGTTCTAATCAGTGTTTGGTGTTAGAGTTTGTGGTATTCTGAATCCTACCCAGAGCTCATCTCCCATTTACTTGGCTCATTCACTTCCCACATCCCTAAACTACCATTTCACTTCTCTCTCTTCAAACCTCTAACGTCTTCCTTCTAGTCCTCACTCACAGCTGACCTTGCTTCCTATTTTCCTGGGAATACCAATGAGGGTAGAAGAGAAGGCCTCCAGAAGCTCTCAGATAGGACATGTACCCCACATCCTTCACACTCTGCCCTGTCTCCCATAAGGACAGGTGGACCCCCTCACTCGCATGTTTGCCTCTCATCCTGCCCAACAGACCCACACTGGCCGCACTAGGCACTTTTATAGCACTTTTCCATATTCTGCATTTTCTGCACTTCTATGGGATCACTATGATTATCAAATATTTTCCTCACATTTTTTAAAAAGAGGAAATCCTATAAATACATTTAAAGTCAGTTCCCACATTTCTCTACTTCTCTTCATCCTACCCCAATTCCCCATTAAGGAAAATCTCTACAAAACGTTGTCTGGACAGACTTGCTCTTTTCAACTGAACTCATCACATTTTCTCTTGAATCCTCCTCAGTCATGATTTCATTCTCACCATGCTTGCAAAGCTGTTAATAAGAAGACTAATTCCCAGTTGTCATGTGACTCAAACATCAACATTTGGTGTAATCAGGCTCTGAAACAGTTTTCCCCCCTTTGGATTCCAGGAAACACCTGGTGTTCCAGCCTTTGTTTCTCAGTCTGCTTTTCTGATCTCACCTCTTGTGCTCTGACCTCCAAATGCTGGTAAGCCCCAGGACTGTCTTCCATTCACACTCAAACCCCTTGTGATATTACCTAATTTCATGGCTTCAGATTTCCATCTCCAGCCTGAACCCTTCCTCTGAATTCCAGAGTGTCACATTCAACTGCTTAGTCAATAGTTCTACTCAGATGTCTAGTGGATGTTTCCAGCTTCCCATGCATAAGAGCACACCTCCAATAAAGAAAGAAAGAAAGAAAGAAAGAAAGAAAGAAAGAAAGAAAGAAAGAAAGAAAGAAAGAAAAAGAAGGAAGGTAGGAAGGAAGGAAGGGGAAGAAAGGAAGAAAGACTGGACTAAGGAAGAATCTGCTCTGCCAGTAGTAAAGATCCTATCTGGCTTTGTCATAGACTGTTGCTTTTCATCAATCCAGCAGCAAATCCTATTAGTTCTGCTTCCAAATTATATTCAGACTTAGGATCCCACTCTTTCCAGCCTTATTACTACCATCCTAGGCAAAGCCCTGATCCTCCCTCAACTATATTGTCACAGATGCTATCAACTGATACACCTGCTCTGCCTTTACCTTCTTTTCTGTCTGTTCTCAACACAGAAGCCAGATTGATCAAGTTAAAATGACATATTATGCCATAACTTGACTCAAAACAGTATTTCTCAAAAATCTCAATTTATTTCTTTTAAATATTTCCTCACTCTAGCATTAGAAGAGTTTCAAAAGACAGCATAAAGAGATGTGCACATTCCCTCTCTGTTCCAAATGCACCTATATGTTGAAGAACCAGGTTATCAGAATCAGTATCCGAATGTCTTATTGACAAGACCCTACCTGGGGTGGCTGTGTTTTGGGCTGGCAGAGTCTAGACAGGGAATGTAGTGGGGAGCACAAGGGTGGAAACTCTGTGTAGGAGACCCTGATGAAGGCCGTCCTTTTCCAGCTGGATTTACTCTTGAGGAGAAGACCCAAGACACCAGAAAAAGGATAAGCACAGTGTATTTTCAAGGTACATCCACTTTTCTGTGTTCTCATCTTTATGTGGTCTGGCATCTTTGTTAAAGTCCTTCTGTCCTTTGCGATGACCCTGGGCCTTATTTTCGGAACGCTTGGTCTGAAACTCACTATGATGAATATTAGGCTGCATGTCATGCAGCTCTCTCTCCAGAATATGGAGTAGCAGACAACACAAAAATCCGACTGCTGACAGCAGAGGAAGGACGAAACACTCCGCCAAGATTTAAAGGTCATTTCCCAAAAGTGGGTTTCCTGAAATCTACTAGGAAAGTTGAGGTACCCTGAAAATGCACCATGCTTAACCTTCATCTTGTGTAATTCCAGTTGGAAAACCTAAGGAAGCAAAGCTACTTGGACTTGGCCTTATAATAAAATGTGGTTTGTGGGTTCAGAAGGAAAGAAAGACTGTTATGGGATTAAACTTCAAAGAAGGCAGAAACCAAAGCTATTGGAAAACAATTAAAGCTTTTTCGGTGTGCTCATGACCATCATGTAGAAGAAGAAGGCCATGACAATACCTAAACCTTACTAGAGAACCTAATGTGGCTTCTGGCAACGTACAAACCCAAATCCTTCAGAAGATTTAAGCCCTCCCTAATGCACTGCAGCATGAGTGGAGGGGCAGGATATATACAGAGCAAAGCACCTTTGGGGATTGGTTGATGCATCCAAGATGGACAAATGCACAAGCAGTTCTTCCAGTGAAAACAGTGCTGGGGAAGTGCATGGAAATCATAAACTCAGAGCCAGGAGATTGCAGAGATCCCATAGGAAAGGAAATTTTCCACCCTTTGGGGCAGTAACACAACTTGAACAAAGGTTATCTAACCATCTAACCAAAACCTTTTGGTACTAGCATTATAACTAGTATCCTCCCATAGAAGGTCCTAGTTCATATTTTGAACTTGTGGTTTCTCTGTACTATGTTGACCTTATACCTCATTTATAATCTTCAGCCATGTGGTTATGTATATAGATATCAACCTGCCTTCCCTGAGACTAGCCTAAAGACACAAGTGAAGCATATAAAAATGAAGGTAAAAATTAAGAAAACCTTAATAGAAAAATATGAGTGAACAAAGATAGAATATCTAACACCACACTGAAAGGCTTCTGCATCTCTATTATAGAAAACTAGAATCCCAGTAAGGACTTCTAAGTGAACAAGTATCCCATATTAGAAATCTTGCATATGTATGTTTGTCATCTGAAGCTTTAAATGAGCTGGGCATTCTGTTAAAATGTGTTTAGAACAGAAACATACAAATATATAAATATGAAATATAATATATAATAATAAAATACTATATATAAATATATATATGTGTGTGTGTGTGTGTGTATGATGTGTGTATATAAATGTTTTTTTTTTTTTTTAAATGACAGTGGCCAGTTAGAGGAACTAAAGATTGTGGTAGAGCTTTTGTTGGCTGCTCTTGACCACACTCGTTATTGTCACTAAGAAACCCAAATAGTTAAATTTGCTGAAACTATAGGACACCATTTTATAATACATACAGAGTGCTAAATAAACATGCCTTTATAGAATTTTTAGAAGAAATTTTTCCCAGTGTTGTTTGTAAACTTAAGCCATGAATTTGTACGTGCCATGATTACTCATCATTGGCAGTGTTTCTTTCAGAAAGTAATAAAAATGGCACTTGCTCTAAAAGTGCATTAATGAAAACACAATTTGATATTTTAGTGCTTTCCAAGCATCAGGCATAGCCTTCCTTTTCTAATACTAAATCATAAGATCTCCCTGATATATATATAATATATATATATTTTTGTGTGTATATATATATATATATATATATATAATCAATATTTGCATCAAATTTTCAAATGTTGTGTTAGGGTTTGTGTAAAACACAAATAAGGCATGGCTTATTTTTCAGGTACTCTCAAGTTGCTTATTACTTGGTTAATATCTTTTTCTCTATGAACAAATATAAACACATCAGAGAACATCAAACTGGCAAAGTGTGTGGTTCCAAAATTAAAAGTAGATGTGAGAAAAAGAAATAATAATGATTGTCTGGAGAAGGGAGAAAAAACTTTCCGTGGAGGTGAAGCTTGACTTAGACTTAAAGGAGTGGGTAAAGTTTGGGGGGTCAAAGCCCAGGACAGAACTGGGAAGAAGCTTTCCATGACAGCTGACATCATAACTTCATAACATCTCACACAAGAACACCGTACAGATTTGGGAATGCATGACTCAGTAAAGAAATGTTGAAACAAGAATGCATTTTTGAGTGCGCCCTGAGATGTCTGATTGCAACAAATGTCCTATGTCGCTAGACATTGAGAAAAGGCTCTTTCCCCAGGCAAGTTTTCAAATAAGACTCCCTTCTTGGTCAACGTTTTGTTTGCGACCTTGCAAAAAAATAGATTCTGAGGAAGAGGACCCAGCTAAGCTGCATCTGGAACCCTGATCTATTGAAATTGTGAGATAATAAAGATGGGCCACAAATTTTGTGGTCATTTTTTCCACAATAGGTAACCAATAAAGGATGATGTGGATATGAGCTGAGAGATAAGAGATGAAATGGCACAGGGTTCAACAGAGGACAATACTGCATAAGCAACATTTAGCTTATGTGTAGACATATTAGAGAACACAAAAAGATGCTGAGGAAAATCATACATTTAGAACCTTATAGAATTATTTAGGCCTGAAATATTAAGTGCCTAAATGTACTGGCATCCATGGGAATTAAGATATTGTGACCCCTGCTGCTAGTCATTTATTGAGAATTATTTTCAGTACTTGACAACTTCCAAGCAACTTAAGCACATGGATTCAGTTAAAATTTGTGACTAATCTGCAAGTTCCTGTACTGTCCTATTTTATAAGTGATGGAAAATAACTGGACAAAATTAATGGTTGGTAGATCCAGGCAATGTGATCCTAAAGCCCATGGTCTTAGAGATAGGCGCTCTTAGGATGACTTGGGATTCAAAGAATATAGATAGAGAAGCTCTACCTTGAGAGCAGTAAGGCTGATGGGTTCCACAGCTTAATAGTAACCAGAATGCTCATTACTAATATAGACTAATTACTTTTCATTATATCTGAATCTGACTCTAAAAATAGAAATATTATAGTGCTTTTAATTGTAAAGGAAATGTTCAGTTACTACTTCATTGTATAAGAACAGTAACAAAATTCTTTTTAATACTTCAGAATTTTTTTTTTCAGGTTGAAAAAACACAGAAGATGCTCTGAATAGAAAATATATGGCTTATGAGCAAAAAACAAAATAGCATGAGTTTCATAAATGGATGTTTTGTGCCAGAATAGATTCCCAACTGGTTTTATGGCTGGAGATGGCAAAAGCTATGAAGGACAGGAAATAAATTAATAGCATCACGGTTGCATGGTTGCAACATAACTTTTATCCTAATGACAAGTGTACCATAGCAATAATAAAAGTTTCAGAAATGATGAGGTACTTATGCCTTCAATGAACCAGATAAGTAGATATTTATATTATATCTTTGGCAGAGGATACAATACTACATTTCATCATGAACAAACCACTGAGATCTGTGATAGACATTGAAAATGTCTGGTTTATTGGACTTCACTAATCATTTCAAAACCTTTCGCTCATAATATGATTTGTAGAAACAGCGTATATATAGGACTGGACCATCTAGAAGCAAACCGGCCCTGTGTTGTGGACTTGTTTGCATTTGGTGAACTGAGATGTAACCCTATATCTAAGGGCTGAAATGCAAACTGTATCCCATTCGTTGGATTTGGGAAAGTGAGGGAGTTACAGGGGTCAAGGACGAATGAATTTTCTAGCTCAGGGGAGTGGTGGAGGTGTCTGTAAATGGGATGGAGGGAAGATGATGGATTTGGTTGCGTGAAACTGAGGTCATAAAGATTATATTCACATTGACAGGAAGAAAGCAAACAAATGCACCATCAAGATAGAAGGTAAAATGCACACTTGCTTATTCTAAGCATTAATTCTAGCTAGAAGGGAAAAAAAAATCCCTCTGAAAATTCATCCTTCATGTGGTTTTGAGGTATAAATTCATGTCACCTGTATATTCCAAAAATCCTAAGAAAATCATTTCATTTTTAGTGGGCTCAGGTTGTTAGCACCCTCAGGCATTTTCATGAGTCAAGGCAGTCATTTCAGAAAAACAAGCAAACTTCAATCTAGGCGTCGAAGAATGTTCACACAGATACAGTGGGAAGACTCTGAGCTCACAGCAGATCAGCAAACATCTCCGCTTCCTGGGGAGTGAGTGTGGGGTCCTGGGTGAAAGCAGGTGCCCACCATGGAGTGAGGAGCACACCCACACAGACTCGTCAGGGAGTTACCAGTCACAGAACACAAAATCCAGATGTTTGATATGTTTTTGAGAAGATAGCCATGAAAATTGGAGAAACATTTAAGACATAAACCAACAGGTTTTGAAAATAATGAAAAGAATACCTCTATATGAGAGCTATAATTGAAAAATTGAAACCCAAGATCAGACAGACATAAGTGAGTGAGAGACCCCTGAAGCCATCAGAATACAGGAAAAGATACGGAACTGTGAGAGAAATGCTAAAAATTATATAGAAAATAGGAACATTCTAGTACATACTTCATTAACCTTCCACAAGGAAAGAAGGGAAACAAATTTAAAAAGAGGCACTATTCAAAGAAATAGTGTCTGAGAGTTTAAAGGAGAGGAAGACCACAAACTTCATATCCGGGAAGCATGAAACATGCAAGTAAAAGGAAATCCACACTTAACATTTCACATTAAAATGAAAGAACCTCAAGGAAAAAGAAAATAAATTAAAAACACTCAGAGAGAGAAGACAGATCACTTACAAAAACAGCATCAATGAAAGCAGAGAAACAGTAAAAGAATCGTTTTAATGTTCTAAGAGAAAATACTCATCCATTTAAACTTCAAAATTCTAATCAGGAAAGAAATTTTAAAAAGTTTTGATATCTGAAACCCAAAAGTGTCTATCACCAGCACACTTTCACTAAAGGCAACTTGTAAAAAGATACAAGGGAAAATGGTTTCAGAATGTAGATTTGATACAAAAGACACTGTTTTTGTTTTTTGTTTTTTTTTTTAATTTAACTAAGTGGGTAAATATAAGTGAACATTAGTTCTATCTAAGAATAACATGAGACGTCTCGTTTGAGTGGTTGGAATAAAGCAAGCAAAACATAGATAGAAGAGGGAGACTCCAGTCTGGGTGGCAAATTTCTCAATGAACGGAGGGGAATAAACAAGTCTGTAGGCATCAGGAACGAGAGGGGGGTGCCAGGGAGCGTAGGTGTCAGAGCAAGAGCTGCTGATCAAAGAATGACTTTGGCCTGACATTCTGAGAGACTGAGGAGGCAGTCCCTGACGGCTGACTCTACCTCAAGGAAATGTAAATTCCTGGCAAAGCAGTAAAATACCCCAGTCAAAGTGCCTTTACAATTGGAAGTCCATATGCTCTTTTATGTGCTCCAGAAACGCAGGGAGGTTAACAAGTGAAGAGAAGTCTCTATGCAGTTCCCAAGAATAAAAGTTCTTTACATCCTGGGACAGCCACGGCTTCCTCCTCTCATTAACATACCATTCTTACCCCTTGGTTTGCCCCGGTCTCATTAAAGGTAAAAGAAACTGCAAGCCTCATGCCACAATGCAAGGTTTTATGTTCGAATGTATTTATTTAAAGAAGTCAGAGGGGAGGAGATTATTATTACTCAGCTTAATTTCACTTTGAAAGGAAAGCTCAAGCATCAGATGCTAATGTGTTCAATTTCCTAAACAAGTCCCCTTTGAACAGTAAAAGCATTTCTTTGTCAAAGCCTCCTATTTTCTCCCCCTCTCTCCATCAAAGGAATAGAAAAAAAAAAAAAAAAAGACTTTCTTTTGATTTTTATTTCATACTCTAATATGTTAAGAAAGCTTTTAAGAGATAATCCCTATTTTTCCGATATGTTCAAATATGAAAGAGTCATGTAATTAATTTATCTTCTGAAAGATGGGTTTGCAGTGAGTTTTTATACCAGGGCAGGGGACCAAGAATAATAAGCAGAGTGGGTCATCTTAATTTACGCCCACTTGAATTTTCTCCAAATTTTTGCATTTAATCTTGTTCCTGGTGGCCTTTAGCCATGGAGACTGTAGAACAGCCATCTGTACTTGTTTATTTCCTTATATCTTTCCGATCTTCACCTTGAGACACACCACTATTACTTACTCTGTGGTCCTGACCTTGTCAGTCTGTCAGTTGTGCCCTGGTGCTAAGAGCCCTTGTGTTCCTGCATATTGTCATTCTTCTTTGTTAGATCAGCCCTGCCATTCTCAAACAGCACTATGCCCGGATTCTGCTGCCCTTCACTCTATCTTCACTGGAGGAAGTAATCCTATTCCTTTCCCTTATCTCTACCACCTTCTAACTCTTACATCTTACATCGTCTTTATGCTTTCTGCCTCTTAACTTCATGCATTCCCCAAGAAACCGTCCTTGGTCATCTGCTTCTCTTCCCATCTCTTCCCTTGATGTGCTTTGTCTTGCCTTAAACTAGCCTCTCTATGATTGGTTAATGCCCAAAGTGGGTGAAAGGGCTCTCTGAAAAAGGGAAAATTTGATTCACCAATGAGGTCTAAACTTGAAACAGTTAGCGTGTGTCTTTTTAAATATCCAAAACAAGAGTTAAGTTATAATCTATCAAGCTTGAACATGCAATTATGAGAATAAACAAGCATATCTGATACTTTAGAACAAAGAGATATAACAAGTATTAGACAGTATTCAAGCCGATGGATTATACTTACCCCTGTAAGAGTTTGACAAATAACATAGGCACAGAGCCCCGTATTAAACCACCCATCCATGAATGTTCTTTCTTGCTCCTTCATAACTCTTGACATTAACTGAATCACTCTGGATAATGAGGCTGAGTATAGAGATCAGGATAACTAAAAGAATACATTAACCCCCCAAATCCCTGGGCCTCCTGATTCCCTCTTTCCTTGACTCCACCAAAATAATTTAATGAACCTCAGGGCAGGTTTAAGACAATCCTTTCTGGTTTGGCTTTTTCCTAACTGGTGTTGAGTCCTGTTGTGAAAGTCTGTAAAACTAGCCACTTGTTTTAGCTTTATTTTGATACTTTTATAGCACACATTAAAATCAATGTCAAGGGCGCCTGGGTGACTCAGTGGGTTAAGCCGCTGCCTTCGGCTCAGGTCATGATCTCAGGGTCCTGGGATCGAGTCCCACATCGGGCTCTCTGCTCAGCGGGGAGCCTGCTTCCTCCTCTCTCTCTCTCTGCCTGCCTCTCTGTCTACTTGTAATCTCTCTGTCAAATAAATAAATAAAATCTTTAAAAAAATAAAAAATAAAATCAATGTCAATATCTTTTATTGTTTAAAGTCAAGAAAAACACATTTTGACAATTAAAATGTAAGTTGGTTATTTCTTGTCATATGTAAAATGTAGATAATTAACCAAACTTCTAGAATCAATATTTTTTAAGCAGGAAACCAACTTCTCCTAAAATACATTAAAATCTCCTTCAGCTTTATAACATATACTAATAAATAAATTCAGTAGTTTTCTTTTCTGAATTTATTAAGAATTATCAATGACATTCTTCTGATGTTACCCTTCTCACTTTTATGACTGGTGCTATGCTCTTGTTTTTCCTCAATTACCACTATAATTATCACTGCATAATTTACAAATATTGCTTCCAGAAACTGTATTGTTCTTTCAGCTGTGTGTGTGTGTGTGTGTGTGTGTGTGTGATAGTCTGAAACATATCTCACATAGTTGAAGATAAGGCCTCTCATTTTTTGTCCTTAATTTTGATGGCACTATTTTTGTGTTAATTCCATGGTCATCCAGTGAAAAGCCACATGGGTAAAGCAGGACATTCACAGTGATAGAATAAACATAGAGTGACCCAGATGTTCAAGAGAGCAAGCAAATATGAAGGAAAAGTCAAGGAAATGGTATGCTAAATTGAATTAGTTATGAATATTTTAGAAACCTCATTGACTCTTTCGGTAAATACAAATCTTTTACTGAGATCACAGTTGCTTTCTTGCTTCAACAGCCTTCAGCTAATCATGGATTGCATTTTTGGTTCTTTATCTTCCTCCCAATTCCCACATTGGCTTTTAACTGATGTTTAAACTCATATCTTGTACAAATAATATGTATTATTTAAGAGTATAACAGATTTGATATATATACACAGAAATTAATAACTTTTAAAACTTCTGAATGTGTTGTCTTCTTGTTTTGTTGGTCTGCTTGTTTTTTTTTTTTTAATTAAATAAGGTAATATTTGGAAAAGAGTTTCTCTGAATGAGTTATTAGAGATACAAAATTTGAAATGCACTTAAAAAGATCACCTTATCTACTGATTTAGCCAAAATTAAAATTAATTTAGGGCTATATGAAGAAAATGCTACATGTGTTGAGTGGAGGCACCACTGTCTACTCATAGAATCCTTCTGTGAAAATTGCATACGTGATGGAGCCAAAGAGATGCTCCCCACAGATTGAATCTTACATAAATTTGTGAGAGTTTATTCTTAGGACGGAATTTAATAATAGGTTATTAAATGTCGAAGTGATTATTTACTATTATTTATTAAAGAAGAATTCTTGTATGAAAATAACAGATTGACTTAATAGTTTACGGTGCAAAATCAGTATAAGAGCACACTTCTATTAAAATAATTAAAATATAATAGACAGGTACTTGAATATTTATGACAGATCATCAAATTTTATTTATTTTTTATTTTCATTTTTTAGAGGGAGGAGGGGGCAAAGGGAGAGAGAGAATCTCAAGCAGGCTCCACACCAGCAGAGAGCTTGATGTGGAGCTTGATGTCATGTCCCTGAGATCATGACCTGTGATGAAATCAAGAGTCAGATGTTTACCTAAATGAGCCACACAGGCACCATTTAAATTTTAAAATTCTGGGGAATACTGATAATGGAGGAGGCTATGCTTGAGTAGGATTGGGGAAATATAGGAAATCTCTGTGCCTTTTGCTCAATTTTGTTGTGAAAAAACAATTTGCTCTAAAAAAAATCCTCTTGAAATGTTAAAACAAAATTCAGAATATGAAATTGTATGTAGACTTGGGTGGGAAAATGCGAAAATAAATCCTATACATGTTGATGGTTTTAATTTAATTTAAGAATAATAAAAATAATTAAAATAATTTTGTTAGGTTTGTTAATTTTCTCCGAAGAACTATAAAATCTCATAATTATCATATATAATATTTTTAAGCATGTAAGAATGATTTAAAATGCAGTATCCAAAAAGGATCTAATTGATATCATTGAGAACTTAACTTTTTGGAGAATTTTAATAGATACTAAATTTAAGAAACCAAAATCCAGTAGGTTCTTGACCTCTGTTTCCAAAAGAATTGCACATCCACAGACACCTTCTCACACACACACACACAAACACACACGTGTACATACACCACACATGTACAGATAAGAAACATTACTTTTTATAAATGGAGAAGGGATAAAAATATACAAAAATATAAACTATTTGTTTACATGCTTCAGAAAGTATCACAATGAGCAATCCAACGCAAATAATTTTCCAAATAAAAATAAAATGCCAAAGATATTGCTTTTAACGTTATTTGTTTGTTTGTTTGTTTTTTAGCTTTTGATCCTCTTTATCTATTTCACTCATACACACACACACACACACACACCCTCAAGAGCCCTCTGGCTACCACCGGTTTGTTTTCTGTATTTAGAAGTCTGTTTTTTTGTTTGTCTCTTTCCCCTCTCTTTATTTGTTTGTTCCTTTCGTTTCATACATTCCACATAGGTGTGAAGTCATAGGGTATTTGTCTTTCTCTGATTGACTTATTTCATTTAGCATTATACCTTCTAGGTCCATCTGTGTTGTTGCAAAAGGTAAGATTCCATGCTTTTTATGGCTGAGTAATATTTCATTATACATATATACACACACATATATATAATTCCATATATATTCCATATATACATGTGGTAGTCCATTATATATATCCCAGATCTTTATCCAGTCATCTACAGATGTGTGCTTGGGTTGCTTTCATATATTGCCTATTATAAATAAAGCTGCAATAAACAGCAAGGGGACATTCCTAGAAAGAAAAGAAGGGAGGAAAGGAGCAAAGATGGAAGGAAGAAAGGAGAAAGAAAAGAAGGCAAAAGAAATCTCAAAACACTTTTCTCCGAAGTACTAAAACAAAACAAAATCAAACCAAAGCAATAAAACTTCCAAATCGATACAAGGTACTTATAAGCAATACTAATAAATGTAAATGAATGAATGAATGAATGCAATAGCATGTTCTTTCTTCTTTTTATTTTTTTTAAGATTTTATTTATTTGACAGACAGAGATCACAAGTAGGCAGAGAGGCAGGCAGAGAGAGAGGAGGAAGCAGGCTCCCTGCAGAGCAGAGAGCCTGATGTGGGGCTCGATCCCAGAACACTGGAATCATGACCCAAGCCGAAGACAGAGGCTTTAACCCACTGAGCCACCCAGGCGCCCTGACATGTTCTCTCTTCTGATTCACTTTTATCCCTTATTTTATTGATGGCTACACTACCAACAACAGAAAAAATGAACATCTTATTTTCTACTTTTTGTGAGTCTCTCCTGTAACACTCACATGTAAGTATCAGCTAAACATTTTAAATTCAGTGGGATTTTTTTTTCAGTATGGTAGAAATGATAATATTTTTTCATCTACTTTTCCTTTTGAACATTTTAAAGATACTTTAAAAGTAAGCAATTTACTGTTAGGTGTCCCATAAATGGAAAAATGAGTTATTATTTTACTAGCTATGTCTTTTTATGTCTACACATAGTTTTTACATCAATAACTCTATCTTTTGTGACTGCACCCAAAAGGGTGTCTCTCAATCATACTTTGATACACATTTTTTTTTTTTTTAACAGAGAAGTATTTTCCTTTGGGGCATTATGAGGAGTAATTTGCAGTGAACTTAGAAGCATATTGTCTTGGGTCTCTCCTTTTCCACCCCCACCCCACCCCAGGTTCCTTCAGCTCAAGCTAGTCCAGCCCAGTTCTTGGGGGATGTATAAAGAAGAACATCTGTTCAGGAAGTGCTGCTTCGAGGGTGAGAAGATCTCAAAGAAATACCTAGATTGTACTCTGGTGGTAGTAAGAAAAGGCTCCCAAATCTCAGGTAGGAGACCTGGAAAAAAAGAAATAGCTGGTGCCTTCTCATCTCACAGCTGGTCAGTTCCACTTTTTTTTTTTTTTAGATATATTAATTTGAGAGAGAAAGAGAAAGAACATCTGAGTGAGATCTGAGTGAGGGAGATGGGCAAAGAGAGAAGGAGAGAGAATCTCAAGCAGAATTCCTACTGAGCACAGAGCCAAATATGGGGCTTGATCTCATGATCTTGAAATCATGACCTGACCTGAGCTGAAATCATGAGTTGGTCACTTAATTGAATGAGCCACCCAGGCGTCCCTACAGTTGGTCAGTTCTACTTTTTGATCTATGAGCAAATTCATCTCTGAGCTGAGGATAGATACCTTCTTTTTCTTTGTCAACAATGTCATTCCATCCACCAGTACCACAATGGGTCAACTATAGCAGGGACACCATGAAGACTTCTTTCTATACATTGCCTACAGTGATGAAAGTATCTATGTCTGTGAAGCTGCTGCCCCTGACTTGGGGGTTCCCATTCTACAAAGAGAGAGGTGGTCCTCCTTCCTTGACCTACTCCTTCTTCAGTCTCAGCTACCACCTCCTTTCTTCACGACATGTACTTCCAAATGTTTGAGACTTTCCACCAGTTCCTCTTAGCAGGAGGGTTAATGGAGGAGGTGGCTTCTCATACCTGTCCTTCCCTTTCTCCTACATCTCCAACTCTGTTTTAGACTTCTTGACTGTCAGTCTCTGTCACAGCCAGTGATTGTTGTGTTCCCCTTCTCTCTCTAACTGCCCAAGGGACTCAGAACCCTACCATTCCCTTCCTTTCACTACCCCTTTTATTTGGAGGTAGATGAAAGACACTTAAATTGTGAGGAGAAAGTAGGAGTTATATCAATAAAGAAAAAACCATCAAGCTAGAAAAGGAAAAGAAACATATTGTCTTGGAGGCAAACATTTGTATGTGAAGCTAAGGATGTTCATGAACAAAGTCATGACTATGATGTTTTGAATTAACTAGTTACTTATATCATGTTACCACCTTTGATTTTATACCTTTAGTAATGGCCTACTGGTCCACAAACAGGAACTCCCAGAATTCCATAAAGGCTTTGTGTCCCCCGCCATTACAAGATGGCGCTTGGCTCACTGCCAGCAAAATACGCTGCAAGTAAACAACAAACGTTCTGGTAAAGCCAGCCTAAAGGAGGACATAGTCATTGGCTGTTTCAAATTTAATCAGCATAGTAACAGGACTCTCATTGGCTCTCCCCATTGCTTGGCCCCTTATTGGCCACCCTGCTGCATATAAGCTAAGGAAGTTGCCGAAATAAACAGATGAAGCATTAACACCATACCAGGCTGATTGTCGTTCTTGTGGGTCGAGGGCGACAGCTGTGAAGCTCTTTAGTTAGTTGTTCTGTGACCTTCTTTCATGTTATCCATTGGACTCTATAGAGAGGCTTGCTCTCTGCCTTCCCATTTGAGAAGGACAACTTACTTTATCAATCTGCCCAACTTTTCACTCAATTTTGCCACAATTTCTGTCTTCTTTGGTTCAGGCACCACAGCCCTCTGCAAACATCTTTGCTCCCCTCTCTTGCCAAACTGTGTTAAGTGAGTTCCTGCCATTAGCATCCTAAGATCCTACATTTGTGGGAAAATGAATTAAACAGATATCCCCCATTTTATAGACTCAGAAACTAAGAGAGAGTCATACATGTGTTCTCGTTCCAGAGTCCTTGGTCTTTAGAATTATGCCACTAAATAGCTACAAACAACCATTCATTCATTAACTTAATCATGAATTCATGTATTTAAGAAATAAAAACTGGGCTCATTCTATATGCCTCCTTTAGCTTCAAAAACCAACATATCCAATATTTTTAAAGCATCCTAATTCAAGCAAAGCATACTCAATAGCCTCTTTTGCATGCAGTACCTTGTTAATTCAAGTGCTGATTCAAGTGGTAATCCACATCTGCCTCCATCTAGATGGAGTTAATGCTAGAAAGACTATATGTTTGGAAGGAATAGAGTTTACATTTTAGCATCCAGAGAGTTTTTTGATTACTTTAGGCACATATTTTCACTGTACAACACAGAGAAATCTATAATGTAATATCCAAATAAATTAACATCAATTTTTGAGTCATTACAAATATTTTAAAAACTATTTTACTTAATTATTCATGAATGAGAGACAGAGAGAGAGAGAGAGAGAGAGGCAGAGACAAAGGGAGAAGCAGCTCCCCAAGCATCAGGGAGCTCTATGGACTTGCTCCCAGGACCCCAGGATCATGACCTGAGCCGAAGGCTGAAGTTTAACCATCTGAGCCACACAGGCACTAAAGTTATTACAAATATTTATAAGAAAAATGATATCTAGCAGTTCTTATACAATACCCCCGAGCATTTTTTCTTAATCAATATATATTTTCAGGTCCTTCCATGACATTTTACATGACTAGTATAACTATTTTGCTCCTTGAGGATTTAGGAAGTAAAATGCTATGAAGTGGTCAAGTCTCTATCTCTAGAAAAAGGAGTGATAATCAATGAACTTAAGAAACATAAGGAAAAATAAAAGAAAGAGTATAGCATTTCTCTTCCATTTCTTCTGTACTCAGTATTACATAGAAATTTGGTCATTTTAACATCAAATTCAGTGTTATCATTTCATAAATAAATTTTTCTAATTTTATAAAAACAATTCTTTCTCTGACCAAGAATTACATGCCATTGGAGGACACCTGTATGAATCTGTGTACTTTAGGGTTAGGCAAATCTTGAAGATTATTTAATCCAACTAATTCATAATTGACAATCTGACAATTTCTTATATCAGAAACACTATTATACAGTGCCAATCTTACTGATGAAAATGTAGCCTATCCCACACATGTTGTTGACACAGAAAAGTGATTAGAATTTATTGATTTTGTAAAATTATGTTCCTCAAATAAACATACAAATGTAACTTTAAACTTGTTTATGCTTGCAGTTTTTATATGAGCTATAGATGGAAATCTCAAAGTTGATGTGACCAGTTTTACTGTTTATATTTCCTTTGGTGAACTCCACATTTTTAAATAAAAAACTACATATCACTAACTTACATTATTAAATGATTGTTGAAACAAAGTCGTATGAACAATCAAAACAACAAACAATTGTTCAAACGAAAACTTATAAATCTATTATTGAAAAGTGTGCAACTACTAGCTTCATAATATATGTCGACTGATAATTGTGGAATACAGAATGTAAACACAATGGAATCACAAAATGAGGAAATCTTGGGAGTTAAAGATATAAGAGATACTAAAAGCAGAGCTTTGCCCCTTGAAATGGGGATGATTTGTTCCTCCTCCTTCCAACTTAGGGCTGACTCCTTTGAGGCAGTTCTGTGACACGATGAGAGGTCAGGGAATAATGAAATAAGAAAATAAATAATAAGAAAAAAGGGAGAAAGACAACTATCATATGATCTCCCTGATATGAGGAAGTGGTGATGCAACATGGGGGCTTAAGTGGGTACGAGGAGGGGGAAAGAAGGTAGTGTAAAAAAACAAAACAAAACAATATTTTGCCTAAGACCTGAATTTATGAATTAGTAGTGCTTGAACTTGGGAAATGTGACCTTCAATGCCAAGGCTTTAGCTCATTTTTTATCACCATATTTCAAATAATATTCCATTTTAAAATTTAATAATTAATTATCTCATTTTCTAGAGGGGCACACAATAGAAAGCACAGGAACAGTGTTTGAGTGTCTCATCACCAAGAACTTGATAGCTATCATCTGTTAAAACGATTGACAGGAAAAAGAAAGCAAAGTTACCATACATAGTTTCTTTTGTAATACTTGTTTATAACCCAGAAACATGCCTTCCATAGGGTATAAAACTTTAATGGGGGAATCTAAATATGCTATACCAACAGTCATTACCTCCATCATCACCAGTAACAACTAAATAAATACCTCCATGATCGAAGTATGAGGAAAATTCCTCCATACTCAGAAAAGTAGTGTTAAAATATCTGCATATTCAGCTGAGAAAAAAGGATAATATCTTTGTATTTATTGCTGTAACATTTTCAGGTTATGGTAGTTTCAGTTTATAATATTTCATATGAGGAAACTAAATAAAAATAAATAGTAAGAGTCTGTAAAGAATCCCATTAAAGATGAGTATTCAGATTATAAATACTGAACACATGAGTGATTACCAGCATAATGCACACAGATAGCCTACTTCAAAGTGTCAAAAAATTGCAAAAGTAGCACTTTATTAATAGATGACATAATGATATTTTAATATTTTTGTCATCAGGAAACTGCTTTGCTGCAAATGATCTTCACTAGAAGCATTTGGCTATGAGATGTTATTTTTTTAAAATATGTGTAAATTTTCCCATCAAACCTTCAGTTAAAAATACTATCTCACAAATGTAATCTCCATGACTTTTTAATAAAGCATCCTAGAGATATTCATTTATATGAAAATCTATTTCAATAGCTATAAAACCGTCATGCAAGTTACAAGAGGTAGATTTTGAACGAATTTTTATATATGTTGTTAAGTTACGAGAATAAAAAACTCACCAAAAAATTAGCTTAATGGAAATTAAGACTATGAATGCACAACAAAGCCAACACTACTGGTTGAAAATGGTTTTAAAAATAAAAAGAGAATCGCTCATATCAGTGCTAAATACAAAGGAAATTCGGATCCAATTTCCAACCTTTAATGAAATAGTTTCACGTTTCATAGATTTTTTTTTCTAAAGATGTTTTTTCAAGTCCTCCTCCAATCTTCTTTTAAATACTCTATAATTTTAGAGGCTATTGGCAAAGGATGTAACAAAAATTCAACTGCAATGTATCCTGACTGCCGCGGGAAATAGGATACTCATTGATTCATGTATTCACTCGACAAACGCTTATTAAATGCTTGCCCTTGCCAAGTCATGTTCCCTGAAAAAATTCTTCCCTTATAATCTAGTGGAGAAGAAATTAATAACGATAGTAAGTGAAATAGATAGCGTCTCATATAATAAGTGTTATATAATAAGTACAAAAAAGGGGAAAAGTGATGCTTAGTGAATTAGAAATGCCTGAGGGGGAATATCCGTGGAAATCCCCTCAGTGAAGATGGGTTGAGAAGTTAACAAATTAGCCATGCAGATATGAGAAGGAGGAACATTTGTCTGCTGGGGTGAGAGGCTGCCTCCTATGTTCAAGGAACAGACCAGAGAGACCTCTGTGGCCAGAGCCGAGAGAACGAAGAAATGAATGGAGTTGTCAGAACAGTAAGAAGTCAGCTCTGGAGGCTTACAAGATGTGGTAGGGATCTGGCTGGGCTATGAATGAGATGGGAGGCACTGGAGGGTTTTGAGCAGAGGAATGACTTCATTCCTGAAATATTAACACGATCCCTCTGACTATCCTGGTAAAAAGATGCTATAGGGAGCAAGGTCAGAAACAGGGCTGATTTAGGGACACGGGAAAATTGTTTTCCTTTTGTTTCTTAACCAAAAATTATTGACTTCTGTAGCTAGAAGATGTATCCTTAAGAAGCCTGCATTATATATTCTTATATATCATATACAAAAGTGATATTATCATTTTTAAAATTTCAGACATTAATACATACAAAATTACACATGCCCCTACCACTTAGGTTAAGTAAGCAAAAATAACCACCCAGCCTGTAAAGATTGCCCCGCCTCGTGATGATCCCAGAGATCATCGCTATCCTAACTGTAATGTTTATGATTCTATGATGCATACTACACATTTTTTTAAGCAGGTCTGAGAATGTAAGTGTATTTCCTTTTCATCAGTTAAGAGTGTGTCAGGAAAAGAGAGTATTTCAAACAGAGTGAAGGTAATGCAGTGAATTGTTTACAAAATGTTGGAAAGAAGAGGAATTAAAAACAGTTAAGAAGATAACCCAGATTCTGGGACGATCTTGGATACTTTAACCCTGAAGCTGCTGCTACTGGGGTGATTCTAACAATAGAAGGTACAAATCAGCTTGTATTCTTGCCTGTGTCCTGGAGGGGCTCAAGAGACCTTAGTCCCTCAGGCGGGGGCTTCCCTCCTCCAGAGGCCAGAGACACCTGCTGCTGTGAGGCCACCAACACCCAGCTATGGCC
Organism: Mustela nivalis; assembly: GCF_964662115.1. Taxonomy (NCBI): domain Eukaryota; kingdom Metazoa; phylum Chordata; class Mammalia; order Carnivora; family Mustelidae; genus Mustela; species Mustela nivalis. The sequence goes on along the minus strand of NC_139034.1, from coordinate 81,990,671 downwards.
ATGGAAGAAAGAAAGGTGATAAGGAAAAAGTGGAAACTAGCTGGTAATGAAATCTAGGAAAAGTAGTTTTCAGAATTTCAGCTCTCTGCCGTATATATAAAAAACATGGCAGGTTGGAATAGAGTAGGGAAAAATTCAACAAATAGCCAGCACACTTCAATATGATTTTAATTTTTAAAGGATTGTTTTTGGCTCCAAAAGTAAATCTTTAAAATTACCCAGAATTAATTTCTGTCTTTGGTGTAGAGGTCCAATTTTACTTTTTCTTAATATACTACCAACAATTGGTATTTATACTGCAGGTTCACCAAAAACCAAAGCCAATTTTATCATATTTTATGCTAACTCATATATTAAGTTCTTTTTCAGGGCTCTGTTTTCTATTGCATAAATATATATATTTAATTAATTCTGTGCAGTAATGATAGCTTATGGGCCTTAGATCAGGCAGGAAACATTTCTCCACATTAATATTTTAAAATATATTTTTAGTTATTCTTGGCAACTATCTCTTTCAAATGCAATTTAAGATTGTGGACTTTTCTAATAAATTCTGTAGGAAATTATTGATATTGCCTTAAATTCATAGAGTAATTTTGAGAAACTTACATATTTATGTTACTGATTGGTATCATATCATTATGGGTGTGGTGTCATATCCTTAATCTCTCTTAAAGTTTGATGTTTCTCCACACACAAGAGGTTATCTTTTGTTAGGTTGCTCCTGATTTGTTTTTGCTGTTGTTACTCTAAGTAGTACCCTTCTTTCAATTACTTTAAAAGGGTAATTTGAGACTGGCATATAGGAATACAATTGATTTTGAAAATGTGTATTTTAGATACGAATGTATTTTTATTCCTGTGACTTATTCATTCCCTAACTGGAAGCTTGTGTCTCCCTCTCCCCTTCACCCGTTTTACCCTTCCCCCAACTCCTTCCCTCTCGTAATCATTGATTTGTTCTCAGCATCTATGGCTCTGATTCTGCTTTCTGTTTATTCATTTGTCATTTTCTTTTTTCCCTTTTTTAATTTTAGATTCCACATATAAGTTAAATCATACGGTATTTATCCTTCTCCGTTTGACTTTTGACTTATTGAATTAACATCCATCCTCTCATATATATAGAACTTACTAAATGGGAGAAAAAAAAAGAAAATCATTTCTCCTTGTGATGAGAACTTTTAGGACTTACTGCCTAACTCTTCTCGATGTCACAAAGCAGTTGGTAGTAGTCACCACGTTGTGCGTTACATCTCCAGTATTTATTCATTTTATAAATGGAAATTTATACCCTGACCACCTTCCTCCCCTCCCCCCATCCCCCTCTGGTAACCCCAAATCTGATCTCTTTTTCTATGAGTTTTTGTTTGCTTGTTTTGTTTTGGTTTAGATTCCACATAGAAAAGAGATCATAGGCTCAATATTGATTGAGCTCATAGGCTCAATCTACTCTGTTCCAGACACTGTTCTGGACTCTCAGAATATATTACTGAAAAAGTAGACAAAGGAACTCCTCTGTGTTAACGAGATAAAGTAAAAAATTGTTCTTTTTTTCACTGTTTTTTGCTTTCTGCCATTCTTATTCCAAAAAGAGGAACTGAATATTATCAAACATATGTAGCAGGATGTTGTAATTGAACAACTAAATCAAATTTTTCCTGACACTCAAAGTCAGTGGAGAACAATGTCTTCCTCAGTCCAAATACATAAACAGACATGCACACAGGACTCGGAGTGGTTGTCTCAAAAATTGGCCCTGCAGTGTATATACCTCTCCTCATGCAAGAGGATAAATTTGAACGTGCCAGGAAGTTTTTAGTCTGGCAAATTTCTTTACAGAAACACTGAACACCTGACAATTTATAATAAGATTATTCTCACTTTTTCTGAGTTGAAATGAATACTTGCTGGATATGGAAACCCAAGGGCAAGGGATTAAATGTGTGTACGAGGTTGCTACTTTCCACTGGCGCCTTATAAAAGCAAACACAAATCCTTCTAAGAGGATGGCACTCATAAATTAGTACTTCAGTACTCAAACAAGGGAAGAAGTCACCGTGAGTGAGCAGGAGGGACAATAAAACCCGACTAATTGGGATAGCCAAGTAACTCAGATTATGGCAATCCAATAAAATACAGAACAATTTTCTATGCAATGTTGACAGATTATTGTTGGCATTTCCCTCTACCCTCTCTTTCACCCACTCTGAGTCCCAGATAAAAGTAGAGTGGGAAGAGTATCAAAAATATATCAAGGAGAACACACGTGTGCGTGCACACACACACACACACACACACACACACACACACAACTTTTAAGAATAAAAAAATAAAATTATTGTAACTTTAAAAGTCAACAGATGGATTAAACAGCAGGTTAGGCACAGCTTGAGAATAGTAGTGACCTGGAAATTCCACATAACACAATAAAATAGATGGTAAAATAAAACAAGATGAAAGAGTGATCAAAAGACACGGGATATGGAATGAGACCGCTGAGATGTCTGGTGAAGGCTGTACCTCTCCAGGAGAGACTTGTGTTTGCTTCTGCCAGGACCCCCGGGGAGCTATCAATTTGAAATCATGTTATCTTAATTTCTCAACTCCAGCATTTCCTCTGAACCATGACAATAACATAAATAATCCAAATCCAAACCCTAAATCTATGTGTGAGAAAATTAATCATTCTAAGTTACCTGTGAAAAGATCTTTCTCCTTATGAGACCATAGCTTGGTACAGCCTAAAAATTTGCCTTCTAATAGAAACCTATTTTGCTCTCCTGAACCTTTTCAGCAAAGCTCTAGTATTGCGAGGGCCCCAGGTTTTTGTGGGGGATTCACTCATGGGAGCCTAAGGTGCCATTTCCTGCCTCCCACACTAGTATTAACATGCAAGCGTTGAGGTCAGCACAGTGCATATACACGGGAACAGGTGGTGTTACTGACTGCGTAGAATGCTGGCTTCCTGTCCCCTATGATATTTTTAGGCTCGCTGACCTCCCTCATGCTCTCAGAAGCTCAGAAAAGAATTTACAAGGAAGTTCTAGAGATTTTCAGAGTACAGTTGGTAGGATATCTAGTAGGCCACAGTGCAGAAATACAATATTTAAATTTTTTTTTTTTTTTGAGAGAGAGAGAGAGAGAGAGTGTTAGCCGGGAGTTACAGAGGATGAAGAAGAGAGAGAATCTTAAACAGGCTCCACACTCAGTGTCGGGTCTGACATGGGGATAATCTCATGACCCTGAGATCAAAACCTGAGATAAAATCAAGAGTTGGATGTTTAACTGACTGAGCCACCCAGGGCCCCCATGATGGTGACTTATGCAAAATAGGATACAAGCATATTCTGATGACACGAATGATAATTTTTATCAAATACTATCTCAAAATTTCATTGACTAACATTGCAATACATGTTATTTTTAACATTATGGGCTAAGAAGACATAAATAATGTTGACTAACTGTACAAATGACTTATGTATATCAGGGGAAGATTAAGTGACATGTGGGACACAGTAAGTCAAATAAAGAAAGATGGTAGACAAATTGAGACATGACACAGCATGCAGTCAGGTGAGCAAACTCAATCCCAACAACATTGCACCTTGAAAGCCTGGAGCACATTTTACACCACGAGTGTCAAGTTAGTAAAGAAAGAATAATCACCATCTTAACTTGATATTGTTATGTGAACCTTACTGAGTTTATAACTTTACTAAAAACTAAATTATATTTTGGGGCACCTGGGTAATTCTGTTGGTTAAGTGTCTGCCTTTGGCTCAGGTCACGATCCCAGGGTCCTGGAATTGAACCCCACACCAGGCTCTCTGTTCAGCTGGGGGTCTGCTTCTCCCCCTCCCTCTCCCTCTCCACCTTGCTTGTGCTCTCTCTCTCTCTTTCCCTCTTTCTCTCAAGTAAATAAAATCTTTAAAAAACAACTAAGTTACATTTAATACATAGTTCATATGATTTACAACTGGAAATGGTTTTTACATATTATGTTTTACTATATGTTAGCAAGGTTAAAAATAATTTGTTAAAGTACCCTTAACCATTGCCTATCCACTCACAGTACCGAATTCCTCCGCTATCAGTAGGATATTAGTAAAACGTCAAATGGAAGCGATTTGGAATTCTGGGCAACAGCCTTCAAATAGAATCCTTTGAAAATTAGTTCAATATTTAGTTGGAGGAATACTATATTGTAGGAGGTTGGAGGGTCCTTCCTGATAACTGAAGCAGCTTTGCCTCATAGGCAAATCAGAGAAACTCAAGAATGAATTATATTTGCAAGTTATTTTTGTTATTATGTGTCTAAACAACATGGCCCAATTACATTTATCTTATATATAAGATATAGATATATCTACATATCTATATCTTATGTCTTATATATATATTATATATTATTATAAGATAAAAAATATAAACATTATAAGATAATGTCTATCTTATATATAAGATACTATATATACATAATATCTCATATATGTTTATATATAATGTATATCTTATATTTAAGATAAACATAAGTGGGCCATGTTGTTTGGACACATAATAACAAAAATAGATACCATATTTTTTTACTGTGTTCTATGTCCAGAAATTATGGCTAAACCCTGTACATGCTTAATTCCTTAAATCTGCATAAACCCCAGAAGAGGAAACTGAGTCTTAGAGAAATAAAATGATGCACTCATTATCCCACTTCTGACTGAGCGCCAGCTGTCTCATGTTTAACTCCAGAACATAAATTCTTCATCGTGATGCTGTAATGTCTCTCAGAGAGGTCTATAACAACAAGGACACATATTTCTAAAACAAAAAAACAAAAAACAAAAAAAAACCGGGTTTTGGGTTTTGCACTGGCTAGAGCAAACCGCTGTAATCTTTCTGCTGTGGTCTCCTCATGTGGAAAGGAGAAAGGGTATCTGCGCTGAAGGACGTTGGAGAGCAAAGATTCGGAGCACGCTGCTTGGGGTCTGGGGTACAGGTCCGTTTGCCTCCTGTTGTGGAATGTCTCAGCGAACCTCATTTCTTAGATCCCTCGTTTTCTTCAGGTGTGCGTGCTTCTGCTTCTGAGGCTTCTTCTGGTTTCCCCACGTCGTATTTGCTCACCTCTCCTCTTCCTTTCTATTAAATCTCTCCTATTCTTCTTCACATCTTTAATTTTCTAGACCAGTATCATCCTGCACGCCTCAACTTCTGTGTCCCCCGCATTTGGTCTCTGATTATGCTGCCTCCCCCTTTCCCATCGACTCCTTCAAAGAACTGTTCTCTGTTCACAACGCACTATGACCATCACCTGGCGGGGGCGGTGGGAGTGGTGGCAATCAAACTACATCAGCACATAGTGCCCAGGAAAAGTTTAACAATACTGATTTTTCCCTCGTTGCTATTCATTTTCCAAATGATTGCTTTAGACCTATACCATATTCAACATACTGCTTTGGACTTGTACTATATTCAACAGTAAAGAGAATGTCAGGGAATTTGAATGATACAAGAAATCTCGCTATGGCTGTTCAAAAAAAAAAATTTCTGTGATCTAAGTAGATCATAAAGATTGGACATATGAAAAGACATCCTTTTAATCAAAATCTACTTTATGGGACATAGTAATACCATGGGATGCCCTGTTTTATTAATTAATATCTATTGATAGTAATTCTCTTATTGTAGGGAAGAATATTATCCCTAATGAACTAAACTTTCTATAAAGTACATTTGCAATCATTTTAATTCTTTGTTCTCACGGTGAACGTTAAAAAAACAGATGATTAAAATATACAGAAAGATATTTTAGTGATTTAAGAATATAAAACAAAATGTATATGACAAGTAGGAATATTTTTCTTTAATATTCTAATTGTCTTTGTGTCAGTTAAACATCAGTGCTCTGTAAAGAATGTTTTCTTTGTTGTCATAGATTATTTCCTCTGAACCAATAAGACTTCCAGAATAATCCCAATTAAGTAAAGCTGATTTCAGAAACAGTTTTATAAATATTTAAGAACCAAAACCTTTCATTCTAAACCATGGAAAGTGACTCTGCACTAATATTGTCTGACAGTGACCTAATTAGAATCATTTGCATACTGATGAGACTTTGAAGGAGATAAGCAATGGCATGCTTGTAATAGATAATTAATTTGTATTTCAAAATAAGCTATGGCTATTTAACAACAACTCAAATGACACATTGAATTAAAAGAGTTGTTCAAGCTACTTCTTAACAATAAACTCCTGTTACAGCTTTTCAATTGTGTTAAGCTTCAAACTGATGAACATATCCCATGAATCCATTTATATTCGTAAGATGACTCCTCATTAAGTGCTTAATTCTCAAATTCTTCTTCAAAATATCTCTTTTGGTCAAGAAATTTGGAGTGATTTACATGTTGTTAATTAAAATATTTTCTACTGATGTAGCAACGTGCATCGGAATAGCACAATGCACTTTTCAAATAATCTTACATCATCCCCCAAGGACGTAATTCCCATGTTTTCGTTATTGAAATCATTGAACTGAAAGGTAAAGAGATTTGGGCACAGAGAGCAAGTCGAAATGAGCCAGGATGCTGGGGCATTCTTCATCGTGCCTCCTACCATGAAATAAGACATATAGAACCTTACATAAACTGACCAGGACAACCAATAAACTCTTCCAACCTGTCTAATTTACTGTCCCTTACTGATCACTGAAAGTGTAAAATGTCTAGAATCATTCACCAATCGCCGCAACTGGAAATGGACAAGTGAGCTGCGGTGATTTATAGAATTATAGTCTTCTTCTTCTGATCCATTAATCTCTCTTTCATGTAAGTTTCAAATGATAACTGTGGTTTATTTTCATAAAGTGAAGTCACTCTACAGTATAGCTATTCTGTTATCAATTATTCTATGCCTGGCAGTCCTGGAAAGAATGCTCTGATGACATAATTGTAGCTGAATTATGAAAATAACAGGCCCTTACCCAAGAGAAAGTTCAAGTTTTCACACAAAAATATTTCTTCATTGACCCCAGAGGGCACATTGAACTTAGACAATGACTAGTGTTATTTATGTGGCCTCTGACAAGAAGAATAAGAATTACCATTGTTGGAATTTCAGGTAACAAAGGAAGAACTAGCAGGTCAGCACAAATGAGGAGGAAAAGGCAAGCGGACAACATAGTAGAAATATCGGCTTCGTTCTCAGTCACACAGCCTTGAAGATTCAGAATAATCTCAAAATTGGGAAATCTTTTCTCCTTCATAACATAAAAGTTGTTTCATTAAGATCTGAGATTTGCAGTTTGCATATATGTTATTATTCTAAAAACCAGTGAGAATGCAGACCCTGGAGCTGGAAGACACAGCAAGAAACTTTCTATGATGCTATATATGTTATATAATTAAAATACAATCACACGTTATGTATATATAACATATTTATATATTAATATATAACAATCATAAATGCAATTTAATTATATTAATATATAATTAAATATATATTATGTATCTATATATTTAATATATAATTAAATTCAATATAATTATAAATATAATACATATAATATACATATTAACCTGAGATGATTTAGATTTTTTTTTCATTTTATATGGGGGAATCACTAAAGCCTAAAAAAGGTTAGATGGCATTCTTAAAGTCACAAATAATAAGCAAGAGATTGAAAAGTAATGTGCACTTCTATATAATAGGATGTTAACACCTGTTTTTTCCCCTTTTAGTTTACCTAGAAATGATTTATATTTATCTGAGAAATCACATTTTTATTGGCTTTTGCTGTTACTGTATTTTCTTTAGTTCAGTGTATGAGTCACAGTTCGGTTACCTCTGTTTTGTAAGAAGATTCCTATGAAAGTCCATGCTTTTACTCACCATGACTTCAAAATCGATATGTAACACTTTATCTGAACAGATACATTCTAATCTTTTCATTGTGAAACCTCATCTGAATGTCTGCATTTGAAGATTACTGACCTTCAAATATTGTGGGTAAGACTGAGTTTAGAACAAAACAAATAGGGATACCTGGGTGGCTCAGTTGTTTAAGCTTCTGCCTTTAGCTCAGGTCATGAGCCCAGGGTCCTGGGTTTCTTGCTCAGTGGGGAGTCTGCTTCTCCCTCTGCCTCCTTCTCCTTCTGCTTGGGCTCTCTCTCTCTCTCTGACAAATAAATAAAAATAAGATCTTAAAAAAGAAAAAAAGAATAAAACAAAAACATTTACTGTTTTGGTAAAAGCCTGTTGACTAATATTTCACCGCCTACACATATAATTACCATAAAGAAGTATGCCCTTTATTTCCAACCCTACTAATAATAGAGCTGAACCAGTATTACCCTGAAGAAAGTAATCTCATGCCAACACTGGTATCAGCTATGCTCCTGTGCTTAAGTTTTGGTTAGGTTAAGTCATTTAATGACTTATTCAGAATATACACACATGGTTTCATTGATACACACACATACAGAGAGACACTCAGCTAGCTCTGCTGAGCAGTTATCACTTCAAAGAATAGAACTATAAAACTGCAAGAGAAGCACAGTGCCGTGTGGTCTATCAATGGAAGAAATATTGTCCCAATCAGTGAGCCTTTTTCAGGATGCTGAACATTCTGAGTTTCTGACTTTGTCTGAGCACTGCAAAGCACTGCTCTAAAAGTCACCTTGGTGCATGTGGTAGGAGCTAGCAACCCATCACCGGAATAACATTTCCTTTAAAAAAAAGTCATACTTTCTGTGCACCTCAGATAAAAATAGCAGAGGCCTCCAGCACTGTTCCACATTTTATGGTCTCATGGACAAACACAAGAAGTTTCATTTAAAAACAACAGAACCCATCGAGTGTTCATTTAGTTGTACAGAATGCCAGAGTTTTTCCGAGTACTCCCCGTCAGTCTAAATTAGATCTGCATCATTGACATATATCTGCATTTTGCTGTGGCAGTCATGGAGCTGAGCGGCTGTGGGTCTACTGGGGCAAGGACTATTGGCCAAGCCTGCCTCTATCCCCTGAAAACATTTTGTAATTTGGGATATGAAACTCAAATGACTACAGAAGAAAGAGAAACATAGATTCAAAGATGTAGTTCTTCTTAGTTGTTATCTCTACATTATCTATACAAAGGCATGTAGACCTTGACAGTGGTAGCCTCGAACTTCCAGCCATATTAAAGAATTCATGTTAAGTGTCATCTCTTCTTTCCAAGCTCCTCTTGGAGCCCACCATCTCATCCAGCACACTCTGTTTCCCACCACCATAATAGCTGCTGCTTGCTTTTGTCATTTTCTTGCTTTGTTGTAATTAACTTCCTTTTTTTTTTTTTTTTTTTTTTTAATTTCTGTCAACCTCCTAGGCTCTGAGTTGCCAAAATGGAAGTGATTTCTTATTCATCATTTTACTTCAGAGACTAACCTCCAACAGACCCTCAGCAAGTTTGGCTTCTGGTTTCCACCTGCCTAAAGTTCACTCCTAGTTTGACACGTTATGCTTGTTTTCAACAGCAAAGGAAAATGGAGATGCGGTAAGAAGACTCAAGAGGTCTGTGTTTGTTTTGTTTTATTCCCAAGTAGTCCTTGCTAACTGGTTAATAAAAGGTTAGTTAGTTTAGTGTTTGATTGACACAATGCAGTTGGCCATGGGGTTACTTAACTACCATGTTTTGGTAATGGGTATGTTGGAAACAAATAAACTTTCTATTAAGTCACCAGAGGTGGTTTCAGCAAGCATGGAATAATAACGGTCACCCATTTACCTTCTAGAGCTGTCTTCGTAGCTTACCTTCCCAGGCCTGTCAGCATGCCTCATTTGGGTTGACAGACCTAGGGAAGCTCTGCTGAGGTCATACCCAGACTAGAACATTTCTCAAGATAAATAGTAAAATTAAAACACATACATACATACATACATACATACATACATACATACATACAATATAAGACAAGAAAATACAACAAAAAAGCCCCTAAGGTGTTAGCCCAGTATGGGAATGCAACCCACTCATTGCATGGAATCACCCACAACTGCAGGTTTCTGTTAAGTAAATTAGCATGGGGGTTGCCCATTTAGGTAAATGAATTGGTCTCCCAGAGAACCATCTATGAAGTACATATCCTTCAATGGATTATTGATTATTGCTGGATTCCATCAAATCTGTACCCTGATTATCAAAATCTCAAAGACGACCAATTCCACAGCTGTGAATATGGATGAAGGGGGGAAAAAGAAAAAAAAAAAAGAAAGAAAAGAAAAGATCAGAAAGGAGAAAAGAGGTACAAGCACACAGCTTGCAGCCTAACTTAGTGTTAATGCCAGTACACATCATATCAATTAGTCAGGAACTGGATCGGATGGAAGGGTGTTTTGTCCCGCAGCTAATGCACTATGGACTAGCTTTACTAGGTGGTTCTCTAAGGAGCTCCACATGCAAAGTCAGGAACAACTCCACACTTTTCAAAATTTTAGATGGTTGTTGGTGTCTGCCTCTCATATGTGGATGAATTCTAATCAATATTGTTTTAGTGTTGTTTCCCATAGCAGGTAAGTTTTTGTCTCATGTTGTTGGAATGAATATAGATAAGTAAAGGGATTGAATAAACACAGACACAAAGGGAAAAAAACAAAACAGGGAAATAAGATAGTGAGAAGTTATTAAATGGTGAAAATAAACTTATTTAGAGGTAAGATATACTTAAATAAGCGTGTATGTGTATCCAAAAATCAATGTTGTGACCATTTATTAGAAGTTATCATAGATAAAAAAAAATGCAGCTTCTCATTAAAAATTGAATGAATAAATGCTGTTAATTTGCTTCCAAGGGTCTCTTATTTTCTGCTTCTTAGCCTTAATTATAACGTTGAAATTTAAAAGCCTGAATTAGTAAGCCAAGTGCAGATTCTGGAGTTAAGTAACTTATTCTAACTCTGGATCCACTAATTATTAGTAGTATGACATTAGCAAGTGCCTTAATCTCTCTAAGGCTATGATTCCTTGTCAGAAAAATGGATGTTAACCCAGTAGTGACTTCATGAGATTTTGGTGGTCAATAAACCAGAATGCAGATGAGTTGTTTTACATAATTCAGACCAATAAATACTCTAAACAAACATCAGTTCTTCTCCCATCCAGGCCCGAACCTGCTTAGCTTCCGCGATCAGACGAGATCGGGCGCGTTCAGGGTGGTATGGCCGTAGACAAACATCAGTTCTTCTGATTAGAAGTCAGGGATGTAGGTCCAGTAATGACCTTGTCACGGTCACTGGTTCCACACCCATCCATCTTCAAAAGGTCTATTTCCTCTACTAGACTCTCATCCATCTTTCCTAATCATTTCCTCCTTCTCTCTCTTTTTCTCTCTCTCTTTCTCAGGCACACACAGTAAAATACGCAATGAGGCCAATGGTAATCATAATCAAATACACATAAATATCGTTAATGTACAGTGAGGAAAATGATTTGGATGTTTTCCATCATTTATGAACAGTTTGTTACAGACATTTATAAAGTCAAAGTAACTTCTTACAGTAATCATTTCTCCATTTTAACTTTTCTTTTTCAAATGTGTTATCAATGGAGGCTGCCCTGAATAAAACTTAATTTATGCAAAATGAATGACATATTAGCTTATGATTTTTAAAAATCACTGCTGTTCTCTTTCTGATATTTTTTAAAATTCTCACAGTGCTTGAAATTCACGAATGCTTCTCACTTCTGCTGTTTCAGATAGTTTTTCTAAAATTCTTATCCTGCCATAATGTGTTATAGGGAATTTATTCTTCACAGCAGAGAAACAGTTAAGACTGAGCAACAATGAAATTGTTAAAGATTGCTATGGTCTTATTTTGTATATGATATTTTATTTAAAAACAAAAACAAAGAATATATAGAATAAAATATCATAAAAATATGTATTGATTTATCAATAACATTTGGCATTGATTGTCACAACTACTGAAATATTAATGCACTAATATTAATACAAAAATGCAGAATTTATTAATGTGCTGATATTAACATGTGGTAATTATCAAGGGTGGCCCCAGGAGTTTCACTGCTTTGCTGTTCACACCCTACAACCTCCCCTTCAGTATGTGAGGACCCTATGACTTGCTTTTAGCCAGTAGAATATGGTAAATGTAAAGGAACATAGTTACTAAGTAATTAAGGAAGGTTAATTTTTTCATTACCTTTTTGCATTTAGCTGTACCCCGCTTTATCGGAGCTCTGAGTTTCAGTGGGAGTGAACACAGGAGTTGGTTCAGCGTTCTTTCAAGTAGGAAGCTACTCTTTTTCTGCCAGGAGTGTTGAGAAAACAATAGCAAACTGCCTGATCCCACCCAGGGAAGGACTACATGCAATTACAAGGATTGTGGTAGAAGGAGAGAGTCTGGTGATGTACCCGATAGAGCATAGGTAGCTGGTTCAGTGCATGTTATTCGGGAGAGATGTTTTCATTGTTGTTGTTCAGGAGAAATGTGATATAGGATTGCTGTCAGCTTAGTCTCCGGTCATGAGGCCTCTCTCTCCCCCACTTCCACCTCTCTAGATCTGGTCTGGCAAAGTGACCTTCTGTTTCAGACAGCGGACCCTCTGCTGCATACTGAACAACTTGTATTGATGAAACAGATGTAAACTAATTACATAAGTCTCAGGCCTGATGTTATTCAATAAGTAATGTTAACAGTAAACATAATTCAAGAATTAATTGTGCCCTTCGAAATGACTCAAGGATAACTGGTTCCACCAGCTGATACTCAGAAAGTCACTGTTCTCGGGATTCTAATTTCACTGTTGTTACTGAAAAGGGGCTTGGCATTATTTTCTCCTTGAAATTTTCACTACTTCATATCAAGTATGAGAAAGCAAAATGGAGACATCACACCTTTTACTCAGAAATTGAGAACTAAATACCCTAAAATGTACTTAATTAAGAAATCCAGAGGCTACCTGGAAGGCTCAGTTAAGTGTCTGACTCTTGATTTTGGTTCAAGTGTGGTCTCAGAGTCCTGACTGAGATCAAGCCCTGTCTCAGGCTCGGTAACAGCAGAGAGTCCGCTTAAGATTCTCTCTCTCTTCAGCCTCACTCTTTCTTAGAAAGAGAGAAAGAACGAAAGAAAGAAAGAGAGAGAGAGAGAGAGAGAAACAGAGAAAGAAAGAAGAGAAGAAATCAAGAATCGTGTTTGGTATTCTAAAAATTTACATAGTTCATTTCATTAATATACTTTAGAGGTTTATGAAACTCAAGGGAAAATACTTAGATTCTTTTGTGTTTGATAGTTTTGAGAGACTGAATTTTCCCATTCAAACTTCAAATTTAGCTATAAACATTATAGATTTTTTAATAAAATTTAAGATAATCAGGTATCATCTGTATGTTGTTGATATTTTATAGCAAAACAGCTGATTAGGAATTGCAGGATTCCATGTTTTCCTGCAAAGCGACTGAGAAACATCTTGTCTTATACTACAGCCATGATATCTAGTTATTATTTCATTCTGCTTGAATAAATAAGCAACACTGGAAAGACGATTGCAACAGGTTGTCCAATTTCTAAACATTGAAAGAATTAAATATATTTGTGAAAGAAAGACCATTGTCATAATCAACACAAAGGGAATACAGATATTATAATTTATTGTGGAAACATAGCTGCAAGTAAGTGCTGGGTAACTGTGCAAAGATAAAGGTGTACAGATTATATGTACCCACTCAGAGAACAAGAAAATTACTAAAGTAAGCTTTGTCCATAAATATGTTCTTTGTTTATACCCTACCATTACCACCAAAATTTAGTTTAATTAGAACAAGATAATTACCCAATTATCTTACTGGAAGAAGGTATGGATAGATTATTAAATACTAGAGTAAAAAAATCAGATAGAAATTTAATTTAATTTTGTGAAAACCTATGCATCAACATAACTCTTTGTACCCTCAATAATGCTACCCCATTTATATATAAGCGGATAAAAATGTTAAACTACTAGCCTTTGGCTCAAGTCATGATTCCAGAGTATTGGAACTGAGTTCTGCAGTCTGGCCCCCTGCTCAGCGGTGAGCCTGCTTCTCCCTCTCCCTCTGCAGCTCCCCTGCTTGTACTCTCTCATTCTTTCTCTCTCTCAAATGAATAAAATCATTTTAAAAAGAAGCAAATTCCATTCAGCTGTTCTTTTACCATCTGACTGATGGACCACTTCATTGGCTTTTTCACTGGGGAAAAACTAGTATTATGATACAGGATAATTCACAGGAGAGTTATCCTCAAATTACACTTATGGACAAACGTGTCAAGTGTGTAGACAAGACAGAAGTTCATAACATTCACAGCCACTCATTCTGCCATGAAGTCTACAATGTCAATCTACATTCATTTAAAAATTGTGCCCTAGCCTAGACATGTGATTTCTTTGCCACCGAAGAGAGGTAGTCCACTGCATCTCCAAGGTAGTCAGAATGTTCCTATAGAGAATCCCTCTGTAAACAGATTAGTATGTGGCTTAGCTGTTCTCTGTACCACAAGATGGAAGATTTCAATAACACACAATATTTTGGAATTTTAGATGGCAAGTTCCATGTGTTGCGGGCAGTGAAATTTTTGAACACAGGATTCTGTCATAAAGATCCAATTTGCTGTAGTTACTAGTGGAAATACCAAAACAAATCAGAAACATGGTTCACTTGCAGGAATTGTATAATGATATTGCAAAGGCTGGTCTCTTACCTGGGAATAGTCACCATGTAGAGGAGTAGTGAGAAAAAAGTGAACTATGGTATATTGAACAGTGTGTTCAACAAACAGAAGTTGTCAAAGAACTGGAGTATGATGACATGACGGCTCCTGATTCCTTCTTTTTACCTATCTATCTATGAATCAAGAACAAAATCACCATTCATCTCTCTCTCTTACCATGCCTTTTTTATTTGTTTTGTAGAGAGGGGATAGGGAAGGACAGTAGGAGAGGGAGGCAGAATCTTAAGCAGGCTCTACTCCCAGAACTGAGCCAGAACCGGGGTTCCATCTCATAACCCTGGGATCATGACCTGAGCCAAAATTAAGGGCCAGACACTTAACCAACCGAGGCATTCAGGGTCCCTGTAACTTGTTTTTTTTTGACAATGATTTTCAAACAGTCTTACCCTAAAGCTCCTGAACATTATCACTAGATTCTCTGGGAAGGATATGAATTAATTTAAAAATGGCAACCTTCAATATAATACAGAAATTCTATGAAGTCAAAATATTGGTAGTTGAGTGAGCCAAAATCTCATTTATTTACATCAATAAAATAGGCACCTCAAGACAAATGGTCTCCCTTGAGTAATGTATTGCATTTCCCTCTGTTTTTAGAATGAATGAGTAATGACAGTGAAAAGCTTAGGTTCATTAAAGAAAAACAAATTTAATGTACTGGACTCCTTTATTTAGAAGGAGCCTGTGATGTGAGTTGACAGTTGCTTTGTTTAGACAAGTGTCATAGTTTTATTTCATTGACCACATTTTCTGAAGTCCAATAGGGTAATCATTCTATCAGCATCCGACTTAAACATCCAACATCAACACAAAAACAACGGCTTCAAACTAAAGAACCAAAATATTCAAAATCAAATAATTATATTTTTTTTTCAGTAATGGTAACATTTTACATAATTTGACCCATATGGAGCTAGATAATCAATGTTGCTGAGGTGTAATCTAAGTCCAGATTTCCATTAAGGAAAATGTTTTTAGGAAAATAAAACATTTTAAAACAAATCAGAGATGTGTAGTTAATTAACTACTGAAAGCTAAATATGCTATTTTGAAGTTTAATATGATGTAAATGTAATGCTCTATTGAATACCCCTTGATTTTGAACAAATGGATGCTACTTCCTCAGAGCAAATCAAAATTAATTTAGATATTCCCTGTCTCTACTAAGGGTGATACCAGCTGTCCTTGAATTGCTCTAATCTCCAGTAAATACCAATAATAGGCTGGAGCAGGTGAGGAAAGCTACATTCAGGGTAGAGTGGTCTGAAAAATTCTAAGTACATTTATTATTCTTTTAATAAATTGCTACAATCCCTTTGCAAAGAGGATTCATCTACTAGAAAATATTTGAGGAAAAAAAATCACCTATAATATAAATTTTAGAAAATACTGTCTTTGGTGATTAAAAGCAGATATTTATGAACTAGTTTAAGCTATAAATGAACATTAGATTTTGCTTTCTAGTGTAAATCATCATTTATGCTAGACATCTTTGTAGCTTCGGTCACGCTCAGGATATTAGAAACTGCCATCTCTTCTGCGTGGGGTATGTTCTTTCTTTAATAAATGCTTAAATAACTACCAATGTTCTTATACTATGTCTCAAGACACAAAACTGATCCACAGAACAAAAATGATTGTCCAGGTAATTTCAGTTAAAAATAATTTAAATAAATTATCTAAAATATAGTATCAAAAGTTTAATTTTATTTTTCACTCTCTTTCCTCATCTAATTTCCTTTAAACATAATAAAATTTTCTGCAATCAAAAAATCAAACAAGTCATATGTAGGACCCTATAACGTGTAATTAGCCTGACCACAAAACATAACTATTAGGCAAAAAATAAAAGCAAACTCTACAAGAAATTTTTGAAGATTGTACAAATAACTGATGGGGAGAAAAGGAAGATGATGCTGTTCAAATGCCCTTTGGCAATTTTCAAAAATAATTTTGTTTATTCTGTGTTACGAAAAACATAACAGGAAGTATTGAATTTGACTAAACCTAGAGTTCATTTAAATGTTTCCCAAACCCATGATGAATAGTTTGTTTTAAATTAAAGCCATCACTCTCCCATTCAGTTTGTAGGAAATGCATACATTTAAAGGTACATTAGTTCCAAGTTATGTATTTCAAAACCATCATACATTAAGAAATCGTCTGATTGAGCAGCATTTATATTGTCTATTAAATTATGTAAAATACCAATATAGAAAAAAGTCTGTGTCATGTAGTGATATTGTACATATTCTAGCTTTTCTCAATGCAGAGTGGTTGTGTGAATATGCAGGAGGGTTTTATCAAAGCAGCTCCAACAAATAAGTACTGAAAAAAAGTAAGGTATGGACGTGACTAATTCTTCTAGTAAATAATAAGAAGATAAAATGAAAATCATTTGGTGTCTTTGACACTTGGCTGCTTATCTGAACACCTGGGGTTGGAAAGTTGTGATTTCTAAGTCTCTAATATTAAATGATCTTGTGACCTGTCTTATTTAAGTTTCTGAGATTATCTAATTGGGGCTTAGGTACACAGGATGGACTGTCTTGAAGGCATAGAAGATGCTGTTAACAGGAAATAAGTGGCAGGCTCCGGAGTCATTGGCTGGCACCCATGCTTCCAGAGAATTCTACTTCAGAGACCAGCAAATTGCCTTCCATTAAATCAGATGTGATGACTATATATTTAAGATCAAGTGATAAAGGTAACAGCTAAAGAACTAAAAACAAAGAGTAATCTATGTACGGATGACAGCCAGCTCCTTTACAAGGGTCGATTTACAATAAACTTGAGCCTCCTCAACATCATGGGAAGGGAGCTCATAATGTGGTCAGATGGTCTCATGGTTCTGTAAAATTTGTCAAGTTCGGTAATTTAACTATGATTTATGAAGATCCCTGTCTCTTCTCACCCTGATTTCCATCCATTATACCATCCCTGATTTTAGTGGACCATAAAAAAGGCTACTGTGAATTTGGGGATTCAACTGAGGGCGGCTATTTTTGGAATTCTCTTCAACTGGGTTTGGTAATTCAGATTTATTTTAGGCCTTGTCATCACTTCCATGGCGAGTTTCTGTGGGCTGATCACGTCATGTATAGGAGACACCTTCAGGAAAACTTCTACTGTTTTCTGTGCTGACCTGTCCACCCTAGAGATTCTGGTCATTTGTATCATGTTGCAAGTAGGTCCCCTAGCCTTGACATCAGAGCCCTCACATTAACCCTGCTGGGAGAAGTGGAGCAGACATGAGAGCCGTGGAATAGGCAAGAACAACTCTTCCAAGCCCTAGAAATGCAGAATTGTGAGCAGAAGATGGTTTTCACTGACAATCAAAATAGAAATTCAACTCCTCTTGGTAGCAATACACAAAAATGTGTGTGTGTGTGTGTGTGCATGTGTGTGTGTGCATGTGTGTGTGTGCATATGTATATGTGTATGTACATGTGTATGTGTATCATATATGATTAGAAAAGGACCTGACATTTTTTGCTTTTTTGATGGGAATTACTGAGAATGGAATTTTTTTTTTGAAGATTCTATTTATTTGACAGAGAGTGCAAGAGAGAATGAGTAGGGTAAGGGGTAGAGGGAAAAAGAGACTCCTGGCTGAGAAGGAAGTCTGACGCAAGGCTCGATCCCAGAACCCAAGGGTCATGACCTGAACTGAAGGCAGAGACTTCATCAACTGAGCCATCCAGGCACCCTGCTCAGAATGAATTGATGAGAATCTTTGTGTTTACAGGGCACAATCTCAAAGCAGCTCTGCAAGGTTGAGGGGTGTCTTATGTATGCAGTGGCATGTTTTATGTGTGCCAACCTACCAAACTTGTCTTAGCATATCTGATGCATTTTTTTCCCTAATGAAATCTGGCAGATGTAGACAAAACAGCATACAAATTGCCACCAACTCAGCAAATAAAGTGAAGAAACAAGCACAGAGCACCTACACATTTTAACCAATAAATCAATATAGGATAAGAGTAATTTATTGCAAATTAGTGTAGCTCAGTATACATAGCAACAATTTTAAAATGTGTTTGAACTGCTCTTGAGTATACCTTAATTTCAGATTACTTTTGTGTTGTGTTTTGGAAATATTAATCAAACCAGTAATTTAAAAATGTAGTATCAAGGCAGGCAACTATTAATCAAAATATGTTTTTTTCTTCTTCTAGATTTTGTTACGTTTGTGACATTTGCCAGTTTTTTTCTCAATTTAAATATTCTATTTTTTACTTAATTTTGGATGTATAATCTTATCTGTTTCCATAAGCATTCCCTGCAAATTATAAACAACGTGAAATTATAAAAGTTTCAGATCTCATAAGTTCTAAATCTGTTCTCGCCTATTGCATATGTCAATATTGATAGAGAAGCTTTAAAGACTGAAACCCACTGGGAAGCATCAATTGTTTTAATGGCCTGTCTTGTCTAACATACTTGGATTCTTTGTAACTAATATATAATCATGTCTCCATTTTATAGTCACCACCATCATTACAGGACTATTGCTTTTCTTCCACTTCACCCTGCCAGTCTCAATACAGGAGGATTTATCCTGGCTTAAATAGTCCATGTTTTAAAATATCTACAAAATCTATTGGCATTCATCATTAATCAAGCAAGTAAGATCTATTCCTTTCGTATTAATCACAAAAAGCACATGGGAGATTTTGACCAACCAAAACTTTTTCTTGGCAATTTTTAAGACACTAAAATGTTAGCTGGAAAAATGTCTTCCCTGAGGGTAAAGACTAATTCCCAAGCCATTGCAGGAAGAGGGTTTGCGGATCCTTCCATCACTTTGATGTATGTACACCCGGAAAGCATTATTTTATTACTTGCCAAATGATTTTTGTTGACATTCATCAGCATTACTATTTATTTTTAATGATTTTATTAGTTGAGATGTTTTCAGGCACAAACAGAAACGCCATACTCGAGGTATTTTTTGGCAACATAACTAGAAATCTAGATGTGAGTAGACCTTCGGTCGTTATACAATCATACGATGAGGGAAAGCCAGCAGGAACAGTTTAGAGATATAAGTGAGGCAATCCCATAAACTGACAAGACTATACAGATCTCTGATATCTTATCTAGTGAAAATAAAACAGCAAATAATTCAACAGAGCTGAAGAATGTTTTATATTTTTAAAGCCACAATTTGGAGAAGAGAATCCATGAGACGTTAGCCAAGCTGAGCTGAGCTCTAACAGTGGACACATACGCACTCTGGCGACAGAACCCACGTCTTATAGTAAAGAAAATGGCACCAGAATGAGGAAAATAGCCCCAACCCCAATAGTATTTAGAGATTGTGCTCTGTTATGACGGGCATTTGAGGAAAAATTTAAAAGTTTTTATTTTACTTTTTGTTATTTTATTTTAACCATGGGGGTGGGGGGACAGGGTGCACCTATGTGGCTCAGTCAGTTAAACATCTGTTATTGGCTCAGGTCTTGATCCCAAGGTACTGGGATAGAGCCCCACGGAGGGCTACCCGGTCAGCTGGGAGTCTGCTTTTCCCTCTCTCCCTGCCCCTCTCTCACACTTATATGCACTCTCTCTCTCTTTCAAATAAATAAATAAAACCTGAAAAAAAAAAAGAAAAAGAAAAAATAAAGTCATAAGATTTTTTTTTTTAAGATTTTATTTATTTATTTGACAGAGATCACAAGTAGGCAGAGAGGCAGGCAGAGAGAGAGGAGGAAGCAGGCTTCCTGCTGAGCAGAGAGCCCGATGCGGGGCTCAATCCCAGGACCCTGGGATCATGACCTGAGCCAAAGGCAGAGGTTTTAACTCACTGAGCCACCCAGGCGCCCCTCAGTCATAAGATTTATTTACAGAAGTGGTACTCCAGAAGCCACAGATATTTTTTTGGATATGCAGAGTATTAATATATTTTTTCTCCCACTGATTTCATCGAAGCCAATACAGATTAAAAAATTAGTTGCATATCTACTCTATCACCTTTTCCACCATTTGGCATTGTTGCCTGGAAGAATTCTTGGACTAGATGGAAGCAGAAGCTCCTCCAGTTTGTTTGGTTTTTGTTTGTTTGTTTATTTGTTTTTTTAAAAGATTTTAGTTATTTACTTAGAGAGAGAGAGAGAGAGCATGAGAGGGGAGAGATCAGGGGGAGAAGCAGACTCCCTGCTGAGCAGGGAGCCCACTGTGGGACTGGATCCCAAGACTCCAGGATCATGACCAGAGCTAAAGGCAATCATTTAACCAACTGAGCCATGCAAAAGCCCTCCTGTTTTATTTGGTCCCATCTCGTAGCAAGGAGAGCAACCACGGGACATTCTCATGCTTTCAGGACTGAACTGGTCATGTCCTCATCGTGTCCTGACACTGTCCCCTATCCCTATGTGATATTGCACTCGTGGTATCTCCTAATTTATTAGCCTTTTTAAAGAATACATTAGATTTTATTAATCTGCTCTAATTTGTTGGTGGTGGATTTTTAACTTGTACCATATCTTTATTCTTTCTTTACTTCAATTAATCTTGGTTTTTAATTTTATCGTTTTTAATTTGCCTTTCTTCCTGAGCTGAAAATTGTCTTTGTTTATTTTAAAACTTTTATATTTATAGTAAGATGCATTTAAAGATACAACTCCTGGGGTACCAGGGTGGTTCACTCCGGTAAGAGTCTGCCTCTTGATTTTGGCTCAGGTCATAATTTCGGGGTTCTGAGACTGAACCTTGTGTCAGGCTCACACTCAACAGGGAGTCCACTTGTCCCTCTCCTCCCTCTTACCCTGTTGGCACTCTCTCACCCCAAAAAATAAATAAATAAAATCTTAAAAAAAATATATGTAACTCCTTTTTAAGTATTGTTTTATCTATATTTATATAGGTAGTGTTGTCATTTGATGCAAATTATTTTAAAATTTCTGTTTCTTCTCTATCCCCTCAATGGATAGAAATATGTATGTGTATTTTTTTTTTTAATTTCTAGATGTTACTTAATGTTACTTTCAAATTTCTTTGAACTGTGGTCAATAATCATGGGTTTCAATAACATAAAATATGAGAAATTGACTCAAATTTCCCTTGTGGTCTTATGTATGGTTATTTTTGTGATAGTTCACAATACATATTCACGGTTTTCTTTGTGACCATGGTTCTAAGTGGAGGTGGCACTGTTCCCTTGGGAACTTTGGGGAAGTGAGTGGAGATGCTTTTGTTTGTCATAATAATTTTGGTGATTGGGTTTGCTGTGGTTTATTGGGTGTAGTCAAGGGAAACTAAATATTCAGTAAGACATTTGACAGTTTAGCACATATAATTGTCCTGTGTCCTTCCTGTCTTTCTAAAGTTCTATTAGACATTTATGTTGGCTAAAAATCTGTTTAAATCATTTGAGCCTAGAATCTAACACTATTTCACAGAGAAACCAAAGTCTTTTTGCATTACTTTAACAGACACTTTGCTTTTCAAGAATGGAACTACAGCTGACTCTTGAACAAAATGGATTCGAACTGCTTGGGTCCATGTAACACAAGGATTTTTTTCAATACCTGAAGCCAAGGACTCTAAAAGTATTTTTTCTTCCTTATGATTTTCTTAATATCATTTTTTTCCTGGTTTACTTTATCATAAGAATAAGGTAAACAATACATACAACATATAAAACGTGTTAATCAGCTGTTTATGTTATTGGTAAGGCTTCTGGTCAATGGTAGATGATTAGTAGTTAAATTTCTGGGAAGTCAAAAATTACACATGAATTTTTGACCACCCCAGGAGGCTGGCGCCCCTAACCCCCACATTGTTCAAGAGTCAACTGTACCATGTAAAATGAAAGAAGATTTTGCTTTTTTTGGATTTTTTTTAAAGATTTTATTTATTTGACAGACACATCACAATTAGGCAGAGAGGCAGGCAGAGAGAGAGAGGAGGAAGCAGGCTCCCCGCTGAGCAGAGAGCCCTATGTAGGGCTCCATCCCAGGACCCCGAGATCATGACCTGAGCCGAAGGCAGAGGCTTTAACCCCCTAAGCCACCCAGGTGCTCCTTTTTGGATCTTTCTAATCACAGACTTCTAATCACAGTCACACCTCGAAAAACCACATTATCAGTGGAAAGCTACTTATAATATTTGAGTTGACTTTAAAAAATGTGTATTTTTCTGTGTTTTTTTGGCTGCCATATTCACTTGATTCTACATAGATTCGTAAACATCTAATTATTTTTTCTAGTGCAGTCGTACCTGTATCAAAATATGTATTATTGTATACTAACCTACTTGGTCTAGTTCCTCCTTTATATCACAAAAAATTATTGATTTTGTATTTAAATTTCTAGAAAGGTATGTTACATTAACTATAATTCTTTTTCTTTTTTTTTCTGGATATTAATTTTTGTTGTTATTTTTTAAAAAGGGGGGATGGGGTTGATAGACTTGAAAAATCACACTTTTATATAGTACACATAGTCCTATATGGGTGTTGGCTCCCCCGGGGTAACGTTGTGATGGTAGAGGCATCGAGAGTGGTGAGGAAATTAGATGTACAATTTAAAATGGAGTGACATCCCAGGTTAATTTCATCATGTTTAATGATGTGAAGAATGAAGAAAAGTAGAGGAATTTAGTTCCCCTGGCACCCTTACACCCTGTCAAATGGGCCTGGCTTAAAAGTCTTTCAGATGTATCCCATGGAACCCAAGATTTATTCTTGCTTTAACAATTAATTATCTCATGTTTTTGCAACGGATGATTTACTTGTCTCCACTGAACTTCATGATCCCTGATCACAGAGACTCAGCATACCCATTGCCTAGAACATGCTAAATGATATCCTTTTGATTACAGGCAACAGAAACACATTCTAACATGAGCAAAACTGTGGTTATGGACTTTAGTGGATGAGTATTGGGGAGACTCATATAATTTAAAGAAGAGCTCAACAACCAAGCCTCAGGGAAATAAGAAACCTAAGTAGCAGCAATCACATTCAGTGTCCACACTGTAGGGAAAAGTAAATATGATCATTCTAATTAGGGTCATTTGTTTTGGCAATGATCAGTCATCACTGAGGAAAAGAAAAAGTAGCACTGATAGAGTCTTTGGAGAAATTGTTGAAAGCTGTATAGTTGCTCCAGTTCATATCTAATGTAAGAACTCAATAGCATTTGTTTAACAGATGAGTAAATAAAAGAGAAGACTGTGGGCAAAAATGTTTTCCAAGAGGTAATGCTTTACATTTTTTTTTCTCTACTCTAGTTCAAGAAAATGAAATTTATACAGTTAACATTGAACTAAAGCATTTTATTTATACATTTTTATTTATATTCACATTAAGTGCATCTACCATGACTGAAAAGTAGAAAGAAATTATTCTGAGTACATAAAGGAAGTATTTTTCAGAACTGGGAACTTTCATCATAAATTGATAAGAGAAAATATTTCACAACTGACTACACATTATTTTCCTCCAAGTATCAGATTGCATTGACACTTTATGATGATAAACAGTTTACAAAGTCCTATTAGAATATAAGGTGGTTCACACTTTGTCTAGCATACTCTTAGACCAAATGACATTCCATTTCTTCCTTAATAAACTAGTCCTTAAAACTTGGTATCTCATAGTGATATAGCTCATTCTAGTAGGATATTTATATAGATTTGGAATATCTTATTTCACCAGCTAAATGTCATTGGGTTATGTCATATTTTAATTTGAACTTGATTAAATAAAAAAATACTTAAAAACATAACTATTTAACAAATTTAAAATTGACATGAAAATGGAAAAGTGCAAATTATGACTTAATTTTGAACAGATCATTCCAATGTAAGTCTACATAGTTTCATTTTTAATATAAAACTTTGTGACCCATTGAATATTTTCCACAAAATAAAAGGGTCACTTGCTGGGCAAACTATTTACAATGAGAGTCAATGTGAACTTTGTCGAGAATCAGGTAAAGTCTGAGATTTCATTCCATTGAAATCCAACAGCTCAGGTTGCCACATTCTCATGAGCACTCAGAAGACAGAAAAACTGAGTCAGAGCTGAAGCACGGTTGATTCCTCAAAGCAATCATAGGAACCAAAAGTCAGCATTTCTGTTGCACTTCTCTGAACTCGATTCCTGGGGTAATTCAAAGAGGCCCAAGTGACATTCTCACATATGGTGGGTTGCGTGAAAGAAGGACTCTGAGCCTAGGAAACCCAACTATTTTATTATGAAAAGTAGGGTTGCCTGACTGTGGCTCAGAGGAAGACACCATCTCTATCTTCCAGTGTTGTGACTACCATACCTTAAGAACAGCTCTACCTGGGCACTTGGTGCCTCTGCTCCTAAGGATGCAGAAATTTGAGAGATCTATTGAGAACTATTTCCCAACAGCTTAGGAAAGCTGCCTCCTAAGTAAATGTGCCAAAGTCTGTCTGAGACTGGAAAACACACATGATATAATGCTGGCTTGTTAGTGCTCCTTTCTTCTCCCATAAATGATGTCATGTCACTCAATCCCTAACAGATAGGCTAACTGTGAATCAAACAACCATTGTTAAATAAACACTATGCTCTGCAGACTGAGAATCCTGAGGGTCCCTACAAAATGTAGAGTACTCTGGTAGGAGGAGTTTAACATATCCCGAATAAGATCATTTCTCATGGCTTATGCTTTTATTGGCCAATTTCTAAAATCTGAAATTTGCTTTGCTTTTTCTATCACCTCAGTTAATGTTAGAATTGCTTCCTCTTTTGCCTTACTGTGATTTACTTTTACACTAATACCAAAAGTGTTCTTTTGACTTTATTTTGTGCATGTTTTCTCTATTGATCTCAATAACTTCAGTTTCAGCTCTCTCTCCATCACCAAGTGGAGCCTGTTGTATTTCAAAGCTACATACATGATGTTAACCAACTAATAATGTCCAGATTCATGTGTGTATTGATTTATTTAGCTTGAAAAACTACTTTGAAAATGCTAATTTTAGAAACTTGTGTTGGAAAATCTCAATGCTGTTTCTCCTTCTCCTTTAAAAATAAATATTTGGGGACGCCTGGGTGGCTCAGTTGGTTGGGCAGCTGCCTTCAGCTCAGGTCATGATCCCAGCATCCTGGGATCGAGTCCCACATCGGGCTCCTTGCTTGGCAGGGAGCCTGCTTCTCCCTCTGACCCTGCCTGCCACTCTGTCTGCCTGTGCTCACTCTCATTCTCTCTCTCTCTGACAAATAAATAAAATAAATAAAATCTTTTAAAAAAAATAAATAAAAATAAAAATAGATATTTGAAAGAAGTACCCTAGGGTAGCCTTCTGTCTAGTATAGTAGCCATTAATCACATTATTGAGAATTAGAGATGTAGCTAGTATAAGTAAGCAACTGAATTTTTAATTGTATTTAACTTTAATTTAAAAATTTAAATTTAAAAACTAATGGCCAATTTAGTTATTTGAAAGCTTTTATACATTTGGAATAATTGGGCTATATGAATGTACTTTGCCAACAGTAGACTTAATGAATTGTAAATACAGACCAAGTAGTTCCCATAAAAAAATGAGCATCTAAAATGAGATGTGTTGTAAGAGTGAAATACAGAGCAGAAAATGCAGGGAGATTTTTTTGAAATTACCCATAAGGTTTGGTATATCTTGGATGGAGCTAGAAACTATTAGTTGTGTGTCTTCTTCAAGCAGCTGGTTACTCTTTATTTCTCTATCTTCAAATAAGATCTCTGTGTGGCTGCATTCATTGAGTAGGAATTAAGTGACATATCTTAAATAATTTTGTTGGAGTAACTATAAATATCTTTCAGTTTTATTAAATATCTCTTAAGCACTTTGAAAATCACTTCACGTGGGACACCTGGGTGACTCATTCAGTTAGGCATTTGCTTTTGGCTCACTCAAGTTGTGACTCCAGGGTCATGGGATAGATAGAGTCCCCGGTCTGCCTTCTTGCTCATCAGGGAGCCTGCTCTCCCTCTGCCTGCTTTGCCTGCTCTTCCTGTTTGTGCTCTCTTTCTCTCACAGATAAATAAATAAAATCTTTTTTAAAAAATGTATACAATATATGTTTTTAAAAAAAGAAAATCATTTCACTAATAAATGATTCAAAATATAAGTGATTTAAAAAAATCCAATTGGATTAATCTGTGTTTTACCTGATTAAGATTCTAAACCTCACATTGCTAGCCCTTGTTAGTGGTATTTAAATCAGTTTCTACATGGAAGCATCAAAATTATTTCTATGTAAAACCTGGTAGCATTATTAGGCTACAAAACAGTGCTACACCCACATACTTTCAGTGTCATATCTAACTTAATCCATTGACTTCATTTTGAAAATATCAAAACCAGAGAACCATTCGAAAATGTAATTTTCCCTCTGGAGAAAATTCTGCATTCTCTACCCAACTGGATAGTGTATCGAATTGATTAAGAATTGTGCCAACACAAATACAGATGTTTAGAAACGGATCCATTCATTGAGCATAAGGTCCAAACTACCCCACAATATGTTTAAGATCAGGTCCACGCAGGGAGAAAAGCCCAGGGCACAAGTCGAGGGACCAAGACCCCCTTTGCCCCTCGCTCTGGAATCCACCGCTTCTTCTCTTGGTCCTTATTCTCTCCCTCACCACAGGGTCAAGAGAAACATCGGACCATAACTCGGAATTCTAAAACAGGAGACTGAAGAGTGTGATGTCTCTGATGACCTTGACTTGTGTATCATGCAAATGTATGAGGACAGAAGCATTAGCAAATGGAAAAACAAAGAGAAACACCCAAAGTTCATCATCACTGTGTGTTTGCTTTTCCCCTTAAACACGCTGGTCTGCCATCTACATGTTTGGAAGTTAATTTTAAACGACTTTTCTACTTCTGTTACTGCTTATTTCCCCATTAGCTGTGACTCCTTTTTACCTCGGTGCTCCCCAATGGCGACTTCATTTAGCTTTTGGCCGACCACACAGTACGATTGACACATCTATGTTTCCACAACATGATGAACAGGTGGTGTAATTATTTTATACTTGAACATCTTCAATGGGCATTAAATTCACTGCTCTCTTTGTGTAAAGAAATCCAATCATTACTCAGTTGTGACAAGGAAAAAAATAAAAAAAATAAAATATTGCTATCTGCTCTAATTAGTTTAAGTTGTCATAATAGAGGAGCTAATTTCTGATAGCTCTCAGATATTAAAGTTGAAATTTCCCAGCCGTTTGTGGAGAATGCCAAGTTTAAAAATCTTAAATATTTTCTTTAATAAATTGTGGATATTTAATGGCTTAGGAAGTATTTTTTCTTTCTTCAGATTAAAATACTAGAATTCTATTCTTCCTGGTCTAGCTCTAAATATAATTAAGTATGAAATAAACAATGAGATGTTCTTAAATATCATTATTTCTCTGAAAGCCTTAATACTACCAAGTTATTTAGACATTATTTCCCTTCATTTGTTCGTAAACTTATTCAAACCAGCAGTAAATGTTGTGATTGAATATTGATTCTGCAAACAGAATTAAAACTTGAATGCATTCCATTTAACTTAGATAATTAAAATATAGACAATGAAATTACATAAGGTTGTAATGTACTTTTGTGTAAAAGTATCAGCCAAATTGAGGGGGGAAAAACAAATTTATCATACCTCTTCTGAGCTAGAAGGCACTCTTGCATGCTTATGCAATTTTATTCAGGAAAATTATTATTAGAAGTCTTGGGGATAAGACAAATCTCAAGTCATTCTCAAACTTGAGCAGTTTAAGAAGCTATGAAATTTCTTGTCTCTAAATCTTCATAGCAATCCTGTGAGGTAGGCATTATCATCCTCACATTGAAAACTAGAAGGCCAACTTTTAATTGCAAGATGACAAAATACAGTATTTCCTGACCCCTTATATTCTTGAAAATATCTAAACTGCAAATAAAATGCAAATCAACTTGATTTCCATATTCATAAAAAATATCTTTGATGTAACCTACAATCTAGGCAGAGAGCATGAAGAGACTGATAATGTAGCAAAGGGAGGAAGCCAAGGTCTAAAACTCATAAGGAGGCCACCAAATGAACAAGCACCAGTCATTCTAGAAGTGACAGCAAAAGAGGTCAGTTTGCCAAAAGTCTTCATAAGGGACCATTGGGCCATCATGGCCATCTTGGGCAGACAGATGTTTACAACTTCCCAGAATCCAGAAGAGTCTTTCTGATGAATTGCAGAGGGTTAGTGCTATTAGGAGCAAGAGGTAGGGGGTGAAATTAAAGACACCCTCCATGCTGAGGGAAAAAACCACCTATGACCACCATATTCTCTGAATACTTCCTGCAGGTCTCATACCGTGTGGATATCGGGAAGAGCCTTATCTGAAGATACTGAATGTTCCTGAATGATTTCATTGCTGTCAGCATGATGACTATGCAAGTCTTAGGAAGGAAGGTCACTACAAGCTGTTGCTTATTTCCAGTTATCATAATTACATTGATTTCAATACATTTTACCTTGAAAAGTTACGTCCATATGTTGTCTCGATTTAAAAAAAAAAATAGGTAACATAAAAATAAAAGTAACAATCACAGAAGTTAAAAATCATGCAAAGGAACCCCGGCAAGAAGGAGTGAAAGACAGAAAGTGTGCTCACACCTAATTTTCCAAAGCAAATGCTGGTTCAGCATACAAGGGTGGAGCCCGAGCTCCTTTGTCTATATGCACATATACTAAGGAATAAATACTAAAACAAGGTGGTGTTTCTTGGAAATGTATTAAATTAAGAATTCAACATTCAAAAATCATTTGGAATTTTAAAAGAAAAATTTGGTTTGCAACAAAAAATCTGTAACAAAAAGTTGACATTTCAGAAAATTATTGTCAAGTTATCACTGAGCCTTTTAGCAAAATGATCGTCAACTTTTCTTACGACATAGATGGCTTGAAAACAGTTATCTATTATTACGACAAAATAGTCACTAAATTTTCATCCAGTAATAAAACTAAACTCACCCAAAAAATATGAAATAAAATAAAATAAAAAATAACAACGCTAGTGATTTTAAAATCTGTTTTAGTCTTTGTAGTTTTTTGGGTTTTTTTTTAACTTTGATGCTACAAAATAAGTGTGACAATAATTTATTCATTCAAAAACACTTAGTGATCATCTAAAACACGCTGGATACTGGGTAAACTCATTTTCAGTAGCAGACAGATAGACATACAGCTATAATTCAAAGTATAATTCAGGGTGCAGTTTGTTCAGCAGAAATTGGGGAACTGGGAATGGCAGAGGTGGTGATTTGGGAACCAAAACCAATAGATAGATTGCTGCAAGTTCACTGAGAAGTTAGAATGTGAAAAGCAATCAGGATTATCTGTATTATGACACGCAGGCATAAGAGATCCTAGTGTTTTCAAAGAACTGCAAGTAACTCATTTGGGATGAAATCTTTTGTTTTTGGAAACACATGAGTTCACAAAGAAAGGCAGGAGCCAAATCATTAAGACCCTTCTAGGGGAAGGTGAGAGATTTAGCCATTATTTTTGCAGGTAATGGATCCATTGAAGGTCTTTTAACTAAGAAAATAACAATTAAAAAAAAAATCTTATCAATTTGGAGAGTAAATTAAGACCAGGAAACTGAAGTGATAACATTGAAGAGAAAGGATTGAGTGGATCCGAATGCTCTTCGGTCCAGCGGCATGTGAGGGTCAAGAGGGTAAAGATGAAGGGAGCTGGTGGATGGCAAAGGCGATGGTGTGGTCTTGGTGTCATTCTCTGAGAAAGCCACTATTGGATATTAAGTGAGATTTCATGTCTAGTGTATTTGTGGAATGCATTTATGAATTCATTTTTAAGCATTCATCTATTCAAAGATATTTATTAATTGCATTTTATATGTTAGGTTTTATTTATATAAATGATCTTGGAATACCCCAATTAAGGTGAATAAAAATGTACTCTGAGATCCAGCCTAGAGAGAAGTATTAAAATTCTGATTTTATACTACCACATACGAACTCATGAAGATGGGGTGAATTTTCCTGGAGAAAAACATAATAATTAAGACAAATACATCTTATTTTAAGATTTTGGCTGATGAAGAAAAGTACATGATATTGGTAAGAAGGGTCAGAAAGCTGAATGGAAAACTTTAAGAGAGGGACACATTTAGCTGAAAAATCTTGTGTTCTATTACAACAAATTTATCACTAACATTGCATTAATAATGCAAGCAAAATAAGCACTAATAAATGTTCAACTTAAAATTTAGAGGGAGATTTCATGAAGTAGAGATAATTGTTACTTGCTATTTGACTTTGCATGTGCGATCTGCACATGAATGTTATTTAGACTGAGTCTCACGTGGAGGCCCAAGATTCATTAGAATAATAATTCTAGTGGAACATAGGGGAAACATAAATTCCCATGTGAAGTGAATCTAATATTTAGTTATCAAAAACTGTATGCAAACCAAACTGCATTTTTTTAAAGCCCAGCCCCTTTTTTCCCCCAATAAACTATGAATCAATATTATCTGTACTTAATAAGTCATGGCCTAGAGACTGTCATAAAGCATTGATTTATGTAAATACAAAAGATACAATATGGTCCAAAACAGCAAAGTCACACCATCAAAGAATCTCCATAACCTACATTAACTACAATAGACTGCAATGCTCGTACTTTTAAAAATGTTCAGTACACTTCTTTGAGTATAAAACTACTTCTCTAAAATGTACATTAGAAGCCAGAAATTAGATACAAATAAAAATTTAAAAAATACATTTTTTAAAGGGATTTGGATAGATGTTTGCTCCTCAACATCGTTGAACTTGAACTTTGGTCAAAGATTCCAATATGAAATGTCTATATTCTATTTCACTGCCTACAGGAAATCATTTTCTAATGAAAATATGTTGAAATAAGAGATGATAAGTAGACATTCAACATGGAACACAAGTTTAAGATAATTTTATCAATATTATTTTTCTATAAATACTGAACACAGTTTCATGGAATCGTCACAGAATAAGGGAGTACAATCTTGATTCAAACTCTTTTTAGATGCTTGATTTTAGATAAGTTACTGAATTTTCACCTTCACCATCAAAAAAGAAAATATTTGGTTCTTTGGAAGAATGAGTAAAATCAAGCGAGTGAAAATGCCAGTAAATTAGAGAGAGACAGATAGAAATAACAGCTGTGATTGTACGGAAGGTGCTGAAAATAGCAGTGGAAGAGATTTCCTGATAGAATTTCTATATTTGAAATTCAAGGAGAGGCAATGAAACTTGTCTAATATCATTCAGAGCTGAGATCAAAAACTGAATCTAGCTCCCCTTTCCCTAACTTCTCCATTTTCATAAGTTGATTGCTTTACAAAGTACCATGATCCTGTTGTTAGGGTTTTTATGATAGCGACCTTTCCTGTGTAGCTGGATGCTCTGCTGCTCTGCTAAAGAATGACTCGTCCATGGCTTCTCTGAAACATTTGTGTAGATAAATGACAACGATCCTTGTCAGAGGGAGGGCAAGGGTGTTGTGGGACGTGGATAAAGGTTCCAGAGAAAGACTGCAGACACCATTGCTAAGCCCTTGCCATCACTGCGTGGCATGTGGAGATATTGGTTGGGGTTCCAGCAGCATGCTGGATGAAGATGATGTGAGTGACATTGGAGGTTTGGCTCAGTGGCGGGGGCACACCATGAACAGAGTCTCTGGTGACTGTGGAGAAGCCATTGCAGACCTGGGTTGCTACTCCTAGATTCTTTTATGAGAAAAAAAATTAAAGTTTTATATTATTCAGTCGCTGTTACTTGGGGCTTTTAATCTTACACAGCTGAAACTTCTCTAATTGAAAATTAAATTCAATTAAATGTAGGGGTCTCATTAAAAGAAGAAGGAAAATAGATATTGGGATAGGCAATTAGGAGTTTCTGACACATTAATTTAATGAGCTTTTTTATATATTCAATCATTCATTTATTAGAAGTTAACCAAACATTTATTAGAGATTCTCTGCATGTCAATCTGTTTGCCACTGTGTATCTCAACCTGAGTAAAGACAGTGTTAAGAGGTAATGGTCCCCCACACCATAAACCTACTACTCAACATGTGAGCTGAAAACTATCTGTTACTCATCTGCAATGAAATATTTACAGAAATTGGGAGTCTTTAATAATTTTTAAAGTAGTTTAACAGAGGGACACCTGGGTGGCTCAGTTGGTTAAGCAGCTGCCTTCGGCTCAGGTCATGATCCCAGCGTCCTGGGATCGAGTCCCACATCGGGCTCCTTGCTCAACAGGGAGCCTGCTTCTCCCTCTGCCTCTGCCTGCCATTCTGTCTGCCTGTGCTCGCTCTCTCCCCTCTCTCTCTCTGATAAATAAATAAAATCTTCAAAAAAAAAAAGTAGTTTAACATAGTAATTTATGTCTATTAAATCTCATAACAAATTGATTAGGTTTATATTTTATTATTTTAAATTTTATTTTTTTCTATATTTTACAAAAGTATCAGTCCAAGATGGTGGAAACAAAACAGAAAGAAAATCAGTGTGAAGACACTCTGATTCAGGACAAAGAGCAGACGGTGTTGAATCATGAGGCATTTAATAGTGAAGGTTCTATTCGGCCATATTGAGATCATGTAGAATCACATTTTGAAGATTACATAAGCATTATTTGCAAACTGGATGACTCTGAAACAGGTGATCTGATAGTCTTAACTTTGAAAAGAAAAATGGTATTTTTCTTTTTCTGAATGAATGGCACTTCCCAACCAAATGCAATTCTTTATGAGTCAGCTACCTACACACAAATGACTAATCATTCTACTTACAAAATGTATATTGAATAGGAACAATAAAAATATATTAAACAAAACAATTATAAATAACTAACATGTAATGGAAAATAGTATACAGAAGGAATATTGTGCATCCATGGTTCAGAGCATATCCTGTTGCACAGATATATCAAGGATTTCAGCCTTCACAGTGGGGTGAGTTTCTTGGTCCGTTAACCTGCTGTCTTCACATCTGTTCTCCGAAAGCACACCCCTTATTCAGTGTTCCATGGATATATCTAAGGAGAGCTTAGGGACTAGAAGGTCACCCTGATGGGTAGACAACTATCTGCTAGGGTATATGACACAGGCACAATTTCCCTAAAATTGTCTGCTGATTGAAAAAAAAGGGCCAATTGCAAAATCACGTATCTTCTGCATTCATGACACATGACCCAGGCACTGTACCCTTGAAGAATGTGTTACTTAGCTACAGACACTAATATGCAGCCTCTCCCGGTTCCTCGGCTTCCACCTTGAACTCTGCCTCTGAAACACAAGTATGGCAAGGAGTTTGTATTAAACTACCAGAAATTGACTTTTGTCTTGTTGTGTTGTGTTTTGCTTTTCAGCACAGTTGTAGCCTTTGTCAAGCAAGAATTTCCCAGAATAATTGTATGATCAAGCATCCCTCTTTTTTCTGTCTCTGCCTGCATTGAAATCTCTTGTCTCTTGTGATTGATGATTGATACCATGTCTCTGCTTAGGACCAGGAGTTTGACATATTTTTTTAAAACTATAAGACATACTATTATGATTTTTAGACCTATTAATTGCCTACCACCAGCAGACAGTGTTTCTGGAAACCTGGATGTATTCTCTTTCTTCTCTTATTCCTGACAGTCTGTTTGGGCTAAGGCTCATTTTCTTACAGGATCTTACTGAAAGAGGGAAGTAGTCAACACATTCCAATGTCCTAAATTTTTCTATCCAATCCCCTAAAGCTAGGATCATGAAAGGTGTATTACGTGTGAGTCCCAAGGTACAACAGGTATTGTATTATGCGACAAATTGACGACTTACTTTTCTGAGCTTTCAAGTCTTGCCAGTTTTATTTTCAGGCAGGTCTCTATCCTCACAGAGAACAAATGTAATCAGCAGGCGAGGGGGGGGAAGTTAAAAATACACAGCCAAAAAGAACTCTGAACAGACCAGCTTTCACCATTCCTAGGCTGACTGGCTTCCCCAGGCAAGATGATTTACTTCAGTCACTCTGAGTTATACACCCATCTCCAGGGTTGACAAACTTGAGTCGCCTGTTCTCAGAATGATGTGTTATGGAAAAGGAGAATTCCCAAGGGAAAGAGGATCCGTCATCAAAAATTAGCAGATTTCCCACAGACGGTTAACTTCAACTCGGGAGATACTGAACACCAGGCAATGGAAAGCATTATTAAACATTAAGCATTTATTAAAATTATACAATTCACAAGTTATCATTTGTTTCAATATATTTTTATATATTTGTTTCAGTAATATTGATAAATCCATGGGGAAAATGCATTTCAAAGTTCACCTTCTCAAAAACAATTTTTTTTTTCAGATGATTTTGCATGAAAAACAGAGCCAAGAAGACAACCATGGAGAGAGTAACTGTTTAGCAAAAGTCCTGTCACTCTTCATCTTGCCTATCTCTAAATCCAAAACGTCCATAATTAAAATTGTTAGTTTAGAATGATTCAGCAATCTCTCACTAGAAAAACCTAGTATAAATGATAGTATGATGATATTACCTGAAAGTAAAAAGACATACATTTTCCCATATTTCAATCAATTATAGGACTTTGGTGTTCAGCACAGGAGCCCAAACAAATGTGAGGAACAAGTCTGAATAGTGATGGAATCTGTCAAAGATCTCGGAATTCAGGCATGAGGTTAGCTGGATAGAAAGGATTCAAAAAGTGGGAGCTTTGGACTGCCATGGGCTGGGTGTTTGAGATGTCTACTGGCTATCGCTAAAATGAAAATTCTTTTATTTTTCAACACAGCCATTGGCTGGCTCTGGTAAGTACTGTGTGGTGTCCCATGGGCATGTTAACCCGGGCAGCTTAAGACTAGCTTTGTACCCTGCACTCACAGAATACTTTAATGAATTAAGATTAGTGAGCCTAGCAACCGCTTTTTCCTGGCAAACATCAGCTATTTTTTAAATGTTTGGAAATTGCAAATCCTTGATTACATACCAAGACCATTCACCCTCCTAATGTTTAAACCCATGCATATTGTAATATGGAATTAATGTTTCATTTCTGATTCATTTAATCTTATCTCATCACAATGTTATAATAACAGTGCTATTTTATAGGCCAAATTGCTGTTGAGCTTTTAAATTAGGCATTTAAAAAAAATCCAAAAATAACATTTTAACCAGGTGTAAAAACAATTTGAAATCTACATGGCCTAAGCTAGCTGA
This sequence comes from Mustela nivalis, assembly GCF_964662115.1. NCBI lineage: Eukaryota > Metazoa > Chordata > Mammalia > Carnivora > Mustelidae > Mustela > Mustela nivalis. The sequence goes on along the minus strand of NC_139034.1, from coordinate 81,954,676 downwards.
AAACATGGATTTCGTGATTTCACATGGGCTCCATACCGTGCATTCCTCTATAACTACAGGACATAATCTTGCCAATCAACACCAGCAATCTTTCTCAAGTCTTACGTTTGCAACTTGTATAGTGTCTGTGTACACTACAGTCTCTTTATTATAAAAATTTCACTGTTTAAGTTGCAAATATTTACCCAAATTTTTCCCACAGATAAATTACTGTCTAGTATGTAAGGCTCCTTGGGACATCCGTAAAATATTTCAGTGATTTGTGGTATATTTAGTAAAATATTTCACTCCAAGATAAACAGCTACTCTAGAAAATGGCATACCTTAGTTACTGTTGGGCAGTGCCGTATACATTAGCAGGCATAAGACATGAGTCTATTCTTCAAAAGTTTGTCAACTAAGTACCCAAAATTACTAGTTCTGTATCTTTCCAATCATGATGGGGGGAATAGAGCAGGTATGAATGTCATTTAAAAGTATATTAATGTGGGTTAAAATACATTGTAAAAAGAGTAATTTTGAGCTGATTCCAAATGACGTTACTATCACTGTATACAGGTTAATATGTCTTTGTAGGATTTATATAAGGAAAGGAAAGGCCATTGCAAGTAGTGAGAGCTATTTCTAATGCATCTATTCATTACCCATGTGTCACTCATTCAACACTGGGCAGTCAAGAAACATTTATCGATTACCTACAGCACGTTCGTCAATGTGCTTTACAACAGAAATATGAACTGCATTCTGTGGGAGAGGCACACATATACGCAATGAATTAGAACAAACTGTGATAAAATTAGAGAAACCCAAATAATAACAACAGAATGGGTCAGAAAAGTCTTCATGGAGGTTGACATTTTTGCTGAAACTTGTGAAATTTGAGTAGGTTGCCAACAGGATGTGTGGAAAGAGTATTCCACAATAGGATTAACACCTGCCATGGCTCTGATGGTGACACACGCTGGGAGAGAAGAGGAGGGAGCTCCCTGATGAATTCACTAACTTCTATGTCTATTAAATTAGCTTCCTCAATCCTACGTCTGTGATTCTACTCAAGCCATTGCAGTATGGAGGTATTTTGTTAATAAGGAACTTCACAAAGAATGAGAAAATGTCATGTTATAGAACAAGGATGTCACTGAGGAAGGGTGGAAGTGGGGTTCATATCACACAGGGAGAGGCATTCCTTTATGGTTTGCTCAGAAATGCAAAAGTCTGGGAGTAGTTCTTATCTTTGCTGTTTCTCTAGCCTCAGTAAATTCAACACCTCTCACTCCCAAAGATTCTGGGATATTGACCTATATTAGTAAACCTATATTAGTAAATGAGCAAATATCAGATGCTTTGCATATATAAATCAATAGATGCAGATATATAGATGTAGACAGACACATACATACATATACATTTATATTTTGTAATCACAGTTCAGGAAAATGAAAGCAATTATGGAAAACAAAACTGAAAAAAACCTAGAACTGAAGACATAAAATGCTATTGTATCAGTTAAAAAGTCTTTAGTTGTACATATACATAATGTGTAGCATTACAAAGGCAAGTGATAATAAATTTTGCAAAATAGTGTGAGGTTTACAAATTTTACAATAGTCAAAATAATTTCAGAAGTCTATAGAGACTTTTTCCATGAAAGGAAGAACCTGAAGAAATATTAGTGTTTCGAGCAATGCATGATGAATTCAATAGTGAAACAGAATATATATGGATATATGATCTGGTGAAAAAAATACTTTTCCTTTAATATTTAATAATAAGAAGGCAATCTATTCAAGAAATATGTATATAAACATGTATACCTATATATACACACATATATACACATCCACACACACATAGAGATATAGATATAGATTTATTTATTTGAAAGAGAGAGAGAGAGAGAGTGAGTGTATGCACAAGTAGGGGGAGCGGCAGAGGGAGAAGGAAATAATCCCAAGCAGACCAGCTGAGCAGGGAGCCCAACACTGGGCTTGATCCCACAACCCCAAGATCATGACCTGAGCTAAAATCAAAAGTCGGATGCCTAAGCGACTGAGCCACCCTGGTGTCCTTCAAGAAATACGTTTCAATGGATGGAGACCTGAATAAGTGAAGATATTTACAAAAAACAAACAAACTTTGCTATAGATATGTTTATTTTTAAATAGGAATTAAAAATAGAATATTGTATACGCATTTTAAAATTTAAATATAACTTTTATTCTGTTCATTAGAATGGCTGATAGTCTAAATTTAGAGGGGATATCTAGTAACCATATGCACATGTATGTGTGCATGGATGTACAAATAGATGACACGCAGACACATACACACATGGATAGAGATAAATGTGTATAGAAGTGTTAGTGTGTATATGAGTGTATACAAATATACACACATACGTGGTTTGTACAGTAGGTTTTTTGTTTGATACATGCTCTGAACAATTATCTCTCTTGACTATCCTTTTCTGACATGTTATGAGCTCATCCACACCCCTCCCCAAATTCCAGGCTTACTCAGATCTCTCACAGTTCCTCTGAATTCTTTTATTCTTTCTTTAGATATGCTAATATATTTAATCCTTTAGAGTTAAATCCTGCTGACCCTGGAGGCTTTCAGTCTCTCTAAATTGAATTTTCTTCTTTACATGTTGATTTTACAGTTTAATCTCCCAGGGCAATTTTATTCCCCTTTTACTGGTGCCTGGATGCTTCCTCATGTCTAACTCATGTGCCAATTAGAGCATGGTGGCATAAAAATGCATTGTGTGTTTGAGGAATGGTGAGTAGACTCCTGAAATTACAAGCCAGAAGTACTAGAGGTGGGGGTGGGGATAGGGAGAAAGGACTGGAATAGTAAATCAAGGATTTATTCAAAAGACCAAGATCAATTGTAATGAACAGTTGGCACTAGTAGATACTGAGCTTGGTCAAGGCAGGGTTTTCCTGTAGTGCACAGCATAAAGACAGTCACATTTACTGTTTTGTCGAAACTCAAATCCAGCAAATCCAAGGTTGCCCTGCATTCAGCCCTCCAGAAATTCATTATTTCTCATAATATTCTTTTGAAGTTTAAGCTAATAACTCTGCTTATGTTATATTATTGCAATATTTTTTAGAGCGATAATATTTTATGTATGTTCGTTCCCTCTACTCTTTCGTTTTTAAATATTAGGCGCATTCAATATTTCACAACGACAGTGCCTCCAAGACAACACTTGGTGGGACAGAAATAACTTGATGATTACAAAGAATTTGTTTTGTGTTGATTTTCAACATGTAGCTCAGAGAATAACTCAATTAATAATTAATTAAAAAATTTAAAATAAGTATGTCAAATTAATGCTTGGGAATTCATAAGAGATGGTACTGAGAATCTAAAGTTTTCTCAAAATATGCATTGATATTTTTATGGAACACAGCAACACAAATAAAAGTTAGTTTTGTTTTGTTTTGTTTTTAATCAGAGTCGAGATTTTGTATAGACCAAGGACAAGTATTCAAAATAGTCATGAACTTTAGGGGCGCCTGGGTGGCTCAGTGGGTTAAGCTGCTGCTTCGGCTCAAGTCATGATCTCAGGGTCCTGGGATCGAGCCCCGCATCAGGCTCTCTGCTCAGCAGGGAGCCTGCTTCCTTCTCTCTCTCTGCCTGCCTCTCTGCCTGCTTGTGATCTCTGTCTGTCAAATAAATAAATAAAATCTTAAAAAAAAAAAAAAAGTCATGAACTTTAAAGGCTAAATATTTACATAAAAATAAAGAGACTGCTTTAGGGGATTAAAATTGACTCAATAAATCCATTGACATTTCTAGCAGATGGAAAGAAAATACAGTACCCTAATTGTTGATGCAAAAATCCTGTATTTTTTTATTGACATGATCAACCTGGTAAGGAACTCTGAAAAAAAACTACACATATCTGAAAGAGTTTTACTAAAACTCTACTTGAAAAAGTACATAATGCTTGATGTAGAACACACAAATCTGCTACCTTGAAAAATAAAGGGCTTGGGGTTGCAACACATATTACCTGCCTTTGATGTTGAACACTCCTTTCTGGCAATTCAAGAACTGAAAGAAAGACTCCGAGGAACATACAGAATATCAGTAGGAAGGAAGGGAAAATGGTATTCCTCCAGGTGCGGTTAGAGTCAGAAAGTACTTCAGTGAAAATATGGTGGGGGTCTGTACCTATTCTTTTCAGTGACTTTTACAGTAATGTTTTACATTTATATAGAAAAATGTGATTTCAGTAAGTGCCAGCATTACAGTCTGGGGCTTTAAAAATCAAGCTGTTTTTTCTGCTTGTCACATGGGGACTAATAATAAAGCTTCTTAGGAATTACTTCATTGACAATTTAGTTCATGATGGGCAGGAAGTATGGAATGCAACTCACTCTCCTGTAACTATATTGACTTTATTCTAACGGCAGCAAAAACAACTTGTTCTTGTGTAGAGCAAACAGATTTATGACTGAAAATAACACCAATAACAGATACGTTGAGAACAAAAGTGTCAATTTCATATAGTTTCTTTTCTTCATGAAACTGCACTTATAGTCCATCTGAAACATTTTATTTCTCAGTGATATAAAGAGAAATGTAAGATTCAATAGAGCATCATTGAGCCCTAGCAATAGCAGAATAAACTGTCAAAACTACATAGTTTGGAACTTATTTTCTCTATGTCTTAGTTGCTCCCCAGATTTAAGTTTGTTGACTCAACAATAGAAAGAAAAGGAGAGGAACGAAAAGAAGAATTATTGTTTTTTGGTAGGAATTGAAAGGACGTTTCTTTTGTTGATACAGGAGAACTCACCTACATTCATTTGATTCTTTTAAATTTGAAAATTCAGAGAAAAATTTAGATCTGTTTTGAATATTAAATATGTGTAACTTGGAAAAATCTTAATATTTTTCTTTTTTTAATTCAAATTTTAGGTAGTTAACATACAGTACACTGTTGGTTTCAGGAGTAGAATTCAGTGATTCATCACTTACATACATTGCGAGTGGTCGCAGTAACAAGTGCCGGCCTGATCCTCATCGCCCATCTAGCCCATCCCCCACCCACGTCCCTCCATGAACCCTCAGTTTGTTTTCCACCATAAAGAATCTCTTATGGCTTGTTTCCCTATCACTTGTTTTTCTTTTCCTCCTTCCCATATGTTCATCTGTTTTCTTTCTTTAATTCCACATACGAGAAAGATCTTATGGTTTCTGTCTTTCTCTGACTGATTTATTTTACTTACCATAATACACTCCAGCTCCAGCCACCTCACTGCAAATGGTAAGATTTCATTCTTTTTTATGGCTGAGTGATATTCCATTGTATATATACACCACATCTTCTTTACCCATTCATCCAACAATGAACATTTGGGCTCTCTCCATAGTTTGGTTATTGTTGATGCTGCGGCTCTAAATATTGGGGTCCATATATCCCATCAAATATGCATTTTTGTATCCTTTGCATAAATACCCTAGTAGTACAGTCACTGGGTCATAAGGTAGCTCTATTTTTAACATTTTAAGGAACCTCCATTCTGTTCTCCAGAGTGGCTGTACTAGTTTGCATTCCCACCAACAGTGCAAGAGGTTTCTCATTTCTTTGCATCCTTGCCAACACCTGTTGTTTCTAATGTTAATTTTAGCCATCCTGACAGGTGTGAAATGGTTTTAATATCTTTCTTAATTCTAAAAAGAATATATTGATATATATGTTATAAAAATAATTGCCTAATTTTTCAAATGCCTTATGAAAATCACTGCACTTTGACCTGATTGTTCATGTCTAGAAATGTTATCCTAATTAAAATAGAAATGCATGTCAATATTTATTGGATAAGCCTCATCAAAGAACTACACATAGAGGTGAAAACATAATTTAAATGTCCAATGAATCATAAATTAAATTATGATTAATCCATACAATTCCTGGAATTTATTTTCATTTTCTAAATTAGGAAACGATCTTTAGAGAATTCCATACATTTCTTTTCTCAAATTCCATTATTTGTGTAAATAAAACCTGTCCGTACTCATTCTGAATAGTACTCTGGACTGCAGATGGCAGTGACGGAGGCTTCTGGTTCTGCCTTCCTGCCCCTCCTTCCCACTTCTTCTTCCTCCTCCTCTTCCTCTTCTTCTTTGTTGGGATTTCAAGCTTTGCTATCAACAGTGTTCTTAAAATAAAATAGCTTCAACAATTTTACTCAGTAAATACGTAACTGCTAATTTAGGTTGCCTCTAATAATTCACGCTAACAAACAAGGCTGTAAAGAATGTCAGTTACATGGTTTCACTCATGTGCGGAACATACGGACTCGTGCAGAGGACCATCGGGAAAGGAAGGGAAAACTGAATGGGAAGAAATCAGAGAGGGAGACAAACTATGAGACTCTGGACTCTGGGAACAAACTGAGGGTTACAGAAGGGAGGGGCGTTGGGGGATGGGGTAGCTGGGTGATGGGTATTAAGGGGGGGGCACATGTGGTGATGAGCACTGGGTGTTATATACACAACTAATGAACTGTTTAACACTACATCAAAAACCAATGATGTACTATATGTTGGCTAATTGAGCATGATAGAAAAAAGAAGGTCATGTATATGATACATGTGTGGTGTCTATGTATGAAGTGTACGTTTGTGTGTGTATGTAGTGTGCACTATTCAACTATTTACTTGAGATATATCCCTAACTTGGAATTGCTAGGTTAAATGTTTTAGAGATTGTTTGTTTGTTGTTGTTGCTGCTGTTGTTATTTTAATGCATATCCCCCACTACTTTTTCAGAAAACTCGTACCAACACACTCTAATACCAGGATGTAAGTACAAATCTCTTACTGACGTGCCATTACTGATCCAAAACTTTATATTCATGCCTTCTTAATCTAATCAGAAAAAGTCTCATCACTTTGCATTTTGTCTTTCAGCTTTGTTTAAGGTGACTTTTGTCACAGCTTTTAACTTTTTATACCGTCAACAGTTTTCTTTCAGTATTTCCATAGTATTTAAAAGTTTTGTCCTTTGAAAGATACTTTTAATATCTCATACTTTACCATTTCAGATTTTACATGTAAACAATTTCGTGTGGAATTTATTTTGATGTAGGGTTTGCATTAGGAATCTAAATATGCTATTTCAAAATGATTAATAGTTTTCACATCATTTATTAAACAATCTTCCTTTATTGGCCTACCTGTCTCACTAGAATTATATTTTAAATTCTTAATTATAATTTAGAGAGCTTCTGACCTTTTTTTAATGTATAAGAAATATATTTTAGTGGCATTTGATCTCACTAGACCCCAATTTTTTTTCTAAGTCTTTATTTATTTATTTAAGAGAGAGAAAGAGAGAATGAGCAGTGGGAAGGTACATAAGGAGAGAGAGAGAGAAGTTGACTCCCTACTGAGTAGGAGGTCCAATGCAGGACTCAATCCCAGGACCTGGAGATCATGAACTAAGCAGAAGGCAGACGCTTAACCGACCAAGCCACCCAGGCACCCCCAAATTATTTTCTTTTGCAATGTTCCCTTTACAATCCTGAAGTCATCATATTTAATACAGCCAACTTCACATCTATCATAAAATGATAAAATTATAATATAAATGAAAAAAAGTGTGATTTACATTAAAATTCTACATCTATATCTCAATAAATAGAAAGATTTTTTTTGTTTTTTTCCCCAAGGCTGAGGCACAACTAGCCTCACAGCCAAAATGAAGTGGTTAAAATCTTACATTTACTTGCAACAAAGAATACTGGGTATGATATGAGTATGAGAAGAGAAGGAACACGATATTTAACTTCATATCGTCAACGTGGTCTTTAAAACACAAACACACACAGTTGATTTTCATTACGTACGGTAGTAATGTTCTATAAAGTGGCTGTAAACACTAAATTAGTAAATACCAAGCTCTTGTTCCTAAGGAAAATATAGGGTTAGTTTCCTGTGATTCTCTGGGCACTTGCATCGACTGAAATTCCATTTTTGTGATATAAGTTTGCCAACATCCCTGTTTAAAAAAAAAAAAAAAAAGGAAAGGAAATCAGTCTCATCCGTGTAGAAAACCTGTTGTTCCACATAACCCTCTCCTGTAGGATATTTAAAAATTCTTCCACAACTTCCTGATCTGCAGGACCCACCTCTCCTGTAAGTATCATATTTTTCAGACCTTACTACCTTATGAAATGTGGGGACCACTCAGCATTAGCGGAGAACAAAGCTTAACATTTTTCTGACTCTGGGTAATGTGTAAACTTCTTTGGCTTTCAGCCTCACAATGATGTTGCCTGCTGTAATTCATTTTTTGTCGGTGGATAGCTCACGAATCCACGAGGTTAGCCGCATTTTCCGTCTTGTTCACAGTTTTAGCACTCAGTGTAGGCATTAACTTTAGCACTTTGCAGAGCAGCGTCACATAAAGATCAGCAAATACCCTCTTCATTTCTTGAACGTACCGCATTGTTGATTCATTAGCACTGAACTCACCCTCAAGAATATGAGAACTGCACATGTGAACAAAGCTTATCTCACTCATATATTTCCTCCGTATGTCATATCCCAGCCTTCTTATGCTTAAGAATACTAGAAAGCACTTTAGCACTATGCTTGGGAGCCATTCTAAGCAGCAAATTCACTAACAAAAAAACACCATAATGGAAAAAAAAAAAAATCTTAAATGAAGACAACTAGTCTATAATATGAAAGCTGATCTAGGGAAGTACAGTGTGGATGCTTTGTCCACCCTTAGCTTAGAGCATGCATACTCCACAATTCAAATTTTTAACTACTTTTTTTTTTTACCCAGCACATGTTCCTGAATGACCATGCAAGCAGTGGAAACACTGACATAAGGTCACAAATAAATGCTAGTGATTAGGTAAATTCACAATAAGTGTACAAATAATGAGGGCTGACTACACACCCGTCCCCCTAGCCATAAAATCATCATGAATGTGGCATCGGAAGTACAGACCGATGCAAGCGTTTTCTGCTTGTAACTTGAAAACCAGGAGTGGCATTGTCCTAGGTCATAGGATTATCAGTAATTGTAACTAAGTCTTAGCAATGTCTAAGTAGCTCACAGTAGTTGCATTTTTTGAAAATTTATTCTATGCATGCAAAATATTTTCTGTTTATTTCTTATCAGGCATCTATAAGGCTGCATAGAAGCCATCCAATCATTGACTCAGTAATCGGCATTTTTTTTTTTTTTTTAGCTCACAGTTCTGTGAATGAATGATTCAGGCTGGACTTAGTTAAATACATCTTCAGGTCTTGGTGTAGTCACTCTCTGGGTTCTGGGTCACCTGATCCAAAATGAGCTGGACCAACAACTTTGACTTTGCTCTGCATATTTATCTGGCAGCAGGTTTGCCCAGGTATGTTCTCACCAGCAAAGGAAACAGGCAAGTGTAGGCAGGTCCGTTTACACAGTGCGTGTGACACCTGTGTTCCTTCATAAGAAGGAATTATATCCCTGTAGCCCACAGCCAGAGCAAATCAGTGACAAGGGGCTGCAGCGTGACACTGTTAAATGGCATGGATACAGAGGTTTTGAGGACATTCTAGCTAATTTAAGGGAAATAGATATTTATTAATGTACTACCTGTTTGTAATAACTGAGTTTGTGTTCAGAATGAATACAATGCCAACCTATATTTTGAAATATTTCCAACATATTTTGCGATTAATATCAGATCTCTGAAAAAGAAAAATTAAAATGGGTATCTTGGGCAAGAAAAAGCATTCAAAGAAAAGCAAATTTTATGTTCATCGTAAAACAATTAGATAAAGTAATTATACTGGCTCTGAGAGGTTAGGTGGGTGAACTAGTATTTAACTCTATTAACCTGGTTAAGCACCTTAACTGTTATGGGTCTTGTCTGAGTGTTTTTGTCATTCTCCTGAAGACATAAGCGGAAAAGGAAACGTTATTAAATTTTAAATAATCATTTGGAAATCACCTGGAATAAATAAAATGTGAATGTTATATTCACATTTATGTTCCTTTGTCTGCTGACTGGACCAGATTAGCCGGCGGGGATGGAGAACTCAGCATCATCCTACAGAGGACATGTAAGAGGATTTCTGATTTGGGATTTTGGAGAGGTCAGCATGCTTGAATCCTACCAGGGATGACTACTGAAGCACTGGGAATAAATGACTTCCCAGTTGCTCAAACTCAAAACATTTTGGGGGTGCCTGGGTGGTTCAGTTGGTTGAGTATCTGTCTTAAGCTCAGGGCTCAGGTCATGATCCTCCGGGTCGTGGGATCCAGCAGGAAGTCACTTCTCCCTCTCTCTCGGCCCCTCCCCATTGCTCATGCTCTCCATCCCCCCCCCCCGCCTTCTCACTCTCTTTCAAATAAATAAATAAAATATTTTTTCTTTTTTTTTTTAAGATTTTATTATTTTATTATTATTATTTTTTTATTTGAGAGAGAGAGCACAAGCAGTGGGGAGGGCAGAGGAAGGTGGAGAAGCAGACTCCCCGCTGAGCAGGGAGCCTGACACGGACTCTATCCAGGGACCCAGAGATCATGACCTGAGGCGAAGGCAGACACTCAACTGATTGAGCCACCCAGGCGCCCCATAAAATATTTTTCTTAAAAAAAAAGCATTTTGTAGACTTGTGAACTTTGGAGGTCCTTAGGTGTTTCAGGCTTAGGTAAGGTCCAGTAGCTGTCCTATGCCCTAGGTAACTCAGTTGTTAAGTGTTGACATTGACATTTAAACAGACCAAATATAAGCCTGGTCTCAGAACAACACTGTATTACATCCCAGTATGTTCTACATGTCCTCTGATTTTTGACATTTTGGGGGCCTTTATTGAATTTTCTTTCTCACGTTAGTATCTTCAGTCACTCTGCAAATGAACATCCTTGTGCATATAAATATTGCAACACCTAAGGTCATTGACATAATTCTCAGATATGAACAATCCTGAGACTTTTCAGGTTTCATCAAATTGATTTCTAAAAACTCTGTACCCTCATTTTTAATTTCCACCAGCAGAGTCTCAGGTGTGAGGGCCATATATATTTTATATGATGTCCAACTCTTAAGCACAAAGTAGTGAGCTAAATGCTTTGGCCATTTACATTTTCTCACTATAATTTAGTATACTTGGCGCTAATCTATGTATTTATTTTATTTCCTATTTGGTGAATTGACTGTAAAGGTACTAGAACTAGAAGGTACTAGAAACCTTCTCAATAAATATCATAATACACCATTTTTACAAATTATGGCAATTCTGATATATTTGCACCTGTTCATTCTATGAACGCTAAAACGAGAATTTACCAGATTAATTTCTATAGAAATAAAACAATTATATGATGTTAGGGACAGTCTAACAATAAGTTATTGGAATATAGATTGAGAAAAGTTTAATCAACAGATCAAAAAAACGGGAAAAAATAGCTAACAGATAAAGCAGCAACATAATTAAGAAGTTAATGTAACTGAGTAACAGTTCATTAGAGGAAGAAGTTCATAAGCAATTACACTTGAAGTGGAATTTTGGTTTTAGTCTCTGTAATTTAAACTATAGAGAATCTCCTCTGGGAATAAACAAATAAGTATGCAAATAAATGTACATGTTGTTTAAATCTATTTTTACATCAAAATGCATAAGGTAGCAATAGCTAGGTCAGTCTTTTGAAATGTGTCATACATACTTCATGGGCTATTTAACATTAAAAAAATTACATGCAGAAATGAGGGAATTGTTCAGATAACTGTTACTCAAAAGTATTCATAGTGATGTATCCACCTAACTTAATGCAAGATATGAAGGTTTGATTTTTTTTGGTGGAAGAAAGGTCATGTAGATATTTTGGACTCTGGACACTTGATGTTTATGGATTTTGTAGTGGAATTAAAAGAGCACTTTTGTTAATAGTTAACGAGTCTCAGAAAATCCATCAGCATTGAATGTGATAAAGCTTGCTGCAATGTATGATAAGATCTTTATGTGCAGGTGGAAACATTTCATTATAGTTCTTTGCTGTCTCAACTCACGGGGAACAAAGCCCATTGGGCATGCTCATTGAACCAACCAAATGAAATCAATCAAAAGACTCACATAGCATCTGCAAACATCAGAGAATACAAACAAAGAGAGTGCAAGAAAATGCATCTCAAGGGCTCTGTTTGTATAGGTCTGGCCTCTCTAAGATCCAGCCAAGCTCTGTGCACTAGCTGGAGAGGCTTTGCTTAATGCACTGCCTAATGGCTTGGCTCTCCACATCCGACACACTCCATTAAGGTGCACATGTTAGGCTGCCGGTGTACAGACTACAGGACAGGACTGAAGCAACAATCACATTCCCAACCCAAACCAACTAAAAAATTAATGCTGCGAAGGGGAGAACGGTATTCTGGATCTTCATGAACTATTATCTGTGCCAAATTAAAGAAATGGCAAAGGGGCAATAAAGAGGTATTATAAGGAATAAAAAAGGAAAAGGGAAAAAGCCCCTTTGGAGTTGAGTACTTTAATGGAGGGAAGAATACTTTCCACCCAAAGTGCACTCGAAGAAATGCATGGGAGTCACAGGTGTTTGAACATATGTCTTCAACCACTGATTCAATTCCTTGCAAATTATTGACCTTTACAAAACCGAAGGCAGTTCTCATGTCAAGGTGAAGTATAAATAGAACAATACAACACAGCCTCTGATTTCAGTGAGTTTCGAAGCTTATAGGAGAATCAAGACACTCATGTTTAGAATTAATGCAAAGCAAAGATCATTAAGAAAGAATTGTTTAGAATAGAAAAAATACGCTATTTGAGCTTATAAGTGGAAAAATAAGGAAAAAATCTCAAATTGTTTTTTCTATTATTGTGACAAAGCCCTGATGCATTATTTGTTAGTTGGCATTTTGCCCCAAAACGAAAAAGATAAAATTATGCTTGCACTGTATTTTATGGAGTAAATGACGATATAATTAAGGGACCTGGAAATGTAAGTATCTCTAATAATTATGTGCTTGTTCCTGATAAAAGCACACAGCCAGAATTTCCAGTTATATGGTCCTAATGTGTAAGTGCTACCAGTTCCCTATAGTGCTGGTCATACATGTACGATTGTTTTGGTTTTCAGTAAGAAAATGAAAACTGGGTGAGAAATGGGTTGCTCAGTGATACTGTGTTGCCAGGTGGGATTTTACATAGTATTCAAAACTTTTCACTGGTTTTTAAAGGTAATTATTACTTTTTTTTCAATTATGTGGTTCACACATGCAAATGTACCCAACGGTCAGATGCTCTGTAACCCACGTGACTTACACAAAGTCCTAGTGTTATAAGATTCAAGTGGAAACATTCTGCCTGATGTTACTTGAACTTGAACACGTCATAACCTTAGGTTCAACTCTACTTATTTATTTATTTGTTTATTTGTTTATTTATTTATTTATTTATTTATTTAAAATCAGGCATTGTTACAGAATGGAAAGAAGTATGGAAAATATGCATTAAAAGAAACTTCATATACTTTACCCACTAATAATTATTAAAGTTTAAATACTTGTACTTACTAATCTTGAGTCCCCTTTTCTCTTTAACAGTATAAACTTTTTAACAATATTAGTGGAAACTGTGGTACGATGCTTTTGCCGGGTGTTATCTATTATTACTTAAAATAATGTATTTTTGGATTCATGTGATATTCATTCTTCACAATTTATGATTCTATAGTTATTTAAATTTGAGAGAAAGGATGAAGTAATATCAACAGTCATTAAATTCAGCTACTATATTTTTGCTTAAATCTAGGAAACAGAAAACTCTCAGGCAATGAGCAAATTCTCAAAATTATTATGTATAATTTAGGCCAAGATAACAGGATTTTTTTTGTCTCACTGTGAAAGATTAGTGTTGCTTTAACTAACTTACTGGCATTGAGCTTATAGGAAATCATAAACTTTCAGGAAAACAGAATCTTTGAAATGATTCTGTTAGAGTAGATTCTCAGCGACATTAAGCAAGACACACAGTAATCAAGGATCATATAATTTTTCCCCCTTACTTTAGTGGGTTAGATAAAAAGAGACATGAGGCTGTTCATTGAATATTATTTCTTTCCAGATGGTATTATGCAATGCATTGACTCTTAACACTATATGATAGGTGTCATTGATTCCATTTTGCAGAAGAGACTACTAGAGCTTATGAAAGCAAAGTAACAGGATCAGATTCATGCAGAAAAGATGGGAATTAGATCTATGAACATTGTGATTACACCTGTCTTAACAAACCAAAAAAGACTTTGTTAGGGTAATAAAAAATAAGTGGTCATGGGGAAGTGCTTAGCAGAGAACTCATAACCAAGAAGATTACATACAAAGTTGAGGCACCTGTGAAAGAAGTGTGTAATTTCTCAGAAATGCAAAGGCAAGGAGGCATCTGGGGATAGAGGAGTTTAGACCATTGCACTTGGTATCCAGAGTCCCTAAAGTCTGGTGTAGTAGATGCAGAAAGCAAATTGTACTCATAAGGGAGATTTTTCTTCTCTAGAATAAACAGGAAAATTGACTCATTTCTTCTGGTACCTTCCATAAGCAGGAGAACACATTCAATAATGAGAAACAGACTTCACCTATGTGCCATCTCTGTCCACCTGGTATTAGTGGATGGGACCATTAGTGGAATAGATTATAAAGCAAAATACTTAGATGAGTGTAAATTCTCCACATGACCTTCAAAAGTGCCAGAGAATAGATGAATAGTAAGAGTAAACTGATGACGATGACTCTCAAATAATTTTAATATATAAAATATGTAGTTCCATGTATGTATTTGTCACTTTTAATATAGATATTTGTGCTACTGAGGGCACCCGGGTGGCTCAGTGGGTTAAGCCTGTGCCTTCGGCTCAGATCATGATCTCAGAGTCCTGGGATGGAGCCCTACATTGGGCTCTCTGCTCAGCGGGGAGCCTGCTCCCACCCACCCCCACTACCTGTCTGCCTACTTGGGATCTCTGTCTGTCAAATAAATAAATAAAATATTTAAAAACAAAACAAAAGATATTTGTGCTATTGAAAGGAATGTTTCCTGAACTGTATTGTTCACGTGTATCTGCACAGGAGCTTGCTAGAAAGATTTCTGAGACTCCATTAATTGAATAAACGGTATGGCTCATGAGCCTATATTTTAAAAGGGCTTAGCGCATTCCATTGCAGGAGTCAATTAATAAAATAAAAATATTTAAAAACACTGTTTCAGTATTCTTTTCTTTCTCTCAAAATAAGACAAAATGCACACTACTGAGAAAACTCAATCGCCCATTGTCGACCCCCTAACCTCCTGAACATACTGTCACATTTCTTTGGCCCTCTTCACAGGAATCAAAAATATTCGTGGCAGATTTTCTACTAAGCTATTCTACTTTCTTGCATTCCATTCATTGTTAATTAAATCTGAGTTTGTTTCCAACTTTAGTATTCTATTGAAACTCTTTAGTCAAGACCACCAAAGGCCACTTGTTAAATCTCTTGAAATCAACTGACACCATCTTCCACAACCTCTCTCAAAGCTTTTAATAATTCTGACTGCTCTCTCATTTCAGAAACACTTTCCTGTTTATTTTGGAGAACGATGTTCTGCTTCCCTGTTATTCTCCCATCAAGCTATTTATCTCTTGTCTCATTTTTCCTGTTCACTTCCTTTGTTTTATCTATGAATGATACTGCTCTTTTGCTTTCTGAAACTTACATAAATGATACATCTTTGCAACTCCAAAGCATGGGGCTCCATCTCACAACCTTGAAATCATGTTCTGAGTCATGCTCAAGAGTCAGACGCTTAATCGACCGAGCCACACAGGCACCCTTCGGCAAGGCAGAGTTTATTCTTATACTTAATATGTAACATAGAATATAGAAGTGTTTATGATAAGTGGCTGCTTGACCAGTAAGCAATGAATACTATGCATATATTTGCAATAGTTACATAAATATCACATTTGGTTCTAAAGAATTGATTATTTATTACTGTTCTTTAAAGAATCACGAGTGTCATGTGGACACAACCCAAATCTTCCACATCCTTTATATACTGCTTAGTGCAACTTCATTGTTGTACTTTTGACTCTCTGAAGGTTCTTCAGTTCATAGATGTCTATGCAATCCTTCCAAAAACAAATATATTGTGGTAAAACAAATTTAAGCTTTCTAGTCAGAGAGACCTCAGTTTTAGGCATGCCTCCTCAAATTTCTTGATACATATATCTGGAAAAATAACCTGGCTTCATTGTCTGATTATCACTATTTAAAGATAGAGAACATCAGAGCAACTAGTATTGACATTGTGAAGAATCAAGATACTATGTGCATAAAAAGTATCCGGGAAGCACCTGGGTATTTCCAGTAGGTTAAGTGTTCAACTCTTGGTTTTGGCTTAGGATATGATCTCAGGATCATGAGATCATGCCCTGGCATTGGCTTTGCATAGAGTCTGCTTAAGATTTTCTCTCCCTTTCCCTCTGCCGCTCCCACTGGTTCTCTCTCGGTCTCAACAAATAAATAATTAATCTTAAAAAAAAAAAAAAAAGTATCCAACCCATGTGGTGTCAACAAGCAATCACTGGTAATATAATTAATTATTCATCCCTGGTGTTTAAAGAGTAAAGAAAAGGGTAAGTAGCAATTGGCTAGGTCAGTAAGTGGCAGAAACAAGATGGCAGCAAGACGTGAGTTCATCCAGTGATCTTTCAAATATACCCAGGTTCTAAGGCCCTCGCAGTCTGCCAGGACATTATTATCTTGTCACTGGGAGTACTATAATAATACCTTCCTTTGTGGTGCCTACTTAATCTTTGTGCAACCATTCGCTTGCTCTGTCGCCTTGGACATGGAAATAAACCTTCCCCTGGGTCTCCATTTTTCTCATGTATAAAACTGAGCTAATATAATAGTCATATTGTGGTCATATTGTTTCATTATATAAAGCAATTAGTATAGTATCTGAGAAATATGTGTGCTCAATAAACTTGAGCTATTATTATCCATGCTCTTATTAGAAGTAAGTCCTGGGCTCTCTACCAAACACCTAATCTATACTGTCCATTAATTCTTACAGATTTTCTGTGGAAAAGTAATTTTTTTCCCATTTCAAGATGAGAAAACTGAGGCATAAAGAGGGCTGTTTTACTCGGGGACATATAGCAAATAAATGACAGAGCTGAGGTTTGAAGCAAAGTCTATTCTTTTTTTTCCAAATCTGTACTAATAAACACTCTGGGTAGCTTGCCGCTATTATAATGGTCAATATTTGTAAATCTTTAAGCAAAATTTTTAAATGTTGAAATAATGTGCCTTTAAAAAAAAAAAATCCATGTATCCATTCCTGACGTTTAGGAAATAAAAACACAGCGTCATTATTTCTTGACATTCACACACATCCACAGCTTATGAACCTGGTGCCGTGGTTCTATTTTGTAGATGGGGAACTAAAACAGATGAATTTCATGTTTTCCCAAGGGTAAATCATAGTTGTAATGAAAATACTAGTAGAAACTTCAGTTTAATTTCTTATTGTCACTTTGCTAACACTTCCCATACATTAACTCCTATCATACTTCTAAAAGTTTGTTGAAGGATTTACTTTACAGAGGAAGACCAGGGCTCTAAGATATTATGAACCTCGCTCAAAATCACACACCAGTCATGTGACAGAATCAAGACTCAAATCTAGGTTTGTCGAATTTCAACATCTTTGATTTTACTGTTTTGTAATAGTGCTTCCTGCTTACATCTGTGAACAAGTGTTCAGTTAAGACTCAGAAAGTCACACAGCCTGGGACAAAGATGAGCTGATTCTTGCTTGGAAAATTTTAGGGACAGATATTAACCTTCAGCATCTTGAGTTACAAACTAACTTCAGTGTGGTCTCCATAGAAAGTCTGATTTAAACACCTCTCTTTGTTAATGGACCTTCCAAGAAGAGTCAATTGTCTATGGCCTGCCAAGTACTTAAATGAATTAACTTACTGTGTGAAGTTATTTTCTAATGTCAAGGTGTCCTGGAGGAGGAAATGAGGTAGAAAATGACAATGCTTAACCCTTGCATAAAAGCTGTCACAGTAACTTTAGACCCTACCTGAGACAGTGTTTGAAAGATCTGGGTTTAGAGACTAAGTAAAATAGTGCCACTTGCTGTTCTTTCCATGGAAAACTGAGGTGACAGATGTTTTTATGGTCAAGGAAGGGAAATAGAAGAAGAGAGAAAAATCACCATGACATTTAAGACTCCCAGGCTGGATTTTTTTTTTACAAAAAGACAGAACTCCTTAAATTTGAGAATGCCAGCACCAAAAGCCTGGTCGCAATCTGAAGACATTTAGTAAAACCATTAATTTCATATTTCATATGTCCCAATTGACTTATCCATTCTCTTTGGCCAGGCACCATCATTATTTCAAAAAAATACTGATGGGCTCTTAATAGTTAAAATGCTTGGGCTATTGTGGCCTTTCTATAAGTGTTTTCTTTCCTTTTGTGCTAAAAAGAGATAGTTGTTCAGATAAACATCCAAATGGTGAATTGCAGTCTCTTTTAGAAACCCTTTTTTCTAACTTTTGTGTGCATACGGCCTCAATTTCTATTAAATCCAATCCACATTCTGTAAAGGCAGAGTATGCTATAAGCACTCAGGGAAGGATCAACTTGTAAAATGAATGGAACTGTTCATTACTTTCAAGTATAAGTACATACAGAAACGAGAGAATGCACTAAATTGGGGGTGAAAAGTCCACATCCACCCAGCTAACAGCTCATCTTCACATTAGCAAAGAACATGTCTATTCTTTTTCCTTTGGGGGAGGTAGTCGTATTTCTTCCCTAAGGATAATGAACTATGTGCATCCAACTAGACTTTAAAATATGTCCAAGTAAGGCAATCAGAAAATCAGTGTGACACATTTTCTTTCTGTTTTAGAATATTTTTATTACCCAATGGAAAACGCTTTATCAATTGTCATTGTTTAAGAATGATCATGTACTATATTGAGGTAAATAAACACACGGTAGAAATGTTAAGGAAACTGGAGTGGACGTCAAAACTCAGAGAGGTGTCTCTTTTGAAGTTAATTCATTGTATAGTATAAATACATTACAAGAAATTTGCAAATAGCAATTTTGTGAAGTTTCTTAGGAAACTGTGAAAGTATACTTTTTTTAGTATGTTAGGAGCACATGGACCCTACTCACGTGCCCAAATCCTTAAGAGGTGTAAAAGAGAAAAACTCCCCTTGTTCTGCCCATTTTCAATGCTAGTCCTATTTTATGTCTCTGGGATGTACCGTACCCTGACGTGCATGATCTATAGTGTATCGTAGTCATTTTCCAGGCTATGGACAAGACCGATGATGTTATCTTCCTGACACTCCAATTTCTCCAGGCTCTAGTATACGCACAATTCTGTGCACCAGCGATAACCACAACCCCAGCCCTTCCCTCTCAGAAAAATACAGCAGGATGAAAATGAGCTTATATTTTTGCAGGAATAATCCTAAATATATTGCAATCACTTAAAAGAATTTAATGAGTTTATTAGGGGAAACAAATTGTTTATGACACACCAGGAACTAAATGGAACTCACTCATGTGTCAGGCCACTGAAGGTGGGACAGGGAGCAAATGTAGGCGTATAAACTGATGACGATTGTCACTGTCTCCTCAATCCCTGGCCATAAATGAAAACTTCAACTCTAGGGGCACCTGGGTGGCTCAGTGGGTTAAGCCTCTGCCTTCAGTTCAGGTCATGATCTTAGGGTCCTTGGGTTGAGCCCCACATCGTGCTCTCTGCTCAGCGGGGAGCCTGTTTCCCTTCCTCTCTCTCTGCCTGCCTGTGATCTCTCTCTCTCTCTCTCTCTCTCTATCAAGTAAATAAATAAGTAAAATCTTTAAAAAAAGAAAGAAAGAAACTTTAACACGAGACTTTAATCAGGGTGAGTCTGAATGATAAGGGGACACTGGCCTTGAGATAGCTACAACTCAGAGATGAAGTTCAAGTTTTCCATAAAATTGGCATGAAGTACAACATGTTAATACTAACTTGAGTTGACCTTTATAGATCTAAGCCAATGTTCATAAATTACAATAGAAAATCTGTATAAATATATATGTGTGTGTGTGTGTATATATATATATATATATATATATATATATATATATATATATATGTATATTTCCCCCTAAGCAGAAATGAACTATAAATGTCATGACACCAGGGAAGAAAATATTTCTTCTGGAATCATCTCCTTGCCCTTGTCAAACCATGTCCTAGAAAAAGGGCCTATTGTTTCTTTAAGTCGCTCCTTACCAGAAAGATAGGCTGCACCATGGCGTATCCTGGTCACTGGGAAGACTATGAAATGTACAAGCAGGATGAAGCAGAACACTCCAAGCAACAGCAATATATTTTCTTTTATTTGATGTCTGATGGAAATATTAATTGTATGCACATTTAAAAAAATATCTTATTTATTTGACAGAGAGAGAGACAGCACACAAGCAGCGGGAGCAGCAGCTGAGGGAGAAGCAAAGCAGAGAGCCTGATGTGGGGCTCGATCCCAGGACCCTGAAATCATGACCTGAGCCGAAGGCAACTGCTTCACCCATGGAGCCACCCAGGCGCCCCTTAAGCAGATTTTTAAAAAGAAAATAATGCAAGTTCAAAGACTTAAGTAGAAAAAAAAGTGACTCTTGAACTTCCTAGTGCAATTTTTATAATATTCCAGAATGTTTCAAAGATGATAACAGTTTTTGAAATCACTTAAAACAAATTTAATTTTCATTCACTACCTAAAACTTTAAAAAGTAACCATTCCCATAATACTGCTGGGAAAGAAAGCACATCCCAAATTTAAACAAAGAAAGATTTTTTTCGGGGTGCCTGGGTGACCCAGTCCGTTAAGCATCTGACTCTTGATTTCGGCTCAGGTCATGGGCTCCAGGTTGGACTTGGACTTGGAGCCCGTTTCACATTCTCCCTTCCTACACCCTGCCCCTGCTCTTGCGCTCTCTCTCTCTTCTCTCTTTCAAAAAAAAAAAAAAAAAAAAAAAAGTAAAAATAAATAACTAAGTAAATAATCTTTTTTTTTTTTACAAGTGAATAAGTAGCATAAGAAGATGGCAGCCATTGGCATAAGGAGTCACATCTTAAAAGTATTTTAGATATATATTTTTTAAAGGGTCATCATAGATTTTATTTTCCTTAAAATATTTAACGTAGGTTTATTTTCAGAAGCATATTTTTTACATGCTGTTTGGTAGATAGCAATAATTACAGTTTAGCCCCTGAGGTAACTATTATATACCTGTTTGTTACATACCAGAAGTTATAGTAAATAATTGGAAATTCCTTCTTTGGTCCATAGTTTCCCCCTATTTTATAACCTTGTGGCTATGAAGCGTTCAAGTATGGAGAGGATTTATTTCTTTAGTAGCTAGTGCACTATTTATGGCCTTTTCATTCACTGTTCAAATCTGAAAATACTGGACTTATGAACAAATCCAGTCATAAGGCTAGTTTTGACAAGCATGATCGGTATGCTCTCAGGTTTTTGTTGTGTTTGTTTTGTTGTGTTTTAAATAGATATTTTTGAAGGAGGTCAGAAAACATAACATTTAGGAAAGAAATATAACAGAGAGAAGTAGATTATTTACAGTTTAAAGAATTCAGAATCATCTTTCATGTGAATTATATTTGTTTTAAAAAGAAACTGTTTCCTAGTCCATTGCAATTGTTTTTGTTTATGGAAGTACTGATTTACAGATAAATTTGGTCACCCAGCACATGTCTTCTTTATCAGAAAAAACATACACATGAGACTGAGACTAAATATTCTGTAAGCTTATTAATTAAAACTACTAGCTATTAAAATGAACATTTCTTAAAAACTTTTGAGATGAAATTTAAAATATTTCTTCCTAATTTACAGACGCTAACTTCTCCTGTTCTAATACCGCTTTCAAGACAAATTTTCAAACCCTCTCTTCATTCATTCTTGCTCATTAAGTCCTGGGTGCCAGGATGGTGTTTCCTTCACGCACATCACTGTTGAGAGATTTCATGCCCTTTAAAGCTGGACAGGTTTTACATTTAATTCCTATCCAATGCAATGAATAACTCAAGACACAGAACTGCACTTGTCACTGATTTGTACATAAGACTTGGAATTCTTCAACCTGTGCATTAACTTTTTTTTTTTAAACTTCAGTGTTAGCACACAGTTACAGCTCTATAAGAAGCATGGTGTGGGGAATAAGGCGTTCTTGAGTTGGCAGTTGGGTCTATGCATGCATGGATGTGTAGACTGATGAATGAACAAATGAATGAGTGATGGTATTCAGATTTAACCAGAAAAGGGAAATGGTATTTGCACAGATAACAGAAATAATCTTCTAGAAGCGGTTTTTAAAAGGTCCTGACCAGGTTCACTGTGAAATCTCTTAAGCTGAAATCAGATTTCTATCTCAATGACAACTTGTCTTCTTGGCTTACTGTTCTCTGAAATGTCAGATCGAATTTCCCAGAAGGCATTTGTCTGTTTACTCGGACTCCCAGCACCTGTCCTTCCGTGCCAAGTTGTCAGCCACCTCGGTTTCAGTGTGTTTCCTTAATTCCAAATGTATAAACCTGTAGTCTAATCTCCACTTGTTATCTTAACTGTTAATTGTATTATTGACTTTTGATAAGTATCTTGCTTAAGAATGATTCCACTCTTCAGTGTGACAGAAATAAAGCATTTTCCTGCTAAAACAAAATGATCTGATCATCTTATTTTTAGTTCAGTCTCAACGCCAAAAAAGCTTAACTTGAACCCCATGCTCCTTTTGCATAGAGGTGTAAATTAAAACATAGATTTTTTTTTAAGTAAAATGCCATTCCGTAAAAATTATCCTTTTCTTGCTACAATGATTAGAATAAATGCACTCAAATGCAAATCACACAAACAAAAAAGTTTAACACTGGTTAAATATATAAGACTTGAATCTGAAAAAGCCAGGTTTGAAACTAGTTTTACTGTCTGTGTGACATCAATCACACAGACCTTCCTTTCCAGAAGGGCTGTGAAAATCAAGGGAAATAATGGAGCACCATCCCTGTCAGGTGATGGACTGAACGAGAACTATGAAGACCATTCTTACTTACAAGAGGTTAAGGCAAAATTTACCAAAAAACATTGTTAAGACATAAATAGCATATTATGGGAGAGGATAATAAATATACCCACAGTCATGAACACAGTAGCTGTGTCTCTTAGCATTTTTGCATCATAGCAAAGACCCAAGGTGGACTCAGGACCATTGATTTTTGATAGTATATACGTAAGTCAGGGAAAGTCGAGAGACAGAATGGGTTAGTGGATGGTAGGTCTGATCAGAAAACTGCTGTTAAATGAGAGTCTGTAAAGGAGACACGTGGGGACAACTGTGGGAAACATCACCTGGACAACAATACAGTTTAGTGAAGCAGGCTGATCTCAACATCGCTATCCCCTAATATATTCCATTAAAAAGGATTCTAACCGAGGTAAAACTTTGCTAAATAATAGAAAGAGGGAATCTAAGATTATTATTGAGGATAAAAAAAAATGGGTGCAGATACTCTTGTAGAAACATGATTTTTACAAAAAGGGAAGAGATGCCCTATAGAAACATGTCTTACCCCATTAAAGACTGACTCTCTTGACTACTTAAGGCCAAATTAGACATTAAATTTAGTAATGGTACCAGGTAGGGCACATTTTAAGTATTTTTAAGGGCTAATGTATATTTAAAAATATGATAGCATTTTTTAAATCTTCAAGCCTCCTTTAAATACTCCTATGTTTTTGTTTCATTTTAAGTAGGTGCCCGTAAGATGCATCATGTGAATGATTTGCTGCAAGCGGTTTCAGTTCAGATTGATGTTATATATAAAATGAAGACATTCGTACTTACTAACTGATGGTACAGAAGCTCAGAGGACACTTGAAGGAGCACAAGAATTGCTTTTCCTCCTTAGGACAAATTCACTAGGACTGTGAAATATTTTTGCTAGGTCAATATCAAATCTGTATCTCAAATGACACTAAACAACCTACATTCCAAAAACACAGGCTTTGTATCAGGTAGGTTTTATGTGTTCGAGTCGCTATTTTTTTAAAGTTGGACCACCACAAATAAGACTTTTGTGGACGAAATTCCTTCGGTGCTCCCCACAAAGCCTGTGAAATGAAATCATACCCCTCAGCTGAGAACTCAGTAGCTAACCCAGCGTGGTTCTAATCTAGTTTTTCAACTATGTTTACTTCTATTTCTCTAAAGAAAAGATCTAGAATACATTAGTTTTATTCATTTTCCCTTGCAGATGACAGATGCTTTCCTTTGTGAGAACCCCTTTTAGTTTTCCCGAGTGCCCCAAGTTTCTTGTCATGTTCTTTCTGTCTTCCATTCTTCGCCACATCTTTCTTTCTCTCAGTCTCTCCCTCTACCTTCCCATCAAGCATCGTTCACTTCTTTTTGATGAAATATTCTGCACATCAAAAAAGTATAAAAAGTAATATAATTGGTACATCACTCATCACAAGTTCTAAGAACAAAAACACTACAGATATCACAGTAGCTCTCTGTTTATCCCTCTGACGGTATTTTGCTCCCTCCCTCCTTCACCCAGAGGCTGCTACTATTCTGAATTTACGTCAGAGCTTGCAGGAAAGACCCAGCCCTGGGTTCACTCTGGTGTTGTAGATGAGGGAAGGGCAGCCCGTAGCCCTGCTATGAAGGACCCCTTCCAGCTGCCGTTGGAAACACATGGGTGGAGAACCTTCAGCTTCACTCCTTCATGATGGCCGGACCTCATGTGTCCACCTTGTGTACGTCATAAGGGCGTGGAAGGTTTAAAGTCCTGGCAATTTCTACTTGATGGAGAATAACTTTGAAGGGTCATTCCACCTCCAGAGCTCCTTGTGGGGATGTCCTGGTGCCTTAGTATGCCTGCCTCATAGACCAGTTTTACCCTCAACCCAATTTCTTTCTTTCTTTCTTTCTTTCTTTCTTTCTTTCTTTCTTTCTTTCTTTCTTTCTTTCTTTCTTTTTTTTTAAGATTTTATTTATTTATTTGACAGAGAAATCACAAGTAGGCAGAGAGGCAGGCAGAGAGAGAGAGAGGAGGAAGCAGGCTCCCTGCTGAGCAGAGAGCCCGATGCCGGACTTGATCCCAGGACCCTGAGATCATGACCTGAGCCAAAGGCAGTGGCTTAACCCACTGAGCCACCCAGGCGCCCCTCAACCCAATTTCTTAATGTTGGACTAGAGTCCCTTTACTACAGCACTGAATAAAAGAACCAATGAAAAACATTATGTTTTATTTCTTTTATTTTACCCTTTGGTAGGATAATTGTCAGTTTTTGTTAGAATGCTTTAGAGCTGTGTGATCCAATAGCCACACGTGGTTACTGATCACTTGAAATATGGTGAATCCAAACTGCAATGTGCTCTAAGTGCACCAGAGGTGAAAGAGTATGGAAAAAAAATGTAAAACAACTCATTGATAGTTTTTGAAAATCTGGAAATTTGCTGAATAATATTTTGTATGGAGTTTAAGGAAATATATTAATTTCATCTGTTTTTATGTTTTGAACATTGGCTACCAGAAAGTTTAATATTGAAGACATTTTTATTCAAATTTATTTTTATGTGAATGGGTGTGGAAATTTCCTCAAATGCTTTTTCTGTATCTATGTGATAATATTTTGCTTTCTTGCATTAATCGGTTAATGTAGTGAGTTACGTTGCCAGATTTTTCTAAAGGTCAGCCAGGTCTGCTCTCAAGGGATTTGACCCAACCTTATTATATGCATATTTTTAAAATTTATTTTTAAAGATTGATTTATTTATTTGAGAGAGAGAAAGAGGGAGAGTGAACACGAGTGGAGAGGCAGAAGAAGAGGGAAAGAATCTTCAGCAACTGCCCACTGAGCTCAGAGCCAGGGTGGGGCTAATCTCATGACCCTAAGATCATGATCTGCGCCAAAATCAAGAGTTGGACACTTAACTGACTGAGCCATCCGGCATTCTTATATACATATTTTTTAAAATAATGCAGGATTTGCTTGCTAATATTTTATTTAGGGCTAATGACTGTTAATTAATAAGGTTGATGTATAACTTTCCTTCCTGGTTCTGTCTTTGTCAGGTATTGGTATGAAGGTAATATCAGCCCACTAAAAAGATGAGTGAGTCTGATGTATTTCATGGGTAAGTTTTTGTTCAAGATTAAATTGCTTTAATTTGGTCGTAGAACTCTCAATATTCTTCAATTTTACTTGTATTAATTTTGGTAATCTCAACCTTTTATTATTTATTTTTCTACATTCTTGAGTTAATCTCTTATCCTTTTGAGAACTTCTTAGTCTAAAAGCAACTCATTTCTGCTTTTCTAGTGAATGCATTTTTGCTAAAAATTTTCCTCTCATTAACACCTTATGTGAATACCAGTTGAATGAAACTTTTCAATTCTTTTGTTTTATTTTATTTATTTGTTTTGTTTCAACTTTTATTATTTTAGCCACACATTTATACGTAATATTAGAAAAATCTATTAATTTCTGAAGGTACTAATCCTGATAGTTTTTCCACTGATTTTTATTCATAGCGGTTATTTTTCCTTTGTGTATTTATAATTTTGGAGGGAGGCTCTTGCTTGGTGGGTCTTTGTCTCTGAGATTCCTCTGTGCCCTCTACTGAGGGTCTACTGAGGTCTTATCACTGGAGAAATATCTGTGTTAAAAATTTTTATGTTAATTTTGCTGCTTGAAATTTCCTTGACTATCCAGGGTCTATGAATATCAAGTCTAAAGTCAAGCTTGGGGTAATACGTTTTTAAGAGGGATGTTTTAATACGTATCATCTTTTCTACCTAGAGCAGGACAGACAAGTTTCCTGATTTCTCTCTATTCAGTTGGCAGATTTCGTTTTTAGAAACCAGCTCATTATTTTATACCATTAAACGTAGTGACCAGTTCAATGTCCGTCTTTTGTGGGCCAAAGACTGTTCCACCAGCTCTCACTCTGAGAACCTTTGAAACTTCAAACATCCTGCAAACAGCCCCACAAAGAAAGACACTTCTATGCTCTTTTTACAGATTCCTGTCATTTTGTCCCTCGGCAATTTTCTTTATTTTTGTGTCAACTCAGTTAATCCGTTAAAGGGTTGTTACAGGTTAGCCAGCATTTTTAAGTGTTTTATTATGGTACGTAGTCTGTCTTTTGCTCAAACCTTATTTGTTGATTCTCAGTGTACCTGCTTTTCTGATTAACCTTTAAAACCACAGCCATGACACCTGTTTTCTCTACAGGTTTCTAATATGGCTCTTAATTGTATGTTTCAGCTTAGCTAGGCAAGATACTTGGTCAAATATGTCTGCATGTCACTGAAGATATTTTTAGGTGAGATTCACTTTAAATCAGTTGACTTTGGGTAAACTTTATCCTTCACGATGTGGGTAGACTCATCCAATTAGAAGAAGACCTTAAGAAAAATACTGGTATTTCCCTAGCAAGAGACTGTCTTTGGATTCAAGCTACAATTTTTCCTGGGCTCTCCAGCTTGATGGTGTACGTACAGATCTGGACTTGCCAGCCTCCAGAAAAATCTAAGCCAATTCCTGAAAATCAATCTCTTCCTTTCCTTCCTTCTTTGTCTGTATCTCTCTCTCTGTCTCTGTCTCCATTTCTCTCTCTATATATATATGTTCTCCAGAGAACCCTAATACAGTTCTACCCTACATTCAGCTTTCTTCTCTTAAATGCATGAAAACACAGTATGAGAGTAGAAGGTACTGATGCCTTTCATAACTTTACTGTTTTAACATTTTTTTGTCTCAGCATACTTCCCCAGGTCAGAAAATTCCAGAGCTGATGGTCGAATCAAATGTTTAGTCCAGTTATCTGAATCCTGTCTCCCCAATTCTGAAAAAAAGTTTGTCTATTTTTCAGTCTCCTTCCTCTGTCATTTCGCTGCCTTGTTCCATTCTCAACAGTCCAAGTATTTTCAACTAGATTTTATTAAAAATTTTAAGACATCAAAAAAGCATGGGGGTGCTCAGTTGTATTTGTTATTCCTAGTGCAGATAGAATTATTCATGTACAAAAATACAGTAAAAAAATCTAATTTGGATAAATCTCAGATCAACTATTAAAAAAAATCATAGCATAGCAGTGGTATTCCTCATATAGAAAGAACAACATATTCTGTTTACAAATATGTGTCAGTAAATGATGGGTAGTTCCCAGCCCTGTTCTACAGCTGATTTTACTTTCCTTTCTTCAAACATGCTGTGATTTATGCTTAAGGGGAACTGTGTTACTGGTTTTGAGATTAACTGTTAATAGTTAGAGATTCCAACACAAGTTTACCTGTCCTTATAGTGTCTTGGATTCTTTGATGATAATGGTAGTATGTAAATGTTGTAAGGTTTTACAGGCAAGGTCCACAGGACACCAGGCGAGACAGGCACAAGGCAAGGGCGTGGGTTGATAACCATATTTGGTAAGGTTAGAGGTTGGGGGTTGGAAAGCCAAAGTGGCTGGTTTCTGTTTCTCGCATAAGTTTTGGTTTATTCAAGGTGACGTGTCCTTGACAGATGTCCTTCTGGTGGGAAAGTCCTAGGTAGG
The DNA here is from genome assembly GCF_964662115.1 of Mustela nivalis. Lineage (NCBI taxonomy): Eukaryota > Metazoa > Chordata > Mammalia > Carnivora > Mustelidae > Mustela > Mustela nivalis. The sequence goes on along the minus strand of NC_139034.1, from coordinate 81,925,985 downwards.
GGGAAGACGGCGGCCATTTTATTGTTCCTCCTGCATTCCCAGGGCCGCCGACCTAACAAATGTTATTTTAATTTTATTTATTAAGTGCAACTCTATCTTCCATGAAAAATAGCTGTATTATAAGCCACCAAATGTTGGCTCTATTTTATTCACTGTTTCAGGATGTGTACAGTTTGACAGTGTTTTCACTTCAACTCTCTGAGTGACATAGCAGCAATCATTAAAGAAAGAAAGTTTTGGTTATTAATTTAACTCTTTTCCTTGCTCTTCCATGTAGAACTTAAATTCTCACCAGAGATTGTAATGCACCAAATGGTATTTTTAAGGCTTGTGTATTGGTTACCATTAGCAAGCTATACTGATTAATTTTTTTTCCCAGCCCATACTCAGGGGTTAAAATATTCAACTTAGATTAGTCATGATTTAAAGGTAATTAAAAATCTTATTCATTTCCAGCTGGTGATCCAAGGCTGTCTCATCTTCAATGCTGGTTTCTTAAAATGGTAAGTGTTAGAACAGCTTGTGGTTAAATATCTTTTATAATATCTGACAGTTGTTTAGATAAACCAGGTTCTTTCCTTGGCCAAAGTCAAAGTACATTTAGATTGTTTAGGTAACTGAAGTGTAGAGATAAATGTAGAAGAACCTCTAAACAAACCAGTTGTGTCATTCAAATGCACAGAGAAGAAATCCCAGACCTCACATATTTGCAAAACCTTCAAATACCCGACAAATATTTTGTTTTCTAACTTTTTTTTTTAATATTGCATAAGAATGAATTCTGACTACTGTTCCCACAGACTCAATACATAGTGACCCCTCCAGCTGTTTGCACAAAGATTAAAGACAAAACAAACAAACAAAAATGCACCTCCCTGACTCAATTGCTTTCTTTATGCTTGAAGCACCTCAGTGCTAAAAGTCAGGGGAGTTTATATCAGTGAAACATGGAGGTAGAATAGCATTTCTCAATCCATATGGTTTAATCCCTTTTTTGTGAATCTGCCAAATGTATCAGGGCTTCACAGTGTAACCAAGAGGAGGGGAAAAGTATATATATTTGAAAAGCAATAACAGAACAGTGGGGAGCTCTGTTTTTTTCTCGCTATTACTTTGTAACCTGATGAGCTCTAAGAATTTGTCAAGATTTCACTGACTACACACAGCCCTAAATATTCGCTGCTTCTTTTTCTTGAAGGGATTTGGTGAATACTAAATTTTTATTTTGAAATATAATTTGGTGATAGCTTGTCATATCTATTTTTTTTAAAGATTTTATTTATTTATTTGACAGAGAGAGACACAGCGAGGGAGGGAACATAAGCAGGGTGAATGGGAGAGGGAGAGGCAGGCTTCCTGCTGAGCAGAGAGCCCAGTGCAGGGCTTGATCCCGGAACCCTGGGATCATGACCAAACTGAGCCTAAGATAGACACTTAATGACTGAGCCACCCAGGCACCCTGATGTCATGTCTATTAATTCAAATTTCTCTGTGAGGTATTTTCCCTGGCACGTTGCTGTGAAAGTCTGCCACATATGATATCTAATCTTGCATAGACCTCTTTGGGATCATATAGAATTGTAGGATTTCAGAGAAGAAAAGGATCACATGAATTAACTCAACTCCTAAAATTACATGAGGAAACTGAGATCCTGACAGGCTGGGTTAGGGACTCAAGGCTAACCAAGGGAAGAGCTGGGGAAAACAGGGGAGACCTTCAAGAAACAACCACCGAATCAATGAGTAAATAAATGCATCAGTGAAACTTAATGCACATGAAAACCAGTGTTCTGGGTTTGTTTTGCTTTCAGGATTCCATGTTGTCTCCTATGGAAATCATGTCCATTTCAACCCTCATTCTTCAGCAGAGTAGGTTTATAAAAAATATTGAGTTAAAACCCAGAAGTTAATTAAATTCATAAATGAAGGTTCTAATGCATTTCATTTCTAATATTGGCCTTTAATATTTTCAGAATTTTATAGCTCCTTGTAAGTGTGTGATAGAAATACGGCTATCTTTGGTAGATACACTGGTTTTGATAATCCATATGACCATTTATTTTTAAAGCCCTCCCTCAAAATGCCTTAATTTTTACCATCCTTTCTAATACAAGATAATATAGAAGGGAAATAAAGCATACTTTGTGCATTTTTGAATTTGTATATCACTTTTATACATAGTCCAAATATAACGATACCAGCTCATTGGAAGAAAAAAAAATATGGAAGAAAATGCATCTTATATTGGAAGAAGAAAGAACTAAAGAACTGTATTTAGATATAACATATAACAACGGTTATGGTTTGAGGACTCTTCTCAAACATTGGTTCATTAGGTCTCATCATCTTCAATTTTTATTTTAAAGGGTCTTCACCTATTAAAGCTCAGATAAAGTGCAGGGAAGTGCCCTACTTCCATTACGGTGAGTAGTCCCAGTGCTGTCCGACCCGGGTCAAACCGCCCACCTAAGGCTGCTGTTCCTGCGACTAATCTTGGACTTGGAAGGACCAACACCAGGAAGGCAAGTGGAAGGGCCAACGGGCGCCCCCGCGCATCTCGCCCTGGCCTCAGCCCCCAGCCCAGGCACGCCCCGCGGACACCTGCTCAGCCCGGCACTGGGGAGACTGAAGGGGGCGGGGAGTCGGATCTCCCCAGAGAATCCGAGCAGGTAGGAGAGAGAGAGAGATGGACGTCAGCGGAGACTCATTGGAGGAACTGACTCGCGTGATGATGGAGGCAGAGAAGTCGCCCCATCTGTTGACCTGTGGGGAAGCGGGGCCCCAGGAACGCCCGTGGCGGGGTCCAGGCCGAGTGTGAAGGCCGGAGAGCCAGGGGAGCCAGGGGTGCAGCTCCCCGTCGGGTCGCACAGGCTCAGGAGCTGGGGGGGTGCGGGGGGCTCGTGTCAGTGGCTGCTGAGTCCGCAGGTTCTTGAACCAGGAGCCCCTGTTCTTGCAAAAGATGCGTGTCCTGTTTTAAGCAAACCAGAGCCGTGCCCCCTTCCGTCGGCCTTTCCGTTCGGCGGGAGCCCTCGGTGGCGCGGATAAGGCCGCTCGCAGGGCTGAGGGGGTTCTGGCTTTCTCAGCCTGCAAGTTCGACGGCTGGTCTCTTGCGGAGACACCTGCACAAACACACCTGAAGTAGCCTGGGACCGGCTGTCGGGCGTCCCACAGCCCAGCTCGAGGGGACGCGGAAAAGGAACCGGCACAGAGGCTCTCGGGAGGGGCCAGGGCTGGCCGCGGCCGCTGCGGGGCCATGCGAATTAAGCCACACCTGGGGCAGGTGGGAAAGAGGCGGGCCTGATGCGAGGTCCCCACCTCGGAGTTCGAGGATTGGCGGTCTGGGAAAGGTAGCCCAGATTACAGTCGGTGGACCAAGTACGTGTGTGCCCTGTTGCACTGGACCGCCCTTCCTCTCACTAAAGTATCAGTAATTATGTTGAACTTCTTGTGGATGCAAGCACCAGAAACTTTTCTGGTCTTAGTTAATTTTACAAAGGTCTTGATCAAGAGAGGTGATGATGTTTGTGCAAGAAAACGAAGTGGAAAAGAAAATTAGGTGCTGAAATCAAGATAAATTATTGAAAAAGTAAAACAAACAAATAAATAAATAAATAAAAATAAAAGGGAAAATTTTCTTTCTATAATATTTCTGGGGCACCTGGGTGGCTCAGTGGGTTAAGCCACTGCCTTCGGCTCAGGTCATGATCTCAGGGTCCTGGGATCGAGTCCCGCATCGGGCTCTCTGCTCAGCAGGGAGCCTGCTTCTCTCTCTCTCTCTCTCTCTCTCTGCCTACTTGTGATTTCTCTCTGTCAAATAAATAAATAAAATCTTTAAAAAAAATATTTCTGAGGCTGATTCTACTAAGGAAATATATATTTCGCAAGTTTTTTTGTGGGAACTATGAGATCATCTATTATTTATATACAATTGGATGCTCACCAATCATTTTCTGAAACAAAATGTAGATATTACATAGAATATTTTTTTGAAGATTTATTTATTTATTTGAGAGAGAGAATGAGAGAGAGCATGAGAGGGGAGAGATCAGAGGGCAGTTGCTTAACCTACAGAGCCACCCAGGCACCCCAAGGAATATTTTATTTAAGCCAATACAGTAGGTAAATACCCAACAAAACCTTCTGGCTGGACACATTAAAAATGCTGGATAAAGCATATAGAAAATTATTTTTAAGTGCAAAAATGATGGGGTATGAAATTGAGGAATATCAGATGCCAAATGATAATTGAAAAAGGAAACCAGAAAAGATGTGCAATGCCATGAAATGGGAAGAAATGAGGAATAAAGTTACCATGGGTGAAATCTAGCAGAAATGAATCCTCAAATATGATGTGTGCTGGAATTAACAACAATAAAACCTGACATTTGAGTATTTAAATGATTAAATCAATGAGAGAAAAGGTTAAATATGTGAATCTTGGCCATTTGTTATTCTTCATGATAAATTTAGAAATAAGGCTGTTACAGTTCTAGAAATGAAAAATATAATGCCATAATTATGTAAAAGTTAGGATAACTTAAGAACAGATTAAATGCTGCTAGATGAAAGTTTACTGAACTGGAAAAGAAAACAAATTGTCAATTATAGAAAGTCAAATAGGTAGAAATGATGAAGACTGGTGAAACTAAGATAAAATCTAAAGAATTCAAAGTATTCTAGAAGGAATGATAGAACAACCACTATAATCATTTAGAGGGAAACCGACTAAACATTTTCTATAGCTAATGAAAGATTTCAGCCAAGCAAAAGTATTAGTATTTCTAGAGAACCAACTGAGCGCTTATTAATATCAATTATTGTTTCTTTTCTGCATTCTGCTAGCCGCTATTCTCTGAACTGTCTCTTTCCATCTGTATTTCAATAACATTTCAATCCTTCCGTTCATCCTCTCTCCTTCTTCCTCCATGGGTCACTCCAGCTCCTTGTGGGATGCGGTGTTGCTGAAGTTTGTAAAGTGTCTCCTTTTTACTCAGAGTTAGTGCTAGCATTCTTATCCTGATCTTCAAAGCCCGGCACAATCTAGTCTTAGCCTGTTGCTTGCTACCTTTTTGACCTGATCCTTTTAACCACTATTTTTCCTGGCTTCCTTTCTTTGGCCACACTGGCCAACTCCCAGCTTCTCTACACATTCCTGCCATAGGCTTTGCTCTTACTGTTCTTTCTGCCTGGAACCCACTATAGATATATATATGGCTTTCTTCACCTCCTTCAGGTCTCCTAACTTGTTTCACTTCATAGCACATATCAACTGCTAACATTACATATTTTCATCGTTGTTAAAAGCTATTCCCTCCCTGTGATAAATTAGCTCTTCCTATGAACGGGACATGTCTTGTTTTATCCAACGCTGTATTCCGAATGCCTAGGCAATTCTTGGCAAATATTATTTGCTCATATGAATATTTAATTAATGAATACAAGAACAAATGAATATATGGAAATAAAAAGGTCTCAAAGGTTTTTGAACTGAAATTTTGCTGCTAACTGGATTTCTCAAAATTGTAGAGTGCCATTTTCTTCAGTTACATTATGAAATGGCCAGGCACCAGGGGGACCACGGAGGTGAGCTAATTGCACTGAGTTTTATAATGACCTTTAAGGAAGGCAATGGTAAAAATACAGAATGATACTTTAACATTACCTTGAAGTTACCATCTGCTTCGAACAATTTCTACTTGGTAGTACTTGTGCTTTTTTTTAATATCCCATAAATTATAATTGTGGGGAAATCTCTCTGTCTCTCCACTGAAACTGAGATAATTGCTGTTCTTCTATTTAATAAGCAGACTGCATCCGGACATTACAGGTGAACTTCATACTTGCTTGACTGTAGGATTCAAGGATATTGATTTTGGCCTATGTAACAGTTAAATCCCTGGCTACTTCAGAGATTACTTACTTACCTTCATGATAGCCACCTTTGGAGAAGGGAGATCAATAGGGCACTCCTGCGCAAGTTGAACTTCTGCCATTTTCCCCAAAGGACACACATATCTGGAACTCATTTCCTCTTCATTACAACAAAGCCAAGGTCCTTGCCCTTTGGGGAACTACTCAATATTAATTTGTTTAGTTAAGCTTTTACCTAACTGATGAGGTGGAAAAGAGTAATTGAATTGGTAGCAAATTCTAATACATATTCATTTTGCTATACTTCTGAACATATTCATATATTTCTATCACAGAGTTCCATTTTATTAGTTAAATTTAACAGCGATGACTACTCACTATTTCCCTAAAAATCTGCTGTGAATTTATTTGCCTTTTCTAAAATTCTATTTTTGAAATATCCTGTACAGATTTAAGAAGGAAGAACTACATTCAAACCAACATTTGAGTATAACATGGGAATGCTTATCCACTTACTGTCGTTAACAGTTTGACAGGACAAGATTGTTCTATAAAAAATGGCAGTGCTGCGCCCCCAGACATAGTCATATTTTAATACTTCATTATATTTAAAAATATAGGAGCCAAAGTGATATTATTTCAGTATAAATAAAAAACTAAATATGTGACCAAGCATGATTTTATTCAAAAAATTCTTTATTAGACATATAAGGAAATCATTTTATTACTTATCTATTACATTAATGGAATTGGAAAAATAAAATTTGTTAAACCTGTAGATTTCACAGATGTAAATGTATTTGAGTGGATTACTGGAATACACCATTTTAGAACCAATGTTGAAAAACGCCGCTTGACTCCGTTTCCATTAAGAAAAAATACTGTACATGTTTTTCCCAGATACTTTACAATAAACACTTCAAAGTGAATCTTCATGTGCTTTAAACATTTAAATTAATAGGGTGAAAAAATTAATAGGTTGATGCTTTGAGTGTATCTGATGCAATGGTATTTTATGGATAATGGCATGTCTCCATACCTTCTGTTTGTTGTAACACAAATGTCCAAAGAGTTGTGCTCCTTCCTTTGCTTTGCTTTAAGATGAATATCAAAGGGGCTGTCTTTCAATAAGGTCTTATTAAATTCAGTTGAAGTAAAAACTAATGATGTCCTGCTCAACTGTAAAACAAACAAAACAATCCTTGACAGACACGCCATGGCTACAGAGTATGGTCTTCTTTTGCCAACCCTTGACAGAAAAATTATGCCCAGAATTTTCAAAATCTCACATGGGGTTCCTGGGTACCTCATGAATAATGTCCAGGAACTGGGCAAGCCCAATGGCATACATGACTGAATCATATTTACTTAAACCGGAACATTTCTGCCTCCCTTTTCCCCAAGCTGAATAACTCTTACCACACAATGGGCACCAGGGACCCCGAGTCTGTCCTTTAGATGCCATCTGCGAGGCAGCTGAAAGTGGCTGAGCCTTCCTTTGTTGTGCTTATATGATGTTGTGCCTTAGTTAATAACTGGGAATTCAGGTTAAAAAGAAAGATGAATCCCTCTGATGTCATTCTCTTTATTGTGTCTGCAGATCTGTGCCCCACCACCCACCAGGCTTTCCCTGACTGACCCGTGTTTACCTTCTGTCGGTGCCACTTCCCACTGGGTTATTGATGTGCTTCTCTGCCCAGGAAGCCAGCTCTCTCAATGTACTTTGTTAAGCTGACACCAGGGCACACACAGGCTTTTGTTGTACTGTGAAGGCGAAGAAGAATGTTTGTGGACGGGGATGCTGAATATCTCAGTTAAACTCTTCTTAGAGAGGCAGGAGAGACAGACAGACATCTGATTACACATTCTCCTTATTCAGAGGACACCTGAAAGCCTATTCTGTTCCCAGGGAAGGCAAAGTTCAATTCTTGCCTCTGATTAGGAACCCTTTTTGTTTAATATGTGACTGGTGGCTTAAGAAGGCTCCCAAAGTAAAAACAAACCTGTGTTGATGAATCAACAGCACATGAAAACTTAGATCATGACTTGTTTGTGTTTCCTGACTTTTGTTATGAGAATGTTGCTCTCGGCTTTTTCTAGATTTAGTTGGGGTTTATCCAATTTGCCTAAAATCACTCTTCGTCCCTTTTTGTTTCTTGTAGGAGAAAAAAAAATCAAATATCATCATGGAAATTGGTTACATATTTTAGAAAAATTTAGAAAGCGTTACTGACTACATGAAAATGTTCTTTCCCAAAATATGAGTATTCATTTCTGTCATTTTCACTATTTTATACTCCCCACACAAAGCCTAGATTTAAAGAAAACAAAAATATCTTCATCATGGAGTTGCTCCGTTTTTTAAAAAATTCTACGTAAAAAAGTCTTTACTATAACAGGTTAACATTTGACTAGGTTTATTAATCTTATGCATTATATAGCAAATATGAACACAAAATGGAAGATGCTTACACAAAATATAGGGGAATAAACACTATGGTTTGTAAAAATCTGAATATGACACTAAGTTTTCTGACCAAATATAGATGTGTTCTCTTTCATGTTCAATTTCTTTATCTATAAAATAATTGGATTTAATAATATGGACTCTAATGTATTGCTTAGCTGTAAAACATGCAACAAAATACAACCGACAGTATTTATAAATCAGAAAATAAAAGTAAAAATATTACTCACAGTCTAAACATGGTTCATCATTTCTCTTGTTATTGATATTCTGGTTTTCAGAAATGTTGTGCTAATCATCCATCAATGTCCTTGTTTGCAGTCACAAGGTAATGTGTTTCAGACGGCCGAGTTTCTATGATTTGTGCACGTTGCTTCTGCAGTTCATTGAGAATACTTACACTTTAAGACATACAGTGTACTTATTTTGAAGTTTATGTTTTTATGCCCTTGGTTAACTCAGACTCGGCCTAAAGATACAAAGTGGGTAACTGAGTTGTTCCCCTCCTATATGAAACTGAATAGTGGTGTTCGACATAACACCTAATTGGGACTGTGAATTATTTGATGACTGCCTTGATTCCCTTATTTCCATGTGGAGTTGTGCTAATGAGTAGTTAAATTTTACATCATAAAAGACGGAGGGAGTATGTATAACTTCGCGTAATGTGTAAAGTTGTAATCTCTGTCCAAGAAGACTTAGAAGTGCTTGGCTATTCAAGAAAGCAATCTAAAGGTTCTCCATTTGGTTCTTTAGGATTCCGTGTATATGTCCACGGGGAGGGGGGATTGAAGTAAAGTGCCATAGTACAGGTTCCTTAGAAAGCAAAACATTACATTTTTACCAAAGGCTACTACCATCTGCCTTTGTCCACTGCAGTCCTTGGCACTGAGTTACAGATGTATCTTGTACAGATAGAGATGTTTATATCTATATATCTAGATATAGATATATAGATATAGGTATCTAGGAATAATAAATATAGGAATTTATATTTTATAAATATAGGAAATGTTTTGTATGTGTGTATCTACATATCTATAGATATAGATATAGATACACACACAAATGTAGATACACACACAAAACATTTCCTATATTTATAAAATATAAATTCCTATATTTATAAAATGTATATGTGTATTTTATTTATGTATATGTATATACATATACATATATAAAATATATATATTTCCTGATGTGGGAAACAATGGCAGAAGAAAAAGTATTAAATTTCCTTACTACCTACAGCCCACTGACAAGTCTTTGAAACAAGCAGAGTTACATTCCTCTAGGGACTCAACTGCCTTGATGCTAGTACTTTGCTAAGGGTAAAAGGCAACATTAGCCCCAGGATCCTGTAAGTGTAATTTAACATATAAAAATTCCTTTAGAAATTTGCTTTATCTCTAAACCACCCAGGATATGTGTTGGTGGTCATCTCCCAAGCATATGGCCCACCGATATATATCTGAAGGGTTTCATGACTAAGGTTTTATTAGACAGTAATAAATGACCTTTTCCCAACAATAGTTAGCCTCCTCAAGGTCCTGGAAGCCTTGCTTCCCAAATTCCTTAGAGACTTCAGTTATTCCCTAACCCCTCCCTACTTGAAAGTGTGTAAACGGACACTCCTCTTGATCGCAGTGGAGGTCGTTCTGCCGTGGGTTCTGTCCCCATGTATTAATAAAACCACCTCCCTGCACCAAAGACGTCTCAAGAATTCTCTCTTAGACAGTGGTTTTGAACCCTAATGTTCTTTCCTACATTATTTCCTATTTCTACAAGAGACATAATCCAATAAGAACAGAGTTTTCTAAGCAAAGTATTATTTTGTTACAAATATTAACTTAGTAAAGACATTTTTCTTTGTGAGGACACTTTTCTTTGCCAATATATCCATATCAGAATGATATTTTTTTCATTTATCTTCAGATGGAAAAGAGCAAACATTGGTAAAAGAGTTGTTAAAGAAATGGTCCAGGGTACTTTGCAAATATGTAGAATATTTCCTAATGGAATTGTTCATAGAATGTGAAACTAAATTACATTAATGGATATGAAGATCGGGGGTAATAAACAATATTGAAATTACCTTCTTTAGAAAACATGTTTTTTATGATTTGTCATTATAGATTAAAATTTGAATTTTTCACTTAACTTTTTTTTTTTATTTAGGCACCTAGCACCATATATGTAGCTTATATATGCATACATATTAAGCTATTTATATATAAACTATTTTATATATATTTGTAAACTATTTTTATATAATTACATGTAGTTTAAATCATCTGCATGATTAGATATAATTTTTATAATTTTGAGTAACTAAATGAAAATTATCTTCACAACTCAGAGTTTTGCCATCTGGAGATTAATATTAATTATTATCCTATCATTTGCAATTTATGTGTGTTTGAGAAGTTTCACTTCCTTTTCAATAATATGCTGAATTCTAAAGCAGAATTTTCACAGAAAACCGAAGCCAGAAAAAGAAGGTAGAAGAGAAAACTTCAAGTTCTATTCAAAACCTTTCAAACTAGAGCCATAAGGAACAAAATAAGGTGCTGCTTCCCCTGTCTGCATTGTTTGGCTGAAATAAATCGTTTTCCTTTTTTTTTTTTTTTTAATTTTTTATTTTTTATAAACATATATTTTTATCCCCAGGTGTACAGGTCTGTGAATCACCAGGTTTACACACTTCACAGCACTCACAATAAATCGTTTTCTTGAACTGATCTCAGACCATTCTCTTGCGTCTCCAATTTCTCTACTTGTGAGATGATGGCCTGCCTCTCTGTTGCTTAGATGAGAATGGAAATAATTTTATCGTCCAAATTTTGAAGGGTTATTATCGGCACCACCTTATAACGGTTAGTTAAAATGTATTTTACCACTGAGGAGATACAATGTTTACAAATCCTCTAAGGACAAATATGTTATTTGTAGTATAGTCAAAACTGCCTTATTCGTGTAGTAGCTTGAACTTAATTATGATGGAAAATAAGACCTCAGAAAGAATTCATTTTTGTTTGTTTAATAAGTTGTGTCTTTTTGACAGATTAGATTAGATTGAACAAAAATACCCCCCAAATAATTCCTACTGGTAAAGGAGTGTTTCTAGAAAAAAGAGCATCTCTAAACTTTCAGAACATTAAATAAATGCCAATAGATAAAACATCCTTAAAACCGTATTGTCCTAAAAATATACTTACAACTAAGTATACGTTTCCAATCCTAAATAATAGAAACTTACACACAAAGAGACCAAACTTCATGGTCAATCCATGTATCTCAATACAGGCATGGATTACTTTTTACAGAGATGTTGGAATTAGTTTTTTTTTTAAGATTTTATTTATTTATTTGACAGAGAGAGATCACAAGTAGGCAGAGAGGCAGAGAGAGAGAGAGGAGGAAGCAGGCTCCCTCCTGAGCAGAGAGTCTGATGCGGTGCTCGATCCCAGGACCCTGAGATCATGACCCGAGCCGAAGGCAGCAGCTTAACCCACTGAGCCACCCAGGCGCCCCTGGAATGAATGGTTTTGTTCCAACATTTGTATGTACTTCCCAAAACATAGAAAAAGTCCCGTTCAGGGGAATTAAAATAGCTTGAACTTTGGAATAATAAGCCAACTGATTTCCAGATGAGTTTCTGCCCCAAAAAAGTCAATGTCCATCTCACTGTTTTCCAAGAGTACAAGATACGTCTGCAGATGACATGCGGCGGGATGGCATCCCGGTGAGACTTCAGACTCAGAGCTGGGCCCCATCAGTGTTCATCTTATTATATTTCAACATAAATGAATATATTTTCTATGTAGAATGTAAAAGTAAGGTTCAAATATACCACAAGTTACGAAAAGAGAGATATTTTAAATGTGACCATTATGGAAAATATGACTAATCCAGTGCATTTCCATTTGAAAGAGAAATGACTAATAATTGATTGGCCTGAATCCAAAGTCACAGTGGGGTTCAAAAAGCTGGTAAGTGGCCTCATAAAAATAGAAGCTGTATCAACCAATTGAATTTAATTATATATGAAGGTGATGATGGGGCTAAACGGCCTGTAATTGGCGTCCAATTACTCAGCTGGTCTTCCATAAAATTAATTCATCTGAAAGTTTGCCATTGTCCTGTGCTCCAGGTCTGCCGCTGGTCTAATTAGTTAACACTAAGGAATCTTGAAACAGTAAATTATTTTGTCTTTATTGCCAATTACTGGTTAACGAAAATTGTGTATAAAATATTAACATCTGCTACCAGCTCAAAGAGGAAAGGGCAGAGTGAAGACCCTTTTTTGGTTTTGTTTTGTTTTCCACGTAAAAGTTGCTGGAACAGAGGAGGGTAAGCCTTCCCGTGCACTTAGACTTCTGTAAGAGAAATTTGAACTTATCAGCTATTAAATATGCTGCCACGGCTTATACTATTCCATAGGCACTGATTTTATAAGTCTGATGCTGAGGACCCTCATGGTGTACACATGTAAAAATTAAGTTTAACATCAATGGGGGAAAAATCATAGGTAGAGAACATTCCTGAAGAAATTCCCCTTCAGGGCTTTAAATTACTTTGAGCAATACTTGATAATGCGTTAGCATAATTTAAAAATGATATTGGCTGACTCGTGAGGTTTGATAAAATACTCTGTATTAGATTTTTCGCAATTACCTGAATTGCACATTAGGTTAATTGTTGAGCAGTTGAAACTATGAAAAAATTGATCAAATGGCTTAAAAACCCATTCTTCATTATTGTTCTTCTTAATGTAACAAAATGAAATACATCATCAATTGTGTTGAAAAATATGGACTCCCTTCCAAAGCTGTTACGTATTGATAATACGTAGATACAACTCATTTCCACTTAATAGACTGCATCACATTGTACCTTCCCTTAGGAAGAATCACAGTTCACAATGTGTTCACAGTACTGTTTAATTCCACAAGCAGTAACTAATTCAAAATGAAATGTAAGTGGAAATATGTAATAATAAAAAACTATATTATAAAATGTTGACTAAGCGGTATCACAAGAGCATTGGTCTGATCAGACCAAAAACAAAATAATCTCTTTAAAAGTTGTAGTGGAGCAAACATTACAGTTCTCTGTACATAAACTCCTCCTTATGTTGGGAAATGAAAAATTAGATTACATAAAGGTGAAAAACATATTTTATATATCTTCTTTCTGAGAATATAGAAGTATTTAGGGCAAGATAAGGTTGTGATTAATGATAACACTGCCAATTGTAAGACATAATTTTAAGTGTGGAAACAGACCTCTTCAGAGTTATAACATTTACAATAAATAGTTCTCTTACTACATTGTGCAATTAATGTAAGAATTGTCGTTACATTTTTTTCTTTATTTCTTCCAAAAATAACACTGCAAGAACCAATTACCTTTAAAACCCTTGCATTTGATCCAAAATGTCAAGATGAAACTAAACTTTTGCAGGAAAACTGAAGTCAATCATTTTAAAAAGAAATGTGCCTTAGTTCAGGAGAAGCATGATACAAAATGATCCTGAAAATATTGTTTCTCTTTGCAAGATTCCCCTAAAGCTCTAAAAGGGAAATGCTTTATTTAACAGATGAGTAATTATAAGCCAAGTTAGCTAGATTTTATCAACTTGATAGAATGTTGGCAATTTCTTTATATAGTTCGGTTGTTTTATTTTATCCTATGCTATTTCAATTTACATCTATATATTTTGAGAGAATCCAGGTTTGCCAAATACTATTACCATGGTTAACATATGCATTTAACCACATCTATAATGGTCGTTTTAAAATAATTTAACAAATGTGCCTCCAAAACCAAAGACAGAAATGCCTTCATTTCAGTTTCAAAATAGAGATATTTGCCAAAATATTTGTTTTAAAGACATCCATAGATAAGAAAAGGCTGGAAAGAGTCTTAAGTTTTTCTTCATTGCACTGTTTTTAGGAAGCTTTGCACACCATGTGGTTGCTAAGTATTACTGAAGGAGAGAAAGCAATATTGAAGGGCTCCCCATTGAGCACAGTGGCAGGATATGGGCTCCGCGAAATGCCACTGAGCACCACTGGGAGGAAATGTGAGTGCTAATGCACGCTCTTTTGTTAAGGCTTTGAGTGCTCTCTATTAAAAGAAGTAAACACACTCTATGCAAAAAGTGGAGATTTTCTCACTTTACACAAATAACACATTTAAGAGGAAATAACCCGTAATGAGAAAGAGGTGTCACTAGTCTCCTGGTTTGTCAGTAGCTTTTCTCAAGGCGCTAGCTCGCTAGGATTACTATATGCACCCAGCTAAAAATTAAACGTAGAAAATTCTCATTTTTTTCTAACTTGCTGAAATAAATTATGAAAAAAAGAAGGCTCCTGTATACTTGAAGGTATCTGCTGTGTATGCCTCTACGTTTATTTAAATAATTGTCTGCCTTATGCCTCATTTCACTGAGACTCAGTCCCCCAAAAGGGAACTGCATTTTCTTTTCACCATATGCCCCAGATCTATTGGATTCCTCCACCCCTAGGCATGCACACGCACATACACATGCATACATGTGCACACACGAACAGCCTATCGACCAAGAAAACGACATTTGTCCTAGAGACAGGACAGACTTTTTCCTTCTTTCCCAAAGTTCCCAAGAGTACTACACATTTACTAGAGGATGGGCAAAATATTCCCAAGGAAGTCATAAATGCACAAATAAATGTGCCTTTATGATGGAGATATAAGCTGTTCACTATTTATAAGTGGTAGATAGAATCTTCTTTTCCTCTCTGTTGAATTTTCAGGCAGTGGCACCCCGGCTCTGCAGAGGATATTAAGAAATGCAACCTTGATCAGGAAAAGTAATAGTAGCCGTGGGGAATCAACTAAACACTGCTGGAGAGCCAAAAATCACTAGAGAATTTTAAGAGCTTTGATTTTTTTTTTTTTTTTGTGAAGAAAAAATAGCCTCTTTTTTCCTCCCTAGTCTTACATTATATTACTACACAGAAGAGGGGGAAAAATATTGGTTCTGTCCTGACAAGCCTCTGCTTCTGAACAGTGGGATACTTTTTCACATCAAATCCAAAGTAGCCTGAGACTTGCATGTCCTGGGGTACCCAATCTACAGAACCTCAACTTGAGAAAGTCAGAACTAGAAACAGAACTGTTGGAATGGCGGTGACTGGCTGCTCAGCTCCTGAAATAAATTTTCAAGGTTCTGCAGGAACATATCTGCAAATTGGTTTTCTTTCTTCATCGGTTCACAATCATTGCCCAGAGGGCTCCTTACCCACAGTCCAGGGACATCACCTTCATGCCTCACTTCTGAAATTTGCATGGATGTTTTATCTTTAACAAAATAAATATAGATCAGGTCTACAAGAGATATACTTTCATAATGAAAAGTTTATTAAATGAAAAGGTAAGTAAGAAATTTCAGCGACAAAATGTGTTTAATTTTTTCTGCCATGTTTCTGACACTTGGAGGTGACTTTCATTTTATTCAGTTGGACATGCATACCCAGTAAAGACAGTTTATTATTTCCAGTTAACTAGTGCTTGTGATGGGAGTAACTGACACTAGGTAGTCTTGGGTAATTAGGTTAAATATCTAGGTGATGAATTTATCATCAGGTGGGAATCAGATTATTTCCAAAAACAATCCATTTGCTTGTATATTAATTTCTTCATTCAACAATGATCCGGCAGTGAACCTGACATTTTGCCCTTTAATTACAGAGTACTATGAATTGATTGTAGGTCATGTACCAGCATTTAAATTCATACATGTGTCCCAGATATATTGATTGATTACCTATCATGCAGGTACAGATCTAGTGTCTTATGTTAGTTAACAACCCCAAACAAACCTTGGCAGAATTTCTATTCTATTCTATTCTATTCTATTCTATTCTATTCTATTCTATTCTATTCTTTACAGAATGGTTATTGATAGGGCTCAGAGTGTTAAGCCTCTGCCTTCAGCTCAGGTCATGGTCTTAGGGTCCTGGGATCAAGCCGCACATTGGGCTCTCTGCTCAGCGGGGAGCCTGCTTTCCCCCTCTCTCTGCCTGCCTCTCTGCCTACTTGTGATCTCTCTCTGTCAAATAAATAAATAGAACATTAAAAAAAAGAATGGTTACTGATAAACATAATAAATAAAGACATAATGATAATCTTCTATAAGGTGATGATGACCAGGAAATACATGTAGCAGTTCAGTGGACGGAGTAGGGAGGAAATATAGTGTGAGAAGCACAAGCCTCCTAATAACTAGAAAAGAAAATGCCATCTTTTGTGTCGTCTGACCAGAAGTACCGATGCTCTCTCTCCCCCAACCCCCATCCCTGTGAAGATGGAGGAATGACAGAAACTCACAAGGAACTATCAGTGAGTTAGAATCCAGGAAGAAATGTCAGCCACTACAAAGCCTAACAGATCTGGATTAAAATATAAATTTAAGCCTTTATCTATAAAATATAAATTTTATGCCCACGTACTATGGGAAGCAGAGCAAATTCCTGGTGAGCATGGAGCCCGATGCAGGATTCGATCTCACAACCTGGAGGTTCAAGTTTTTGAATAATAATGCTGGTAGAATGACAATGAGAAGGCGTGTCTTGCATTTTGTGGGCACAAGTGCATTTTGTATTTTTGGAAAGTAACTTAGGAACATTGGACAAGACCTCGAAGCAGCTATTTATATTCCACAGTGAATTTTTAGAGTCCACACAAAGGGTTAGAATCATTACAGCACAAAGACTTTTACAACAACTTGATTTGTCAGATGTAAAACAGGAAGCAAACTTAAATGTACAGTAATAGGAAAATGCATAAGCAAATTAGGATGAAATCAAACACGGACTATTGAAGAACTCAAACAGCACCATTTAGTTCTATGAGAATATTTATTGGGCCCTAAGTCAAAAAATAATGCAATAGCAGTTGCACTGTAAACTCAAAATATATGAAGATTAATAAGAATAAAGAACCCTAACACTAATCAATAAAATGTTGAAATTCTTGAATGAAAGATTTATGACCGACTAATTTGTTTATTTATTTATTTATGTTTCTCTACTTTGTAAATACTCACTAGATAATACACTTATGGCTAAACATAAAAGGAAACTTTGTGTTCTGAAAATTGCCACTCAGGGTAAGATTTAGTTAAAAACGTTATTCCTCACTTCATGATTGCTAACATAATTAAGGAACAAAATATGGTGTCTTAAAGAAGAATGTTATTTTCTTTAATTTCTTTAAAGAAGATCCCACAACTCTCTTATTGGAGGCTGATGGAGTCCTTGTATTTTTTTGTTTGTTTGTTTCATTTTAGGTGTTTACATACTTTGCTGAAAAGAAAATCTCTGATCCTCAACCTCCCCTCCCTTTCCCTGGGCTGCATAGTTCCTCATTTCATGCTTGTTTAGTGATGTCCAAGGAAAGAAAAGAGGCAAACTCAAACAAAGCTGAGCACCTTGAACTGAAGGTATTTTTGGTAACATAGGAACTAGAGCAATTTGATACTTGAATACTTGAAGAATTATGGTGCTTCAACACTGGACCCTGTGGGTCCCATTAAGTTATAACTACAAAAAGAAAACTGTTTTCTTTACTCTTCCCAAATACTCCATGTAGCAGACAGACCCTAGGGTGGTCAATAATTCCTGTCACCCCAGTGTCCAGACTTCTGTGAAACCCTCTGTTCTGGAGTGTGGGTGGGCCTGTGATTTGCTTCTAATAGAACATGGAAAAGGTGATGGGACATCACCCCTTGACATTCTAAAGCAATAGTGAAGAGAGGTCCCTTTCATGATACATTCTCTTCCACTCTAGATTTAGGACTAGAATGAGAGACTCCCATGTTGACCTAGAGAGCAAGCTGCCATCGTGGGATTACCCAGGGGCCGCCCACATGATCAGGACCGGTGTGGGCAGGCAGCCGCTGTGAGCTGAGGGCCTCAGCCCTCCAGCTGCTGCCAATAACTGAATACTGCCAAAAGCCCCAGAGCTTGGAAGAGGACTTGAGTGGGAGAAGAAAATACCTTGATTGCAGTCTTAGGAGACCCTGCACAGAGCATTTAGCTAAGCCATGCCCAGAGTCCCGATCCACTGAAACTAGGGAATAATAACTGTGTGATGTTTTAGTTCTTAACTTTCTGGTAAATTATTTTATACCAATTGAAAACAGTAGACCCCATCATAACTACTTTCACATTTTTTTTTTTTTTTTTTCCCAAAAGACACTTTGGAAACTACTTCTGTTACCATGGAGCCTAAGGTCCATGGGTTTTTGGGTCAGTTCACTCCTGCCTTTCCTAAATCAGGGGATCAAACACATTTTGATCCTCTTTTCTATTGGAGACTTGGCAGTGAGAATATGCATTTTCAAATGAAAAGCTCAAACTTATTGAAATACCGGGCCGACTATTATAATCCACCAAAACATATTTTAAACATACAAGAAAATTTTGCCATAATTATGCAGAATAAATTCCTCATGCTGCCATAAATGATTTTCTTTGTAACATCAATCAGTGCCTGAAATGATATATTCTACTTGTTAATTACCACTCATCAGAATTTCAGGCCCATCAGGACAGGATTTCATCTGACACGTTCACTGCTATTTCTTGGTTTCTCAGTGACTGACACACAATAAACATTGAATATGTAATTATCAAATAATCATAAACATAGTCATTTTGTATAGAAACTACCTGAAGCTTCTAAGGCCACATAAGAAATCAAGTTAGAAAGTGAGGGATCCACTCAACAAATTTGCTGTTTTGAGACAAAGATGTGTCAGTTGATTTTCATCCTTGTCTAGACATCGTGAAGGAATGAGAAGAATGAGATCAGGTTGGCAAAGACAGAGAAACCTGGAGGTCAGAGGCAACGTGCATAGAGCCTGTTAGGAGCTTCCCTCCTACTCCACTTCTAACTGACCTGCCTGCCCGTAGCATCCTCAGTCCATGCCCAGTAATAAAAGGAGCCCTGCCAGCAACACCAGCATGAACAACGACATTGTAGGAAGAGGCAGTATTTTTGTCAGTGATGCTGGCATAGATATCATGAGAAGCAAATCAAAGAGCAAGTTTCTTAACAGCCAGATAATAGGCGAGGCTGTCTTGTTATACCGAATCCCCCAACCACGTTTTTCTTAGAACAAGTTGAGTGTGCCTTTCTTTTTTCTATCCAAAACCCTCTGAAGCACTAGGCTTCCTGTGAATAGCTTGCCTTCTCTGCCATTCATGTTTCTGTGGAGATGGAAGCCAGACAATTTCTAGAGATTCAGAAATGTCTAGAAATTTAAGATAAAGAATGGGAGACACTATAACAGGAAGATGATTCAGAAATGTCTAGAAATTTAAGATAAAGAAGGAGAGACATTAAAATAGGAAGATGATCGTGGTTTCTGTGTTCTTGGCACTGTGCCTTCCTGACAGTTAAATCTTCAGTGTAGATTTAAACATGTGTAGTCAGCAAAAGGCTGACATATTCCTACTGGGGTAGTGGGAAGCTTACCCTTTCTCTACCCATGACCCTCAGAAAACTATCAAGGATGTCTGTCCCAGGCTTTCTAGGAGTAAATTGAAGTTAAATGTGAATCTCTCTGGAGACAAGGTGGTGATGGTCATAATTTTTCTCACACTATATATGATTGCATACCATTTGTGCTCCTTAAAATTACATATAATGGAAAACCTTTTAGTTATACAGTCCTCTGTAGGGTGCTCAGAGGAAAATGCAGACAAGACAGATGATAAATGCATAGATAATCAAATAGTAGGAAACTGTTTCTTGTCCTTTCTTTCCTACACAGCCATGATGTTTAGAGCTGTTTAAAGCTACCAATTTTCACTTTCCATGAATTCACTTGCAAACTTGGGTTTTGCAATGATTTGAAGATTTAATCCAACACATAATGTTTATGTCAGTGAAGAGATCAAACAGTAACTACAAGTCCGTGCTTCCGTGAGCTCTCACTAACACTGCTAACAGAATACAGTAGATACACTCCTGAATATTTAAATCAATCAATTATTTGAGATGAAGTCACCCTTCAAATGATTTTGGAATCAAGCTACTAAAGGATTTTTATTGTCAATTTTCAAGGGCGTCATCAAATCTCCATTTTCTATATATTCACTAACGTTGCATAGGTATCCATGCATATCTTGTTACATGTATCACCTTATACATACACGCACGGAGTTTTCTAACTCTGTACATAATTCTCCTTTTATTTTCTCTATGGTTGCAAAGAGAAGAACGAGTCTCCATCCTTGAACTTTGTGTTCTCTGGTATGGCTAAAATCAGATCCATGTGCCCATGTCCCTGTGAGAGGCAGTAAGAAGTCTCGGTGTGGGGTCTAGGGAGGATGGGAAAATGCCTCATCCCCAACCATTCCCTGGACACTGCTTTTCAGTGGTGTGCTTCCTCATACACCCTTGTCTCGAATGATGGGACGCCATGTTCCTTTTTGGGAATCATGTATTGCGTGGTGTTAGAGCAAACAAAAGGGAATGAGTTGCTCAGAGTAAAACTCTGGGTTGATCTATGATCATTTCAGTCACCTATCTGGATGAGAATGTATTCTAATAAAATATTAGATAGATAGGTAGATACATAGATAGGCAGATAGATAGATAGATAGATAGATGAGTATTTCAGGCACCACCTACATTAAAACATTCTAATAGCTAAAGAAACTTATTTAAGATAAAAAATCTTATTAGCAGTCTTCTCTGCTAACCCTATTTGCCACCATCATATTAAATCCATGCCACTAAAGTTTCTAATAAGACTTCCATTTCCCCCTTGTCTCCAATCAATTTGCACTGATTTTCAATAATATTTATTATCTTAAAATCTAAATCAAACCATTGGATCACTCCCCTCATAACTCCGTTGTAAAAATGAGATGGGAAGTTATGGCAGTGCTTTGTAAACCACAATTTTTTTTTGTAAACCACAATATTATGCAAATATTTTAGTACTTTGTTTTCAGAAGAAACCAACTTTATGTCACAGAAGCTTCAGGAAGATTTTTTTCCATACCACATTTTGAAATGTGTTTACACTTGCTTGTTAAAATCGTCGATTTTATCCAAATCATTTTCCTCATGTAAAACAAGAACAACAACAACAAAAAAGTATTTAGTTTCTTCGCTTACAAAAAAAAGAACTGTCAAAGAGTAAGGATTGTACTCTATGGACAATATCATGTGGTTTTGCAGATTAGATACATATAAATATATTTAAATATTTGGGGTAGTATTAATGTTATAATAAAGTAAAAGCAAATCAACATAACTAAATTGAATTTTTTAAGAAAGAATGATTAACTCTTGTGAGAACACAGTGTCATCGCTGGATTTCTGAAGGATGAAAGTCCTCTTGCATCTGAAGGTTTCTGAATGCTGTGCTTCCTTCAGTCTAGGAGACACTGCGGCTTTGTATGGGGAGTTTAGGTTTGTAATTCAGTCCCCCTTTCTTTGTGTTTATGAAAAGCCTTAACAATCTACTATTTTGATAATATATGAAATAATGTCTGAAAAATTTTGTATCTCACAGTGTCAAGCACCATGTAACACAAAATGTAGTCCCTCAAATTCTGTTGTTGTTTTTTCCCAAAGATTTAATTAATTTATTTAATTAAATAATTAATTTTTACCTCCACACAGAGCGTGGAGGCTGTCATGGGGGTCAAATCCACAACCCTGGGATTCCGAACCGAGCTGAAGTCCAGTTGGACTCTTACTTGACCAAGCCGCTCAGGTGCCCCCTCTAATTTTGTTTTGGATGAGATGATGACATTCCTTTCTTTTCTAAACACAGAGAGGTTTTTTTGTTTTTTTATTACTTTCTTTTATCTCTTTAACAATCCTGAATTTATTTATGCTATATTCTCCTTGTTTTTATTTTATTACATCCATTGAAGAGAATAAAAAAATACATTCTGTTACATCTTCTAATTCAATTTCTTGATTTTCTTTTTCTTTTGTAATTTTATTTTCATTCAAGTTTGCTTTTCACCCATGGACTATTGTGAACGAATTACCTCATATTGTCAAAGTATCGAAACAGAAGACTATTGTTGTTCCTTTTTTTGTGTGTTTTTGCCAGTGTTCACCAAAGTTTTCTCTGCTCCTGGGCAAGGTTTCATTTTGGTTTCTTGGCTTAGGGTCACAAAGGGGTGGAAAGTGACACCTTTGAGCATCGCTGGAACAGGTCTGGGGTTTAATGGTTTCTGGTGTTTTTTTTCTTTTCTCTAACCTTCACACTGGGGAGAAAGTGAGCATCTTTGCATCTTCCCTATCCGAAAGGACAGAACTTTTATTTTATTTATTTTTTAATTTTTTAATTTTCTTTATTTTGACAGAGAGAGATCACAAGTAGGCAGAGGCAGGCAGAGAGAGAGAAGGGGAAACAGGCTCCCTGCTGAGCAGAGAGCCCTATATGGGCCCCAATCCCAGGACCCTGAGACCATGACCTGAGCTGAGGGCAGAGGCTGTAACCCACTGAGCCACCCAGGCGCCCCTGACAGAATTTTTTCTAAGCACAGAAATTCTTGAAAGTTTTAGGCTGTGAAAAAAAAAAAAAGATCTTTGTTTCGGACTCCTACCATGAAGCATCTGAGGTCACATTTTCCAGATCTTGTCACCTACTGCATCTACTGTTGCTAATGCAGTGGTTGCATTAATTCTAGCTTACTAATCTTTGAGTTTCATATTTATTTCCAAGTGTGGTTTTATTTTTTCTATTAATTTTATAAATACAGTTTAATCTATTATCTCTATAACTTTTAGTTGGGCAGAAGCAGAAGCAGTTAATGCTAGTTTACATGACCATATAGAGATGCTTCTCTTCATATTTTATAATAATTTTTATTTTTATTTTAAGGTAAAAGAACAAATTTTCCAAGTTAGTAGGAATAGGATATACAGAGGTAGAAAACATTGTTTTAATGAGCACCAATTTTTTTAAGAATTTCAGTAATTATAAGATTAACAAACAATGTAGGATTATAAAAATTATCCGTATCACATGATTTTGTAAAGAATTTTTTATTTTGGATCTGTGTGATGTTGTTGTACTATTGTATATCTTGTTACAATCTAAGCTTTTACACTCTGCAATGAAGTACTTATGAAGTAATATGGATTCGGACACTAAGCTTTTTTATATGTTTCCTAGCTTGCAAGTGACTAGTGAAATATATACTATTAACAATATTTAAGATATTTTTTTTAATTCTCAATTTCTTTTTTAGAAGATTAGATACTAGTAAAAATGCCATCAGAAAGAATGTATATTTATATACCTTAAACGAATTTATATAAGTACATATATATAAATTTAGGACTTGGATATTAAAATAATAATCACTTTGATCCACATCTATAAAGAGTTTAAAAGAGAAATCTTATCTGTACATTGGTACAATACTGTTATAAATTAATGCCTTTAAAAATCTACTTTTCCATAAAAGAAATATTAGCAAGATTTTTTTTTCTTTAAAAAGTCATATTGTCTCTGGATATAACTGATATGATATCAGCTTATTAAAAAAAAGGTGAATGTACCCTCCAGGCTAATAAAGTGGTATGTCATTAAATGCTCTAGACCTTGCCCTGAACTTTTCAACTCACGTGTTCATCCCAACTGGACCCATGTATACAGTAAGAGCTTCTGAGATGGAAGTATCTGCTGTGCTCATATGATCTATGACAGGGGAGATTCTCAAAAGGAATTTCAATTGCTTAGCCATATTAAAAACATTTGTATAATATAATGTATTAAGTAATGTCTTAAAGAAAAATGGCATCAAAATAACAGATGTCATGCAAGACAGTCCCTTTAAAAATGAATGCAATCACAGCTTTTATTTTTGAGAAATTATTTTTGAGAAGTTATCAGGTTAATTGTGATTTTGGAAAAAACCCAATGAAAGCAGGTTGATAGATTATTAACAAAAGACCTAAACAATATCACAAATATACACTAATATATGATGTGAATAATTTATTAGGTAAATATGTATGCTCTTCAGTGTTGGTGATTTGACATGTTTTATATTTTTCTTGACATTGGAAATGTCATGATTAACATGATCAACACGGGGCAAACACTACGGAATGGAAACCAGCTTTCTAAGTAGAACTATTGGCTGTGGAATCTTGCTGCCATACTAGTTATGATATGTTTATGTATATAATACCACTTTTATAAACCTGCAAAATACTATGTTCCTAATGGGGGAAAAAATTAGCTGTTGAAACATTCTGGGGTCGAACACTATAAAGTCCGAAAATTCTCTTAGTTTATCAAATGGTTTGGTGACAAGACCCAGGACCTATTCCAGCCACATTAGTAAGGAGTATGGAGTAGTGGAAATTTTATTTAACAGCGATTGTTAGTACCAAGCGAGTCTGAGAAAGTGAAAGCAGGGTAAATGCTAGTGTAACTGAGTTCTTGTAATGACTGACCACTGAATTAAGATGAGGAGAAAAGAGGTAGAAGAAGGAAGTTAGGGTATGACGAAAATGGGAGGCTTTAGAACAATGGTAGATGCTATTGTGCGTGAAATACAGGAAGGGTCATTGTGCAATTGCAAGTGAGCTCTCAGAGTGGAATGCTTCCCATGAAGATTATGGAGGTTTATACAAGTAGTAGAAACAATAACATCTGAGGTATGACAATTTAAGTTTAAAAAAAAAAAAAAAACAAAGATTACAGTATCTTGTGGCCCACCCTGCCATACAGAAATATTATTTGCTCTAGTGAAATTAAAATTTTGGCTCTCACCACTCAGTGATCACACCCTCCTCCCTCTTCTTACTCTGTACTTTTTGTTTTCTCCAGGTTGCAGAATTCTACTGGTTTTTCATTTCCTCCATGATTCTTTGTGACACCGGCCTTACACTATTTCCCATTTTTTAAATTAACTACATTACTAATGTTAATATTAATTTTCATAAGCTTCAAAATGACTTTGCCCAGAAGATAACAGGAGTTTTATTTATAATTATATGTTTATTTAAGATATAGGTATCAAGTATTAATCAACAAGTTCATGTCAAATGTATTAAGCATTTGAAGAACAAATGAAATAATAAAATCACGAATGCATAAGTGAATAAAAGAACCAGTGAAAGCTTTGTTTTCTTCTAATTTTTTTTTTCTTCTAAAATTTTATAGCTATCACTAAGAAACCCGGACACTGGATTGACCAGATTATTGATCTGATGAGGTTTGACAGGTAAATATTATTACTTTTTCCACCCTCACTTGGGTTGATGTCATAGATAGACTGAAACAGAATATAAAAGACCTGAGTATAACCCCCACCTCTATTATTTAATTGATGATGAACTTCAAAATGTCACATAATTCACATAAGCATAATCTCTACATTTTTAACAAAGTGCATTATTAATCCATGGAGACTGTAGTACTGAATCAAAAATATTTGTATTCAGTGGCAGTTATCGAATATAAGATATTGTTCAATCCACCCAAATCTACTTTTTTCACCCATTCATGTTAATGGTATTAATCACAGAGTTATTAAGAAGTTAACATAATGCAACATCTTTTATATAACAATACCCTAAGAAAATATTAAGTACTTTCATAAGCTTATCTTCTTAATTTTGGTGAATTAGCATTTCTATTTATATTCTCTAGAGCTTATATTAAATATTCTCATTTAAACTTAGAAAAGCCTAAATATCACATATCAGCTTAAGTTAGGTAGGATAAATATTGGAAATTAATATACAAAACTCTAGTATACCTAAAATATAAATATTTTTATGATCCTAATTGTATCTCAATATATTGGTGGTTAATATTTGCTAGGTTTTGAGTTTTGTATGTTTTGTATTATGTAAAAAGAAATTTGGCTTTAAGCTTCATGGCTTTCTGCAAATATTGTATATTCTTTTTTTTTTTTGTATTTGTTAATGGGTTACTTCATCTAAATGACATAAAAGTATATGTTTCACAGAATTATTTATTATTCAATTATAGTCTCTACTGTATTACATTAAGTTGCTACTTTTTTCATGGAGAAGGTTTATTACTAAAGACTCTATACAAATAATCTCACTATATCTATATCATAAACAGAGTGAATTCATTATTTGCAAGAGAAAAAATTAATACAGTTCACCTTCAGTGCTGGTGGTCCAGAGCTAGAGGTCAAAGTACAGATCCCACACTTAAAATCACTCTGAAGGTCATAGAAAATACAACATCTATAGACCCAAATGAGATTGAATGGGACTCAATATGAGATGATTGTGAAATCATTTGAACTTCCAAGTATGTTATCCTGGACGGATAGTATCAAGATACTCCCCTCTCCAAGACCATTCACTTTTCATTCATGGGTTTGATAATCTTAAAATAAACAAAGATTATGTGTTAGTTATTTAGCTTTCAGTTAATAAATTAGTTTAATCCAGAAGTTGTATGCCTAGCTGGGAAAATATCCGTGAAAACAAATAATCCCATATAAAATGATTGGATCTGTAACACACAAATAAAGAAAATTCTAAAAAATTCTAATGTGAACATGAACCTAGAAGAGTTCAGAACATCTTACATTCGATAGGAAAATTATCTTTTATTTATTCTTCTCGTACCCACTTAAGCCCCCATGTTGCATCACCACTTCCAAAAATTATGCCTCGCAGTAGAAGAATGTTAGATTTCCCTCTGCAAGTAACAATGACATAAAAGTTTGGGAGAGGCACCTTAGCTTTTGTAAGATTCTAAATGACAGGCTCTGAAAATGACCATTCATCTGGCTGGAATCACTTCAGTACTATGGCCATGTGGAAAGGACTATCAGGAAGTCGTTGACATTTGACACAACACGATCCTGATGTATTGGGTAGAAATCATTTCCTAGATGTACAAACAAATACTAAGACTTTAAAGCCTCACATTAAATTTAATTAGTTACTGTGTTTCTTACTTTATTGCACTGGAAATTAGTACTTTTCTTTAAGCAGATGTTCATTCCTCTTGGGAAAATTTATATTATTTCTGCCTCTTTTTAGAATCTGTGTCAGAAGACAACCATATTCTGTGGAATGAACAGCAGAATCTGTAAAGCAGAGAGAATTGGAGCAAGGTGTCAGCTGTACCCCATGACAACTGTGATTGCTAAACTTCTCTGGGCCAAAGGTGTCCAGCTAATAAAATAAAGCATGACAGAATTAAGACGACAGCTATTCTTCACCTGTGCAGAGATGTTATAAGACAAAATGAGGCAATCAGGGAATCAAAAAAAAATAGGCCTGATAGAAACTTCAAAAGGCTAAACCTTTTTTTCCCCTTTCTTTCACAAGAAAAATATGTATTTTATTTGAAAAAGTAAAATGAAGAAATAACTTCAGCTAGAAAGAAGAATTACGAGTTCATTTGGAAGTCTGCTCAATTATCAAACAAGGATCATTAAAATCACGTTTTATGTAAGTTTCATATTAGTCATGTAAGTTTAATTTTGTAAAGTGTCATGGATTCTTTCTACAAATGCCTTTTTATACTCTAATATGATAATAAGTTATTGGTATTCCATAAATACTCAATTAGATATAATTTATTTCTATCTATGTTGCCATGTAGGCATATTATATTTTGTTTCTGCTATTTATTTCATATGACTCCTTGGACGTTGCTGGATAAAGGATATCTGATTTCCTTTTCTTCACTCTTTTCCCAAGTCTAATTTGCAAATATTATTTCCTTCTTGTGTTCCAGCAACTGGACAGAAAACTATCTCTGTTGACTGCATTTATTAAAAGGGCCTCTTTCAAGGTACTCATAAAAACAGATGGAGTACAAATATCTATTAAAAGATCAGAAATTTTAAGATGGCATCCTGTGTCATTCTTATGTTAACATTAGATGTATTCAAATAGTTTTGTGCTTCTAGTTGATATATAATTGGGAATAGAACTATTATTGGGCACCTGCGTGGCTCAGTTGGTTAAGCGGCTGCCTCTGGCTCAGGTCATGATCATGGGGTCCTGGGATCGAGCTCCACATTGGGCTCCCCCTGCTCTATAGGAATCCTGCTTCTCCTTCTCCCTCTGCCTGCTGCTCCTCCTGCTTATGCTCTCTCATTCTGTGTCAAATAAATAAATTAAATCTTAAAAAAAAGAAGAGATGTATTATTGCTGTTGCATACTTTAGATGTTCAAGTATAATTAGATCAAGTTTCTGGATTTGCTTGCCCTTACACTTTTATTTCCAATTTTGTATTTTACTTTAAAAATGATGGGATACCTGGGTGGCTCAGTGGGTTAAGAGGCTGCCCTGGGCTATGGTCATGATCCCAGGGACCTGGGATGAATGTTTCATTGAGCTCCTTGCTCAGCAGAGAGCCTGCCACCCTCCTGCTTGTACTCTCATGCACTCTCTCTTTGTCAAATAAATAAAGTAAATCTTTTTAAAAATAAGATAAATAAAATAAAAATGAAATGGATGTAGGAAAAGAAGGGAAAATATATGTGCAATCAATTATATTTCTAAGTTTAAAAGACTATAAAATCATTCATTTGAGGGTTATCTTTTACAGTGAAGATAGACTTTGTCCATTCAGCATCCATGATTTTTTTCTTCCTATGGAACATGAAATGAAAAATTGCATTTATTAAACTTTTATTTTCTGGACTCAATTGGGTTCTCTATTAAACTTTAGCCATATGGTATAGCATCTGTTGAAGACGATTCTTGTCTTTGTTAGATTCTGGCTTCAGTTATAATTAATTTGTCCTTCAAGATGCAATTTTACCTGTTACAGATAAATATCACTTTCTATAGCCCAAAGTACAAAACCAAGCACCAGGAATTCTTTGAAAAGTCAGGCACAATGGATTACCCTTGTAGTTAGGATGTAGAAATCACGAGCCCTGCTGTTCCTACCTTTATTCCAAGAATAGAAAAGTTGGTAGGCCTAAAAAAATGATAGGTTTGTTTCTGTTTGTTTAATCCACCAAAGAGCTGCCAATGCTATAAATCTCAATAAACTATAAGAGTGTGGAGACTCTCTTAGATGGAAGTGGCCTATGGCTGTTTTTACTGCTGCTGGACAGTCCTGGGACACGGATTAGAGGAAGGGAAGTACATAATTGGGAATACACATTCAGCAACTTTGTGAAGGCTGACTTGGGAGCTGTTAACCCAGAGAAGCTCTAGTTCCAGTCAACCTGCAATCACATCCAGATATTTCCACTGACCTTCATCTAGTGCACTCAGGCACTTTTCTAAAAAAGAAAAATTCCAGGAGAATAGTATTGCATAGGGATAACCTCTGTGAAGCCTTTCGACATGTAGCACAGCACCCCCCTGATGCTGGACATAGGGCAAGGGAGCCAAGGGAGATCTTGACTTCACTGAGGCAGAGCAGCTCTGCTAAGATGGAGGCAGGCCAGGGAACCAGCTTTCTCAAGGCACAGAAAGCTAAGGATAGCACTAGGGAGCAAAAAACCATCCAGTGATGCAAAAAGCTAACAGGCACATTTTGAGGAAACATCTCAAATGGTTTGGAAAGCTGGTGGCTGTACATCTTAATGATATCTCCAGTCTTGATGAAGCTTTGATTTCAGGCAATGTTGGAGGGAATGCTCTGATTCTGCCTTCAGGATCTTTGGAGCAGTTAATGAATTGAATCTAAGAATGCTGCAGCTAATTTCCAAACTAGCTAACTTAGAGAGAGTAAAGTCATTCATCTCCACACTCTAGGATATCAACAAAAGGAACGATGTGATTTTTTCTGGTGTAAGTATTAAGTAGTTCATATTTTATGTACTTTTTTTGTTTTGTTTTGTTTTCTTCCCCAAAGTGTTTGGTATGTGTACACACACACACACACACACGCACACGTACACACACGTACAAGACATGTGAAGTAGGCAATGTGACAAATGACCAATAGGAGAAATAGTCTGTAGAAGCAGAGTCAAAGATCACTGAGATGGTAAAAAATTCAGACAAAATTTTTAAGTAAAAATTATAAGTATATTAAAAGATCTGGTGTAAAATATAGACAATGTGTTTGAACATCTGAGGAGTTTAAACAGAGAGACAATAACTATAAAAAAAAGTAAAGACAATAAAGCTGTCTCTATTCACAAATGACATGATTACTTAGGCAAGAATTCTAAGGAATCTACATACCAAAGAAAAAAAATTCTAGAGCTAATAAATTCATTTATTTGAGTTGCTCAAACAAGATCTGTAGAGAAAACCTAATACCATTTCTAAATACTAAAAGCAGATAATAGGACATTAAATATTCACAAGAGCATAAAAACATACATTTCTTAGGACAAAATAACAGATAACATGTAAGACCTTTACAGTAATAATTACAAAATATCCCTGAGAATAAACTCACAAACATTTCACCAATTACTTTTGAAAAGGTGCCAAAGTCATTCACCAGGAAAAGAGTTATCTTTTCATTAAATGCTGTTGGAATAACTGGACAACCACATGAAAAAAAAAGTCCTTCTTACTCATGCATTTATCTGAGCTAGATCATAGATTTAAGTGTAAAAGACAAAATTACAAAATTCTAGGAGAAAACATAGGATATTTTTAAGACCTTGAGGTCAGCAAAGATTGCTTAGAATTTGTAAAGAGCACGAGCCATATACAAATTGATTAAACTTCATCAAAATTAGTATTGTAGGCAAACCACCATCAACTGGGGAAAATATCTGCAAATTTTGCATCCCAATACCCAAAGGAAATATATATTAAGAAAGAATCAGTTAAAAAAGGGCAAAGACTTGAATAAACACCTTGAAAAAGAATACTTATAAATGGCCAATAAGCACATACGGAGATAAATGCTCAATATCTGTATCAAATGGGAGATACATAGTCAAGCATACTTTTATTTTAATTTGAATATGTATTTCTTAGATAATTACTAAAGTTAAAACGATTGGAAATAATAAATGTTGACAAGAACACAAACATTGCTGATGTGTTTGAGGAAAAAATACTACTTTGGAAAACCATGTGTAGTTTTACAGTGAGTTAAACATACATCTACTCACGGTAGGTATTTATCCAAGAAAACTAAAAATGTATATCCTAAAGAAAATGTTGTACAAAATAATCATGGTAGTCTAGTGCATATCAGCCTCAGACTAGAAAGAATCCAAAAGTCTATCAATATATGGGTAATCAAGTTATCATATATGTTATACAATGAAGTACTGCCAAGCAATTTTAAAAGAGACTACTAATACAACCAAAACCATAGATGATCTCACAAATGTTGTATTAAGCAGAAAAATCCACACACACACACTGATTCTATTTTTATGATGTCTCAGAAAAAGCAAAGCCTATATTGGGTGATAAACATCAAAATAGATGTTGGGGAGTGGGATATTGATGGAAAAGGGGCCCAACCAAACTTTTCTGGGTGATAAAAGTGTTCTATATTTTGATTGAGGTGGTGGTTACACAGGAATATCCAATTAATAAAATTCATTGAACATTATGATTTTTATATATATACTATACATTAATACAGAAAATACAACATTTTATTTTTTAAAATATTTTATTTAATTATTTGACACATAGAGACAGTGAGAGAAGGAACAAGCAAAGGGAGTGGGAGAGGGAGATGTAGGCTTCCCTCCAAGCAGGGAGCCTCATGTGGGGCTCAATCCCAGGACCCTGGGATCATGACCTAAGCCGAAGGCAGATGCTTAACAACTGAGCCACCCAAGTGCCCTGGAAATATATATAGCATTTTAAAGACTTTAAAAACAATTTTTATTTATTTATTTGACAGTCAGAGATCACAAGTAGGCAGAGAGGCAGGCAGAGAGAGAGGAGGAAGCAGGCTCCCCGCAGAACAGAGAGCTGGATGCGGGGCTTGATCCCGGGACCCTGGGATCATGACCTGAGCTGAAGGTAGAGGATTAACCCTCTGAGCCACCTAGGTGCCCCTAAAGACTTTTTTTTTTTTTTTTTTTTTTTTGACAGAGAGAGATCACAAGTAGGCAGAGAGGCAGGCAGAGAGAGAGAGAGAGGAGGAAGCAGGCTCCCTGCTGAGCAGAGAGCCTGATGCGGGACTCGATCCCAGGACCCTGAGATCATGACCTGAGCCGAAGGCAGCGGCTTAACCCACTGAGCCACCCAGGCGCCCAAGACTTTTTTTTAATATGTGTAGGTTGGCACCACAAACTTACACATTGCTAATTAACATATATAACTGATTATTTTTTAATTTTTCACTGAAAAGTCCAAAACAATTGGAAATATTTGTATTGTACAGTATAGAGCTTTAATTTGTTTTAGAATGAATATAGTTTATTTCAATGATTTTTTTTCTATAGATACCATTGCCTAATTTTTCATGTTTAAGCTGTGTTAAGTGTTTTGTAGGAAATGAGCCAAACCAGTATATAGCATATCTATTTCAATACCAATTAATTGAAAGGTAAACTTATACTTCAATTTTTTAGGCTTCCAAGCTACAGAGTAGAATTTAAGAAGTGAAAGCTTTATAGGAATTAAAAAAGACTTTATTCATACACTGTAAATGTAATGTTCTGGCTCGAGTTGTTTTATCTTCTGAATATTTTCCCTCTACCTCCTCTACCAAACTAATTAGCTTGGGAGGGAGTAAAGCAATGAAAACATAAATCTACCACATTAGCTAATATAATAAATACATCCACCATGTTCAAAAGAAGACTTTTAGGAAAGTTCGAAACTTGTCACCCTGCTGCTCCTCTGCTTACCAACTGTTTATTTTTTTTTAATTAATTATTTATTTGAGAAAAAGTGAAAAAGCAAGAGAGAGACCTATGTCATTATTTTTTTTAAAAGATTTTTGTTTATTTATTCGACAGACAGAGACCACAAGTAGGCAGAGAGGCAGGCAGAGAGAGAGAGGGAGGAGCAGAGGGAGGGGGAGAAGCAGGCTCCCCTCTGAGCTGGGAGCCCTACCTGGGAAACGATTTCAGGACTGGGAGATCATGACCTGAGCCGAAGGTAGCCATTTAACCAACTGAGCCACTGAGGCACCCCTCACCAACTGCTTATTATATCTGCACATCTCCCTCACCTCTTGTTTCAGTCTCCCTTAAAACTGCTCCAGTTTACACTTTTTTTTTTTTTCTTTAATTCTAGGATTATCTGTTTGGACACAACTATGTCACTGGATGCTGCATTATCCTACTTTCCCTACAATAATTTTGTGCATCAGATCCCACAGAGAAGCCTGGGTGGCAGTGTTGCCACACATTTATGCAATTCCAAGCAGGTGCACTTAGCTCAGTGCTATCCCCAAAAGGACAAACCAATTGCAATGTCTTCTAGAAGAAATAAAAGCAGTATTTTTAAAGAGCAGATAAGACTCGACACCAAGGGTAACTGTATGCTTCCACTCAGCAAAATAATGGCCATTGCCCAATTTCATCGTCTTTATTGACTGCTCTCAGCTATTTAAAAAAAATAATCATAATCTCTCCCTTTAAAAAAAAAAAATATTGGGATTACTTTATCCGAATGGGATAGCTCAAAAGGATGTTGATAGGGACCTGGGCGCAGCTGGGAGAAAGTTCAGACACAGGTCAGCACGCAGCCCAACTGAGCTAAGATTTCTGCATCTTTAGCCTAAATTGGAAGAGCATTACAAATCAATGTACTGTGATGTGAGGTGGCAGTTCTGAGTTTGTACACAAACACTGTGCAGAAATGAGGACAGGGTGTTGCCTTACAGATATGATGCATTTTGAAAGCTCTGACAAAAGCGAACAAAAATGAAACATAAAGATCTCAAGGCTCTCATCCCCCTCCCTCCAAGCCCCAGATGAGTTAAGTGGGTAGTAAAATGCCCTTCTACTGAACTCAATAGAGCCTATAAAATTTATATGGTTTGTAAAGAGGTACTTTATATGATAAGCCCTCTGATAAGGATGGGGAGAGAGAATGAGACCCAGAGCACAAGGGAGAGAGAGCCAGAATAAGGCAATGAGGAGTGAATTGGACACATCAAGGAACGGCTGAGAGGTATTGTCTCTTCTGATGCTTAATTTTGTGCATCCTGTCAGGTCACCTTGTTTATCTGTGATTTCTCAAATGCTAACATTTTTATATTATATTGCATTAAAGTGAACCATTAATGAAAAAAATCAGTTCAACTGACCTCAATCTCATTAATTCTGCCATGTGTGTCTGAATATTGTCTATAGGTCTACTATCATCTGACTCTATTTGCCTAGCTGCTTAGCCAAGAAAAGGACTCTAAACAGAAATTAGGATTTCTTGGGTTTCCTATTTGCATAAAAGAGGGAACCTAAAAATGTACTTTAAAGGCGATGGTAAAATACCATTCACCTATGTCATTATTTTTTTTTTAAGATTTTTGTTTATTTATTTGACAGACAGAGACCACAAGTAGGCAGAGAGGCAGGCAGATAGAGAGAGGGAGGAAGCAGGCTCCCCACGGAGCAGAGAGCCCGATGTGGGGCTCGATCCCAGGACCCTGAGACCACGACCTGAGCTGAAGCCAGAGGCTTCAACACACTGAGTCACCCAGGAGCCCCATACCTATGTCACTATTATCACACAGAATATTAAATTTACCCCAGGCACTTCTGTTATCCAAGGAAAAAAGACAAGGCAAAAATACTACAGTGTATGGTGCCTCATTGCTTAATACCAAAGATGTCATTTATATCAAAAGAGAGAGTACTTTCCTGAGTCTAAATTATGAAAGAAATTTGTCACTATAGGTTGTATATATTAAGTATCAACTAGTGGGGAATAGTGGTTTACACAGCAGTCAGAAGTAGTTTACAGAAAGCATAGATTTTTCCCAATCTGGCTCCTCCTTGGATCAATCCTGTATAATACTCCAAGCTTCCTGGTTTAATGGAGGCCCTTCTCTACGGGATTACACTGATTTTAGGTGTATCCAAGTTCCGTTATACTCTATACTGCTGATATCAAAAGATCCAGGGTACTGTAAAGAGAAGATATGCAAAATGCAAGTTCAAACATGGCCTGTTGGTCTCTACTCTCTCGTATTACATCCTTCTCACTTTTCTAAAAATCCACCAAATGATGCTTTGGTTATAATGACAATGGACTATGACAAATGGCAAGTATGTAATAAAAATAGTTTTAAAATTCTGGGAGAAAATGGTTTCAGTTCAGAAGCTTCAGGAAATTTTGAGAATAATAAGTTTACCTTTGGCATTTCTCAACTTCATTGGAATAACCATTTAAAAGGTGGGCACACTGCGGAGGGAGGCATACACATGGGCCTCATTTGTTTACATCAATCAGTACAACGTGTGCATGTCCATTCTACTGTTATCTATAGTTTCGCTAGACTGAAACATTTCTGATAGTAAAAAATCAGCACATAAGTTGGATGTAGTTAGACATCTTTTTGGGGCACCTGGGTGCTCAGTCTGTTAAGCAGTTAAACATCTGCTTGGGACCCCACAAATCAGAGCTCTCTCATCAATGGGAAGTCTCCCCCCTCTGTCCCTGCCCATGCTCATGCTCTCTCTCTCTCTCTCAAATAAATAAATACAATGTTAAGAAATCTTGTTTCTAATATTCAGAATGGTAGTGTCTTTCTCTGAAGAAAATGTACTTGGATTTGAAATTTACATACAATATACTATCAACAAATTGAAATATTTCTAATTAAACTTTCCTTCAAGGCAATATTGAATTCTTACCCTACGTAGACAGTCACAATAATTGAACAATTTTGATTAAAAATGTAGAATACTGAATAGGGAATGTAGACTTAACATGCTTACAGTGCACTTTTCCCTCACTGTTTGAAGGTAGAGCATTTCTTATGAAAACTTTTGAAACCAGAAATGGCATAAATTGTAAAAGCAGTTACCATTAATTTGTATGGAAAAATTTTTGAGTCTTCCCAAACCCCAAAATTCACCTCTCCCTGGGTTTGTCTGATATCTTAGCACACATCTTCTTAATGGATGCACAAAATAAATCAAGGGAAAGACCAGATGCTCACAGACATAATTCAAAGCTCTAGCAACTTGATACTGATATGCTGAGTGTGGTTTCTTGGGAAGGAGATTGGTGGCACTGGTCTTGCTGCTCAGAATGTGCACTGCAAAACTAATGCTGAACAGGTTTTTTTTGCTTTTTGTGGTTTTTTTGTTTGTTTGTTTTGCCCCCCGCCCCCCCCCCCCATGTGAGAGAAAATTCTCTTTGGATTACTTTTAGTTAGTGAAAACTTCTAGGAGGCCATACTCTGGACTGCTTTGAGGAACTGAAGGGTCCAACAAGCTGACGTGAACTTTTCCAGTACAAAATATGCAAAAGGCCCTCAGAGTCGTCTTGACAAGGCCAGATAGACTTTAATTACAACATCTCTTACTTGTGGTGACTCAGAAAATGAAATATGTTGAGTTAAGGACACCTAGTGTATTTCTATAAACGTGGGTTGGGAGTCATAGGATGGATTTTAAGACTGAAACCTTTTCTCAGAGAGCTAGGGAGCAGAGGGCAGGAAGTCAGGTCAGAAACTGGAGATTTCCACGAAAGACCCCATCTACATAGATGCTCCTGGCTCTATGAGAAAAGGCTACACAGTATATAAATAAAATCTTTCCTTTTTCCTGAATAATCCTTTTACATTCTAAGGTAAAATATGATAAACCCACATTGTTTTGTGGAATGACACTGCAGGAATGAAGAAAGAAGAAAAGGAAGGAAGCCCCCCCCACACACACACACCAGTGCCCCACCCCCTCTGGCCAGGAAGCAGCATCCTATTAAAGGTCTGTGTCAAGGACAGCGGCATGGTCCACAGGGCAGCAGGATGAACACGGAAACGCTGGGGGAAGTATCAGACACGACGGGGAAGCTACTCGGAGGACAACTCAGGAGCCAGTTCAAAATAACTCCATATTAATTTTCTCACACGCAGTGGGAGGCATTCCTTAGAAAAAAGGGAAACCTCAATTTCTGGAGTATATGTGTGAAACATAGAACCTGTAATAACACTGTTACTTTCCAAAGGTACATATTTCTTACTTGGTTTTGAACACCATGTTATTCTTATTTTATTTTATTTTTTAGTCCTGTGGTAGTATTTTGAGGCTAATGGCTTAAGCTGATATTTGCACCCCGACTCCGACAGCCTATTTGAAATTTAAATTCTGTGAAACGAAAATTGTTTTCATCAGGCCTTTTATTAACACGAATTCAAGAACTTCCTCAGAGATGAATGAGTTGGTTCTACCTCGGGCTGGCACCCGTGGGCCCTCTGCAGGCTGGGGAGCAGTGGGGACCCAGCTGCCAAAGCCACCTCACCTGCTGGAACCTGGAACCTCAGAAGGTGGGCCCGGAGCCGGCTTCTTAACTTGCCGGCTTCCCAGTGGAAACAAAGACAATAATTTGCTCTATTAGATTATGGCTTGTCTTGGAAATCATCCAGCTTGGGAACTGCTTTAATTTTTGCTAGCGTTCTGAAGAGACCATCAGTGAAAGAGTGAGCCGTATGCATGAGCAATTCAGGAATTAGAAGAATGATTACAAATAACACACAAGTTTTGAACTGCAAAGCATGTGAAATATTCCAAAAGGCTATGTCTCAGAAGGATAACCCTACCTCTCAAACTAAAACATGGCTAAACGATCTTATCAACCAAGAATTAGGAAGCTACCCAGAGGTATCAGCATTGTTTTAGGAGGGGATTGAATCATACATTTATCTAGGAAAGGAAACTTTATGCCTCGTTTTCACTGTCCTTTTGTTCTTATTGATTTTTGTCGTAATTTAGAAACAGAGCAAAACATTCCCAAACACAAAACCTGAATAAACCTCGCTTTCTTATTACACCAGAGAGCTTCTAAGTAGCAGAGGATTTTGATTTAGACTCAGGCATTAAAATTAAATCACACATCCTAAGGAAAAATGATCTGTAATAATGAAAGCCACACACATGGGATATGAAAGTGCTATTGAATAATGAAGCAAACTACAGTTGCAGTGTGTGGGGCCAGTATGATTTAATGAAGAGTGCTTCTGAAAGCAAATTTCTTCTTCGCGGTCGTCTATCGATTGCTGGCATATTAGCAAACAAATTACTGGAAGAGATGAATATCATAAATTAGAAAGGAATTATTTCTCCTCAATTAAAGTTGCTTCATTTTATAGATGCGTCAGGGAGGCTGTTAGGACCGTGCCCGGAGGCACCTTGGCGGGGCACGACAGACTCACCTGCCGTAACAGGTGATCACTGCCGCCATTCCTGAACGGCTACCTGGTGACGGTGGCCACCAGGTAGGGAGAAGCCACGGTCTTCTGATGCTGGCATCCCTCTCATTACCGCGGCTCCTTGGTTCACGTCTCTTAGCACCACCCAAGGCAGTGACCGAGGTCAACATTCTTCTGCATTCATTCCACACTCCTTTGAAAGCTCTGAGTTCGGGCCTTTTGCTTTTCTCTTCTCTTAAATCAACATCTTTATCATGTTGAGTCCCTGTAAGGTTTTCTGATTATACTGTTTATTAGTGAGTGTTTAACCAGGTTACAGAATTTTATAACATTTTCTTAAAAGATCCTTTTTTTCCCCCCTGCTGGGTGATAAAGATCATTATAGTAAATACCTTTTTATTAGCAGATTAAACAGATGAGGATCGGAATTCAATGAACTCATGAAAGGGCTTTATCCACCCATCTCATTTTTTTTTTTTTTTTAATTTTCCTGCGCTAATGTTTTGGGAAAACATTGAGCTAGTTTCAATCGCTTTGATTTCGATCACAAAAGAATGCATTTTCCAGTCTTCATCAACCAGAGGCATTCCTCTTTGGTAGTGGGAAGAAAGTGTGCCCGTCCAAGCGATCATCAAATCTCTGCCTGACCTTGGCTATGGGACTCTGCGTGGATCTTCCAAGGAATTCAAAGTATGTAACGCATCAAATGATGTTTAACAATATGTTAAGAAGGAATTCGTTATTTTTATTCATATTTATAGGGAATAGAAAACAAAAAAAGCCAAAGGAATTAAAAAAAAAAAAAAACATGAGAAAACCACAGTTTTCATAGTTGTAACACTGTGAAAGAAATCACTACCTTAGAGGTTTGAAATAACATGTGGACATGATCAAAAGGGTTTGGCAGCTGCCACGCACTCTCTCCGTAAGAGGAATCCGTGTTACGGAAATTGCAGAGCACTGATGTCCAGTGGTAACGAACTTGTCACAGGAGTTTCCGCAGATCAGCTGGGTCCTGAGATTTTGGAAGAGCAGAGGGAAGGGTCTTGTAAGACAACATCCAAATCATGGCTTCCTCCCCCAGAATGTAGAATGAAAGGCTAATGTTAAAATGTCATAAAATATTATGGATTGACTCTCACCTGCTGTTCTTAGAAAGTATGAAGGGACGAGTTTAAAGTGTGCCTGTTGGTGTAGTTACTACAGCACAAAGCCGAGAAGCTCTAGGAAATCTGCCCACAGTCAGTATTTGCTTCTTTCCCATTTGCTGCTGTAAAGAACTGTCTTCTCTTTTCACGCTATGAATGCTTTTCTGTGGAAACCTCCCCACCCTCCTCCGAGAAAAGAATGCAACATTGCCAGGTTAAATGAGGTTTCTGTATCATTTTAGGACACTTTCTAGAAAAGTTAAGATGTAATTATAAGGTAGAAAAGTACTTTTATATAAATATATTTTATTTATAATATTATATATAATTTTATAAATACTTTTATATAAATATATTTTATATAAATATATATTTTAATATTTTATATTTTATATAAAAATACTTTCATATAAATACATTTTATTATATTATATATAATATTATAAAATTATAATAAAAATAAAATAAAAATTAAAAAATACATTTATTATAAGGTAGAAAAAGGTAGAAAAAAAATCAGACTTTTTAAAAGCCTGGAAGCCATAGGTAGGCTTATTCCGTGTACATTCACATACACCTGAAAAAATGGCATGGTTTTAAAATTCAAATACTTTTACTCTGGTGACATAATTAAATACAACAAAATTCTAACTTTTAAATTATTTTTATTATTTTTTAAATTTTTTTGTTGGTTAAATTTTTGGATTTTTTAAATTTATTTTTTTAATTATTTACTTTTTAAAATTTCTTTTCAGTGTTCTAGAATTCATTGTTTATGCATCACACCCAATACTCCATGCAATGGTGCCCTCCATAATACCCACCACCAGGCTCACCCAACCTCCCACCTTCCTCCCCTCCAAAACCCTTTGTTTCTCAGAGTCCACAGTCTCTCGTGATTCATCTCCCCCTCCAGTTTCCCCCAACTCCCTTCTCCTCTCCATTCCTCATGTCCTCCATGTTATTCCTGATGCTCCACACATAAGCAAAACCATATGATAATTGACTCTCTCTGCTTGACTTATTTCACTCAGCATTTTTTTAAAATAAAATTCTAAAATTTTTAAAATAAAACTTTAAAATTTTAGACTCATTCTTCAAATAATAACTGTAAGAAAAGCCCAGTACTAATAAAGAAATAATAGATGCACACATTTGTGTGTATATATGATTTTGGGGGCTTCCTGAAGGTCAAGAGGGTGTTTTGGCACCCTATCTGTGTTTTTCTGTCCCCATCCTGTTGTTTTGTAAGCACAATTTAAAAATTAATGAAATAACTGCAGAAGTAACATGAGGCTTCACATCTTTGGCTTCAAGGCATGAAATGAAACTAAAACTACAGATGTCTTACATCACCACGAGAAACTTTTATCTTTAAAAGTACTTGTCAAAAATTAACCATTTCTTCTACATTTGTTAGAAGTAATATTATCCACTTAATAGAAGTAATAAGCTTCATGGTATTCTCTGTACGTTATCCTGGATAAAGCTAAGAAGATGTGAATTTGGGGGAAAAAAAGAAAAGAAGTCTGAATTATTAAACTGAGTCATCTCTCATTATATTAAAAAAAATCAAGATTTTTATTTGCCACAAATCTTAAGACTAATATATCCAGTAAATGACACCAGTACTACCCAGCCCCTTTCTGTAGTGCTTACCTCTTTTATTATTAACAGAACATGCGAGTTCACAAAGAATTTCCATTAAAAAAATGAGCTCTACAAAATACATAAACCACAAAACTATTGTCAACAGTACCACGATTCTCTAAAATATGAAGTTCAATAAAAATACTCTTGGTGCAGATAAAGTCCGTGAATACGCTATAATGTGAAGATAACACGCTGAATTGACATTTATTAATCATAGTAAAATGTCCATTAAAATTAAATAGCATGTGTTTAAGCAGAAGCATTCAAGATGTCGTAAGACAAATCACAGTATTATGGTTAGCTCCAGTTTGAGTTGTAACCTGAGATCTGACCTCGCATTGGGTTCTTCTCTGCTAGGTTCCTTGTTCTTTCTGTGGTTGGTCTGTGTGTTCGGCTTCTTGCTGGCCCTGTCAGGGGCTCTCTTCCATGACCGGAAATGGTTCCTTATTATCAATGCTAAGAACGAATAGCTGCCAACACATTTTACTTGATCCTATTTAATTTGGAGGAAACAAAGTAAAAGTCAGCGACAGAAGAAATATCATTTCATTTTCCAGTTCCTTGCCATCTACATAAAGGTGGAGAAACTCGTTTTCCAAAAGTGAGAGCAGTGCTTGTCAAAGGAGGGCAGCTGAACAGCCGGAAGTGACTGGACTCTGAGAGGCCAGGTGGGTGTGCTGGTAATGTTGACTTCAGCGATGGTGAAGGGGCAGGGAGCATGACTTTCAGAAATCAGATCCCCTCACTGCTGTCACACAAGGCCCTGGAAAGAAGCTCAGGGGGGATAGTACTTTGTTTTCTTTTTTGTTTTGCTTTGTTTCTCCTTCCAATTTCTCAGGAGTCTGTGAAACAATGTGCAGTCATCTCCATTATACCTTCCCACAGCATACTTACCCCTCCACTGTGCCTCATGTTTGTCTGTACTCATCACTATGATATCAGAAACAGAATCTAAATTCATACTTAGTTTGAATATGTACAGTCTCTGAGTTAAACTAATATACAGATAATAACATACAGAATAGTCTATGTGTGTAATAACAATGTTATCTATTGGGTATTTCCCAGATAGTGTGCATATTTTTGCCTCTGTGCATGGTGCCTGACCCTCTGGGTTTGCCCTGATTGAGAGATTTCCCCTGATGTGGGACTTTCAATGCTGAATCTGAATTCCCAGGCAAATTGGAATGGGTTGGTTACCCTAATGTATTCCTCTACATATTTCCTGTTAAATGGAGGTGACTAGCAAAGCACTAACCTCCAAAAGTGGAAATCTTCCTAATTTTGTCACTTTAAAGACAATAAAGGTGGGAGTATTTTCGAAAGAGAAATATAAGTGAATTTAGTGATAAAATGTGAGACATTGAGTGTAGTGAATTTACAACAAATTTGAGTCTCATTCTGCAAAGAGTATTCAAGGAGAAAATTGGTATTTATCTATAATGATCAATTCATATATTATCATTTTCACAACTGTTAAAATTCTTGCCACA
This sequence comes from Mustela nivalis, assembly GCF_964662115.1. Classification (NCBI taxonomy): domain Eukaryota; kingdom Metazoa; phylum Chordata; class Mammalia; order Carnivora; family Mustelidae; genus Mustela; species Mustela nivalis. Next base: position 81,883,072 of record NC_139034.1, on the reverse strand, counting down.
TTAAAATGTAAATTAAGCATACTTCAAGGCATCACACAGTATTCTTTAGGGAACACTTCCTAATATGGTTCAGATCTTTAAAATAAAACTGTATATGTATTAGGCAATAAATTACTCACCAAAGTTTATTAATCAAACTCAATATTTACACATTAAATAATCAAAATACTAACCCTTATTTGTATGGTGAGTAGTGACTGAAGAAACTGTCCACTTAGGACAATGCTCCGAAGTTAGTCATGGATCAGTTGTGAACACCGTTCTACTCCTTACTTCAGTTCCGAAACCCAGGGGGAGGAAGGCTACAACAGACTTCTCTGCGAAATAATTCTTGACATCATTGGCTTCAAATAAAAATCTGAAGAACTTTCAATATAGAAAAAATTAAAATAATTTTTATAAAGTTCACTTAATGCACTAATTTCCTTTCTTTGGTGAAACATACATTTACTGCAGTCTAGACTGCCTTGATAATATCACACCCATTCCATAAAAAAATATTTTTCTTTTTATTTCCGCAGTTCCTCATCTCCAGCCGATCTGCAAGTGTTTCCATTCTCCAAAGCAGTCCTTGCACTTGGCAGCCTGTCTCCATGTGACTGCGAGCCCTCGAGTCTTTGTGACGGTCACCGTCACTAATTTTAACAGCACCCAACTATTCCGCTTCTGTGTGTTCTTACCTTCTCCCCATAGACTCCATTCTCCACACAGATGTTAGACACATCTTTGTAATTAAAAAATAAGCTTATCATCCCTTTGTCTAACATCCTTGAATGCTTTTCCTGAGCCACAGGAGAAAGTCAGAACTTCACCCTAAAGCAGCTGGCAAGCCCCATCCTTCCTCCGCTCATCTGATACCATTCCCCAGGCTCTCTTCCCAGAACTGAATCCTCAAGGATCCATACCTCTCTTCCTTCCCTCCCCTCTGGGCCCAGATCTGTTCTTTCTCTGTGATCCCCTGCCTTGTTTCTCTTCAGCCTCCTCCTTGTCCCTCCAACCCCATCTCCAGTGTCACCTGCATGGGAACATTCTCTGAACACTCCATCGAAGACGCCCTGTCCCACGCTGCTCTGTTCCGTATCATTCTGTTTTACTCACTGCAATTTCAGAATCTCAGTTTAGTTTTAATTTCATTTGTTTTACTTTTCCCTTTCCATTGAGGAGCTCTGATAACAGGGGACTCCTTGCCATTTTATGATACACTTCCCAGACTCTAAGAGAAATGCAGAGTGGGTACTCAATCCTTATTTGTGGATCTAACAAATTACTGATTCTAACTATTCTGTTTTTCAAGCTTTTCATGTTGGGTTCAATGTTTACTTTTTTTTTTTTAATGAAAATTGATTTATTTTTATCTTGTTCTAATATTCCTTTTTCAATTAATATTTTAATCTAGGGTGGAAATTTAAATGTATTTCTTGAGACCTTGAAAACACTATATGGTTCCAAAAATGTCAGAAAAAAACTAATGTTAACTCCATAAAATGAAACTGTGAGACAATGTTTACTATATTTAGCTGAGCTCAGAAAGATACAGCAACTATCCTATTTATAAGATCTAAATTTCCTTATATTATGAAATATTACTTGCAGAATCTCATGTATAAAATAAAAGAGTAATTGAAATGAAATCATTACTAGAAATTCAGATGTACAAAGTGATATGCTTCCTTTTTTATTTTGTGGCAAATGTATGGAAAATACTTTCTTCCTCATTTAAAAAAATGTTAACTTATTTCAATTATTCAAAAATAAAGGTCTTTCTGGTTGTTGTTGTTCTTCACATATCCGATGCTGTCAGAAGAAAAATAAAACTGTCGGGGCACCTGGGTGGCTCAGTGGGTTAAAGCCTCTGCCTTCGGCTCGGGTCATGATCCCAGGGTGCTGGGATCAAGCCCCGCATTGGGCTTTCTGCTCAGCAGGGTGCCTGCTTCCCTTCCTTTCTCTCTGCCTGCCTCTCTGCCTACTTGTGATCTCTCTCTCTCTCTGTCCAATAAATGAATAAAATCTTTAAAAAAAAAAAAAGAAAGAAAAATAAAACTGTCTCAGTCGGTTAAGTATCTGCCTTCAGCTCAGGTCAGATCCCAGAGTCCTGGGATCGAGCCCGCATCAGGCTCCCTGATCAGCAGGAAGCCTGCTCCCCCCTGCTTGCGTTCCCTCTCTCATTATGTCTCTTTCTGTCAAATAATAAATAAAATCTGTTTTTAAAAAAATCTAAAAAAAAAAAAAGGAAAGAAGAAAAGAAATAGGACACACACACACACTCACATAGATAGATAAATAGATAGATGAAAATTATTTTGGCAATGTAGGATTCAGAATTAGAGTGTCAGGATATAGGTTCGCAGTCAATCATTTCCCAAATTAAAAAAAAAAAAAGAAAAGAAAAGAAAGAAAGAAAACACTATATGAAGAGAAATAGGAATAATGTTGCCATTTCTTTTCGATTTCAATTCAGTTAAAAACATTCTGAGGAAAGAATAAGGTGCAAAGAGAATAGATATTTGTGGAATATTTATGATGTGACTGTATAGATTCCTACCATGCCCACTACATGCCCACGCTACCATTTCTGGTTGAAGGTAAGATATAAATTCAGAGTGATTAAGAGACATAACCAAGGTTAAGTGGCTGGTAAAGAAGAGACAGTGATTTGAATTCAGATCCTTCTGTTGCCTAAGGTCCCCATCGAGGAACCCAAGGGAACTTCTCCACAGTTAGCACCACTGTATATGGAGGAATTTAGGGATTCCCTCACCCCTAAACTCTGAAAGCCATGGAGCAATGAATACCAAATGATCAGAAAGGAAGTGAGCTCTAGTGATTTCTGCAGGATGTCAGAATTACAGGTTATAAATGTAGTGGAAAGCAGAAATATGTATACGAAAGCTTTGCTTGACTTACATTTTTCCCCCAGACCTTAATCAGATTTTCTTTGGGCAACAACCATAGCTCCTTATCTCTTCTTCTTTTTCCTCCTTATTCCTCTCTTAACTTCTTCTCCCTCTCTCTTTCCCATAATTTGGATTTTTAAAATTGTTATAAATTTTTATTTATTTATTTATTTATTTATTTATTTATCAGAGAGAGAAAAAGCACAAGCAGGGGAGAGCAGCACGCAGAGGTAGGAGCATTCTCCCCGCTGAGCTAGGAGCCCGATGCAAGACTCCATCCCAGGAGCCTGGGATTATGACCCACCCAGATGCCCTGTAATTGGGATTTTTAAAAATTTCCCAAAGGTTTTAATACTTTCTTTAGAAAATGTTACTCAATTTAAAAAGTATAAAGAAGAAACAGAGAATCATCCTGAAGTTCCAAATCTCAGAAACAAAACTTTCAACTTCTAGTCTTTGTCTACATGTGTGCACATGCAAATACACACACACACACACACACACCCCATACACATGCACTCAAACAATATACACACACGCACTCAAACATACATACACAAACATATACATACGTACACAGAAACTCATATGAACACATTCAAGCACCTGGACATATACACATATATGCATGTACTCATACAAACACACATATACACACAAACACACACATACAACTATATATATGTCTCTGTGTTATTTATATATATGACTATATAAATATATTTACATAAAATATAAGTATATATTATATAAATTATATATATATATATAAATGTTTTTTATATATATAAATGTTTTATATATATATATATATATATAACATGTTATTTGGAAACAGGTTTTATTCCAGTCAGGGAGAAGTAGTGTAGTTCTATGACAATGAATATAAATACATGTTGTTTTTCTAAGTAGTGGCAACAAGCTCCTTGCATGACTGTGCCATAAAATCTACCACTACTTAATTATGGAATTTTAGGTGGTTTCTAATTATTTTGATGGTTTTAAAAACAATATCAATAACCTTGCATTAACATCTTTATGCACCTTGTTCAGATATCTCTTTGCAATAATAAGAGTAAGATTTCTGGGTTAAAAGGCATGTATGCTCCTTTACATTTGATGCACCTTTCTGGACTACTATGCCGAGCACATATGAAAGTAAAGTTCTGTATTCCACACCAGAGCAATATTATGTGTTATATTTATATATACATATATATATATACAAATACAGTTTATATTCTGTATATATAACAAAGGTCATGATAATATTAGATTATTTATTTTTTATTTTTTATTTACATTTCTTTCCTTATTATTCTGGTTTTCTAAAAATCATGGTGACATTTGTTCTTTTTCTATATTTTAAATGCTTTATTTTTAGAGAAAATGTCATTACTGAAGGCTTGAAGTAAGTCACTTTTAATTCTATCAAAACCAGCATTGCATGAATCAGTTCTCAGAGAACTTTTTCTACTTTTCTCAAAGCCATGAGTGCATTCCTTTACCTGACACTTCCTGAGTCACCTGTGTTGCCATATTTCCCTTTACATTTTACTCATTTTTTTGTTTATCCATTTATTCATTAAACAAATTTATTTTTGATTGTTGAACAAGCAAAAGGAGAGATAAATTTAAAAAATTAATAAGATGCTCAATTTTCTGAGAAGTTGAAACATCCCCCAAAGGAAATAAAAGATAGAACAGATGATAGGACATCGGGAGGTTTGGTGTAACGGCACTGGGGGAGCAATTTGCAGTACTACATGGGATTCCGAGGTGGTCTCCTTGAGAAGGTAAGATTGGAGAAAAGACTTGATGGAAGTGAGGAAGTTAAGAAAACAACTAGTGGAAGACTTTTCCCAGTCGGGTGTATGGTTGGAGTGAAACCCTTTGTCAAGAGTGCACCTTGTATGTTCTAGGATTAGCAAGGATCCTACATTGTTGAACTGAACTGTACAAATTATCATTGCACAATTATTTATATTCACCTAGATCCTCTGTAGCTTTCTGTGTTCTAATACTGTTTCCCCACTTTCTGGATCTTTCCTGACCTTCCATAGGAGACTCTATCTCTTCATGCCTCAATTGTCTCAATTAGAAAATTAAGCATGAAAAAAAAATATTGACCTTAGTGTATAGATGTGAATAAATGCCTACAAACCATCTGAAACAATACCTTCCACACTCTAAGAACTAAAAGTGGGTTAGCTATCCTCACGGCCACCACCATCAACGTCACCCTTTCTCACCCAAGAAGTATTTGTTTCGTAAATATCAAGCGGTTGGGACTTTTGTTGTTTTGGTCAATTGTTCACCTCAACATTTAGTTTCAGTGGGTCCATGTCAGAGATGTGTATTTTTCTTTTCAGCCCTTAGATGTCTAGTTGATAAAAGGTAGCTATAGCCTGGGGAATCTATGATGTGTCTTTTATAGTAGATGTTATTAAAAGTCTTGCCCTGGGGCCATACTATCAGATTGGGAACATCCTGATCAATAAGGGGTGCACCGGTTATGTTCAGGCGAAATCGTGGTGTTTCTTTAGCCTTGTAGTTTGCTTTAATAAAAGGGCTTCTTCTGTTTGTACTTTGACTTGTTTGTTTTATGGCCATTTCCTCTATCCCACAGACACACACTTTTTCTTGACACTCCTATCTCAATGACTACTCTTAGTATACCATTTTTCTTTCTGTTTCAAACTCATGTCCATAATGCCACCTTGACTGATGAGTGGAATTCCAACTGGAGCCATTTATCATGAGGCATTCTCAGTGATTTTTTTTAATCTGTGGTGGAGGAAATAGTATGAGAATAAGAAGGTGAATATCCTACATTTCTGCAGCCCACTGTCATTCTTGGTCTTTCCCCCGAGATTTGTGGCTCTCAACCAAGAGTTTTTAATATACACACACACACACATATATTACGTCTGTGTGTGTGTGTGTGTGTGTGTGTGTGTGTTTGCCTCTGTTAATTTCCTCCATTTTCTTCGTGCTATATAATGTTTCCTAAAATGGAGTCAACTCATGGATTTCTGGAATCCACATTTAGTTTATTCAAAAGTATTGCTGATATTATCTTACAGCTTGTGGTATGAGCTCAGAGTTCCTCCAAAATTCATTGTTTATTACATATTCTATATAATAATATAGAATATTAGAATAATAAAGGTAAAAGAGCAAAAAGTTTCAACACTAGGAACCCCTGAACAATTCATCCATGTAAATAGAAAAATATTTCCCATTAAACTTAGCCTTCAGCTCCTTGAAACTAATGTCATATATATTATATTCCATATTATATATGTCTTAAGAATACAAGTTTGTGGTTTGTAAGTTGAATCTTCTCATGTTGCATATGGTAATTCATTTAAATTTTATTTTTTCTATTTAAATATAGGGTTATAAATCATAAGAATGTGTTTCAATATTGTTCCCAAATTATTGGTTAATTTCCCGAGATTCTTTTTTTTTTTTTTAAGATTTTATTTGTTTATTTGACAGAGAGGGACACAGTGAGAGAGAGGGAACAGAAGCAGAAGGAGTGAGAGTGGGAGAAGCAGGCTTCCCACTGAGCAGAGATCCCCATGCAGGGCTCAATCCCAGGACCCCAGGATCATGACCTGAGCCAAAGACAAATGCTTAACGATGAAGCCACCTAGATGCCCCAATTTCCTGAGATCCTTGTGGGGCCAAACATTCATTCTATATTCTGTTAACTACTATTTGTGTAGCTTTTTGTCCTTTTGATGATCAGACTCTTACAGGCATATAGCTGCAATTGTGATCCAAATTTTGCTTTGCCTTTAGCACATGGCCACATAATGGCAAGCAGATGTTTTAGAAAAGATATACATGTGTACTGTTTCTTGAATGAGAAACTTGATATTCTACTATGAAATGTTCCATTGACATTAGTCTTTTGGTATGTTGATATTTATGGGGGGGGGGGTGAAGGAAAGGTGTTCAGTCAATAACCACTTATTGGTAGCTTTGCTGACCTATCAAATGGCCAGGTTGACCAGCTGTCCTCTAACAGAGAGAAGGCCTGCTGGTGTGATCTAGAGCCATGGGTCTGCTTCTGGTTTGTTGTACTGATGGACCTAGTGAGAAGTCATTTGATTTATTTGATCCTTGAGTTTTTCAGGTTTAAAAAGAAAAAAAAATAATAATAAAGGTTGTCTCCAAGTCTTTTCTATAAAATGCCCTCATCTTTTTACTTTAAAATACAGTCAATGTTAATTATTATTAAATGTATTTGAATTAACCAAAATATCTAATCAGGGATCTTCAAATGCATGTTTGGTCCAGTGTGTAGACAGGTCAAAATAGCAACTGAATCAGTGTCATCTGAGATCTACTCAAAGCCTATTTGCCCCAAACCATTGTACCTCTCAGCCATCAATTATAAACTGGCCATAGCTTTGTATACTTTGTATACTTTAAAGTATACTTTGTATACTTTATACATACTTTGTATAGGCTCCTACTGACTTCTAGGCTTTAACCTTCATTCACAGGTTGTCACAGTGCCAGGCATCAAACAGACCACAAGGCACATGTAGTACATGGCACATGGTGGGTGCTTCATACATATTCAAGGAATGGAAAAGTGAATCGATATGGAAATGTTAAATAATAACAAATCTAAGACATTCAACTCCAGTAATATAGGTTATCAGTCTTGTTAACACAAATTACTTTCCCAACAGAGGTCATCATCTGATTAGTGTTGGAAAGTAAAATTTAAAAGCAGAAACTGTTTTTATTTTCTATTCTCAACTTTTTAGCACATTTACAATCTGACATAAATCATAAGACAGGTCATTTGGTTTCTTCGCTTTATTATATAATTAACAGTAAGATGAAAGTAAATTCCACAAAAATCACTGAACGCTTTTTTAGCCTCAATCTATTATTATGTCACTATTTCCTTCAAACCGTTTTGTGCACTGCTTTTGATGCCTGAAATACTTCTTCTAAAATGGGAAATGAGATGGCTTTTTCAGCTGTCATGATTTAAAGACAATCCTTTACATTTCCTTTTACAGTTTCATTTTTCGAAATATCTGTGTCTACTTCCAAAGCCTCTATCTATAACTAAAGTACTTCTTCACAAGTTAAGAAAAATAAAATCTGATATTATCCCAAATGTTTGGTATAAACATAGTTTATTAGGTATTTGAAGTACTTTAGTTTTTAAATTAACATGTTTTACTTTTGAAAAAGAGCATGTATGATCAGTCAGCCATAAATAATTAAGGGGTGCCCTTTTGGAGAGGTTCACTACTTTCTTGATTGAATTTTGGGCTCAGGATCAGTTTATCCGTTAGCAATTCCTTGGCTGTAGTAGAAGAGACCTGACTCATTGCTTTAAACACATAAACATTTTCACAAGTAAGAGTTCTAGAAATGGTAATGCAGAGCTAGAAAGTGTGCTCCCTCAGGTAATTAGGAAAACTTACTCCTTCTATCTATCCGTTCTGCCATTCTAACACTGTCTTCCTTCTTCATAGAACTGATATGGAACTCATAATCCAATATGGCTGCAATAGGCCCAAACTACCATATCTAGGTTGTAGGCAAGAAGTGGTATGCAAGTAGATAGAAAACCTTTCAGGGCTGATGAGCAAAATTTGTATAATTCCTAATTCAAATAACAACCCTTTTTGCATATCTTCTAGTCTGACTCATGTCGTTTAGCTCCACACTCTTATACAAGGTAGGCCAAACCCCAAGTCTCATCTTCTGATTGGAATTAGAGCTCCAGCTCCAAAGGCTGAAGATATCTATCTTATTCTTATTCTGTGTACACCTCACTACCCCCTTGGTTTAAACACCTACTGAGAGTTTTCATTATGAATGCAGCTTTGTTTTTGACACATGGGCATTTTCCTTTTTTTGGACTGACATGCCTATGCATTCAAGTTGCATTGATTTGTCATATTTTCCCCAAATATTTGTTATATACATCTGTGTTTGCACATCAGCTTTGTCTGTGTAATATAATGAAGTATCCAATATCAATTGCTGTGTTATATGGGTAGGTGTTATCACAATGAATTATAATTAACCTAGAGACTCTTCTAGCTCTATACAATTTTGGTCTTCGGGACTTTTTTTCATAGGAGAGCTTGTGCAGTAAATATATGATTGTGTGGCAGAAAAGGTATTTTCCCTCAACTTCCACCACAGCTATCTGTACTAAAGCATTTATTGCTTCAAGTGGATAGTGTGGAGATGAAAATGTGGTCATTTGGGCAGTGCATGGTGTATGTGTACTGGGGTCCAGGCCTCCAAACTCTCAGTGCCAGGTGATGTGACTTTCGTGGTGCTCACATAGCCTCACTTCACTGCAGAAATGGTCCCAGAGGGTCAGTCTTATGAAATTTCCTGACTAGCTTTTATATACTAATTTTAACAAATATCCCTACCTCATCAGCAAACTTTTTCTCCTTAATTGTTCTAATTCTGAGCACAGTTCACAACAAAGCTATGGGATAATGTTTCCCAAGTAAAATAATGACTACAAATCCTTTCTTTAATTAAACATCTAAGTCAATTCAACCATTCTGTGATAACATGGTGTCATCACAGTGAATATATCATGTAAATTAAGGTAGCAAAACTGTATTTTTAGTACTTAAAATTAAAAGGCTGCTTTATGTTGTTCAATATAGTTGATCTCTACATAATCGTTATGGCTTTTTCCTACACTGGCCATATCCCTATGAACGTTTTTAAATATTCTTTTCTCTAGCACTGCATCCCTTGATTTATGATTATTTGTTATGTTTATTGTTACATATTTTAGCATTTATTTGACACATATGGCCTCTCCAGTTCCTTTGCAGAAAATTAGACCCTTTTTCCCCCTTATTAAACACAACTCTTGCCTTAAGACCTTGAGTGACATGCAATTTCGAGGTTATTTTAGGGTTTATAGTCTCTTGATATATCCTACATTGTCTTTATTTATTTATCTTTAGTTTCCTTAAAATCATATACAAGTTTAATCATGATACCCTATTTTTTAAAGATTTTTTTAATTTTTATTTTTAAGAAATCTCTATATCCAATGTGTGGCTCAAACTTACAATCCTGAGATCAAGATTTACATGTTCTATCAACTAAGTCAGCCAGGCAACCATTGACTCCTATTTTTTTTTTAAATCTGTGATATATGGTAAATCGTCATTTTTATGTATGTAAAAATTTTTACGATGTAAAAATCGTCATTTTAAGTATTTTATTACTTAAAAAAATCTATAGATACTTCCATAAATATCACTTAAGTAGTAAATTGTGCTTAGTGTATATCATTTATATAACCAATTTTATGTCAATAAGAAAATAGTAGACATATCCAATCCATACATTATCATATGCAGTAGATGGGCATATTACAATCATATCTAATATGTTTAATTGCAAGAAAATGATTTTACTTCCAAAAATATGCTTCACAATTCACCCTCAAGGTTTCCTTTTTTTTTTTTTTTTGGAGAATATAAATGTTTTCAGTAAACAATAACTGTATAAGAAAGATCAGAAGACTTAAATTCTGTCATTGTTCAAACCAAAGGATTATTGTATGACTTTTGACAGGTTGCTTAACTTTCGGTACTGATTCTGTCTATTTGCATTGTGTATACAATAGTATTTTATCTTGCTGACTTTGAAGGATTTTTCAGGTGAGATGTAATAATAATAGTAGTAGTAGTAATAGTAGAAACAATACAATGATTTTAAAACTTTCAAGCACTTTATGCGTATAAAGTAAGTGAACTATCAGGAAGGTGGAGGGCTAGCTCTTCATTCCTCCGGTTAGTTCTTTAGAAGTTAGTCATTATTATCAAGTGATTGATTAACTAACCTTTTATTGATTAGATACTTGCTTTCCTATAGCTACCAATCTAGAAGGTGGAAATGGACAACAGATGGAGTTGATGGATGGAGTTGATAGATCCTGATGGTGAAAGTGCAATAATGTGTACATGGCCGTACAAGGAGGAGTAGATAATTTTGTGTTTGATGGGGTGAAGTGACTTTAAACAGGCTACTCGTGGAGGGCTGTTCCGAACAGATAAATATGAGTTAAGATCGCCAAAATAAAAACTTGTAGCCAGTTCACCAGTGAGAATGAAAAGCAACAGTGCATGTGGCATTGGAGAATGAGATGGAGGATGAGTACTGAAAGTAAATGGAGGGAGACTTGGCCATATTTGTTGATAAATTGGATATAGAGAATGAGGAAAAGAGTTACACTTACATATTTTTGGTGTAAGAATTTGAGTATATGATAGTATTATTACCAAGGTTAGAAAGAATGTGAGAAGGGCAAATCAAGAGCAGGAGAGCAAGAGTTCTATTTTGCACATGTTATATTTGACATATATGTGCAAGACCCAAGTGAAGATGTCAAAAAGGATATATAGGTTTGGAGTTTAGATAAGGATATATGTCCGAGATCTATATTTGGTAATCATCAACGTACGGGGATTATTTGAGACCGCAGTAAAGAGTGAGTTCATGTTGAGTGGGTAGAGAGATCGTGTGGTACAAGAGAAAGAGAGTTCATTATATGAAGGAGGAGGACTGATGTTCAGCATTTGGTGTCTGCCATTATGATCTGTGATTATGTCACAACCATTTGACAAATATTTTAAATAACACCCAGCAGAAGAATAAGGCAAAAACATGAAGAGCCATAAGTAACCCAGGGAAGAAAGGATTTGAGGGTAAGTGGGAAGATGGAGTTTCACCAAAGGAGATGTGGCCTCCATTGTACCATTAGAGAAGACCTATCTAGGCAAAGAATGAGGAAGGTGTGGAGTTTTAAGGGGGAACTATTGACAGATTTCCTACAAAACTGCTCTCCATATCCCAGTGAATTCAGAAGTAAGATTACTGGTTTTGAGTGAAAAGTGGGAGAATAGTTTTTTGGAGTTTGTGAAGAAAAGAGAATGAAATATTTGTCTGAGAGAGTAGGAAACACTCTTTCTAGTGTCACATAATAAGATGGCTAATGAGGGCATTTTGTACTTTTCGAGTGACCTGAAGGGAAACCAAGTTTGAACAACACTGAAACAAGATATGAACATTATTAGTCTTGTTCTAGTTCTAGGAGCAGCAGTGAGGATGTGTGTAGCAGTTCTCACTACTTTGCAAAGTCCCTTTGGCCTTATTTCTTCCACATGTGTTTTTGTTATCCTCAAACTGGGATTTAATCAGAGGGTATTAGATCTGGCAATGACCTTAAAGATCGTTTTTTTCCAAATGCGCCATTTTATACAAGAGATATGTGAGGCCCCTGAGAGCTTAACGATTTATGCAATTGTACAATTGAGTTGTGGCCGTCAGGAGGGCCTTGGTCTGCTGAGTTTTAGTTCTGCAGACAAGAATTTTTTAGAGTTCCTCTAGTAGATGATTTTTTTCAATCATCAAATTCCCGCAACAGTCAATTATAGATACCAAGACATTTTCTCCTTACTGGGGCACATGTGGTACAAGAAACAAATCGGGAGAGGAGAGAGATATCAAAACTCAAGTTATTGTCCTAACATTTCCTTTGTGAAGATGAAATCAAACACAGAAATATATATTATAATTTTAAAAAATTAGTTCTCATAACAACATTAAAACTTTCAAGTTAAATGGTTTATTACAATATAAAAAGGAATAGTATTTTCCGTGTTATTTTATAATATAGATTTTCTTTCATTCTTGTCACAGAAAATGATGAAGATCTAATTTTCAAAAAGCTAAAATGATGTACACAAATATGGATAAAATGTATCTACACAATTGGGAAATTTAATTAATGTTATTTTCTATTGACTTCTATTTTTATATACTTGCATTATCTGTAAATACAATTTTAAAGTTCCCAAGTGCAGTAAGTAGGCACAGATATGAATTTAAAGAGTCTCATTAGTGAAAATTGCTTTTGAAGTTGCAAATAAAAACCCATTTATTTTCATATAGGATCTTTCCAACAGAGGATCTCAGAACATATTTAATTGTGACATGATTTATATAAAGCAAGAAGAGTGCCAAGTCAAATCTTTATTTTGTCTTCATACAAGAGCATACTACAAGAATAAATGGCCACTGAATATTTGCTTCACAAAGTAAAGCATGTAAAAAATATGTGTATATATATATATATATATATATATATATATATTTATGTATATACATATATATAATGTAATATGTATATGCATGTATGTATATTTATTCTAACTTTAAGAATTCTGTACTATAATCCTGAATGCTTCCTTCTCTTCTTATTTTTTATTTCTTCCATAACTTGTTAGACATCTGCTGAACTTACACATAGGATAGTTAGAGTGGCTGTGTGTCATCTACCACATTAAATAATAATTAAGGTAATTTGCCTAGTTTATTTTGCTGCCAATCAATTTTTTGCATGTGAAATTCTAAGACAATGAAGAAACTCAGACTACAAATAGAATTTTCACAGCAAAAGTCACACGTCTTTTCTCACCAATACAACTTCTTATGTATATATTTTTTCTTTTCTTTTTTGGTTTCCAATATAGAATGTCTTTAGAAAACATCTAATTAACATTTTTGAAATAGAAATATACAATTAAATGTCTAAATTAGGAAACATTCATGAGTATGGTATAATAAATAGGTTATAAATATTAAGGTTCAGTGATCCAAGGAGAATGTTTCTAGAGAGGTAGAATTTCAAATTATAAACCACACACGAATAAAGCAAATATATTGAGTGTTTTTGTTGTTGGTATTTAGTTAAGTTCACTTGCAAAAAATATATATAGAGATAAAACTGTATTTACATATGTATATTTCTGTATAGATAATATTTCTATAATATATATATTAATATAAATGAATAATAAATAGAATGAACAGAATTTGTTATATAAATGCTAAGGAAATCTTTTTTTAAAGAAACATTCTGCAAGGAAAACCACAGTAGAGTCCAAAGCTAATAAACCAGGTCAGCAAAACCTTAGTATTGGGAATTAGATTGGGAAAAAGAGAGGAAGAGTAGATTTTCTAAATGTCTCAAATTTATTCGCAAAGAGAAAGTATAGGAAAATGTCTATACAGATGGAGAGATCCACGTTTGTTTAAAATAATAGAAAATATATTTAATTATGAGAATGTAATTAAAATACGTATAATTCAATTAAATTTCATCAATACATTTAATTACTATAATTTCTCTCTGGATAGAAGGAACAAAATTAAGCCAGCATTTTAAAAAGCAGTGGTTTACAATCTAGGAGGGCATGTCTTTTTCAAAAATAGTCCAGAAGTAGGTGGTCCAGAGCTAACAGACCAAAGAAAGGCATAGTCAATCTTTTTTCCTGTTTATTTATCATTTTTTGAACATGAAAGCTTCCAAAACACACAAAACACAATAGTATACCTAAACCCTCATTGCTCTGTCCCCTGTTTTAGACAATTGTCAGCATTCTACCATTCCTGTTTCATTCTATAATCATCCACAATCCATACCCCATACTAAATTTTTATTATAGTTTCATAAATGTGTGTATACAAAGACATAGAAAATTTCCATTACTCCAGAACATTCTTCACATTTGCTAATATGGCATTCAGATATCTCTGAGGAAATGTCTAAATCTTTTACCCATTTATTTTTGTTGAATTGTTTGCTTTATCTGTATTATATTTTGGAGAATTCTTTGTATATTCTGGGAGTAAAATATCTTTACCAGATATTTTTTATTTGCAAAAATTTTCCTAGTCTATACATTGTCTTTTCATACTTTTGTTCAGTGTCTTAAAGAGAGCAGAAGTCCTTAATTTAATGCAGTTCAATTTATCAATATGTTCTACGTATCTTGCTCTTTTTGGTCTAATATCTAAGAAATCTTTGCCTAACTGAAAGACCTAGAGATTTTATTCTTATAAAAATTTCGGAGTTTTAGGCTTTATATTTAACTCAATTTTATTGAAATATTATATGTGTGTATATTGTACCTGGTCTGGATGAAATTTTATTTTCTTATATGTGGATATGTCATTGTTCTAGGATCAGTTCTGAAAAGATTATCCACAGCATTGCTCTTGCATGTTTGCTGAAAATCAGATTTTATAATTATCCACTTGTCGCTCTCGACACTAATACCTCATGCTAGTGATGACTAAGGCTTATAATGGTCCTGAAGGTAGGCCTCGCAAATGCTCAGACTTTATACTTCATAATCAAATGCTTTGGCCATGCTCAGTTAGTTACATTTTAACATACATTTTAGAATGAACCTGTCAGTTTTCACAAAATGTGTGGTAGGATTTTGATTGGGATGACACTGAAGCTATAAATAAATTTAAGTAAAATCAGCAATATTGTTTCTCAGCCTATTAGCATAATATATTTCTCTATTTTGTACAACTTTAATTTCTATTATTAATGTTGTTTAGATTTCAAGAGAGAGGACTTGCCAATCTTTTGTCAGATTGGTTCCTAAATATCATTGATGATGGCATTTATTTTATTTACTTAAAAGATTTATCTATTTATTTGAGAGACCAAGAGAGTGCAGGGTGAGGAGCAGAAGAGGGAGAGAGAGTCTTAAGTAGACTCTGCACTGAGCTGGGAGCCTGACACGGTACTTCATCTCACAACCCTGAGATCATGACCAAAGCAGAACCCAAGAGTGAGATGCTTAACCGATTTTGCCTCGCAGACCCCCCAATGGTATTTTAAATTGTAATTTTAATTTACATATTTGATTGCTTATTGCTTCTATATAGAAAGGCAATTAGTTTTCCTTGCCTATTGATCTTATATTTTCCAAATTGAAATTCCAAATTGCTGAATTGACCTATTGGTTCTGGAAGGGTTTTTTTGATTTCATAAGATTTCCCACATAGATGATCATATTATATGAATAGAAAAAGTTTTACGTCTTCATTTCTGATCTGGATAGCTCTTATTTCATTTTTGTGCTTTAATTCACTGGCTAGACCCCTGCAGCATTTAATTCACTGGCTAGACCCCTTTCAGCATTTCACAATGCTGAAAGATACGGAGAAATAGATGTTTACAGCTTGTTCTTGATCCTAGGTAAAAAGCATTTAGTCTTCCATTATTGTGTATGAGTTTAGATGTAGAGACTTTGCAGATGTCATTTATAGGATGACAAGGCTGACTTCAACTTCTAGTTTGTTTAGTGTTTTTACCAGTAATAGATGTTAGATTTTGAGAGCTTTTTTTCTACATTATTGAAATGATCATATAATTTTTGAGCTTTGGCAGTTTGTATCCTACAAGAACATGATCCAATTCATCCAAGTCATAAAAACTATGACTCGAGTACTATTTGAGTTATCCTAACCAGTATGGTTAAATTATTACAAAATTCATTAATCTTCTCAAAGAACTAGATTTCTTGTTTTTCTGTTTTCTATTTCATTGATTCTATTTCCAATCTAATCGTTATTCTTACTATTTTTCCACTTACTTTTGATTTGGTTTGTTTCTCTAATTTCTTAAGGGAGAATCTGAGGTCATTGATTTGAGGTCTGTTTTCATTTCTAATATTGGGGTGGGTGCTATAAATTTCTATGTACTGCTTTAGTTGCATCTCATAAAGTTTAATATATTGCAACTCTATTTCCATTCATTTCAAAGTATTTCCTAATTTCCTTTTGACTTATTCTTTGTCCCACAGGTATTTTTCAAACTGTTTTATTGAGGTATAATTGACATAAAAAAGCTGTACATATTTAGTACATACAACTTGAGGGATTTGGAAATAAGTATACATCCATGAAATCATCATCACATCTTATGCCATTAACATATCCATTATCTCTAAAAGTTTCTATCTTGTACCATTTAAAAAGAGTTCATTCTTAATAAAAATATTGTTATGGTGAATTCATTGTCAATTAAATGTTTATTTTGTAAGTAGAAAAATTTAAACTACCAAAGAATTTCACTTTATTTCAACTTAAAAAAAGAATTATTAATGAATCTCAAATTGTCATTCTTTCTATTTTGAATCATTGATCAACACACATTTTTATGATTTTGCAGAGATTATTTTAAAATTATTTTTACTTTCTCAAAGAACTTTTTGTAAAAAAACCAAAAAGCTATATGTTGAAGCTCAAGTCTTGCAGAAAAGTAATTTTGTCAAATTAGAAAAGCAGTTGGTTTATAACATCAAATGACAGCTTGAACTGTAAGAAACTGTCTATGCTTAAACACTTGACCTTCAAAAATGGCAATGTCATATGGTTTCACCTAACACTTGTTATACTTTGAGGAATGAATGGTTGTTGGATTTTCCTAGCATATCCGCATAAGCTCTCTGAATCTTCTCAATGAACCATGAGTCCATTTCTCAAGGAAACAAAACATGTTTTATTAAACATGCCCTTGTTTAAAGAACACGCATTATATCACTCTAGGAAAAGTGCAGGAGCAAATGTACAATTTTTCTCAGATCTTCACCACATACAGAAAGTGCTAATTAGTGACAGTGCATAATTTGAACAATTGCTACTGACAAACTTCTACATAAGCCTATATTTCAAGGTTTGGAGAAGTTCCCTTGATTTGAAATTAAATCAATCCCATTCAAAGGCACTCAAAGTAATGAAAATTCCCATCAATTAATATAGAAATAGGTAGTCTAGTCAGGCACAGGTTATATCTCATTACCACTTAGTCCTTCTTTAGGGTCACGATGCCATTTATATTTCATTAAAATAACATACTTCTGCAGAAACTAGATTTTCATTATTTTAATAATGGTATTAACTTAAAAATATATATTAAACTAATAGAGATGCAAAGAAACTATGGTTAAAATGCATCTTCCTACTCTAGACTCAAATACAACTTCTATAGATATCATGTCATAATAATTCATAATATATTAAAGTTTATTTTTTCAAGGGTATTGTATAATGCAGAATAATGCACACAGTCTGTTTTCAATAAATATTTTGGAAAGGGATAAACAACAAAAGATTAAAGAAAGAGTACATGGGGGGCTTGGGTGGCTCAGTTGCTAAGCGTCTGCCTTCAGCTCAGGTCATGATCCCAGAGTCCTGGGATCTAACCCCACATCAGGATCCCTGTTCAGCGGCAAGCCTGCTTCTCCATCTCCCACTCCCCCTGCTTGTGTTCCCTTTCTCACTGTGCCTTTCTCTGTCAAATAAATAAATAAAAACCTTAAAAAAAAAAAAGCATAGCAATGAATGAAAAGATGTTTGAAATTTCCCAACCACTTTGCATTTAAGGAAACAATATTCACAGACAGTTGGCTACCATGTAGCCAAGGTACCTCATTTCCCATTAGTTATTTTTCACAATTCTACATTATGATATTTAATTTTAGGTATGATATCTTGAAAGCAATGACAAAGATCTACCAATTAACTGATGAATCTCCTTTCTCATAATACCCTTTAAACAGCATTGTATCAACATAAAGATAACAAAATACACTTCCTGAAAATAAAGTCAGTTACTTTTGTCATCAAAAACGATTCATAAAGGGGCGCCTGGATGGCTCAGGTCATGATCTTGACTCCTGGGATCTAGCCTGCCTTTGGCTCCACTCAGTGGAGAGTCTGTTTTGCCTTTTCCCTGTGTCCCTCCCTCCTTTCCCATGCTCTCTCTCTCTCTCTCAAATAAATAAAATCTTGAAAAAAAAAATAGTCCATCAAATTATGTATGTATGTCATAGCACTATACAAGATTTTTTAATGATATATGTATCTACTAAGAACTAGTGGCCTCAAATAAATAACACCTACATAGATTAAAAAGCATTAAGCTCTATTCTTTTGGAAAATAGGACAAAAATAAAAATAGAAAGATGTAAAAAGTTGTGCTTTAAAGTTGTTTTTTTTCTTAAAATATGTAAAGATTTTATTCCTTTTGGCATAACCAGAATAGGCTCCAAAATGAACGGAAGTGCAATTGCAATTCCAATTTGGTATAAGACCCAGCTTAGAAAGGGGCGTTAACTTTAAAATTATGGAGAAAACATCTGTGTGTGTATGGATAAAAGAACCTCGATTTTACATATGGTACCCTCCATGGAAACATTTCCCTCAAGTTCCTGTGTTTGCCAAAGGAGTTGATACGTTCTTGTTGGATTGTAAAGAACTGTGTTGTTGTCTTCTTTATTTTCATTTCTCTGTTATGACCTTATTCTCTTGGTGCTTTAAAACAGTCACCAAAATGTCAAAAGATCTATTAAATCTTTTCTTATTCCATCCAAAATGTTTTACCAGTGGGAGAGTGCCATGGGTACTAATTTTAACCCAATCTTTTGGAGAAAACCCTACAATGTCCCCTCGCAAAGCATAAATATTTGCACAGTGGGTTACCTACAAGACCTTCAGTTCCTTTGTGAACATGAGAGAAAACCAAATACTGAAATGTATCAAGACACCCAAACCAATATAACATATTTATTTTGTAGGAACGTGAAACCTCACTGTGTTTTTAAAATTATTTTGAGCCAGTTATCCAGCTGGAGATAAATAATATCAGAAGTCAAAAATACCCATCCCTAAATGAAATAAGAGGGAATCTTAAATAATGCTTTGTAATGATCAGTGTTTCCAAACTTGGTATTTCTGGGAGGAAATGAAATCAGAGCTCCACTTTTCCAGACATGGAGTCCAGGAACAGGGTTAGCACTAATACGCACAGACGAGGTAGACCTTCTTTCACAATCTGGACTCCATTTCTGCATCTCGTTATTTTCCCTGGAAATAGCATCCTTCATTAGAATCCCAGTCGGAAAAGAGGGCAGACAGTGCCTAGGAAGTTCCAAACACTGGCTCTGAGTATCAGAAACCTACCTCAAAAGCGCTTCCTGAGCGCTCTCAAACTGAGGTAATGTGTATCAATACAATCATAATAGCGGTTTCCTTTCTTTTGAAAAATGCCCTAATGCTTATATGTATTTTGCACTGTTAGCATTTTAATTAGTTAATATTATCTCACTATAGGAAAATACATTTTGACCTATTTATATATTTATAAAGCAGGTTCTATGCTCCCAGCTTAAACTTATGACCCTGAGATTGAGACCTGAGCAGAAATCAAGATTGGACCCTTAACCAACTAAGCCACCCAGGAGCCCCAGGAGCATACATTTGAAATAAGAGAAAATTATAAATATTCCCCACCACCTAGAAATACTGGCAGCATATTAACGTAGCCCGTTTTCATTTTGTCCCTTTGCTGGTTACACAGCAGAGCTCTTCCTGTATGTGGAAACCCCTTTTTCAAGCTTTCAGAGGCTGCTCTTCAACTTCATTCTTAATGGTGACAAAATATTCATACGAGTGCTTCATGATTTATAAAATTTATTTTGTGTTCAACTTATATCATTTATTATATTATTATTATATATATTATATATTTCAACTAATTATATATTTCAACTAATGAACATACTTATTCATAAGCCGGTGCCTAACTTTTTAATGCATAACTTCATACATAACTTCGTATTTTAACAAAAAACCTAAGAATTAAGAAAAAACACTGATTTTGATTTTCAAATGAGATATTGGATGTATTAAAAATTCTAACAAAATGGAAACACTAAATGATATTGAACTGACATTGGTTTTAATAACTCCTCAGCTAACAATGCCCCGGATACCCATTCTGTATTTATATTTAGAGAATATAATGTGGCAAAAGGCTCTGTAGTGGTGAGATTAACTACACTGACTCTAGCCAATTTGCCTGTGCTCAAGACTGTTGTGTCACATGTTAGATGTATAACCTCAGGCAAGTTACTTCGCCTTTCTATTTCTTTCCTCCTTTATAACATGGGGTGATGGTAAAAGTACACCCATTTCGCAGGGTAGCTGTATGGATTAGCAAGTTAATATCTGTAAGTTATTACAACAGTGTCTAGTGCATAGTAGATCACAGTGATGTTAACTATGGTGGTTAGAAAACGTGGATGAGGTTACTGAAGTTTTAGTCTAATCCTTCCAAGTTTTAGGATTTTAGTCTAATCCTTCCAAGTTTTCCTTTTCCTCATGTATACAGATTGCTGCTTACTCTATGTCTTTATGTCTTTCACGCTTACACAGTATCTACTAAAGCAGAACCAGAGAAGCATGTGCAGAGACCAGAGGAAATTGGAAGAATATCTTTCCAGGGAGAGGGGTAGCTGTTAGTCACTGAGTTGAGCAGATTGCTGGCTCAAGGTGGTTCTGTATCCCACCTCACACACTGGCTGGATTCACTGACCTTCCCATTCTTGCTCTGCTCTGTGCCTTGGGGAACCCTGGGCACCCAAGTCCTCACCGGGAGGTGGCCCCGTTTTGGACACCCTCTGCCACTACCTGAATTTTTCACTCATGCTTTCTAAATGTTCAAGGCTATGCCAGTTGTCACTGTAATTGCATGATTTAATAAAATGTAATAATCTGATAAAACGTTCACATGAAAGGAAAGGAAATTGATGTTTCCACAAATAAATTGACACATCTGGTGAGATTTGAAGAAGTTGGATCTTTAAAAATGGCAACAAAAAACTTCCACTGAATTAGGTATTTCAGAGGCAAACTTAAAAGATGTGGAAAAATCATAAATCCAAAAGGTTTTTATACACTCATGGATCTTCAAATGTCATCAAATTCTTCCTATTCTAAAGAATAGAAACATCGAATTGCAGAGTATGCACTATAGATTTTATCCAACTAGAAAGCCATCAGCATGATAAATCAGAAAAAAATTAGTTGCACTCTCCACCAAAAAAGATTGCACTTGTTATTTACTTGTTTGTTTGTTTTAGACTTTATTTTTAGAGCAGTTTTAAAGTTATAGCGAAATTGAGCAGGAAATATAAATTTCCCATATACCCCCCTATCCTGGTACATGTATTCCCTGCCACATGATCAATGTTCCACATACATTTTTTGAAACATTTGTCTTGACATAATGCTAGATTCATATGCACTGGGTATAAGAGCATACAGAGAGATCCCCTGTGCCTACCCATATGACCCCAGCTGTAACATCTTACACAATTACTGTAGATCACAACTTTCCGTAGATCAGGATTTTGACATTGATACAATCCACTGACCTGACTCAGATACTCATTTGTGGATGTGCACTTAGCTACATGCAATTTTATCACAAGTGTAGATTTCTGTGGTCAAACCTACAGTCAAGATATAGGAGGTTTCCATCGCAGAAGTCCTTCGTGCTGTACTATTTATCTTAACAAATATATGTGGGATGTCTGGGTGGTTCACTCAGGTAAGCATTTGACTTGGTTTCAGCTCAGGTAGATCATGACCTCAAGTTTGTGAGATCAAGCTCCATGTCAGGCTCCGAACTGGGCATGGAGCCTGCTCGGGATTCTCTCTCTTCCTCTCCCTCTGCCCTTCACCCCTCAAAACAAAACAAAACAGACAGACAAACAAACAAACAAACAAAAAAAACAAATATGTGAAACAGGAGCCAGGCAGGGTTCTATCAACTTTCAAAAAGTTAACTCATTAAATATTCTTTTTTCCCAATTTCACAGGAGGAAGATTAAGAGAAAGGGAAGTGAATACATTTCCCTAAGTTATACACCTGGTAAGTACCATGGTTCATTGTAAGATCTGAACCCACGACACCAGGATCCGCAGTCAGTGTTCCAGATTGTACATTGATACCACAGTTGATGAAAGAACTCATGTGTGTCTGTTTTGAGTGGAAAAAAAATACTTAATGTACATTTATGACTTTTCTGTGATTCACCATTTAAAAAAATATTTTATGTATTTATTTGGCAGAGAAAGAGAGAGAGAGAGCGAGAGAGCACAAGTAGGCAGAGAGGCAGGCAGAGAGATGGGGGAAGCAGGCTCCCCGCTGAGCAGAGAGTGGATGAGGGCCTTGATCCCAGGACTAAGATCATGACCTGAGGCAAAGGCAGAGGCTTAACCCACTGAGCCACCCAGGCGCCCCTGGTTCACCATTTTTATCATCCTTTTGAATTATTGCATCAAATACTGCCCTTGATGGTCTGATAAAAAGGTGGACTTACGTGGTTAGAACTTACATTTTCTTAATCTAGGCCCAATTGAAAAATACAAAATTATATCTCTTCATATAACAAAATCTAAAAAGCAATCTAATGTAAACTTAGAATTTCTCCCAGAATTATGAAATTGGGAGCTCCTGGGTGGCTCAGTGGGTTAAAGCCTCTGCCTTCGGCTCAGGTCATGATCTCATGGTCCTGGGATTGAGCCCCACATGGGGCTCTCGGCTCAGCAGGGAGCCTGCTTCCCACCTCTCTCTGCCTGCCTCTCTGCCTACTTGTGATCTCTGTCTGTCAAATAAATAAATAAAATCTTAAAAAAAATTATGAAATTGACTGCCAATATAAAATTATTCAAAAATCCAAGAAATCGAAAACCTTGACTAAATGATACTTGCTTTACTTTTCACGTATCACCAGAGCAGATGGGAGACACTCTCCTTTGTCCATAAGGAATGGGTTCCTTATTGCTTCCTCATCTAATAAGGAAGGTTTATTTAAGCATCTACTATGCACCAGAGATTTTCAAAGACAGTGTGATCTTAGTTCTTATCTTTACCCTAAAAGAGTCTCTGGGCCAGGGGGTATATAGTGATAAATGATAATGCCCTGGGGTAAATGCACCCCAAAAGTTTGTTGAAAAGAATTCTTCTTAGGGAGGTGAGGGGTCGTGATCAAGAAGTACTTCACGGGAGAGACTACAAAGTTGTTTACGACGCAGAAGTGGGGAGACTGCACATCTGGACGTGAAGTACTGACATTCACTGACGACTCAACATAAAATTGTAAAAAAGGAACATGGAAGGTGCACTGGCGAGTGGTTAAGACAGAGGGTCACAGTGGTACGAGAAAAACTACATTTTGCCATATGGGTCAGATGACATTAAGCAGAACAAGGAGCAGATACCAGAATTTCACCTGCAACTCCTGGAGCCACTGGTGTTGCCTCGCTGTTTGGCCAAACTTTGAATTCAATCCCTCGGGATCTACAGCATACACCGCTTGGGATACTGCCCTAAGTACCTGACACTGGTCATAAGGATAGGTTTCGATTAATATTTACCTGGTCTTGTATTCCACAATTTTTTACTTTCTAGATGTGTGAAATAGGCATAATACTGATTCCTAATGCTGTGTTTTAGAAAATATGGAAAATAATTGATTTTGTCTTGTAAGTTTGCTGTTAAATTTCAATAAAAATATATCTATAGATCTACATTAGATATAATGAAAAAAAATATATATATAAGGTTATAACTCCATATCATAGTGCCTGGCACATAGCAAGCACTCAGCTAAAGGCAGATATTACTGTTATCTGTAGCAAAACAGTAGCAATAGTTTACTGTTTTGTCCAAACTTCTAATATTTGTCATGCATTGCGGAAATTTTAGTGTGAATTCCATGTTCAGCTTTGTTCCATTGCTGGCCATGTCGTAAGGCAAAAGGATGTGTTCTTATCTAATTCAGAGAGTCACATGTGTGTGCTACTGTGAAGATGTTGTTTGATATAAGTTGGCTTTGCTGTGAACACAATCCTGAGACACGGCTAGGTCAAAGGGACATCAAGCCTTGTGTTCTTGCACAGACAGAAAGATGTCTAACAACTTTCTGTGTGACAGCAAGAGAGCTCAGGGAGGAGTGTCTCTCAACAAGCAAGATTCCTGAAGTATAACACTGAATAAATAATAATACTGCAATATATGTCGATGGGATCATTTGTTCAATTTACATATGTTATTAAGTCCCTACTCTGTATCAAACACTGATGAATGCACAAAATAAGTATGATTCCTGTTACAGTTCAGTGAAGGAGATAAACATAAAGAAATCAAGGAAAAGATAAATACATAATTTCTGATTTTCACAAGGCTATAAATTAAAAGAGAAAGAGAGAACTTGGAGCAGGAATTAAGGAGAACATCTAATTTAGTTTCAAGAGTCAGTAAAGGTCTCTCTGAGAAAGTGATAGTTTAAGTAACTACATCAATAATCGGGTGAGTGTCATGGTGTGTGCTAGATCCTTGAAGTGTTCCATTTTAGAACACATACTAAAACACAGAATGCTTTTATCTTCTTTTAAAATTCTTCCACTTCATTCATTTTATAGTCGGAATTTTTTTTTTTTTTAGACGAGAGGGTCCTAAATATCCCACCTGTATTTGGGGGGCTCAGTTGAAAATTCTGAAACTAGAATCTGTTCTTTCTTCCGATCTATACTTCATTCCATAGATACACTTTCCTTTAATGAGTCCCATTATTGTAAGAAGTTCCATAAATTTTTAAGAAACAAATCAAAAGGAAGTCGCACATTTGGAAGAACATACGCATTTTCACTCTGTGAAAGATAAACGCAGTGTGTCTTCCTTTGATCAGAGAGGAGCCTCTGAAGAATTAATTCTACAGTAGACACAGAGGGATAATTCGTTCAGCATCTTTGAATTTCATTCTGACTTATAACATGATTCATGTTCCTCTGATATTTTAAAGATCACTTGTCATTACGGTTTTCTAATTTGTCATTTGATAGACTCAAACAGCCCTAAACAAGCATCTCTGATTCAAAAGAATGATTCTTTAATTTCAGACCCCCCCTCTACTTCCTGTCAATGTAGCAGGGTCCCAGCTGATCTCAAACCAAGATTCTGTTTGAATATCTGTGAAACTGGTAGGCTGTTCATCACTCTGGCACATATTTTCATGAGATGCTCAAAAGCTTTTAGGGGTGTTCTTAGGATTTGAGGGAGATCCCAAAGGGAGACAAGTGCAAGAACCGAGATATGCAGAGTAGGTGAGGGGAGCAGAGGGAAAGTCAGAGATGGAGAGAAAACAGTGAAAAAATGGAATTGTTGCTGAGTGGCCACCACGATAGATGACTTTTGAGAGCCTTCTGTCATGAGAGTTCCTGTGTTAGGGCTCTCCAGAGAAATGGCTCACACAATTTTGGAGACTGAGAAGTTTCATGAACTGCTTTCTGCAAGGAAGAGACCCAGGGAAGCCAGTCCATAAAATTCAGTCCAAGTCCAAAGGTCTGAGAACCAGACAAGTCAATGCTTTGAGTCCTATTCTAAGAACTATAGAAAATGAGATGAGATGTCACAATTCAATCAAGCAGATAGAAAGTAAAGAAAAGGAATAAAATCCTCCTTCCTCTGCCTTGTGTTCTATTCAGGCCCTCAATGGATTAGATGACTCCCCCCCACGGTGGGGAGGGCACTCTCCTGAGACTACCAATTCAAGCACTAATCTAATCCAGAAACACTTTCACAAGCACAACCAGGAAAAAATGTTAATTTGGGGATCTCATGGCCAATCAAGATGACACATAAAATTAACCACAGTGCCATTAGATCAGAAGCTAAGAAGTTATTTTATTTATTTTTTAAAAAGATTTATTTATTTTGAGAAAGAGAGATTGTGAGAGAGAATGAGAGATGGGGAGGGGCAGAGAGAGAGAATCTTCAAGCAGACTCTCTGCCAAGCATGGAACCCCAGGTAGGGCTTGATCTCACAACCCATGAGATCATAACCTTAGCTAAAGCCAAGACTTGGATGCTTAACCAACTGAGCCACCCAGGTGCTCCAGAAGCTAAGAAGTTATTTTAATAATAACTTCAACAACAACAACAACAACAACAACAACAACAACAAAAAACCTTTTCAGAATCTATTACAGTTGGGACTGTAAGGACAAGTGAGACGCAAATTTGAGTTGGGCTCAGTGCTTCCTTCCTCCACCCGAGACACCTTGCTATTATGATCCATGAATTTGGATAATCTGAGGACTCAGAAATTCTTAAGAGAGACAGAGTAAGATATCTCAGTGAAGCAACTATAGCAAATGAAATTGTGCAGAAATTTTTGGAAAACACATAGAAATATTGCCAGCAACTTCAGAGAAGACTATGTGAAACCACCAAGGGTCCCTGCTGCAGAGTTCCTGAAGTTATAAAAGATAGGTTCTGAAGTCCTATGAATTAGCACATCAATGCTTATATAAGCATACCCCTCATATGCACAAACACATTCTCATTGATTTGCGTCATTGTGATACCAAACTACATCGTTACACCCAAGAGTAAATAAAGAACAAAGAGAAACATTTCAATAAGTTATTAATGAATCAAAACGAAAACTAGTCAGTTGACTCACTGCAATGTTCACTTTTCAAATAATTTGACTTGTTATAGATGTAATCATTGTTTACAAAACTGTGACAGTGGAGTAATCTCTCCATGAACTTTTTAAATGTTCACAATTTTGAGTTTTAAATTTTTTATTAAGTTATGAAAAAATGGCCTTCGTACTGTATTTATAATTTAAAGAGTTAGGATTTCATCTTTGTACTCTATTTCACTCATATCTTATTAAAGCCACAAATTTGAAAACCACTAATTATTTAAGAGACATCTTTAGACTACTTACACTTTTAATTTCCCTGAAATAATTAGATTGACTTATTTTACCACCTTTCTATTCAAAAGTCTGACTTAGTCTTTGTCACACAACCAGAAATCAAGTACTCATCACCTAGTAGCACATATGTAAAAAACAAACAAAACAAAACAAAATCCCCCAAACCCAAGTGGGTTCTGCATTTTTCTGTATTTTTCAACCTCCAGAATCTTGACAGTCCTCCATCAAGTGGTAGAAACTATGTCTCCTCCCCTTGAATCTGGGGAGTCTTTGTGATTGCTATAACTAATAGAATAAGAAAGAAGTGATGAAATCAAGCCCAAAAAAATGAGATAGAGCTTTTCTCTGGATTTCTTTCTTTTTTTTTTTTTTTTTCATTGTGAAGTTCAGGATCAACAAAGAAACCCAGGTAAACAAACAATCAAGCAAGCAAACAAAAAACTGAAGACTCAGTTCTCAGCTTTAGGTCTCAGTTAACAGCCTCGCAAAAGTTGCCAGCCATGTGAGAAACGGACTATGTTGGACATGGCTGCTCCACACTTTAGAGGAGTTGTCCCAGCTAAAGTTCTATAATGTACCACCAAGCCCTGGCCAGATTATAAATTCATAAATAGAATAACTGGCAGTTGTTTTTAAGATCTTTAGCTTTGGAGTAATTTATTTTGAAGCAATAAATCACCACTATTATCAAATGTTAAAGGAATGTAAGTTTCAAAAATTGATAAACAAGGCAAAATGAGGATTGTAAATTCTTTAACTGCTATGTTGGAGCATTGTATAACAGGTCTTCAAGAAGATTATTTAATTTTCTAGCTGATGAACTTCAGTTTGGCTTATTATGCACACTTAAGACACAGTTTCTATACTGTTATGTGTCAGCTTGTATATTTTTTCTCCAGTAGAGATGCAAATGATTTCTGTCCTGTAGCGAGAAAAACCACAGAAGTTACACTCTTATTGCCCTATAGGGCATTAACCAGTTTTTGATCTACTAACAAATTCCTTTCTGTATTCTTTAGCTCTTCGAATATTGATACTCAGTCCCTTAAGGTGTCTTTGAGTCAGAATTACCATCCTATTTACTACTTCACTAATGAGCTAAGAAAATCTTTGGTATGTGTGTATGTTAGAATGATAGCCATGTCTTTAACTGTTTTGAAAAAAAAAAAATAACATGTGTAAGCTAAATATAGTTTTAATTGAAGGGAGCTGGTGATATTAGTGAAAATAGTGGAGTAGGGACCTCTAAAAATTCTCTCCAATATTATCATTACAGGAAACAGCAATAGGAAAACTGGCAAAAATGGCCAGAATCAACATTTGGAACTCTTTTTTTTAAATTTATTTATTTATCAGAGAGAGAGGGAGAGAGAGCGAGCACAGGCGGACAGAATGGCAGGCAGAGGCAGAGGGAGAAGCGGGCTCCTTGCTTTGTGGGACTCCCAGGACGCTGGGATCATGACCTGAGCCAAAGGCAGCCGCTCAACCAACTGAGCCACCCAGGCGTCCCAACATTTGGAACTCTTGATAGTAATAAAATGCCTACAGCAATCTGAGGAGTATGCATTCAAGTAAAACAACTGGATTTTAGTAAGAACAATAAGCCTCATGATATTTTTATTAATGCTATGTCCCTCCTCCTCTCTTCAGGGTTCAGTAGCCTTGAAAACCAACCGGTATAATCATGGTCAAAGCAAGTTGCCTGTCAGCCACAAGTAGGGGAAAAACAAGGTGGGAACTCCTTCAAAACCTCATTTCAAGAAAAGTATTATTATTTAACCCATCCGGGGGCTCCCCAAAGACTCCACTTGAAAGAATGTTTTCTCTGACTTGACTCATAGCTTACCCAGTACAAAAGCCTTTTCCCTAGGGACATTTGTCAAAAACAATTACTGGCAATTGTTTATTTCCAGCTGCCCAAGGCAATAGATCTTGGAGTTGAGGAAGGCAATAGGCTAATAATAGGCTTAAAAAGAAAAACCCAGGAATGATATTCCATAAGGGCTTTGAAAAACTGACATATTACCGAGAATCTAGAAGACCACAAGCATGCGTCGATCTGTACACATGACAGAAAGACTTGAAAAGGTGCTACTCTCTCATCTCTGGCTGACCTTGAGCCTCAGTGAAAGCCAAACCTGAAACAGAGCTGTCAACTGTCTGGTTGGGTGTTGAAGCCACAGCCATGATGCACTGGGAAAACTTGGAGATAAATGGTTCCAAGCATGTAAAGAGATATGTGACCAATGATTAACTGACCACTAAGTCAACCAGAGGTTTCGTGGCCAAACATGAGAAAAAAACATACACTTTATGGTTAATTCAGTAAAGTCACTAAGCAAACAAATACCTTTATCACAAACAACAAACCCTGGGAATGAGAAAGATCTGGTTTTCAGAGATGTCACATGATTATGTTATTTAAAATGTCAAATTTCAACAAAAAAATTATGAGGTCTGTAAAGAAATAAGGAAGTATGCCTATACACCAGAATAAAAGCAATTAATAAAATTCTG
Organism: Mustela nivalis; assembly: GCF_964662115.1. Taxonomy (NCBI): domain Eukaryota; kingdom Metazoa; phylum Chordata; class Mammalia; order Carnivora; family Mustelidae; genus Mustela; species Mustela nivalis. The sequence continues at coordinate 81,853,182 of NC_139034.1, read as the reverse complement.
TCTGTTAAAACCCAAACACTGGGTGTATACCAGATAGACTTTCAATCAGCTATTTTAAATATGTCCCAAGAACTAAAAGAAATTCTCTCCAAAGAAAGAAAAGACAAAGTGAGCCGTTTGTCTCACCCAATAGGGAATACCAACAAAGAGATATAAATTATGAAAAAAACCCTGAGAAATTCTGTAGTTAAAATATTCAATTTTTAAAAAAAAAATTTTTAATATTTTATTTATTTATTTGACAGACAGAGATCACAAGTAGGCCAAGAGGCAGGCAGAGAGAGAGGAGGAACCAGGCTCCCCGCTGAGCAGAGAGCCTGAAGCGGGGCTCGATCCCAGGACCCTGAGATCATGACCTGAGCCGAAAGCAGAGGCTTTAACCCACTGAGCCACCCAGGCGCCTCTCAATATTTTTTTTTAAAAAATCAATAATTATAGAGAAAAATATAGTAGAGATGTTCCACAGCAGATTTGAGCCAGTATAAAATTAATCCATACTGAAGATTGGTCAACTGAAGTTATTTAATCAGAACAGAAAGTAAAAAGAATGACATAAAATGGACAGAATTTCAGAGATCAGTGGACATCATCAGGTGGTCTATATACTACAGTTTATGTCTGCGAATTTGCTGTTATACTCATAATGGAAGTCTAAAAGGGAAAGGAGAAAGAGAAAGTGACAGAATATTTGAAGAAATAATGATCAACAATTTTGAAGAAAATTAGTGATCTCTAATCCTAGCAGCTCAACAAATTCGAAGCAGGAAAACTCAAGGGGATTCGCAGCTAGACACATCCTATCCGAACTGTGAAAAGACAAAGACAAAAAGAGCAAGCCTTACTCATATACAAAAGAACCTTAATAAGCTTACTAGCTAATGACTCATCGGAACCATGAAGGCCAGCAGGTAGTGGGGCGATATTTTCAAATTAATGAAAGAAATACACTGTCAAAGAAAAATTCAATACACAGCAAAATTATTCTCCAAAAAATGAGAAATTAGTAAACAACAAATGCCCAGATACAACTGAGAAATATAAGAAATATGAAAGGGAGTCTTTCTGACCTAAGGAAATTGACACTGGACAGTAATTCAAACACATAAGAAGTAATAAAAGGCACCATTAATTGTAACTACATAGATAAATATAAAACATATAAAAAAGCATATAAAAAACTGATATGAATGTATTTTCTATTCATAACTTTTTTCTCCTACTTTATTTAAAAAAACAATTGCGTAAGATAATAATTATGAATTTGTGTTGATGGACACAATGATAAACATGTAATTTCTATGATAATAATAGCACAAATAAAAGGTCAAGGCACAGAGTAATATAGGAGAAAAGTTTTTTATATACTATTAAAATTAAGTTGTTATCCATTCAAACTAGATTATTATAAATTAAAAAGTTTGCTATATCTCCATGACAATCACTAAGAAAGTAACTCCAAAATATAGCAAAATAAATGACAATGGAATTATAATAGCACATGAGAAAATGTTTACTTAACATAAGAGAATACAACAATAGAGCAATAGATGAACAAGGGACATAATAGCAAAAAGAGATAAAAATCTTTTTTTATCAGAAATTAAAAGTGTAAATGGTCTAAAAATTCAAACCACTCCAAATCCCCTCGAAACGTCAAAATTATGCAGACAATATATGGTTGAGTATTCTGAGGATTTTGATTTAGTTTTGAAATTTTACTGGCTAATTACATTATGGGTGTTATAAATTCTTAGGCAATTGCACACTATCTTTAAAAACATGGCACAAAGCTTATTATGCAGATACAACAGATGGATATTTTGTTAGTCTAGAATTGATATTATGGTCTTTCTCTCTTCTTTATCACTTTTGAGATAAACTCCAGGCTATAAAGTATATGGAGAAAAAAGAGGAGAAGGAAAAAATAAAGAAGGAAAAGAAAATTTTATTCTTTCAACAAAGAATAAACCTAAAAAAGATGATCATTTTCCCATCATCAGGATTCCGTTTTGGTAAACTTATATGTTTAATGTACATAGTAATTTAAGCAGTTTGCTCTAAGACATATTTGAAGGTAAAGCATCAATATAAAATTTTGATGACTTAGATGGACTTTCACAGAGACTTCAATGATGAAGAATTGAAAATTACAAACAAAGTTTTATAAGAGTGTTATGAGGGACACCTGGGTGACCAATCAGTTAAGGGGCTGACTTCAGCTTAGGTCATGATCACAGGGTCCTGAGATATAGCCCTGATTCACAGCAGACTTGCACTCAGCAGGGAGTCTCCCTCTCCTTCTGCCCCTCCCCCTGCTTATGCTCTCTCCCTTTCTCTTTCAAATAAATAAATAGAATTTTTTAAAGAGAGTGTTATGAGTGGCATAACAAATATGAACAAGCTTTCTCCCACTACCAGTTGATAACCATTGATCTTCAAATCTCAGCTTGGCAAGGAACATCTGGGGGAATGTTAAACACGGAAATTTCCAAGGCTTCCCAGTAGAGATGCTATTTTTAACCAAATTCGGTTGAATTACGGTATCAAGATGGGCTCTGCTTGTCTGCATTTTTTAAGCAAAGATCTAAAGGCATTCCTGAAGCCTGGGGTTAGCCAATTGTACTTTGAGAAATATAGCCATGGCACTATTTTTATTTACTTTGAATTCTGATCACATAGACATTGTGTTTGGGCTGGTTACATATTTAAGAAAAATTGAAACTGTTCTTAACTTGAACGTTTTAAGATGTTGAATTGATTATTTGAGAGGAAATTAACTGACACTGTGAAAATAATTATAATCAACTTATTACGGTTAACTTTGGTGTACATTTTTATAAGAACTAATATAAACATGTAATGCCAAGTTAATATTTTAATTAGATATTACATATTTGTTATATAATACATATTTTATATGTTTGACAGAGTACTGTGCACCAGTTATGCACAGTATATGGGAGGATAGCAAGGATTATCACCATGCTAACCACCAGCAATAGAAGTCAAACACCTCTGTCCATAGTACCTTGAAATCAAAGTCACAAATATTAACCTTCTACCTCTTCCCATTGCTTAAAGAAGTGGTGGAAAAGCAACTTGGCTCTGTGTCCCTGCAACGCTTTATAAACTAAAACAACATGGCCCTGCACTCTCAGTAAATAAAACTTTGAACAATATTTGTATGTGTAGCTCTACATTTTAAGTATGTTACCACCAAATGCCATCTATTAGTAATAATTAATTCTTTCAACATTAGGTAAGTATTTAAGTAGAATGTCTAATATTTTCTTCCTGTGTGCCAATGAATTTCCTTGAACATGTACCCCAGTGCAGGGACCCCTGGTTTCGAGAAACCCTCCATTGCTTGTTGGCTATTGTTATGGCTGCATGTGAGTAAAATTTTCTCATCCTATGTGAGTTGACCGATAAATATTCTATTACTTTAAAATAATGAATTCCCGATCTACATGGAGAATGTCATGAGTATGGTATGAAACGAATTAGTTCACATTCTTTCTCCTATTCTATCTTTCTACCTAGAAAGACTTTTAATTGTACAGATGATGTTACCAGATGTGATGTTTCAATGGCATCAGGCATTCCTACCAGCACCCAAATGCAATCTCAATAAGTGTACGAAAACGTCACTGGTGAAAAGAAAAAGAAAAAGAAAAGAAAAAGAAAAAGAAAAAAGACTCTTCCTACAAGCTAGTAGTCCTTCTCCTGGCCAAAGCAATCCTGATGTTTCACTTACAATGCCACCAAATTAGATTTGCCCTAATCCCGCCAATTTTTGAGTGTCTAGAGCTTCCTTTGAATGGTTCTTCCAGTATATGTAAAGTTTTGCTAATTTAAATTATAGATGCATGCAAATTGTCCATAGGAACTAGAACTTATTTTTCCTCTTCCGAATATATTTTTTGTGTTTCATGGCTGGGCTTTGTAAGATTACTATAGAAATTGAGGCAACTTCTCAGACTTGTATAATGGATAATATTTTGTATTTATTTCAACAGCACTGCCTTTCAACTGCTATAATTTTAATCCCATCTAAAAGCAACAATCAAAAACGATGTGAGCTGAAAAAGAAAATAAATAGTTTAAACCCTCGGTTGTGGCGTAGATGTCTTTTTGCAATTCAACTGCGCAAATTTGTCATCTAATCTTTTCTAAAACACTCAGCAGGAACTTGAGGAGGGCCCATCAGATGCAATCACTGCATGATCAAATGTGGGGAAAAGGGAGCTTTGTATTTTCAAACAGGAAGTAGAATTTAAAAAATAACCTGTGATCGAAGGTTTATTATCTTTCATTGGACCTCAGACTCTGGTTTCTCTTATGAAGTCTTTTGCTGTTAAAATTCCAGAGGCTTGTTTGACTAACAGTCACTAAATTGTAGGAATTAGTAAGTAGAGTGTTCGGAGTAATTTAAATATTTTTCCAAAGGTCAAAAATTTGTAAAATTTAGAAAATAGCATTCTAACTTTAAGTATTGCATGAAGACAATCTTATTCAAAGGTTGTTGTACATTGTTAATAATTTAATGTTTATGCATGACCATAACCATACTGCAGTGAAAATGGGAGCGTATTTTCTGTATATTCCTCTATCCTATCCTACCTTCCTTCCTCTTTCTTTCTTCCTCTCTCTTTCTCTCTTCTCTCTCCTATCTATCTACCTAGCTATCATCAATCATCTATCTTATTAACTATCCATCTATGTATCTATATCATCTGGCTTATTATATGAGACTCAAACAGGTCATAACACAGACCATTTTATAACCTGAATTTTGTCAGTTAACTATAAAACATGCTGTTATTTCTATTTCCACAAACATTCACGGTCATGGCTAAGAATAGAGTATTATATTGATGACTGTGAAATGTATTTCATTATGTGGATGTTGGAGCAGACCCTATGGATTGCATTCCTGATCAGAATTGTTCTTCTCTCTGACAAGTTCCCAAATCTGTGTAGGTATCCACTCATTGTCTGCAGAACTTGGGGAAAGTTTGGACTACTCCTTTCTCCAGAAAGTAGTTCTGAAGGACTGAAAGGTATTAATATGACCCATTCCCCTCTATAGAGAGTTTTTGAGATGCAAATGTGACATAACTCTGGTAAATGTGATGTAACACATGGTACTTCGATTTAAATATACTACAATTACTATGTGTTACCATCGTGAATACTAGTATATCCAGGAAATAGTTCTAGCAAGTCCTACCTAGATAATCCAAAGAAATTTCCAAAATAATTCCATTTACTCTTTGGAGGTCATGATTTCAAAGTACTATCTGACACATTTTCAACTTTTGAAATCCAATTATATTTTAGATTTCCATAATCCACATTATTGTTCAGTTAATTACTTTTAGAGAGTATGGATTTATGGAACATTACAATGCTGAATATTAATATTTATCCAAATGTCTCAGAGATATGGACATCCTGCTCTAGGTTTGTTTATATCTGAAGTTGCCTGAGTTCCCTGAAAATCACTTGCCATTTAACACCTCAACCTCAATTCTGGAGACCCCTAGATTTTCACAGTGTATTGGACTTACACTGTTGAGTAAGCATAATTTAAAATATTTATATGATAGTTTTGTTCTAAGTATCACAATTGTAGATTTATTTTTTAGTGATTAAAGAACATTTATGATTTTTTTTCACATGTCCAACGAAACCAGTTTTATCTGCTATTGTGAGGAAAGAAGACTATTTGCAATTTTTAAAAATAGGGCTTTTGCTTTTTACTAACTTATTTATTCAAAAACCAGACTAAAAATTTTTGTTCTCACAGTGAGTTGCTTAAGAATACCCTGGGGATGATTTAAACAGTTAGATACAACGAATAGTTTTGTAGACACACAAAATACAAGAAAGACAGGTGATACAAAATATCAAAGTGATTCAAATACAGATCTTTCCATTTGCAAGCCTTGCTTTTCAAGGGAGGACTGAGACGAAAGTTCTGTAAATTCAGGAGGAAAATCAGAGATGTAGAATTATCAGCTGCGTGTTTGTTTTGTCCAAACACATCCTATCAGTGCATGGGACTGTATAATTGATTGAGGGGTGTGTGGGGGGGGGGGAGTAAAGTAAGACTAATGAATATATCGTTTCATTTTTATGTCTAAAAATGGCTCCATCTCAAGTGAATTCAAGGACAGAGAAAGCGGTCTCCCTACTCCATTTGGTTCATCCATCATGAATGTAAACAGGGTTGGTTCTAGTCACCAAGCATGAGCCTTTTATTTTGAATTTAGTATGTGGCAGGGGTTCTTTTTCTCTCCAGAAATGGGATGCTAAATATTGACCATTTAAAATCTAATAAAATGCTAAATAGAAAAGATTAATAAATCAAACGCATTAACATTGCAAATCCCTTTGAATTTTGCAGGTTGCCATCCTAGCACTGATTTTATTTGACTCCATGGTACCATTATGCTCGCTGCCGCTCTAAATTTAGCTCATTGAATGCCTGACGAAATGTCATGTGCCTCGAGTCCATTATAAGCACATCAACTCTTCCATCTGCGGTGTGCAAGTTTAGACAGTTTTTCTTTGAGAGAACTGGTAATGGGCTTTAGCATTTGATAACTTGCGAACTATTTCACCTAGGACAAGGCTCTCCTAGTAAAAACAGCTGCATTCCCTTTTCTAATTTAACGATTACAGCAAACTCAAATAAAGCCCTACAAGTAATGCCACTTTTTTCTTATATATTTATAGGTACCCAAGGTACCTAGTCCATTTAGTCAAATAAAACAAAGACATGAAACTGATGTTATTTATTTAAAAAATAAAAACAACTCTAACAATAATAATAATAATAACAACAACAATAACAATAATGTTTCTTTAAGGAACACTCAGGCTAAACTGAAGCCACGAGGCCATTAAACCTCCAGCCATGACTTCCCTTTCACAATTGTGGGGACTGGAGCTGAAGGAAGTCAATGATTTTTTTTTTTTTTCCCCCCAAGAGTCAAGGGGTTAATCAAAGCAGAGTCAGATTTGGGGCCTGAAGTAACTAGTTTCAAAGACATTTTGCTACTTGACCATCCTAATAGAAACACGCATTTAACCATTCCCTTCTGCTCTCACAATTGGAGTTGCCATCAGCTATAGCCTGTAATTTAGATGGCGAGGATCGGAATCCGTTGGAGGTAGGACTACCTGCTCGGAGAAACCGCCTTGGTGTGTCCAGCACCTTGAACCTCACGTGGTAACTTCCCATAGTAGGGCCGCATGGTATTCAGCAAAATGCTTTCCTGGCGCTGCATGAAGAGTGGAAGTAAGGAGACAGACAGACGCTGACCTACCGCCTCGCCCTCAGTTACTTCTGGTGGAAGCAGTTTCCCAGAGGAAAATTAGTTCCTTATTTATGCTACCAATATTTAAAATAATGAAATGTGTTCAACCACCTACTAATTAAGCCTAGCTTTATAATCAATGCAAGTTCCATGTTATGAGGCAGTAACTCGAAAAATCATACAACTAATTATAATTAAATTACAGTTTCAGTCTTTGGCTTCCAATTCCTTTGCATTTTAAGACCATGTGTTTTCCTAGATATAAATATCTGGAATGCATACTCCAAGTTTTTCTTCCTCGTTTCTTAACAGAATAAACCTGAATGATGTGGCAATCAGTCTATGTCCTCAGGCTGCGGTGTTTCTTATCTTCCTCTTGCATATTAAGTTGTTTTTTGTTGTTGTTGTTGTTTTCTGTAGGGCAGAGAGGGCAAGGGGGAGAGGAGGTCTGGGCATATTTAGGCTATGGCAGCTGTTGCTAACTCCAGCATTGCAAAAGGGGAGCAAGCTTTCCCAGAATCCAGCCCACCCCTCCCCCCATCTTCCCTGGGAGCGCGCAGTGTAGAGTCTGCAAGAAGTGCAAACCTTCCTCGGTCTGAAGCCTTCAAGAACTTCATCCTCTCTCAGTTGCCCATCGTTGGCCTTTTGAAATGAACGATAAATTTCCAGTAGAATCTTGCCAGCTGTTGTGTGTTCTGGGGCATCCTTCCTAGGTCCCCAAATGCTCTGAATCTGTTTGTTCCTGCATGGGTATGTCTCTCGCCAGATTTGGGGATTTTTGATTTTCCCTAAGATTTCAGTTCTTTTAGGGCTTGAAGGAAAGTTGCTAACTTAGAGTCTGGCCTCCATTTTCCTAGCTGTAAAGGGAACAGCAGTCCTCCCCTGTTCTTCACATACTCAAGCGTCTGTGGCAGGCACAGGCTCACAATCGCAATGTAGTGTTTTCAGAGCAACAGCAGGCTTAATATGAAGAGGGCGCGGAGGAGGGGCATGCGCCTGGTCTCTAGCAGTATGGGAAAACTCTCTTTAGGAGTTTATTTTAAAGAAGCAAACTTGGGGTTCCAGGGAGAAAGGGAATTCGCAGGGAGAAGGTAGAGTATGGGAGATCTGCACGTGAAAGCAGCATTTTGTGATAGAAGGAGCCATAAACAGACAGGGATTGTGACAGCTTAAATTCTGAGGAAAGAAGTGCCAAAAAGTAATGCTAAAAAGGGAAAGAGAGTCTCAGATACTATTTGCCATTTTGAGAAGCGTAGACCGTGTTGTCTTGATCATGACAAGTTGTGGAAGTAAGGAATGTGGAAGCTTTACAGTTTACAGAATTTTTTTTTTTAATAGAAAGAAGGTGCACGTAAGCAGGGCAAGGGAGAGACAGAAGGAGGAGAGAATCTTCAGCAGGTTCCACATCAGCACAGAAGCTGAGTGGGGAAAATCTCAGGACCCAGAGATTGTGGCTGGAGCTGAAATCAAGAGTCAGACCCTTCACCAGTGGAGTCACCCGGGACCCCCTTAGTTTACATGAGTGTACACCTTGAGTGTACCTTAGTACACCTTGAGTGTACAGGCAAATGGCAGATTAGAGAGACTTCTTAATGAATGCAGGATGGTCCTTCAGCATTTTATAACAAAGCACAGAAACAAGAGAAGAGAGTATGTTACAGCTAACATTAATGAGGATAGAGAATAAGAGTGTAGTTTTTGAAACTTAGGAATTATCCTAAAATTTAGAAAATTGACTAAATGGAGTGGATATGGTGGTAAATACCTCCAGGTACTTCCCCGTATATAGAATACACAGAGAAAGAGAAGCAGGTTTATTCAAGAAGTGGATGAGTTTGGGTCCTGACCATAGGAAACTTGAGATCTTTATAGAACATCCAGAGCTACGCTCGGCACACAGTTGAGTGCATGACCCAGGCCACAAATGAGCTGCCTGGGCTCGAGGACAGAGTCTCGGCAGTCTTCAGCACGAATGGTGGTCTGACTCCTGTAACCAGGTGGGATGATCTAGGGATGGTAGAAGGGAGGGGAGGGTCGAAACCTGGGGACTCCAACCTGTGAGTTCCAGAAGGATCAGAGGAGGAGCTCAGAACTAGCCTGGAATAAACAGTTAGAAAGCTTTAAACATTACTGGAGCACTACAGCGGACACCAAAGGAACAGAACTTTATAGTAGGGTTTACAAAAAAGAAGAGAGCTCTATTGAGCAAGGGATGGACTGGGGGAAAAAAAAAAAGAAGGAGAAGATGAAGAACAAGAACAAGAACAAGAAGAACAAGAAGAAGTGGGGGGAAGGAGAAGAAGAAGAAACGGAGGAGGAGGAGGGAAAAGAAAATGTAAAAGGCATTGCATCAAACAATTAGGAGGTCAAGTTAGAAAAGGCAGCTTCAGGAGCACGGTGCAGGCAGGAGGCAAATTCCTAAGTATGGGAGATATGCCAGACAGCGGGCAAGTGAGGACAGATTATTTTTATGGGGAATTTAGAATAAGATAATGAAACTCGAAGAGACACTCTCTTGCTCTCAGGGAACATTGCAAATGATGATGTCATGAAGAATCCAGTTGGACGTGCCAAGACTAAAACACCATTAGCGTGCACGTGCATAAAATTCCAACCAGCATCAGAGTCTTGGATTAACCTGAAAAGCCAAGCAATGTCTCTACCCTGTCCTTTGTCTCTTTCCATAAGTCTCTTCTTAACATTCACTTTTCTTCTCTGCCCTCCTTACTGCTTTCTCTCAATTCTCCTGCTCTTTCTATGCCATCATGTTCATGATTGGTTTTCTTTTTTCCAATTAAATTAATATAAAATTTATATTTGTTTAAAATAATATTCTAAAAGCATGAGGGAGTCAAGGCAAAGAGAACACTCAGTTGTGGGGGTCGATTAATAAGAAAGTTAATCACAGGGCACCTGGGTAGTTCAGTTGATAAGCATTTGCCTTGGGTTCAGTCATGATCTCAGGATCCTGAGATTGAGCCCCACGTCACATCCTGCTCCCTGCTCATTGGGAGTCTGCTTCTCCCTCTCCTTCTGCCCCTCCCCCTGCTGGTGTTGGCTCTCTTTCTCCCTCTCTGTCTCTCTCTCAAATAAATATATATATATATATTTTTTTTTTTAAGTCAATCACTAATTGACCTCAGGAGTTAGGAAAGTGCTCTTTGAGGTCAGATGGCAGATATCAGCGATGTGTACCTTTGCCTTTCTCTGGGAACTGTTGGATTTGATAAACTATCACCTTTTATTCCCCAAAGCTTGGTGTGCAAGCCTCCAACACTCAATCTTTACATAATATATACTATTCCAGGAAGGAAAGGAAACAGAAACATGCCATACTCTGTAAAATTCCTGTGATAGCCTTCTCTATCCAGAAGGTAGCCATGCTTAGTATCTTAACGTTTCTGTTAGAGTCAGAAGGGAAATATACACATCCTTTCTTCTCAAGCCTCAATCTGAGAAAAAATCTGTACATAGATTTTTTTTTTAATGTTCACCATAATCTCCCATAAGAGAGATTATGAACAAAGCAGAGCCCTGCACTTTCTGGAAATACTTTGCCGCTAGAACTTGTCTAGAGACTTATCTCTGTCTTTCTCTAACCTTGTGTCTTTGAGTGAGTCTAGAATATAACCAGGAGTCAGACAGCATGTGCACCTACAGATGAGCCAGAAGTGAGAATCAGGTGGACAGTTGCCCAGTCCAGGCTTGGCATTGCCTCTGTGCCACTTCATACCCAACACAGACAGGTCCTCTCCACTGAAACTGAACACCTGCTCACATTTGCCACAGGCATGATATGAACGTGATAGAGGCAGGCAGAGTGGAATATCCCCTAAAGAATTTATTTTACTATGTTGCTTCTTTTCTAATTTTTTTTCCTTTGGCCAACATATGCTCATTTCTACTTAGAGCATCATTTATGGGCATCATTTATTCACTTATGGGTCTTTGCATGGTAATATGTTATCCATAAACCAAGAAATGTTTTAAAATACTAAAAAATGTAAGAAAATGTATGAAAGAGATCTAGAGGTATAGAGGTATTTGGTTTACACCCATTCTTTGGTTCACAACAATTTCTACTTGCTACAAATTAATAATGATTTCCATTTATTTTATTCCATATTCAGTATTCCATTTAATGTATGTAAGTGATGAAGCATAACACAATCAAACCACACAATTTAGAATAAGAAGAATATATAGATGTGTGTGTGTCCATATACATATGTGTATATACTTATACATACATGTGCACACATATGATTTAATACAATATCAGACTTTATAATAAAATTCCCTTGGAAAATTGGTATTGTGACATATCCCCAAGCTCATAAAATTCTTACAATCAGTTTCATACACTTTATTGTTATATTAAGTTGGAGATATAAATAAGATTTTATGATCTGTGGCAGGCAGAATTCTAAGATGACCTGAAATGACCCACACTTTTGTATAAACCCACTTTTGCATAAACCCCACGTGCATGGGTAGACCTGTGATTTGGTCCTGGCCAACAGAGTCCTGACCCAAGGTAATAGGGTAGTTACTCTCTTGATGATCTTATGTGGCAAAGATGATGGGGTAGTCACTCACAGATTGTGTTATATAAGACTCCATTTTAGGCTTGAGAGAGATTGTCCAGAAGGCCTTGAAAGAAGTAAGCCCCCGTGTTTTGAAAGGGCGTCTGGGCAGCTTCCAAGAGCTGAGAGCAGTTGTCAACCGACAGCCAGCAAACAAAAGGGGATCTTGGTTGCCCAGCCTCAGGAAGTGAGTTCTGTTAACAATCTCTGGGGAGTCTGAAAGCTGGTTCTTCACCAGACAAGCCTCCATATGCACATGCTGTCTCTCATGTACCTTGACTACAGTCTTGAGAGACCCTGAGCAGATTCCTGACTTCTGACGCATGGAAACTGTAAGCGCGCAAATGTTTGTTGTATGAAATCCCTAAGGCTGTGGTCACTTGGTACGCAGCAACAGGACATTAGCATTGATGAAAACTTGCTATGTAAATGAGTGGCCAGAAATACATATAATTCTTGTGAACTATCTTAAAATACCTGATTACCTGTCACTTTGAACATTTTTAAAATAGCGGTCATGACTTACCCAAGATGTCTAGATGTTTATATACGTCACGTTTGGATAGCACCTGGATAAATCTCAGAAAAATGGGTATGCAATGGTCAGTGTGTTAGGCATTACTGGCATGGAATGTATAGTGTTCACCTGAACGGTGATCAGGAACAGAAGCAGCCCCGGGCCCAAAAGAGTAAATATGGAATCAAGTCTGTGGATGGCTTGGAGATGTCGTGTGTGCAGGCTGTGCTTTCTGGGTAAGCTTGCTCAGAGGAAGAGATGGAAGATGAGCTTGTCAAGGACAGACACATTTGAATGGCTCATAGGCCAGGACCTGGAACTGCGTCTGAGCAACTCAGCTTATGGTTTCAGGTTTATGTTTTCTGGCGGTTGTTCTTTCTGTAGAGATGAGTATGGCTAGAGCATCAGCTTTCCCCAGTACACATTATCCCTTTTCTCCTTTTAGTAAAAATAAGTGATTACATTTGCAGAGATAGGATGTAGAAGTAATTGGTGCACTTCTTGTTCATATTCTTAAAAAGGAGGTTACGTGCCCCTCATATTCTTTTCCCCTATTCCTATTGGCGAGATCATGGCCAAAACTAGAGTTACTAAAATGGATGCAGAGATGGAAGAAAGATGTTGAGAAAGGCAGAGAAAGGGAAGCCTGGGTGGCTCAGCTGGTTAAGCAGCTGCCTTCGGCTCAGGTCATGATCCCAGCGTCCTGGGATCGAGTCCCACATCGGGCTTCTTGCTCCACAGGGAGCCTGCTTCTCCCTCTGACTCTGTCTGCCACTCTGTCTGCCTGTGCTCACTCTCACTCTCGCTCTCTCAGACAAATAAATAAATAAAATCTTTAAAAAAAAAAAAAAAAAAGGGAAAGGCAGAGAAAGCTCACTCTCTTGAATAGTCCAGAGCTGGACCTGACACCGTAACAAACTTCTATTTTATGTAACTCATTGGATTTTTAGAGTGGTCTATTTGAAGAGCTAAGGGACTATTATCTTGAACCCTACCTAACACAGAGTTGCCTGTCTCTCTCTCTCTCTCTGTATCCCTCTCTGAGTCCCAGGGCAAGTTGGTAGCATTTCCACCTCATAGCTCCCTGAAACTTATACTAGGCTTTCAAAAGTACACAGACCTGTGCAAGGCTCAGAAGCCCAGACCAGATGCTTCAACATCTTTCTGCTCATGCTTCCATGTTTTTAGAAAGAGAGAGAGAGAGAGTTTCACTGGCTGTAGTTCAGCTGCCAAGTCATGAATATGAGCATCCCTGGAGTTCATTTTATTCAAGTCTTGTTTTGCCACTTACTGGCAGGCTTTGTGTAAGTCAATTAAACTTTTTTAGTCTCAACTTCTACATATAAAAATTGATATGATGATAATGCTTAAGGGTGTGAGGGCATTAAGTTAAATAATTATAAGTAGCACAAAGAAAACAGTTGGCAAGTTAAGTTTAAGTTCTTGGTCATTGAATACTGGGTAGAGACTGATTCTTTTTTTTTTCTTTTTCTTTTTTTTTTTTTTTATTCTATTTATTTATTTGACAGACAGAGATCACAAGCAGGCAGAGAGGCAGGCAGAGAGAGAGAGAAGAGGAAGCAGGCTCCCCGCAGAGCAGAGAGCCAAATGTGGGGCTCGATCCCAGGACCCTGGGACCATGACCTGAGCCAAAGGCAGAGGCCTTAACCCATTGAGCCACCCAGGCGCCCCGAGACTGATTCTTACATTTAAAAAAATCCCATTATTTCTCTGATGATGACAATGAAGTGAAGATCCAATTATGGAGTGGAAGGGAGACCTTCATTTCCGTGCATTTGAAACACTCGTTGCACACAGCAAGGTAGCATTGTCTAGAAGCTCCTTGTACATGCAAGTCAACACTTCTTTACCCAGTTTAAAAAAATAAATTTTGAGTCATAATATAAGGTCACGGTTAAAAACACAAGAAAATATAAAAATCATGTATCAAGGGAATGTAGAGCAAGAAAAGAACAGAAGAGAACCTGGAAACGGACACGGACTGACACTTGTGGAAATATTAAGGAAAAATTTCAGTAAAGGAAACTGGAGTTCTATTCAGAGGATAGAATGAGAACAGGGAGATAATCAGGCAAAGAAAGAGACAAAGGAAAATGAACGGATTGGAGGCGGAGTTAACGAAGCTAGCCTGAGACATACTCATTTCTTTCATCTGAGACTCACTTGAGAGAAAGAAACGAGGCAGATGGGCAAGTGGCTTGGTCTAATCTCTTTGTCACCTGGACCTCTGATATTTGCAGTGAGAAAGAAAACTTATCTCTAAAATACCCTTAGCAGCCTGTCCCTGGCTGAGGGTCACCCGTGAGAAATGGAGTCTAATATCTATGAGGGATGGCTCCCTGGAGAATGTCACATAAGCTGCACAACACTTAACTGGATATAAAATAGAGATATTAATAACTTAAATAATCCCACTGCATTAGATGAACATGGACCTCATTAGAGAGCTCATCTATTATTCTGAACCAGAGATGCATGACTGATGCAGGAGAGCAGGACCCTGAGGAGCAATCTTTGATATCCTAGGCATTTTTCTGCTTCATCTGAGCATTAAAATTACTCGTAAAGTTCAACAACCAGTAACATTTCTGATTCTATTAGTCCAGTTTGACAGTAAGATCCCATCCTATGTGTTGGGCACAGTCAACATTATTAAATGTTTTGTAGAATTCAGATAAGTAATGCCTGAAAATATTAATTGGATTTTTTTTTCTTTAAAATTTCCATGTGGGAAAGCATTAGTAGGCAATCACTGGTGTTCTTTGTTGTCAGGAAGATTTTAGTTGACTGTCGATGAAATAAGAGACATCCATTCTAGCATCATCTATTAAGAAGGTGAACTCAGAATAAAATGGAAGAAGTAAGTTTTTTCTAGAAAAATATCTAAAGAATGCTTTTGTCTTTTCTTTTCCTTCCCTTCCTCCCTCCCTTCCTTCCTATTTTATTAATGAGAGAAGTTGAGTAGAAGTAAGATCCAGAGATTAAGGAACTTTCTATAGACAAAAGAGGAACACCTCTTACTTTGACACAAGTAGGACATAGCAAAGCATAAATAAGAATCCTAGAAACTTGGAAATGCAGAAAGTCAGAGAATATCATATTTGATGACCTCTATTGTTTCAGTCATGTAGGTGACAAAGAACTATTAAAAATATGAATATAATGGGATTGTATTTGGGCTATGAAAGAGGAGCCAAAGACTGTAATTGTAGCTGAGCAAATAAAAAAATGTGAAGGATCAAAAAGAATCAGTGAGAGTCATAAAAAATGCATTTATTGGGCACCTGGGTGGCTCAGTGAGTTAAGCCGCTGCCTTCGGCTCAGGTCATGATCTCAGGGTCCTGGGATGGAGTCCCGCATCAGGCTCTCTGCTCAGTAGGGAGCCTGCTTCCTCCTCTCTCTCTGCCTCTCTGCCTACTTGTGATGTCTCTCTGTCAAATAAATAAAATAAAAAATCTTAAAAAAATGCATTTATTATTGGATTTTGTGACACTAAAGCATTTTATTTAACAGAATATTATGCATTTATTATTGGGCTTTATGACATTAAAGCATTGTATGTAACAGAATATTCAATCTGTGGTATTCTTTTCATATGCACTGAGACCATGGTAACGTGCCCATATGAAATCCAGTGTAAAAAGTTCTCTCTCTTGGGCGCCTGGGTGGCTCAGTGGTTAAGCTGCTGCCTTCGGCTCAGGTCATGATCTCAGGGTCCTGGGATCGAGTCCCGCATCGGGCTCTCTGCTCGGCAGGGAGCCTGCTTCCTCCTCTCTCTCTCTGCCTGCCTCTCTACCTACTTGTGATTTCTCTCTGTCAAATAAATAAATAAAATCTTTAAAAAAAAAAAAAAGTTCTCTCTCTTGAACTTCTTTGCTCAAACCATGAATATTTAATTTTAAACTTAAAAACCAACAAACTAATTACCTCTCTTTAAATGTCTGACATGTCAGTTCTCGTAGGGCATTTCCAAAGCTTTATTTTCAATAATGGCTATCCTTAAAGTATCTAAAAAACACATTTTATTAATCTGACTGTGTCTGCTACTTTCTGGAACCTAAGACAGATTTTTGTTGTTGTTGTTGTTGTTGTTTGTTTTGTTTTGTCCTTGTCCTTAGCTTTAGAAGGTGACATTTTGTGTTTTATAAGAAACAGTTAAAAACAAAACCTTATCCACTTGCAACATTTCACAATACCCAATCCTATTTCCCACTTTACAATACCCACATCCAACCCCAATGAGAGTTACTTCTACATCTTTCTCCATAAGGATTATAGAGGATCACAACAAGAGATAATAAGAATAGGCAGCCAATTTGTAACAAGTCCTGAAACATTATACCACTACATTGATGAAACACAAATCAGTCCCAAGTAAGCACTCTAGTGCAGACACATCTAAATCTATGGATATTTTTCATATACATAATGCAGTCTCCATAATTTAAAATCCTGAAACACAAGAATGCAGATACTAATGATATTTCCTCAGAATATAATATATTTACTAATTTAAAATTTCAATACTTCATAGGTATCATAATAAGTTGTCCATTTCAGAGAAAAAAATCAGAAAAGGAAACTGAAAAGAAAATAGCTAATTAAAAGTAGAGGCAGATTTCTATTTTTTTTAAATCACTGTCTTCTCTTAGTGTAAATAAATTTTTAAATAATGTTTCTCTATGGTGTTAAAGATATTATGAAATAGTTCATGTATATATAGTGATAGAAAAAAATAGTGATTAAGAAATAAAAAAATATATAGATCAGTGTGAAATACATTTCTTCCCATTTCCTCTAAATATTTTTTTTAAAGATTTATTTATTTAAAAGGAAGAGAGAGAGCAGGATGGCAGGGGTTGGGACAGAGGGAGAGGGAGAGAGAGTCCCAAGCGAACACCCTGCTAATCACAGAGCCAGTCAAAAGCCTCAATCTTATGACCCTGAGATTGTGAAATCTGAGCTGAAACCAAGAGCCAATCATTTAACTGGCTGAGCCACTCAGGCACCCCTAAATAGATTCTAATCATTAAAATATATTGATTTTTAAAAAGAAGCAATTTATTAGAATATTCGGTGACTCCCTGCTTCATGGCATCAGGTATTTATCTTATGATAAATATCTATATGATCACTTAACTTTAAAAAAAATCCAATTTGGCTAAACATTTCTAGGCTTGGATCACATCCACCTCTCAAATCTGTCCAACCTTCCACCAAGGACATTGTTAATTGCGCAGTATAATAGTAATTTATTTTCATTCTGCATACAAAAGGGAGGAAATAGAGACAAAATATCATAAGAAAATCAAGATCACAAGGTATTACCTTTTAATTCTGTTTGATTAGTATACAGAAATTTAGGAGAGCTATAGCATACTTGGTCTGGGAAAAAAGAGTTGACATACACTCCACTGACATTAGACCTTGTTACTTGAAGGTTTTTTTTGTTTTTTGTTTTTTAAGATTTTATTTATTATTTATCTGAGAGAGAGTGAACGAGAGAGAGCACAAGCAGGTGGAGGAACAGAGGGAGGGAGAGAAGCAGGCTCCCCACTGAGCATGGAGCCCCTAATGCAGGGTCCAATCCCAGAACTCTGGGACCGTGACCTGAGCTGAAGGCAGATGCTTAACTGAATGAGACACGCAAGTGTCCCACTTGGAGCTTCTTGATCAAAGAGGAGCCCTCTTTACACCCTTCAGTACTGTTGACCCCTGAAATACCCAAACAATGAGAACATTTTCAATCTATAGCAATTCAATCCAGCATACATTTTTATTCAGTCAATTTTAGGCCATTCTGTGACCTTGGTAATCCAGGATCAGTATTAGACATAATTCCTATGTTCCATGATCTTCCTTTTGCGTTATGAATGTGCCATGTAACCTCTATGAAAGCCATGAGGATTACCTGGCTAATTCCCCTTACATGGCTAATCCTTCCTACCTGTGTTTTTTTCTCAGAGAACCCAAATACCGGTGATATCTAGAGTGGGAAAACAGGACGTACAATGGGATTTTGTGACTGACACACTCATCACTTGGTCACTTGGTAGGCAAGGAGGACAATATGCTAAGGGTACTTACTTAAAGATCCTCCTTGGCATGAGAAGGCAGCCTTATTAATAAATATTTCACCAGTAGGAACCAGAAAAACATTGAGATGGAAAGAAACTAGCGTATGATTCAGGCATTTGAATCATATACAAGAAGCAATATATACAAAGACTTGACTGGTTATTGAAAAATTGTATGACTTTCCTGTCTTAGTCAGCTTGGATTGTCAAAAAGAATATCATAGCCTGGGTGGCTTAAGGAACAGAAATTTATATCTCACAGTTTTGGAAGCTGGGAAGTCCAAGATTAAGGTGTCAATTAACATTTATTGTTTCTGCTGAAGGCTCTCTTCCGCACTTGCAGATGACCACCTTCTTGTGTCCTCACATGGTAGGGACACCTCTAGTGTCACTTCTTTTTCTTAGAAAGGCACCAGCCGTATTGGATTAAGTCTCCACCCTTATGACCTCATTAATCTTTATCATATCCTCATAGGTTCCATTTTCATTTGAGTTTGGAGGAGACACAAACACTAAGCCCATCATGTTCTCTGAAGAGAGAGATAATGAGACACCGAGAGCCATTACCAAGTAGTTAAAGGCTAGACATGGGAACTAGAAGTCCTTTCTGAAAGTTTGTTAGGAGGTTCTTATCTCCTATGGTGACAAAGGGGCAAAGCTGAAGAGCAGACTCAGAACCTGAGAGCAGCAGATCTCCAAAGAGGTTTAAATATTCAGTAAAAGCCTGTTTTTAGGCTAAGTTTAGGACCCTGCTTAAAAATACCTGACAACTTGAAACATGAGGTAGGACATCTAGAAGGATGCACTAGCAGATTTTGGCTTTGCAGACCCCCTGAGCTGTCATTGCTCGGGAAAGAGGCCCACCCCTCCTTAGGGAAGGTAATCCTTCCCCTCCAAGGAACAGGGAACAGAAGCCCATCTCCAGGAGCCTCTGAGTTGGTAACTATGGTTAAACTGAGCGTAATCTGTCTAGGGACCTGCTGGGAATGACAGGAGGAATGAGATGATACGAATAAGGAGCTGCAAGAACTGGTGAGCAGGTATTTACAGGATCCAGGAAAACATCCTTGGGATTAAATGTTGGGTGTGTTTGAGTAAGAGGGCTAGGATTGAAGACTAAATAAGCAAGAATTCACTGACCTGGTATCACTTCCTTAGGACACAGAACTCTGACAAAGACCCTAAGAATGAGGCAAACACATTGGTAGCATGATTATTTGGATCTGGGGAATGTGGGGACAAAGCTCAGTGTCATTCCAGCTAGTAGAGGAAACTATAAAGAGGCTGAGAGGAGTGGGCATGCTAGAATAGGCATATTGTTCAATACCACAGGACCTGCTTCAGGATTATGTCCCATAGGACCACCCAGAGAACGTAACATTCATCAACGCCACAAAGGATGTTCTTTTGAGAGAGATACTCAAGTTCAGAGCCTGCCCTCTGTTGCAGGTCAGGGCTAATGTTGGAATGAGAGGATTGTCTTTAAAATGATAGGTTAACTGGGTGATGGGCATTGAGGAGAGCACATGATGTGATAAGCATCACAGTGTTATATGCTAAAGAATCATTAAACATTGTATCAAAAACTAATGATGTGTCAGCTAATTGAATTTAAATTTAAAAATAATAAAAATAATTAAGAAATAAAATGATATAATACAGACCATTGTTAATGTATGGTAGAAAAATACTCATATATAGATTTCACAGACCCATAAAATTCAAAATACATTTGGGAGGTTGGTAATTGGGTTGGGAACACTTTTTATCTAACAAGAATAAGAACAAAAGAAAACAAAATGAAAAACTAGATTTATCATCCAAAGTAGAATCTTTCTTCACTGTCATTTTAAGAAAAGATATTTCAATAGCTAAATCCAAGAGGAAATAATCTCAACCCTTAATTTAAAGTTCTGGATAATGAATAAACTTGGCCTTGGGAAATTTTTACTGAGTTGATTTCTTTTTCCTTCTTCATTTTGACATGGACCAATAAAATCTCATTATGGAAAGACACTGGTTTGCTGATCAGCACTTAGCAAGAGTTAAAATAGATTTGGTTCCAAAACAAACCATATGCACCAAGGAGAGCAAGCTGCCTCATGCCAAGTACTTAGATGTGGTTGAGAAGACTCAGATTGGAAGGCCTGAGACTTAATAATAATGTATTTGCTCCCTACTGAAGACTCTTACATCTGCTGGGGAAAAGCTGCCTTGCTCAGCTCTTGCTTGAGATGTTAAAGCAAAACTTCACCAGACAAAGGTGATTGCAAATGCAATTTGGATTAGCTGGCAACAGACCAAAATCAAAACAAGTGGAATTGTCATCAGATCCTGAAGACATAATCTGTTTGATTTTTCTTCATGTATAAATCAAGGTTTTCTCTTTCCATTCAATAATATGTTGAAGGAGTGGCTCTATGTTATTTATAGAGAATACACTGTCTCTCATCAACATCAATTAAATAAGCTCAGTCTTAAATATGGGCTGCCTACAAAAACGAGAAGACAATAAGACAGTGGTAAGGGTGTAGATGATAATTCAGAATGATCCAGGACTCAGCTGTCAAAATGGCCCATGGGCAAAGAAATCCAGAGAAGTCTCTTGCCATATCCTTATGCTATCCACTGCCCTGTACATTACAGTCTTCTGGGATTCTATTTTTTGTGTATGAATCCTATATTTTTATGTGTCTCAGAAACCTCAGTTCTGTAGACATGTTCTGAATCTGTTTTCCAGTTCATTAATCTTTGCTTTATGTCTGTTTCTCCATTTACTTTATCATCTTGGTTTCATCCCCATCTGTGGCTTTTGCTAATTATAACAGCGAATACCATACACTTGCATAGAGTTTGTGTACCAGGCACACATCAGAGGTAGACTCTCATTTCTACCCACTAGTATTACAGAACGTTTTGTAGGAAGGCCAAAACTGGGGTTCACGATCTAGGATGTTGGAGTCAGGTAGAAAGGAAATCTTGACTCTGTGCTGGTGAGTTTGGATTTTGTCCAGTAATGAGCCAACAGAGGAGGGTTATGATAAAGTTAATTTAAAACAGCAACCTTAGTGACAAGGTTGCTGATAAATTAGAAAGAATTAAGGCATGAGTAATGTTAGAAAAATAGTACAGGGTTTTAGGTGAGGGATTCTGAGAGGCTGAAATAGAAAAATATTCTTTGGAGATAGAGAGGAAGAAGTGGATTAAAGACCTATTTTGAGGTAGAATTGACTTAGTGTGGGAAGTAATGAAGGTAGCAAGGGGTGAATTAATGGGTCAACTCAGTGACAGATGGGTTTCCATTGTGGAGACAGCTAATCAGAAAACATGTGGTAAGAAACTAGAAGAAACCAAATTAGGAGGAAAATATCATGCCCTGTACAATACCAGTGTAGGACATACAGGCTGTTCTCAAGAGTTACCTTTTTAAAATGAACACCTGGTCATCATACTTCTCAGAAAAACCAATGGTAATCTTTCCACTGTTCTTTCAGAGTGAAGCTGCACTGTTCAGTATGTCCTCACAGAGCCGCTAAAAGAAGACACCATTTTGTCTCTGAATCAAGACTCATCCCAACACACTGACTCTGTCTTTGAAAGAGACAAAGTTTTGTTGTTGTTGTTTTTTTCTCTTTCCCCTGAGCATTGTCCCTCAAGATCACATGCAAAAATTACTTATACCTGTCCTCAATATGTTGGTAAATATTTTTCTCTTAATGGACTTCATTGAATTCAATGTTTACACACTTGTTTCCTTCAATACAGGACAGATACTGTGTTGTATTTGGTTTTCTAACACAACAGCCAATGTATCTAGGATGGATTAATGTTTGTTGAATGAATAAATGAATGAATGAATGAATGAATGAATGAACTGGTTGAATAGTCAAAGACCATTAGAGAGCTCTAATTATAAATCAAGGGTCCCAGAGATAGAGTGTTCATCAAGAGAGATATTTGGGTGGTATCCAGAAAGAAAGAAGATAGCTTCAATGAGAAAGTGTTGGTAAAGGGTTTCAAATGTTGAGGAGAGGTAGGTCTAGGGGATTAAGGCTGAGAAGAGGCTGAGTTTGCAATGAAAGCAGCAAACACAGACAGAAATCATGGTGTGAGGACAGTAACCAGCATGATCAAACACCAGGCAGTTCTATAGCAAGATTATGATTTTTCTGTCACCTATCTGTGTATGTATCTGTCTGTGAATCTATCATCATCATCATCTATTATCTCTCTATCCTCTATCTATCTACAATCTACTTAGGTAGGTAGTTTAGTGCTCTTCATTATCCTCATGAGGCAGCTGTGGAATACACACATGGGCAGAGCCAGTTAAAATAAATGAAACTGTCTACTAATAATGAATGTTCTTTTATAGCTAAGGTTCAAACAAAGAAAATTGACCTACCATTAAGCAGCCTGGATATCTGTTATGTCATACGGGTCAGACTAATTCTTGAGATAAAAATGTAGCTGTAAGTATAAATGTAAATGCAGTTTAATTACTATGGTCATAGAAGACACTAACATATCCTCCTCTTTCTCAAATTTTACACTAAATTTTCACATGGAACATATCAAACCTACTTGAATATGGATGTGTTTTGCTATAGAAAAAGTTAGAAGCCTTGAAATATTTCAAGCATCTGGGAAACGTGTTTTGCAAAGTACTAGATCAGTTCATTTATTTTGATGGTTTAAATTTTGAACTCATTGACCAATCTATGTAATAAGACTAATTTTTCACTTAATGATATTTCTTTATTTAAAACCAAAACTATTATATATCCTCATGAGGTCTAAGATGAAATAAATCTATATAAGGAATAACTACATTTTAAAGCTTACATAAGCTAATTATGAAATTAGTGAAGTGTTACATTAATCCATTGGGTTAATTGACCCATTTAATTGTATTTCTCTTCAAACACTATATTGATTATAAAAAAAATACTGTAATCCCATAGTTAAACAGAGATTCACAAAATTAGAAAATCTCTTTCCTCATAATTAATTCCATTCATAAAATACCAATTTGCTAATCATATTATGATATAGCACATAACAGTTGAATATTTTTTAAAAATAGCTTAGATGACCTGCTACTCACTGCAGCAAAAAAAAAAAAACAAAAAACAAAAAAACAACTTCACGATCTTCCAAAATAGGTCAGATCATAATGGTGATGTTGAACTTTTCAACTGAAAATAATAAGGTTTTATTTCCAGTGTTCACTGACCTAGCCTGAAATTTAATGTAATTCAGGAATAGTTTAGCTACATTTGGACTTCATTTGTACTTACTTAGCAGCAATTGTTCATTCTGTGTCCTATTAAAATGGTTATCATCTCTGAAATGGTTCCTGACATCTGCTTTGGCAACTCTGCCATGATTTAAGAATCTGAAGTGGTCATGGCAAAAAAAAAAAAAAAAAAAAAAAAAGTTACTATTACTTTCTCCAAAACAGGAATTGACTATTAAATAATTTTGGCTTCAGTGTCACTGTGTATAAATACAAAAGCCCTAGTATTACTATTGCTCTTTTTTTTTTTTTTTTCAAATTACATAATCACGGTAGAATGGATTGTGGTCGTACTATACTTTCTGGTTTAATAACTACTATAATATTAAGAAAAAGAAAAAAAAAAGCTTTTCTTAGCCTAATGTCCACTTGATCACATTATTGAAGAAAAAAGATCAAATAACATTTATCCTTTATATGAAGACATGTTATGTTAGATGGAGTTCAGACTATAAAGGTTAGCAATACGATAACCGTTTCCACAATTAGTTTTAAATATTTTATTTACCACAATAGTTATTGTAGCAAACAATGTACCATCTGCTGGCTTCTGAATTTGTCTTCATAGGTGTGAGGACAGCCTGCTACCTCATGTCAGCATCCATTATAAGACACCATGCAGTGTGACATAACACAGGATGACAGATGCAACCCAACTCAATATGGCACCTGTGAGATCAATAGCAGACTAGGGAGTACAGCGCATGTGCTCTCACATCTTAGCAAAGAAATACTGGAGAAAGGCTCAGGTGTTTTGTGGTTGTTGTTTCTACCAACGTCATTTTTGAAAGCAACAAAATGTGTTCAATTTATTTTTCTCAAAATTCTTAAAGCAGAATCGATATGGTTAAGTAAAACTAGCAATCTTCATTTAAACTGTCATTTCTTCCCAGATGATATTTCAAAGGCAGAGGATAAAATTATTCAAAGTATGGTAATAAAAATCATGTAGTTTTCTATTCTGAACATATTTTCAGTTGAACACATTCCCTCACTCCAAACCTATAAAATGGCAATAAAAAACACAACCTTGATATTTAGGCATAAGGTATGTTGATAGTTTTTCCATTGTTGATGTACAAAACTTTGTAGTGGTTCTGATTTGTGGTTACATGTGTACTTTTCTTGTCCAAATAAGTTGCGACCTTACTGAGGACATTTACCATGTCTTATAGCCTTGAATGAGAGAGTAAGAAATAAATTCCCTATAATAGCTTAGATATAGATTTTAAAAGAATTATAAAAGCATTTTGAAACTCATGATAATAAATGTCAGTTCTTACAAATCTTGATAAAATGAAATAAATATTTCCTTTAAAGTAGAACCTCAAATTTGTTATGTGGTATGAAAATATGAAATATAAACTGATCTTAGAAAAAAATGTATTTTTAAAAATTTGACAGGTTTGATATAAAGCAAAACACATTTAAAATGTTTTAAAAAAAATAAAAGATTTTTGGTTTCAAAAGTCAGAGTGGTATCTTAAATTATTTTTATATTTTAATAACAATAAAGATATACTAGTTTCATTTTTATGGAAGATTTATACAATTGGATTAATATGTTTCTCTCTTATAAAGCAGAAAGAAAGAAATATAATCTTAAAACCAGAAGATCTCCACACTTTTCTGATTATGGGCTTTCTGGCAAGTTTGTTAGGCTCTTGATTATCGACTGGCCTCCTGAATAACTTAGTCATGATAACATGTCTGATTTTTCTTACATCTTCTTCAGAGCACAAGTCCAATTTATAAATTTTCTTAGTTTCTAACAGAGTAAGTGCAGAGAACATTTGAGTTGATATCGTCGAGAATCTGAAATGAACGTCTGTTTCTCTGTACCTCTCTCTCTGTGCATGTATCCATATTTATATATGGATATGAAGACATACATATTTATACATATGTATACACATGCATATACACATAAATGGTTAGCTTTTACCAAAAACAGAACCAAATCTCAGATACTTGGCAGACAGAAAAGCTAAATAAGTTTTTAATTTAGTTAATAAAGCAACATAGAATTTGTTCTGGGTCATTTCCCTGGATTTTCTCTCCTCATACAGATCTGGTCTGGGTCTGAGTATTGATGTTGTTTGTATATAGCTGTACAGATATTGCACACATTTGGCTACATTTTGAGGAGAAGTCAGCAATGTGTTTTGTGTCATAAATATAAA
Organism: Mustela nivalis; assembly: GCF_964662115.1. Taxonomy (NCBI): domain Eukaryota; kingdom Metazoa; phylum Chordata; class Mammalia; order Carnivora; family Mustelidae; genus Mustela; species Mustela nivalis. The sequence continues at coordinate 81,827,171 of NC_139034.1, read as the reverse complement.
TGAGTATAGGAGTGATGGACTGAGAAATATCTACCTTCTGTTTGATTAATATTGAAACCAGGTAAAGGTAATAATGAAATCTTCACAACTGTCTACTCTTGCCAAATTCTAACAGACCAAACAAGCACAGTTACTTTTGACATCTGCTTATTTCCTTTGATGGTGATATTTAGTCCTTTATAGACTCAACTCCTTTCCCCTGGATTTTTACAGTCTCTAGACTGGCATCTTGACGATGTAGCAGAATGTATAAACAATGTCTTTCATTTCTACTTGTCTCAAATGGTTAATCTACCTAGTAGGATATAAGGTTAGAACCCATTTCACCCTCCCCTTCCCCTGCCCCCCCAAAAGTTTTCCCATATTCATATTTAATTAAATCCAAACTCTTAGAATAAAATGTCACAGTCTCTATTGACCATTGCTCAAGTAATATTTGCAACTTTTTTCTTTTCTTTTGTGGTAATTCTGTGCTCTTGGTCTTGGGAGATCATTCCACATGCTGTTCCTACAAAGTTAAAGCAGATTCACCCTAAACTTGTGTCTTTGTCAAAATACATCATATATGTTTATATTTTCAAGATTCGAGTCATTTATTCATATTTGAATAACTTCCTTGGTAAGTTTTCACACCATATTAAATAATACCTTGTAACTAACCATTTCATAATATCTTTTAAAAGCACTGTAAGTGTGTATGTTTTCTTGAACAAGTACCATTTATAAAATTGAACTATAATGAACTTCTCATTTCTTTATCTTCTTTTATTGCTTACCCAGAGTTTTTCATAGCTGAGAAAGTGAATATAGTTCTATAATCTATTTTCTGACCAAACAATGTTATTACAAACATTTTTTCAAAATATTATATAATGAGAACAGTTATCCTGTAGCAGTCACAGGCATAAAAAATTATACAAGCAATTCAACTATATACTGAATACATTAACTCATCTGACCTCCTTACAAGTATATGAATTGATAATATTATTTCCAGTTTTACACACAAAGGAAAAATTTAAATTTAAGATATTAAGGGTTTTGCCAAATATATTACCCAGCTAGCAAATGGACACCTCAGATGTTTCAGATTCTCTATAAACCAAGTTGCTCATGTTTTTGTTTTTGTTTTTGTTTTTGTTTTTTTTCCCTGTTAGTACATTCACTTACTCCAGGTGTTTCCTCAAAAGAATTTGAGAACACTTAGGATGGTTTTACTTTGTTTTTGTATTAGGTTCTTGGTTACTGAGAAATAACCTTTATCTCCTGCTTACTTTTGAAAGGAAACTCTATGGTTCACATTATCCATCCACGTCTACATGAAAGAGTAAGTTAGTGTTCTCAAGAATATTCAGTTAGGTCCATCAACCTCATTCTCTGTCATCCCACCAGTACAGTAAAAGCCATTAGGTCTAATTTGCTGGGTTGGTTTCATACCTGACTAACATTATCCAGAAAGTGTAGCTTAGTGAATGAACTACAGCAGATATTTCATGCATTTTAACAATTATAAAACAACAACAACATCTCATTTATGAATGACATTAAGACAGATAATGATGGTAGAGCAAACAATACATAAAAATGAAATAAAACCCTGAACACTGATTAATACGTCATCAAATACTATAAGTGATAGAAAAAGAGTTTCTCTTTCCTTATCCCTTCTTTCCTCCTCTTGTCAATCTCTTCCTGCTCCTTCCCTTTCTTCTCCTGTTCTAGTCTCTTCTCTACCTTCTTTTCAATTTACAGATGGCCTGGGCTCAGATATTTCTATTCAATATGTTCACGTGTATAAATGCTATGGATATTCATATTTTTATAAATAATTATAGAATGTTCTTTTATAATATGTGACCACGATGGGGGGAGGGGGTAGGTTGTATTTCATTACCCCTTACAGGATGATCTCTACCATCAGCCCCAACAAATTTCCCAACCATCGTGTCCTATTTTCCCCATTTTATAGAACAGGGAATGTATGTGGACTGGTCAGTTCTCGGATTGCAACATTTGTGTGTCAAACCCCAAAGCCTACTTTCCACTTCAGCATGTCAGATAGAATCTCCAAAGAGACTGCTAGGTCAGGCAGCCACAGGTTTGAGAAAGTTTGCATTTTAACTTTAAAGAAATAAATTAAGGGACCCCCTTGGTGGCTCAGTTGGTTAGGTGTCTGCCTTCAGCTCAGGTCATGATCCCAGGCTCCTGGGGTCGAATCCCTCATCCGGCTCTGTGCTCAGTGGGGAGCCCGCTTATCCCTCTAACTACTGCATCTCCAGCTTGTGTTCTCTTTCACCCTGACAAATAAATAAATCAAATCTTAAAAAAAAGAAATAAGTTTTAAAGATGTCCTACGTAATGATTTTTATCATGAAGACAATAGAAAAAATAATAAAAATGAACCGTCTTTAAGTTTTGAGATGATAAAGTGTAACGATCTAGAGCTATTATTGCCTGTTAGTGCCCAAAACATAAAAGACTAGCTAGATAATTGTTTCTGTACTATCTTGCCGCATACAGCTGTTTTCCTAAATGTACTGCTTAATAACAAATAAATGTTATGCCTGTAAGTTTTAACAAGTTTCAATAAATAATTTAAACGAAAAAATATGCTATTCTTAAGTAGCCACTCCTGTACATTTAATGGTTCAGATCAGACGTAAAGCCATTTTCACCTGCTAGGACTATGTTCAAAATTTTAACAAAAGATCAAAGAGAAGTCAAACACTATCCTAACAATTTCATCATAAAGTTAAACCTATAAAATGTCACCAAACACCTTTTTGTAATATTCATCCATCAGAATGTACAAGATTATGTGACTTTTCATGAACTATTTTGCAATGACTCTAATTTTACCTATGATTACTTTCTATCAACCAGTTTGTAATCCTTCTGAGAGTATTTCTTTGTAAATATATATAATTTATAACTAGTGGTTAAGGGGAAGTAGAGATGTTAATAGCTAATTATTGGGATTTTCAATACAGGAAATCAGTACAGAAACAAAGGGTACATGAGAGCCAATGCATCTCTACAGGGTCTATCCCTTGATAAATATCTTACAAATCCCACTGAAACTTCAGGACTGATAACTACAGGGGCCTGAGGGTGCTAGACAATTTGTTCTTTTGAGGAGATAAATTAAATGGCCTTGGGAATGGAATCCTTTCCCAAGTCCTCCATTTTATCTCTACATTTCCCTCCAATTCATCAACTCTAAAATCAAGATGCATCTAGGAATTGATGACATCCTTCATTGCCGGCTGGCAAATAGTAGCCATTGGAGAAACGACTGCAATCCCATTTATTTTCTTGCAAAGCAAAACAAAGTGTTTTATTGTATCTAAGGCTGGGAAAAAAACACCCACAAATAGATTACATTTTGTTATACTTTGCAACTGAGACATGAGCAGAATGGTTGTCTATCACCTGAGAGCAATGGAAGGAAGAGAAAAACGTCATCTCCTTTGGAATATATTAGACAGGTTTCAAAGTTTCTAAAGACTGTCATGATCAATGTATATCCTGTGTGGAATTCTTCCTAAGCATGTATTATAATTCATAAACCTTTTATTTTTCTTCCTGAGCGGTACATGTAATAATGGTTTATTTAATCATCAGTGGCCTCTTTGATTGAAGCAAAAACAAAATGTCTTTTATATTGACAGTGAAGTCTGCAATGTCATTATTTAGATTTTTAAGTCTTTCATTCGAATGCACCATACAGAGATACAGCACAAATTTTATTAGAAAACTCCTCACTAGATTGATGGAAGGGTATTGAAGAGGAGCTCTGCAAGCAGGCCTGGAAGGATAATCACAGCACGGGGAGGAAAAGGCAGAAGAGTGAGAAGACGTGCAGAAATCTTTATGATTCATGCAGTGTTGACTGGTGCCTGATCTATCAGTATATTGGAGTAGGACATTTATTACGCAAGCAAGCAAACCGATGCCCAAATATTGACTTAGTTAACATTAATTGATTAATTAATCTCTGCCACCTACCCACGATATTCAAGATAACAAAGATAAAGTGAAATAATAACTTGTAAAAGGCTTCTAAAAAAATGGTTGGTATACAAAGAACTGTATTTCACGGTGAATTCAGAGATTAAAAATATTTTCTCTGTTCAGGTGTTTCTGAAACATTCTGAGTTAATGATTTCATTGGTGTATTTTTTTTTCTTCTCTGCTCTTGCCAGTATGAAAATTATTCTTTAAGAGTTAAGTGATTGAGTGAGGGGGCTTAGTAAATCTTCCAGAAAACTACGATACTGTTTAATAAATTATTTCAGCCGGAGGAGTAACATGACTAATACACTTTCCATATTGTTCTGCTTTCCTTAGAAAATACGGATACAGGCAGAAGCATACTCAAATGGAAACACATCACTAGGTTGGCTTTCCCATTACGATTTCATGAAGATCAAAAGGTCCTGTTTCATCCATCTCAAACCTTCACCTGGGGAAGTGATTTTATGAATCATAATCTGCTTCCACAGTTTCACTTACTAGAGGGGTCACAATGTCACCAGAGCAGAGGAGAAGATGCAGGGGGTAACACCCCACATTCCTCCTGAGTAGACATATGCACTGCTTGGCTTTCCAGGCTTTCTATTTGTAGATGGGTTTACCTGTTTCTGTTTGCCAAAGACTTACAACAAACACCCCACCTCTCTCAAAGTAAACTCACCAAATAGGCTGCTCACGACTATTCGTGTAAGAGGAAATCAGATGTGGAGGGTTCCTAGACTGGCCCTTTGAGTTCCTCTACTGAAGACCACATGCCAGACTAAAGCATATTCAAAGACAAAGCATTGCATTTCATTAACTCTCCCCATGAGAAATGAAATATTTAAGCTTGTGACAAATGTGACCATATATATTTGTATATGAGTTGCACGTATCTTTTATCAAAAAGCCCTTAACTTTTAAACCTAGAACACTGGGATCCATTGATAGTCCCTTCATATCTCCCTTTATATTATTTTTGCAACATTTATTTAATCAAGTGAATGGTTAGTGTTCCCAGGGCCTGCCTTACCACCCACAGATGCTTGCTGACATTATAACACTGACAAGGAAATAAATGCTTAAAAAATTGTGGGCTGGGAATGAACTTTGCATGCCCTTAACCACTTAGCTAGACTCAAGTAATGAGGCCTCGAAAAGCAAACCCACCACTTGGGTTTTGTAAGTGAAACAGAAACAATGTTTAGTGCAACTTATTATCTATAGAGACATAAGTAGATGAGGTGTTTTTTTTTTTTTTTTTTTTTTTTTTTTTTTTTTTTTTTTTTATGCTGAAGGACAACATCATAACCTTGATGCTTTGCTTAGAAATTCTGGCTTTTAAAGCTCAGCTAAGAAATGCTGTTGGGGCATGTGCTTTCCTTGTATTCCTGCACAACGAAGAGTCACTCCAGCTCCAGGTGTGTATATTGTGTTCCAGGAGTTGGTTTTATAACCCATTGACCTAAACTTGACCTTTCCCTATGGAAAGGATGTTGAAATGTGGTTGGATTCTGAGGCAAATCCATAAAAGCCAATATAATGCATAGTGAACACAAGTATGGTTCCCAATCCATAGAGGTTTCAGTCCCCTTTCCCTTGTGTCAATATTGTTTCTGTGGGCAAATTCCCCAAGTGTTCCAGAGGGGAGGCAAGAAGCACCCAATTCCAACAAGAAAACAGAGACTCTGCCTCACCTCTTGCTGGTCCTAAGTCTCTGAGGAAAGGAACATTTTTAACAGAAGGGTCGGAAGAATAGCCATTGTGCATCGGATCAGTAATTCCAAGAATACTAATTTTGAAGATCAGGACTGGTCTTCCCAGAAGGTTGCTGAAAGGGCAGATACTCTCATCAGACCCTCCTTAGAAGAAAACTTGGTTGGTTTCCTAACCACCACCTTTCTTACTTATCACATGTGCTCAGGGTTTCACCGGCTCTGTTTCCCTATCATCATCACCACCAGCAGCATCTGCCCTGAGTGGCTCTAGCTTTCATTTCTGTCTCACCCTTAAAGGGGTCTTCCATCTTTGGAAAAGTGATGGGTCATATTGGTGATGGCAGCAGTGGTAGAATCAGGCAAGGACTAAACTATTCCCTTTGAACCACAGTTTTATTTTGACTGAATAAGAAACATAATGTGAGTTTTCATACCTCATGAAATGAGATATTTCAGCTTCAGATGGAAAGTTCATGTTCCTCCCAAGGTCATATGTTGAAGTCGTACCCTCCAAAATAATAGCATTTAGAGGTGGGGCTTTTGGGAGGTCATGAAGGTGGAACCTTCATGAATGGGGTTGGAGGTCTTATAAAAGAGGCCCCAGAGTTCTCCCTCACCCTTTCTACCATGTTGAGAACACACAGAGAAGCCCACCTTCTGTGAGCTAGGACGTAGGTCCTCAGCTGATGCTAAACTATCAGAACCCTCATCTTCATTTAGCTTCTTCGGACTGTTAGAAATAAACTTCTATTGTTTATAAACATCCAATCAATCGTATTTTTGTTATTGTTGTTGTCATATCAGCCCAAATGGATGAAGTCAGATTCAGAAAGTTCTGGTCATTTTAGCTTTGGTGGGTTTAGTCATTCTCTAAGAACCATTCAGAATAGGACCCCTCTTCCAGAAAGTGATTGGCGATTGAGAAGAAAAGGGACTCAGGGGTAAGCATTGAAGTCAGAGTGAAAAGCATGATAGAAACAGACCCTTTTCTCCTTCTTCTCAGCAAAGAATACAAATGCATTGATCCAGTGGGAACAGCAGGCGTGCAGAAGGTTAGACTCTCAAGGGCAGCTTAACAGAGAGACAGGAGAACATACATGGGAGAAAAACCCAAAGCCATAGTTGTTGAGTGGAAACTAATTCATTTCACTTATTATCTAGAATGTGCCATATGAGAAACAAATGTTCATTTGTAAGGCAAATGGGGAGCCAAGACTGCATGATATCACACAGCAAGGCACTGTGGGAGTTTCTGAGTGAGTTCTGTTAGAACATCAACAATGCAAAGAACATACATACTAAGCCATTGTATTAATGACAATGTCAAGCCTTACATGTGCTGAATTAAACAACAAAAAAATCAAGGTAGAGAATATAAATTCAGTGCTACAGGATGATTTATTTCATCTGGGTGTGTTCAGGTCCCAAAGTCAGGGAGTGTGAAGTGAATTGACCTTTAATGGACAATTGCATTTCTTTCTTTCTTTCTTTTTTTTTTTTGAAGTTTTTGTTTAAATTTCAGTTAGATAATATGATGTAATATGATGTAATATTAGTTTCTTTCATTATTATTATTAAATAAAGCCCATACTTAACTCAGATTTCCTTAGATTTCATTTACTGTCTTTTTTTTTTTTTAGTTCAGGTCCCATTCATAGTGCCACGTTACACTTGAGTGTCATGACGTTTCCATAGACCCCAGAGAGCTGTGATGGTTTCTCAGACATTTTTGTTTGTTTGTTTTTCACGAGCTTAATAATTTTGAATGTTGGTCAGCTGTTTGGTTGAATGTTTTTCAGTTGGAATTTGTTCTGTGATTAGGCTGAGGTTAAGAGTTTTGGTTAGAAGTCTACCTAAAAGTAAAGTACCATTCTCATCAAATGTTATCAAAATGACATCTTGCTTATCTTTATATTATTTATTCACTTAGTAAATCTACTATTAAAATCTAATTTTGGTTAAAATCCAATACCATCTTATATATATATATTTTTTTTTTTTTTCAGATTTTCCTGATTTTGGTCATTGGGAGCTCTTTCACTTGACTCCTCTGTGAGTGATTGTGAGTTAATGATTGTGATTGTGAATTAATTTTCTGCTGTATTTTTTTCTAGAAGTTTTATAGTCTTACATTCTACATTTAGACATGGATGGAGCTAGAGAGTGTTATGCTAAGCCACGTAAGTCAGGCAGAAAAAGACAAAAACCGCATGATCTCACTCATATATGGAATTTAAGAAACAAAACGAATGATCATAGGGGGAAAAAAAGAGAGGAAAACCAAGACCCATTAATTCTGTGTTAATAGTCTCAACATGAAATCTACTCAGAGATATTATTTCATCCTCCAAAAGTCTACATTAAAAATTTCGTCAAAAAACAGACCTGCGTGATTCAGGGTGACAGAGATCACTGGGCTCTTCCAGACTCTTTGTTTACCTCTGATCATAGCAACTGTATCCAGCATTTCTTCTATGTGTATGTATGAATTTAAATTACTTTTCGATAGCTTGTGTATCCTTGCTTATGTATACTCATTTTTTATCCTCTGTGAATATGTCCTCTCTCTGCAGCTAGTTTAGAGAATCTTCAGAAATACAGCAGAAGAAGCTGTTTGTTTGAATCTTTGTCTCCTGCTCTCCACCACACCATCCACGTTTGTAAAAATGTACTGAGCCCAGGCAAGCGGCTCCAAGTCAACATACTTGCTTACAGGCTGCGTGATCAAAATGCTTCTCATTTGTTTTTACGTCACTGTGTCCATAATAATAGTAGACGGAAAGTGATCTGTCATTTACTATAGTAATTCATTTTTGAAGAGTTTTAAATATATTGTTCTAATTGCAAAAAAACGCATGCATGGAGAAATGGACACTAATACGGTTTATCTCATGTGACAATTTCGTAAGGTGGCATGACCACTTATGGCATATTTGGTATTCTCGTCCAAACCTCCAAATTCCTGACCAATGTCCTCTGCAGTCTGCCTTCAATCTTTCTAAAAGCAGCAGGTAAATCTCTGTCACATTTAGCAAATATTAAAAAATACACAATATTTCTTTGTGTAAAATGTTTCTTTTAATTGTTAATATCAAAAGCAAACATTGTAAACTGTCCAAAATAAGTGACGTAAAGTAATATTAAAAGGAAGTGAGTAATTTGTGACTTCAAATTTGCTATTTTCCTTGACAGAAAATTTAATTTTGTTTTAACTTTCTTCATATACAAGTTACATATTTTCCCATTTCGAAAGATTCATGGACTAAAATAAACTATAGATAGTTAGCAAATACTCCCTGAAGTGACAAGTTACCTCCAGATTCTTTGGTTTTAATAATAAAAAAAAAGAGCTAATATGGAAAATCAGGTTATGAAAAACTTAATAAAGAAGACTTTCTGTATCTAGATGAAAAAATCTGTTGGTATGACTTACAGAAGGTACTAGATCAAATCCATGCCTAAAAATCTAAGCTCTACTCAAGAAAAATCACTAATAACACCTATTTGTGCATTCTTACAAATCATGGAACTTTTGAAATAAAACCAAATACAAACATTGAAGTGAATTTCACACTTGCTTTTATAGAGTGTTGATTATACAAATCAGTTTATTTGTGAAAATGAAATTTTAACCTTTCATGAATACATTCTAACTTCTAATGGAAAGAAAAAAAATCCCCCCCTTTTTTTTTTATCAGAACCAGATGGTAGTAAGACCAAACTAATGGCCTTAAAACATTTCTCTAAAGAGTCTTCAATTCCCTTATAATAATTTCAAAATTGCAGAAAAGCCTCTATTCACAAGAGGAAACATCAATAAAAAGTTTATCTGTTCAATGAGAAAGAAAATATGTATTGTTTCATATATCCTATGAACACACAATAATAGCAAGAGAGGCAAACATCTCTCTAAGGGCACCTGGGTATCTCGTCTACCTTCAACTCAGGTCATAATCCCCGGAGCCTGGTTCTCCCTCTCCCACTCTCCCAGCTTATGCTGCCTTTTCACTGAGTAGAGACACAGTAAAACAAATAAATAAAATCTTTTTTAAAAAAAGTTTCTCTTGTATCAGATTTCAGCTTTACCTTCACCAGATGGGATTTTCTACTGGGCTGGATCTAACGTCCCACTTTCATTAAAGCACAGGCTCAGGGCAGGCAGTGGGGTGGGAAAAGGGAAGGGAGTGTGGGGGCACACGGGGAGAAGGACCAGGGGAAGCGGTGGCCCGTGAGAGACTGAGTGGCTCCCGGGATCGGCAGCTTCATCTGCAGGACAGGAGTCTCAATTCCAACCTTAAACTCTTCGACATACACTGAAATTACTCAAACTTGTTACCTAGAATGAGAACATGTATCCACGACTGCAAATGATCCCTGGGGTTTTTTGTTGGGTTTGCTTTTTTGTTTTTGTTTTTCCCTGCAACTGTGAAGCACCCACACTCCCCTCCTTCGACTTGGAAGGATTCACTGACACAAATTCCCAGGCCAGTCTGGAAGGAGGTTATTCTTCTGTCCCTGTTCAAGGTTATCCAGTGGAGCCGATTTCTCGCTTGGCTGCCTCCAGAGGCTCACGTGCCTGCCCCTTAAAGTCTGGCTGTCCTTAACCAGCATTCGGGGACCAAAGAGCGCCAGGTCTCTAGCGTGACAGCCCCCTGTTCCCATGACAAGGAAGGAACCAGAAGAGAATGGCCTGGTGGCTCTTCACCCAATTTCTTACTTTAACAGTGTGACCCCCAGACACCAGGCCAGCCAAGAACAATGAGGGAGAGAAGAAGAAGGATGATTTGCCTGTTCAAGGAATGATTTCAAAACACATTCAGCCTGTTTTTGTGGTTGTTTTGTTTTTGTTTTTGTTTTTGTTTTGCCTCACTTATCCTTTTGTGGAAGTGGGGATTGATTATATCTCAGAGATCTGATCTGCCTATTTTGTATCTATATCTGTATTTGCATCCATATCTACCAATCTCTCTATGTAGACAGAGATGTCATCTATTTTTATTTATGTGAGATATAGATCTTGTAGACAGATAAGTTAGGGATATGAATTTAGTTTATGAAAAAAATACAAACTCAAAGCATAAAGTTTAACACAATATGGAAGCTGCCCTAAAAAGACCTTAACCTAATTAAGGCAAAACCAATTGAACAGAGTTAAAAATAAACAAGGCATCAACTCAATAAATGAAAGTTAAAAGGTGAAGAATAGCTCCAACTTCAGAAATGTTTGTTAATACAGAATAAGGTATATATTAAGGATATAGGTAACAGAAAAAATAAGAATTATAAACATGCAATTCATCTTGTGAAAAATAATATCTAGTAGTGTATTTAAGAATAAAAGGATAAATCAGGACAATTAAAAATAGGAATAAATAGAGTAAAACATAAGACCATCAAGTCCATAATGGCAGATGTGTATTTCATTTGTCTTTCTGGCACTCACAAAGGTGATCAGGGCATAGTGGGCACTGGTTTCATTTTGTAACTGATAGAAGAGCCTACAGAAAAGTCATCTTTGGAGCTTTAATTTGTTACATAGATAAGCACAGGGAGAATGAAATTAACGTGTATTAAGACTCATTCAAAAATTTCCAAAGTTTCCAAAATGTATAAACTTGTCAAATCACTAGGATGTATCCCTGAATCTAATGTAACACTGTGCATCAACTGTACTCTAAAACAGAAACAAGGAAACAAACAAAATTCCCCAAATACAGCAATAATAACTAAACACGGAGTCAAAGATCTCGTCCATACTTACCATAAAAACTCACATCGTCTAATGATTAACTTGCACATCTCTATCCATCTATTTACCAACCGTCGATCGATAGAGAGGATTTTTATAAAACTGTATGAATAAGTGTAAAAAGTACTTTTAAGCTACAACTTATCTCAAGTAAAATATAAACACACATAGCATAATATTACTTTGGGCTACATACGAGTATGACAAAGTGATTTTTGAAGTATTAACGGAGAGAATTTGTCAATATATTTTTTTAAATAATAATAAGAGGACTTGCTACACCAGACATTAAAATGCATTTTAAAGAATTATATGATTTAAATGCTGTACTCCAGAACTGTAAGGAGAGAAATAATTTAATGGAACAGAACCAAAATACAAAAATAGATCATGGTGCAGAGATTTATGTTAAAGATGATGTCATAAAAAAAAGATAAAAGAGATAATATTTAATTAATAGTTGTAGAGTAGCTTTTATTAAAAATAATAAATTAGTTCTTCTATTCTACCCTATGTTTATATGAATTATATATAGATAGTGTGAAGTAATAATCAAAACAAAATCTAAAAAAATAAAATAAATATTGAAGAGTATTTATATAACTTTAATGTAAGATTTTTTTAACATCTTAATTTTATTTTGTTTTTTTTCACTGTCCCAACTTTAATGTAAGATTTTTTTAACATCTTAATTTTATTTTTTTTTCACTGTTCCAAGATTCATTGTTTATGCATCATACCCAGTGCTCCATGCAATCCGTGCCCTCCTTAAGACCCACCACCAGACTCATCCATTCCCCTCCCCGCCCCCCTCTAAAACCCTCAGTTTGTTTCTCCGAGTCCATAGTCTCTCATGCTTCGTCTCTCCCTCCAAAGGGTAAGAGTTTATAAGTCATTTTATAAAATCATTGATTATAATTTAAATGTTACATTTAATTGTATACACTTGAGGAAATTATATATGAGCAAAAAAATTAATCTTTTAAACTTACTAAAAATATAAGACGAAAATATTGGTAACATATGATCAGTGATTATATAAGAAATTTTAATGCCAATCAGAAAACACATATAAATAGATATGTGAAATAAAAAATCCAATACATATGTATTTATAATAGTTAATCTTAGAAGATACCAAAATATCATTCAAAACAAGAAAAATCAACTTGTCTTACGATTTTAGAAATTTTATTCAAGACATTTGTATTAGGAATCATAAAATGGACAGCTTAAAAAATTACCATGGATCTACTTTGAAAAAAAATTATGGTACAGTATGAACTTCAATATGGGGATAAAAGAAATAATCTAAGTACCCCAAAATCTGATTGACCCACTCAAATCTATGTATCTGTAACATGGAGAATTGAGAAGCTAACAAAATTCCTGTTTCTGAAAAATTTTTGATGGCAAGGTAAATATTTAGGATGTAATATTATATAAAAGCATCAGAGATATTCATAGAGATAAGCATCAAAATCTCACTTCTTTACTTACCTATATGAACATACTATGTTTATGTGGATTAGTGAGTGAGGGCAATTTAACCAGGAAAGATAAACACACACCGGAATGCTAGGATCTCTAAGTATGGTAACATAAGGTTATTTTTCCTATTTTACTATGTATACAACATTGAAGTTTTATAAAATCCTCATGCTATTTTATAATTAGAAAACAGACATCGCTTAAAAGTAAAAATAGTTTTAAAGAAGGATTGAATTTTTTTAAAAAATAAGTGATTTAAAAATCACTTATGATTTTTGCTACATATATACATTTGAAACTTTGTAAAATTGTTTTTATGATTACCAAACAATAATCATTCAAATCAATTAAAATCTAGTTTTTGTCTAGTAATAGGCTAATTAAGTTCTCTTAAATGTTTGTATTATTACACACTGTTGTTTTCCTCAAGACTTATGGCTTATTTTAATAGCTGATTTCCCTCAGAAATTAAGATAAAGTTTCCAAATCACCATGTTTTCTGAGGCCTTTCCCCACTCACAATTAGATCATCTCAGTTTGCTTTATTTCATTTCCTTTCCCAATGTCTGTTTTTAGAAATCAGGAAAAAAGCAGTTCTTTTCCAAATGAATTAGAACTGAAACAGGAAATGTTCCAGAATTAAAGCTCTCAACAATGTATTTGGACAGGAGATACATTTAGAACCACTGTTATTTTTATCTGAACAGGGCAAACAATAGAAATCACATGACATTTGGATCCATCTCCTTAAAATGAGACTTTCACACGACCTGTAGAAATCTGTAGGTATGCATGTATAAAATTTTGACAATTTCAGATAGGGCAAATATGCTTCTTCAAATATCAAATACTTATATTCGACAAACTACAAAAGTCTTACTGTTTCTTGATTTTGTATCTTGCATAGTTCCCATCATTTCTTTTTGTAATGCTCTCGTTTAAGGAATAAAGAATCTGGGCACTGAACTAAAGCGTGCTTTTCTGCCTTGCTCACTTTATTGTGAGGCATCCCTGATTAATAAGATTTATGGACAGGGCTTACTCTGTGGGGCTTTAGGGCTGTTTTATTTTACTGTAGTCTTCACTGTCTCTGTTCTTCCTCAGGAATTGAACTTTTTACCTCCGAGAGTCCATATGCTCATTGGATTTGCAGAAAACACCAAATGTTGCCTAATGGTATTTCTACCTCAAAGCTGTAGCAATTATTTTTGTTTCAATCTTTATGGCCAATTGAAAAGCTCAGGAAAGGAAAGAAATGTTCCATGCTGTGCTAAACATATACATTTATTAAAAATTTACACTAAACATAAGCAAAAAAAAAAAAAAAAAAAGGTCGGGGTGTTCCCAAACTTTAAGTGTACTCCCCCCCCACCTCTGTTTTTCTAAATTTTATTTTGGAAAGTATTTTCTGGACTTTTGTAAATCTAGGACCTAACAGAGTGGGCATTTTGCTAACATGCAACATCTTTACAAAGGATGCTTAAAGATATCAATGCACATGAACTCAAAGTCCTACATTTTGGGGGAAGATTTATAGCAAAGTATTTCAAAAGTAAATCTACTGAGGATGATCTTAGGTGTCGGTTTGCTCTGTTCTTCATTTGTTCGCATTTTGTTCACTGCGAAGCAAGACCCACTTTTAAGAAAATTAAGAATGAAAATATTTACTGTTCTGTGTAAGACTCCTCAGTGGGAGTAAGATGATATATGTCAGCATTGACTTGCTAGTTTGATAATAAAAACCTGACCTGTCATCTTTGACCCAAATATTTGTAAATATTATGCTTCTGGGATTATTACCGTGGCGTGCCCAGAGCAAATCCAGAGCAAAGAAAACTCAAAGCTGAGCCTTCGGTGGAAGTCATTGGACGGCCTTATCAGGAGAGCAGCAATTTTTCCAGCATTGTCCTTTATTTGTCGGTTTCCAATGCTTTTTACGCAAAAGATGATTTTGAATTTGCTGATTTGCAGCATCTTTTAGCATATGGCGTCTTCTTCAAAGAGATCTGAAAAACCTTTTTGTAGGAACAGAGGGGGGGAAATTGCCCCCCTCTCTATAGATGTGTCCTTAGAAAAATAAAATTTCCTCAGAAAATGTACAGTAGGCTTAATCCTAAATTAAAGTAGTTGCTGAAATGCTATTACTTAACCCCGAGGCATATGTGATTTCTAAAGAAACAGATTCAGCATTTAATTAACTCCGAAATCCTCCTGTAAATGGAGCTTATATGTGTGTGTAAAGTTCAAGGCAGGATGCATTTAGAGAAGGCAACAGCTTGGAGGGCTTGCTGTCCTCCAGCAACCAGCCTGCCCTATCGGAGACAGACAGATTCCACACATGGCTACATGCTCTAAATTAGGGAGTGCGGAGGTTCATCTAGAGTGCACAGATTAAAATTTTCAATAGACCTAAAAATGTCTCGAAGGCATGAATGAGCCTGTCACTTTCCCTCTGCCTCTCCAGCAAATGATGGATTCACTTTATCCCCATCATATAACCCGTGAGATCTGCCCAGTTTGGTCCGCTTTTCTTCGTCCTCAGTCATGCTGAAATGGAGGTTGTGGTTAAACAAATCTGCTTTTATGGAGCAAAGCGCTGTGAAACAGAGCTGATTAGGGCCTGACACATCGAATTAGAGGGGGCTATAAAGTTGGCTGATGACTCTATTGTTTCAGGGCCCAGGTTCTGGCTTGGCCCTTCTTTCTGATGACACGAGTAACTTTGTTTCATTTTAATTGAGGGGAGAAGACTTTTGCTAGAGTGAAAGAATTATTACTCCGATCTAAATATTTTATTTCTAAACACATTTTCTAATATGTTTCTAAACACATTTTAATCACCGTTGCATTTCCCCTGCACCTGAAAACATAGATTCTTGCCAACCACAAACTAGATTCACAAATCAGCTGAGAGACAGGAGAACTTACCATTGATGGAATGGTGCTTTCAAATATTATGGTGTGAGAAAAAGCAAGGCAAAGCACTGATAAAGGAAATAAAATATGTGTGAAATGTCCTAAAAGTGTTTGTTTGTTTCTTTGTTTGTTTTTCCTATGAAACCACCTCTGTAGGGGCACCTGGGTACTCAGTGGGTTAAAGCCTCTGCCCTCAGCTTAGGTCATGATCCCAGAGTCCTGGGATCGAGTCCCGCATTGGGCTCTCTGTTCAGAGGGGAGCCTGCTTCCTCCTCTCTCTGCCTGCCTCTCTGCCTGCTTGTGATCTCTCTCTGTTAAATAAATATATTTTTTTTAAAAACCCACTTCTGTAAGTATAATTGGGACTATTCTGTAGTATCTGGCACAGCAATATTACTACATTTGCAAACTATTTAAAAATTACCAATCATCCTCAAAGACGATGGTGGTTATTGTATTGGAACAATTATACCTCTTATGCTTTTACATATATTTTGTGTACATTCATATACAGATTTATCCAGCAAAAAAAATGCACCTGTCAGTAATTTACTTGAAGTTTTAGGACAAATATTTCTCAAAAGATGCTTGCTGTTAAATACATCATTATTTCTATTTATGCAAATACATTATCTTTTCTTCTTCCAACCCCAGGGAATTTGGAAAGGTTACTCTCGTGTTTTTCTATCTGGCTATCCCACAGCTAAGACCTCTCCTGCAGTCTTATTTGCTTGAAATATCAACTGACCCTGGGGGAAAAATAATATAAAGAGTAGGAGTTAAGAAATAATGGATTTTTAAGTCACCAATTAGTGACCTGTAGTATCTTTTCACATCTCAATTCAACAGAGTGAAGTTTAGATTATAGAAGAGAGAGAGATTTGATATGCAGGATCAAGTTCTAGAAATAAACAAGAAAGCAGCGTTCCCTGGGCCTGACTCTTCTCCTCAAAATGCACATGTTCATCTCTTTGCTGCATGGGTGGCCGCCAAGAGGCCAGGCTGGGTACACCCACCACACAGATCCTCTGCCCTGAGCTCTACAGGCCACCTCCCAGGTCACTTGATTGAAGTGTCTGATCTTAGATATTTTTCCGATATTTGAGTGATGTGATAATGCCAGCAGAATGTAACATATAAAAACAACAGTTGAAATTGTTATTTTTTCCCTGACATCTTTTATAACTTTTCAAGTTCAGACTATTCAGGGAGGGTTTGGGATTGCTCCAGATTTCTAAAATTTGATAAAAGGTTGAACAAAGTCTGTGTTTTCTTGTTAATAGTTAGATATTCTTAAAATTGATTTCCTCAGCCTGGGCTAGTCTAATGGTCACTGTGAAATGTACATGTGATAAAATGACTCAACCTCAAAAACCAGATTGGTTTTTTTATTGCATATGTGTCACAAACGACGTATGACTGCAGGGTCGTTTAGGGATTTCCTCACATACATGATGTCTGATATTGCAAGAAAGAATGATTTTCTTTTTTTCTTAACACTTTCAGAGGTAGTAGGAACAGTCAAGACCACCCACAATCTTTATACGGTGTAGGAGCACAGGGAGAAACAAGTTCTCCTAACTTGTTATGACTCCTTTGCTTTTGTTGCTACATTTGTAATAGAAACTATGGGTTCAGGACTTCCCAGAGGGTAGGCCTTGAGTAATGTGCTTCCTAAATTGGAATTCAGAGGATTCCTGGCATCAGGGGACATAGCTGATCTTATGATCCTTGATGACAGTACTGGACAGGTGGTCCTGTCCAATTCCTCTATCAGAAGAGGCAAGAGGACTTTTCTCAAAACTTCCATTTGTATCTGAACTTATTTCTTTCCTGATACATTTGAAAATTCTTTCACACATGGTCACCCACAGGCTTGCCTACCTACCAGAACTGCGAACAGGAGATAATTGTAACAGTAGACAATTATGAAGCACATCTACAAGTGCCAAATCTGCTTCGGTTAAGTCTGAGATGATGTAGAACTGTTATGCTAAATTACATGCTGAAATAAGTTACTTGAGGACACTTTCACTCAACCTATTAATAAAAACAATGACCTTTCCCAACATACTCCAATTAAACAAAATTAAAGTACTACATGGGGGATTAAAGTACTACATGGAGGAAATCCTCTGGAATGAATCAATGAGATATTGTCAGTGAAACACCTAGATATTGAAAAAGTGGCAGACTACTCTTTCAATAATAATAACAATAAAAATCTTATCGAATACAACATTTATCAGGTATAAAACCATTTTCTGCTTATATCTATTTAAATTGATATAATTCTTTGTGCATTTAAGTGCTGTTTGGGGATATTAGAAAAAAGAAAAATCCCAACTTTGAAAATTTTACATATTGATACCATTCTATCAAAATAATTATTTTCCTGCTATGGCTATAACACCTCACATACTTGCCACATGTAAGGTAGACCTAACAATAATTGTAAGTATTTTTGTATTTATATATATATATTTTATTTACACTTCCATAATTAGAAATCAAACCATAGCCTAACAATTTAACACATAATAACGACTCAGGTAGAATTTGTTTCACGTTTTTAAGAAAAAACTGTATCACCATAATTTGAAGAAAATTAATCATGTATTAGCTAGAATCATTAATGTGTCATATAGTCAAACATATAGTGTATGAACACAAATGGTTAGTGATGAAATAAAAAGAATAGAAGATAAAAATGTCATTACAACCCAGTTTGCAACAAGACAGTACTATCTTTCCAGATAAATATATAAATGATTCAATTATTCAAATGTGTTTTTTTCAGAATTTAAAATTTTTTGTATGTATACATTGCATTTAATGTACAAAATTTAAAAATTTATGTTTCTCTAAATTGTCAAGTGCTTGCACTATTACTTTATGACACACTGTAACACTATCATATGATTTTTATTGTCAGAATGGCAGATTTTGAACTTAATGTGGTTTGAAATAGACAACTCAAATGGGGTGGAATAAGGGTGGCTAATACATCTATTTTTTTAATACTAGTTTCTGAGTATAAAAAATATAAATTTCCCATCCTTCTAAGGTAGGATTTATTGATGCAAAAATACTAATTAAAAAAAAATTTCTTACACACTCTCAAAAGAATTCTATTTAGAATTACTTCAGAGTTTTATTTTATTTTACTTTCATTTCTAAGAGGGGAAATAACACAATAAAATCTTGAAAAGTTCACATGAAGAGTTACGTTATAAGAATTAGTTATGAGTGTGCTTAGGAAAAGACCATGAGGGTAGTCATCAACCTTATAAAGTCACTCTTAGAGATGTAACAAACATATTATTTTTAGTTATTTTCACAGAGGATGAGTTACTCAGTAAATATTGGCATAATCGGTGAATGGGTCAACAACTACTTTCAGGGCAAGTGTGTGTTCCAAACCCCTCCGACAACCCCTCCAGGCAGGGCCTAGAGAGACTGACAGTCTTTGCTCACTTTGCCTGCAGCCGGCTTAGGAAGCCCTATAACACGAAAACAGAGACACCACTGAGATCATTTCAGCTGCTTACAAGTGCCGGGGATAAGATAAAATAGGTGACTTGGTTGAGTGTCCTGAGAGGTGATGTTGGTGGACATTTAGGGATGAAGGTCAGGCAGGTGCTGGCTTGAAAATCAAGGAAGAGAAGAGGTTAACAAACGAAAGAATTCTTTGTTGCTAGAAAGTCCTAGTAGGGAAGACCTGAGCAGTAAAGCCAGTGGCGCTGAAGTATGTAGAGAAAAGGGGAAGGTGTACAGGGACTCTCAAGACGTCAGTGGACATCCAACCATGCAGGAGGCTTCAGGCCGAGATAAAAAGATGGGTTTTTCTTTTAAGAAAGACAGTTAACAACTGGGGGATTCCCATGGAAACGATGATGTCTTTCTCAGAACAACAGCTCTGGTTGTTCCATAGAGCATAGACAGGAGTAGGACAAGAGTGCCTGGGGGAGCCCAGTAGATCGGTGGTGGTTCTTCGGGCAGGAGATGAGGGCAGGGACTCTGGGGTGGGGTGGCCGTGGAAGTGGGAAATGCTGTGTGATTCTGGGTCTTTTGAAAATGGAGGTTGCAGAACTGGCTGATGGAGTGTGTATGAGTCCAAGAGATGAATCAAGAATGACTGTGAGGTCTTCTCTTGCATGGTTGGGTGAATGGTCATGGAATTTAATGAAGGGAGAGTGCTTGAGGGGAGAGGTAGGAAGAAATTAGTAGAAAGAAAAACCATTTTCTCTGGTTTGTCTAAACCTAGTGCCCATCCTAGTGAAGACAGTAAATAGGAAGTCAGGTGCAGGCATCTGATGGTCACAGAACAGGGCTATGTGCTGATAGCCAGTGTCAGTTTGAAAGTCAGTGTATTGATGTCACTTGTGGTCATGGGATGAATGAGGTAACCTGGGGAGGGAGTGCAGCTATAGGCTAAGGGTGAGGGGGGAGAGCCCTAGGACACAGCTATATTTGGTGTATTGATAATGTAGAAAAAAAAAATACCAAGAAAGGAAATGTAAGCACATTCCCAGTGACAGAGTAAAAAGTCAAGAAAGCCCAGAAAAGAAAATTGTATGAAAAAGAGAACGCCAGATGCCACCAAGATACAGTGAACATGAAGACAAGAATCTGACATTCAGGTCTGGCAAACTGACAGGCACAGCTTTGAAGGGGTGGTCTAAAAGTGGGACCGGAGTATGTGGAGTAGCAACTGAGAGATGAGGTAGTCAGGCCAGGGTAAAAGGAAACTGGAGAAATCCAGCTGTGAAGGAAGGGAAGTCAGTACAAAGGCAGGAGGAAGAGCTTCAGAGACACAGGTGCTGGAAGGAACCTTTGAAGAGCAACTTTCTTTCATGCTCACAGGTAGGGCAGTTGAGCTTATGGGTAACAGACTGGTCAGAGCGGCGATTGAAGAGTGAGGTACAGTTTTTGACTGGTTCCCATTGTTTCATTTCTGAGCTGAGAGGCAGGTTGTGGAGGAACTGTTGATTTGAGAAGACATGAGACTGTCCTTCCAGAGAGCAGAAAAGATCATTTACTAGAGAAATGTAGTTGTATTACCCCATGGTTGAGAGCCTTTTGAGATCAGTGGCCATAAACTTGATGTGAGTCCATCCAGCAAGTTTCTGGAATTTTAATCCGGTAACATTCAACTGTGTGAGAACGCGCAGCCACTTTGGGGGCGAGGGGGCAGGCCTTCGGAAGCAGTGGTATTTCCACAGGTGAGTGTGTCCTAAAATTCAGAAGGGCAAGGAAGTTAATGAGGCTTGCAAGAGAGCGATTACAGGGCTAAGTGCAAAAACGAAGTTGCGACAATGAGAGTCAAAATACAGCACGAGCGAAGGGGGATCCGTGCGGTCCTCGGAGGCTGTACTGGACAGTTACGTAGGTCAGCTGGAATAGCCAGGGACAGGTGAATTAAAAGCAAACATTTGCAATCAAGATGCAAAGTGACGTGGATCCTGATCACGGGGACATGCAGAGAAGGGTGATGTCATGCATTTGGGAAAACGATAGAGCAAAGAAGTTCCAGGCGGGGTTAAGCCAGTGATGTATTGAGAGGATCATCCTCGTGCATGTTATGGTTTCCAAGAATGACGCAGAAACAGTGGGGAAGCAGGCAGGGAGACATGCATCTCATGCTAAAGTTAATATCACAAGAGAAGGAGTGTGGGGAGGTCATTAAGTAATCCCCACTAGGAGGGGGAATGGCAAGTATGATTTCATGGACTATACTCCCAGTCCTTGGGGCTTGCAAAGTCACAGTACATATTTAAGTAGCAAGATCTGGGAAGCAAAATTTAAATGATAGTGTATATGGTAGTTTCTAACGTATGCTTTCTATCATGCATAGATTAGCCATGCATAACAGCGAGTGAGATTCTCAGGAGGCCCGTAACCTTGGAGAGAGAGGAGCGAGAAGAGGTCATGCTTGGTAAGGATACTGAAATTAACTTTTGCAGATATGGAAAGTATTATCAGGCTGCAGAAATGATAATTAAAGTAATTATTGTACATGAGAAACTCATCTACATTAATCATATTGATCTTAAGACCTAGACATATTAAAAAGCAACAGAAAAAAATTTGGAGATGACATAAATTCAAAATAAATCTCTATTGTAGAAGAATTAGTAAGATGCTACAAAGACATATGTTGCTACGGAAAGATGTCTTAATTTTGCCTATAGATATATGGCTCATCAGGGGCTAATTTCAGTGTGAAGTGTGTGTGTGTGTGTGTGTGTGTGTGTGTGTTTAGTAACAGTATTCAGGCGTGCTTTGAGTAACATTACACTTACAACACATTTGAGGCTCTGGAAACTTGTTTGTACTGGGAAGCTTGATAATAAAAAGTATACGTATAAAAGAAAAATAATAAAGCTACTTGCCATGAAATTAAATGTTTTTTTTTTTAATTCACAAGGTATTGAACTGAAGTTTGTAGTATTATAAAATATATACTGTATCACTACAGATTTGTGTATTAACTAAGAATACTAGTGGTCATAGCTTTAAATATTTCACAGAGAAGTTCATTATGAATTTTGATAAATGTGTTCATTATTAGGTAGGTTTTCTGTGTTTAGACTTTATTATAAGAAATCTGGACAGAGACAATATCTTCAGAGATGAAATAATGGTTTAGAAATTTACACTTGTTCTTTTTCTGCTGGAGAGAGAGGAAGGAGGAGAGACAGACAGGCAAGAGTACGCAGGAGAGGGAGAGGAAGAGAAGCAGACTCTCTGCTGAGCACAGACCTGACAGGGTGGCTGGAGCGTGCTCAGTCTCGAACCTTAGTTCACCACCTGAGCCAAAATCAAGAGCCAGATGCTGAACTGACTGAGCCACTGAGGCACCCTGAATTTACATTTAATACACTCAACAAACTTGCTTTATTCTATATACACTTCCATAATTAAACATTTAATCTAGTTGATTTCTTCATGAATATTTTGATAAAGATACAATGAGTGGTATCCAAACATAAATTCAATAAAAATAACACATGTCTATCATCTAATATAAATATCATTTTGATATGGCTGGGCCACATTTGTTCATGATTGTCATGTAGTCATAAAATATATTAATTATAGCATGATTTTTTTTGTTACATTTCATTAATGAACATTTGGATAAAGTAATTAAAATTAAAATGTGCTTGTTCTTGGGTGGCTCTATGAGAAGGAAAGCTAGGAAAAAATAAGCATATTCATCGAATCTATGTGATTAATATTTAACCGAGGCGTCCAGATTAAGGAATATTAGTTGTTAACATATTTTAATTTGAATGCTCTTATTAGATCACTGAGGATAAATATTAATAGTTGAATATGTAGAATGTTAGGTGTTTGTGAGTTTAGGTAATCTTTCCACCTTGAAAAGTAGATAGTCCAGGATGAGTTTGGAAACTGTGATCACCTAATTCCAAGAATAGGGACATAGATTGGATCTGTTTCTTGAAACAATTTTTAGTAAATGCCAATTTGGGGTAATGAATCTGTTCATGGAGCATGATTAATATCACTGGTAGAAGACTGACATTTGTCTACTCGACTACAGATAAATGTTTCCATTTGTCCTGTAGAATCAGAACAGAGAAAGAAAACACATGAAAAATGTGGCATTTCTTCTTTGATTAGTTACTTTATAGGGGACAGTTCAGGTAAATATTAATGTCATTAGGGAGCACCATACTTCATTTAGCAAAAAAAGAATACGGGAAGAACTTTGGGGTTAATGGATGCTAAAAATGGCTTGGGAGGTTTCTCAGATATTATTGTTTCAAATATAATGAAAAGAAACTAGATTAATGACAATAATAGCTGAAATGAATTAATCACTTACTAGTGGAAGGCAAAATGGTGAGCATTTCACATGTATTATTTCACTTAATTTCTGTATCAGCCTGAGAGAATAAGGTCTGCTCTCAGTTTCCTTTTGCTTAGAAAATCCTAGTGTTGAATGATATTAAGAAATTTGCTTATAACTAAAGTTTGGAACCAGGAGGCAAATCTGGGTTTATTTAATTCAAGTGGTAGTATGTTCTACAGGCCTATTGGGATGATTCATTAACAAAAAAATAAATAAAAATAAAAAAAACTTCATGTGTATGAAAGTTCGGAAAATCACGTTTTGGATAATAGGTACCTGTTTTGAAGCTTTAATACTTGAATACACGTTCATGTATTAATATATCCATGAAGCAAAAATCAAAGTTAAAAAGTCCATGTTTAAAGACAGAAAAGCATTTCATACTTATATGTTCTTTTGTATTTAACTTTTAATTTTTAGCACACTAGTCAAATCAATGAAAAATATCTGGCTTAGAACCCTGGGATTTGAAATATAAAATTTGACAGGAGGGATTCCTGAATGGGGACAGGTGTCTGATAGACACAAAGGACCCACAAATTACGATGCAGAAGTGTGCACTTTGATGCACAATGGACAGACCACAAGCTTGCTGTTCATTGAAAAGTAGTGGGCCATGCACAGTTTTTAAATCTATTCCTTTAGTTCGGTAACTGGAACAAGTTTTTAATAGGAGTAAAACTGCTTTCAGGTAAATCTCAATTCACCACATTTTACACCAAGATATAGTTTAGCACAAAAACATTATATATTATATTATTCCAGACTAACAATGTCTGAAAGACACTAAGGCAAGGCTTATCATAACTTTTCACCTTCAATCAGAGAAATTCAAAAAATATAAGAAATTGTGATATTCATTAGACTTTATACTAAGGTATAGTTCACTACCGTAGGCGGATGGCCTCTATCTTTGAGAGAAAATGAACAGCATCAAAACAAAAGTTGGAATAAAAGGTATAACGGTTTCAAATACCACAAATAATATGTTTTTACTTAATATAGCATCAATGATAGACAATTTTAAAAATATGTCACCTCCCATTGCCTTCATGCATAAATCATATCTGTCATGTTATTTTGGTTTGCAGTATATTTGTTCTAATATTTCCCTGCTTGCTTCATTTCAGGATCAAATGTATCCGATTGTTTATACACTAAATGCCACAATGATGGTGGTAATTTCTATTCTGTGTTCTATAGCTCCTTTTAATTGACACTCAAACAACTGTTTAAACATTTTAAAAAATAGTAATCAGCTGAAATGGATTATGCTGGATTGTATAAATAATAACCTTGTTTTACTAAAACTAAACTTTTCTACCAAACTAAATTCAGGTAAAGCACATATGTAGCTAGGAACACTAGCAAAACGGGCCTTTATTATATGTCCATTTTTTAGGAGAGAAGTTGGTAATGGGGAAGGGGTGACCTTTATGGAGCACCTACTGTGTTCAAATTAGACAGCCTAGTGAAAATTCTCATTGAATTTCACCATCTTCAATGAATGTCACAAAATTTACTGGAGGAATGCTAACTGTAGACCTAGAAAAAAAAAGTTTTCTTTTGGCAATAGAGGGTTACCTTAAAATGTAACTAAATGTAACTAACTATTATAATAGAGGGTTACATTTTACCGTTGTGGGTCCTCATGATCTTAGGAAGGTCTGCCTGGGAATAAAGATGTGGGTGTGAAAGATGGTTAATAAATGATCAGTTAATCAATGGATAAAATATAGCCCCAGAGATGAATCTAAAAGTCAGGAAAAGAGCAAGCAGTGGCAGGAGAACGTGAGAGACAAACTCGCTCAATAAGTGAATTAGGCTGAAAGTTCTGGGGACGGGGAGAGCCAAAGAAGGGCATTTACATTAAGGAACAACTGTCTGTTTAACAGGCACCAGACATTTAAGTATATTATCCCCTGTCCTCCCGTGAACCCTCTGAAGTATTAATAGCCCATTTTATAGGAAAAGTTCCTTGAAGCTGAGAATGTTTATACAGGTTATTCAAGGTTCCCCTGCCAGTAAATAGTGAAACCAGAGTCCAAAATCTAAACAAACCTACTACATAATCACTGCAATAATCCATGCTTTGTCAACTAAATTCTTGCTACACAAAATGGTCTGTGACACGGAACCCGCAGTGTCCTCCTGGGGGAGCTTGCTGGGAATGAGAACTCTCGTAGCCCACGCCCGAGTCCTAGAATCAGAACCAGCATTTTAACAAGATCTCTAGGTGGTTCTCATCGCCATGAAAGTTTGAGAAGCACTAAATAAAAACTAAAAAGCCTCACCTAGAGCAACCCTGAAGGTAGATGGAAGCAGGGACAGGAACTCCAGATGTGGAATGAGCCAGAGAGAATCGAAATACAGTGAGAGCTAATTCAGGGAAGGCAGAGCGCAGGCTGGGAGCCGCTTCTGGGAAGCTTGGGTGCCTGCTGTCAGGTACAGGCACAGGATTAAATCGCCCAGACACAGCCCGACTGTGGTCAGTCTAGGAATATATATTTATACACACACACACATATATAACATATATGTATATATATATATGTATGTATATAATCAAGAGGTAGACTACAAACAACTTTGTCAATTATCTGCTCCCAACCCTGCAATTGGCACCAAAATGGAGTCTCCTCCGTGCTCAGCCCCCAAATCGGGGTTTTAGAAAAGAAAGCACTACCTCCTGCAAAATACAATGGTACACCCCAGATTTTTCAGGATAACTCGGATTTCAAATATTGGGTTGTTATTAGAGTTGAGAGGACATTAGAGATAAGAGTCTCAAATTTTGACACAGATGGAAGGGCACTTCTTACGAGGCATATCAATGAGATATTACCTGCGTACATAAAGCATACGATTTTAAAGAGTTGATTTGCAAGAAATTTTGGTAACTCTAGAGGGATGCACTAATACACGGCATTATGATGGGTGCGAATTCTATATTAAGACAAAACAAGAATGTCATGATTTTTTGCTAATAGTTGATGGGGTGGCTAAATGTTCAATTGTGTCGTGTCCTGGTTTCTTCTCATTTATGAACAGTCTCAAATTTAAGCATATGACGCTATTGCTAAATCGTAAAATCATTCACTCATTTAATGTTTATTGTTTATTTTTTTTAAAGATTTTATTTATTTATTTGACAGAGAGAAATCACAAAAAGATGGAGAGGCAGGCAGAGAGAGAGAGAGGGAAGCAGGCTCCCTGCTGAGCAGAGAGCCCGATGTGGGACTCGATCCCAGGACCCCGAGATCATGACCTGAGCCGAAGGCAGCGGCTTAACCCACTGAGCCACCCAGGCGCCCCAATGTTTATTGTTTAAAAGACGTTAGATATTATGGTGGTTTTTCGGGTTGAAGATATCGCTGATTTGGTTCAGCCAACAGAGGCATGCCGATAAGAAGTAAAGGTATGTGTTGTTGGCTGCATTTGAAAAGTTCAGACGATTGGAGGAATACAAAAAGAGAGAGGCTCATTGAACCTGGGATGAGGTTCAAAGGAGATATGAAACTTAAGATGAGCAATGTGGGTGATCATCATGTGAACACGTTGGGTGGGAAAAATCCAGGGTAATGTGCCACAGGGAGTGGAGGGGTGAAGAAACTGTGGCAGAAATACAAGGAGTTGGGGACGACTGATGTGTGATACGTGAAATGGATTTACCCAGAAATCAACCTGTCAGTGTGGCCAAGTCCCACACGCAGGGAAGTTGAGCTGTTCGTGAGATGATGGGGACCTTGAGGGAGTGAATAAAATGATCACTTTGGCCATTTAGGAAGACCACTCTGGTGTGGGGGTCCTGGGGACGGATTAGAGCAAAGCAGCCGATTAACAAAAGGAGAGACTTGGTGAGAGTTAGAATTAAAAAGAGCAATAAAGTGACTTAATGACTTCCTTTACAGTATGCTTAGGTAATGGAGTGAAAAAAATTTAATATAGGCATCAATATTCCTCCTTAGGAATAAAAATAAAGAAAAACTTTTACTAAGATACTTGAATGGGAAGACCCGGAGGGCGTGGGTTTCCTGAAACAATCTTCCTGCCTCAGAAAAGCCGAAAGCGACCTGATGAAGAATTACAGAGGAGAGAGCACGCCAGGGAAAATGAGTGACGGCGCAGGAACACAGGAGATCTGGGTCTGTGGGATCCTGACACTGTGGGATTAAGGGATGGGTAGCAAAAAGTAGTAGCCATCTTCAGAGAGTGAGTGGAACTCCGGCCAGTCATGGAGGTCAAGTCAGGGGCAGGCCAGAGAATCAGCAGAAATAAGAAACTGGCTATGCATGGGACCCGGGCCGGGTGAACACTCAAAATGCTGAAATACCTCCCTGACGTCGACTCTAATCTATGAGAAAAGGAAAAACTGCTTGTTCTTGGGGAGGGGGGGCGGTCATTGTCTGAATACCAGTCTTGTGTAAATTATTGGCAAATGTTCACTTAATTTGGAGCTCGTGGTAAGGGGATTACTTAAGCACTCCCTGAAGGAGTCACTCGTATTTCTCACGAGATCTGGGGACTTTTGTAACCAACATAGAGAAGGAGTCCCATCAGACCAGTTAAGTACTGAGTCTTCTTCATGTTTGGGCTTTTGTTTCCAACCGAAGTAGTCACATCGTTAGTAGAAGAGACTTGATGTTGCCTCAGGTCTACACTCCGGGGCCCCGGATCCTAAATTTCTAGCTGGGCCATCTGAGGAGGGTTTTCAGGTTAAAATATAGCCTCATGGCCATTATAAAAAACAAAAAACAAAATCAAAGGGAAGATTAATATATACAGAAAGTTCCCACCTCTGTGACATAGCCACCGTTGATTTGGTGATAATTTTTCCATGTATCTCTTGTAGGAACATGGAAACATCATACATGTGCTTTCATTGTAGACACAGTGTTTTTAATCTGTTGCTTTTACTTGCTCACATTTGTATCTTGATTATTATTATTTTTTCTCTTATCTGTGTGATACTGGGCAGTTACTTAACCTCTCTGTTTCAGTTTCATCATCCATAAATGGGGTAAAATTAAAACCCACGGAGTGGTTTGGGAACTAAATTGTTAATACATGTAGCACAATTTGAATTATGCCTTCCACTTAATAGACACAGTGCAAGAGAAGTCGTTTTTGCTTATTACTCTTACTGTAATTACCAGTGATATTACTATTTCATTCTCAGTGCTAGAACCACGTGTGACTTCCCCCGACCTTGTTCCATGTTTGTATGTCCCCGAGGTGCCCACAGATCTCTTTTATGATGTACCAGATGCATTCAGGTGGTGGGGTCAGGAGGGCGTGTTACCTTTGTCCATCAAAGTTATGTTGGAATAATTGTGGCCCCGTGAGATGATGATGTCTTAGGTCAGACTTTCCTTTCACAAGAAAGCACCTGTCTCAGCTATAAGTGTTTTGCACAGTGTCTCCCTCGAGCCCGACTCCTCTCTCAAGTTCACCCCGAAGGGCGGGATGGAGGAGCACCTGCAGACTCTTACGAGGGCTGCCCTCAAGCCTCCCGGCCCCTTCCCGAAAGCGCGCAAGATGAGGAGGAAAGGGAGCAGCCTCACTGCAGAGACCCCCGGGGGAAGATCGCTGCCGCCTGAATGAAAATATCAAAAGTCATAGAAGATTCAGCAGCAGGACTGACAGCCGCAGGACGCAGAAGCAGAGAAACTCACTAGGTGTGGTACTCAGGTTGTCTTCTCTTACAATTCATCTGTGGTTTTAATTAGTGCGTCACAGCCCTAATTTGCCCTGTTTCTAATATTATCGCGATCTCTTCAACAGCTTTTGCCTGGATGATTATCTGAATTCACAATAAATATGTTGCATTTCCATTCAGCACTCTCATAATCACACTTGTCATTATTCCATATATTAAAAGTTTTACCGCCTTGCAGGAAAGATTGGTGCGTATGTCGTAAAGGGCATCAGGTTTCTTTTATGAGAAACTGTATCTACAGTGCCTTGGAATCATACAGCCTGAATACTTTATTACTTTTCACAGGAACTCATTACTTCCAAGGATGTCTGAGATGTTATTTGACGGGTTATGTTTTTGAAGGTAAATAATATTTTCTCTGATTAGCAATCAAAAGTTATTAATATGTAATTGAATTTTAGTTATTTCTAATTTTATTTACTGTATCAATTATTAAAGCCTAATAGAATCTAGGAAAGTGATTTTAAATTAGAAGGGTTTTATTGAGGAGCTTTACTTATTTTCTTTGAAACGTGACTCATTTAGTGATTGTATTCGTGTGTGTCAGAAGCTTAGGTAGTCAGTAAATCCATGGGTTTTAACCATTTAAATCAGCTGCCAAAGAGGTACCTTTTGAAGGAAGTTGAATGGCAAATTTACATATTTAGAATAAAGCTTTAATCTATTGTAGTAAAAATTGTAGTAAAAATTACAAATTACAAATCTGCCCTCAATTTTAAAAAAGCAAGAGAATAAGAGCGGTAGAGAGTAAAAGAATATAATTATAGATACATTGCTTCAATTTAGTGTTCTTTTGATCATTAAATGTTAGCAAAAAAAAAAAAATACAGGCTGGTTTTGTGATCTTCTCAGATAGAGTCTAAGTCAGCTTAAAAAGAAAACAAGAGAAATACTTGAATTCAAATTGCTTACCAGTTTAATTACTAATTTCCTTTCACACATAGTGAAAAAACACATTTGAAGTTATTCCAGATAGTAATATCTGGAAGAAAGCATTAAAGACTAGTGACACTTGGAGAAATCACCTTATCACTTAGCCTGCTAAGCCCCTATCTGCCCTGCTCCCATTTGTAGCTGAATCACTTCGGCAATATTTGACCTCTTTTTCCTCACTGCTCTTTATAGCAATAAGCTAACATGAGAAAGGAACATAGTCATTAAAATCGCTTCATGGCCAAACTGTTTAAAACGTGATAGTGTTAAACGGATGAAAACCATTCAGGTAGGTCGGCCCGATGATGTCAAATATGTGTGTGTCTCAGTTCAAGGTCGGCCCTATGATGTCCAATATCCCCAGCCCATCCGAAGGCGGGATTTAGCCTACAGCCAGGAACCTGGAGTCCCTGGCCCCTGGTCGCTAACCCAGAGACCTCTGGGTGCTGAGCTAGAAAAAATGAAGTCGGATTTTGACTTCATCGCATAAACAGAATGTCATCTGCACATCCAATTCCACCCACAGGGAACCCCTGGCATGGTTAATGATTATAATCTTCGCATTTAATCACGGGAACTCAGTGACAGGCAAACAAAGGTTAGCTAAACTGACAGTTCAGATGGTTTCAACAGAGAAGAACTCCCCAAGTTTTATTTTTAAATGCGCGTGTGCAATTCAAAAACACTCTTCCTGAAGTGCAGTTTGATTTGGAGGGAGCCGACCTGCAGGCGAGGGCGAACGACTGGCTTTACCCTCCGCGCGGCAGGAATTCTGCGGCAGTTTCTTTCCAGTTTGTTCCGGGCTGCTTTCCTGCGTGAATTATGTCCTGCGCTCTTTAATCTGAAAGCAACAATCTAGACGAAGAGTGGATTATTTTAACCGAGAAAGTTTTTTCATGTTCTCATCTTTCTTTCAATCCTTCAAATCTTTTGAATTCGTGTTCTAAATAATCTCATTTTGACATGTTTTATTCTTTCACAAAATATGCAAACAAATCACCTATAATCTAGTAAAAGGAGGAAAAGATCTTGGGGCATGTTCTTCAGAGCACGTATTCTGGAATCCGAAAAACAGTGCCATTTTGGGAATTTTTCCACAAACCATGAAATTAAAAATTGTTTATTATATTTTAATGAGTTAACCGTGTTGATTCAATGAATACACATTTAATAGCGATGACTACTTTTTAACTAATAAAAAAATCAAGGTACACAAAGAGTTGGTTATTTACATTTAATGAAAGTTTTAGAAATTTTGTGTTATATACAATGTATGCCATTACATGAATGTGTTTTGTTTTTATCATTTTGGTACCTTTTCTCATATAATGTTTTTCCTTAGATGATGACATAGACATCAAAATGTACTGAAAATTACTTAATGATATAAAATTTATTTAGAATTTATTAACTCTCATCCTCAAAATATATGTTACTTCTCTTCATAAAACATTAATATGAGATAATTTTTAATAAATACTTTGTGGTATTTAATCAGTACAGCAAAAGCTCCTTTTACGCACCTTGTACTGTTTTTCCAACAAATGTATTTGCTGTCCTTATTCAGCATGCCAGTGTAGCTTAAGAATCTCATGAGTCTTAAGAAATCATATAAATATTAAAATTTTAAAAAGACCCACAGTTTTATAATTTTATTTCTGAGAGAGAAAAAAAAAGCTATCTTCAAAATAATTACCCTTCCCAAAAGAGAGGGAGTTGGGGTGCCTGTCTGGTTCAGTCAGTAGAGCCTACTGCTCTTGATCTAAGGGTTGTGGGTTTGAGCCCTGCATTGGGTGTAGAGATTACCTAAGAAAATAAAATCTTAAAAAAAAAAAAAAAGAGAGAGAGAAAGAGAGAAAATCAAAGAATATATCTAGGTGTGAACAGAGTTCTGTGGGGTCTGATATATATATAATTTAAAGTTCCATTTTAAGAAAGTTGATACAAACTCACAAATAAAAAAGGCATGTAAGGAAGTATGTGTAATGTAGAGCATGGTGACAATAGTTAACAATACTACACAGTATACTGAAATTTCCTAAGAGGATAGATCTTAAATTCAGTCTCAGCACATGCACAAACACACACACACACACACAAGCACACGCGGTAACTATGTGAGGTGGTAGATAGGCTATTTAGCTTATTGTGATGATCTTTTCATAATGTACACATATATCAAACATCAAATTGTATATCTTAAACACACGCCAATTTTAATGTCAAAAGAGTTTCGAGGTTATTAAAAAGCAAAATTAAATTCTTTTAAAGAACTCAACAAATAATAAATGAAGAAAAATAACTCAAATTCCAAAAGGTACATGTTCTTAACAACTGCCTGATAAACTTCACCTTACTTCCTTATTATTTAGTTACATATACTTTGATCACCCTTTCTATGACAAAATATCACTTGCAAGATTTTCTGTAGAGATAAAAAGATAATTTTGTCTTATAGCTCGACTAATCAAAATTTGCTTTACATTACTGATTGTTTAAAAAAGTCCCTTTCAGCTCCACAACTGTAGGATATTTACCAAATTAGGGGAAATCTTGATCTGATTCTTCCCCATATGAGCTGTGTCAAATATATCCACTTTTGGTAGTGCTCCTACAGGTTATGTTGGGCAAATATGAGAATTCTGATATATTCCATTTTGCATGACACTCATCAAACAAACAAACAAAAAAAGACAAGGAAAAACTTTCAACTGATAAGGATTCCATGACTATAGTAATACTCTGCGTATGATTTTTGAGATGTGTAGATTTGATTCTGACTCCATACATTGTTGACCTCGTTTTTCCTCCATGAGCCATATACTTGAAAGATACACACAGGCAGAACACTGCATATCACAGTGTGAGTACAGGTCCCAGACTTCCCCGTTGAGGAACAGGGTGTGATGGGATGGAGGAAGCAGGAGCGTTCCGGGAAATAATTTCCACCCAGGACAGTAGGCAAGATTGAGCTATCCAGGGAAGTGATGTGGACCACAGCAGCATACCCACTAACAGTATCGTCACTCAACCTCTCCTTAGCAACCGCTCACAGCTATCCTACTCCCTCAAGAGAAAACGTGATGGAAAGGAAATCCAAGTGGAAAGAGTGACCCTAAGTATGTCACTCTTGTAGATTTTGTAGACATATGTGAACACAGAAACCATATGACCACGATGCTTGTTCAGGGCCTTCAGAAGACCTGTGAAAGGGAGGAGGGTCCCTGAAACTTACTTTCATTCACATTCAAGGAAAATTTCCCTGTGGATACAGTGTAGACAGTACAATCTGGATTCAGTAAACATATTTGAGAATCTTTTGAAATCAGAGGATTTTCTTTTCCTATGAGTAACACTAACCATATGAATTTCTCGAGTTATATAACCATGCAAAATATAGATTGGTTTTTCTAAAATTTCTCTCGTGCCCTCTCACCCCTCATGAAGGCATGCTCACAAAGGCTCAGTTCCAATAACACATATTAAACCTCAGAGGCAATAAATAGTTGTAACAGAAGTTCTGTATGACTCCAACAAATTTCTCCTTTAGTCATGTCAAGAAATCATTGAGAACTAAGGTCTACAATCAGGGTCACTCTAAATTTTCCACAGGTTATCATCTTGATTAAGCCAAGCAAGACTTAATTAAATCCAACTAATAAAACTCAGATACTAACAAACAGCCTTCTGCTATTTCCTAAAATCAAAAATCAAATGGAAAGCACCAATTGGGATAAGAAATAATTGTGAAGATTTACTTTTTATTTATGAAAATTTAAATAATTTCAGCACAAAGAAAACTCCAGAAATTCCCTTTTTATTGTCAGATAGAAGTATTTACCTATTCTTTACATTTATGAGAGAGAATTTATAGTATGGGTGTTATTAATTATATAGTTGTACTTTAAAATCACAAAGAATGCTAATTTTTCCTTGATAATCTGTATCATGCTTTGTTCATTTTCTTGTATTATAATTATGTAATGAGAAAACTACAAAAAAACTTATATTTCATAAGCACATGTACTCCCAACAAAGAAAAATACACTTTTTAATTCACCATTTATAATTTGATGAAAGTCACATTTTATGAAATGTACACATTTTTTAAATTACTCTTTTTTTAAAAAAAATGTTTTATTTATTTGACAGAGAGAGAGAACTCACAAGTAGGCAGAGAGGCAGGCAGAGAGAGGGGAGAAAGCAGGTTCCCTGCGGAGCAGAGTGCCCGACGCGGGGCTCGATCCCAGGACCCTGAGATCATGACCTGAGCTGAAGGCAGAGGCTTTAACCCACTGAACCACCCAGGTGCCCCTGTACATATTTTTTAAGCCCACAAGTCAATGTTCCTCTCTATATCACCTTTTCACCCAATCAAAATTTAAGTGTACAGCTTCTGCAGTTTTGTCCTGAGGAAAGTACTATTATGTGAGTTGTTTACAGTTAAGGTAGCTTTACCTAATCCAGGGGCAGCTGGGTGGCTCAGTGGGTTAAGCCTCTGCCTCTGGCTCAGGTCATGATTTCAGGGTCCTGGAATCGAGCCCCACATCGGGCTCTCTGCTCAGTGGGGAGCCTGCTTCCCTTCTCTCTTTGCCTGCCACTCTGCCTACTTGTGTTCTCTCTCGCTGTCAAATAAATAAATTTTAAAAAATATATATTTAAAGGTAGCTTTATGTTTGAACAATTTGCAACAGTAAAGATTCCATTCTAAGTGTTT
Organism: Mustela nivalis; assembly: GCF_964662115.1. Taxonomy (NCBI): domain Eukaryota; kingdom Metazoa; phylum Chordata; class Mammalia; order Carnivora; family Mustelidae; genus Mustela; species Mustela nivalis. The sequence goes on along the minus strand of NC_139034.1, from coordinate 81,792,032 downwards.
CAGTGACCAAATACCCCATTGGTGATCAGGTATCTATTTAACTTTTTTAGTAAATTAGTTTGGCAATTGCCATGGGAACTCATCAGAATATTTTAACTAGAAGTGTGCTGTCAAAGAAATGCTCGTATTTTTTTTTTTTTAAATAATGTAGTAGTGAAGAACAGTAAAAACTGTGAGAAGGATAATTGACAATTTTGTGCATGGGTGGAGATTAGGAACGATGAGGTGGCGAAAGATCTTTTTTCATCTATTTCCGAGGTTATATAACACATTGCTTGAGCTGTCAAGATTTTATTAAAGAGGAAAAGAGAGGAGAAAAAAAAATTGATGTTGTGTTTTAAGCCTGAAATGATAGAACGATAGCAACAAAAGAGATTAGAAGTGTTGTTTATTCTCACATCATCGATTCTGGCCTGTAGACATTTAAACCGATGCAACCAACAAGCCGAGAATGAATGGGTAACTCATGTAACTTTTTCAGTTTTATAGCCACAGAAGCAGAGCATGGTGACTTATAATCCTGGAACATCCGCTATCTATCTAATGGGAAGGGGTGGCATGGAGAAATAGACCGATCACCTTTCTAGAATAGGTAAGAACACAAGATCTGTGAAGGATACCGACATGGCCCAGAGGCTGAGAGATCTGAGCCTGAAGCTGAACCAGCACAGTGTGAGCTCCAGGGACTGTGTGTCTAGCTGGGGAGTGACCACCGCCACCACCACACAAAATGCTGCTGTGTCTTCGGGGAAAAGATGCTAGACCCCAAATCCACCTGATAGGAAGAAGTAAGGCCCTTCAGGCAACTCAGTTAGACGGAGTCCTTTTTGGAAAAATTTTAAAAATAGGGATGCTACCACATGTAGGTCACATACAAACAGTGTCGGATGATCGATGGGGCAAGGCTTTTAAATTATCAAGTGCCGGGTGGATAGCAGCCCTGTGAGCCTGACAGAGAAGCGTGGATCGGGGAGGGGAGCCATTCGCTCTGCTCTGCTCTCAGGCGGTCTTCATCTCTGTCCGCCTCTCGCAGAGCCCGCGCCTCAGTTCACTGGTTATGTTATCTTGATGATATACATTTTCACTTCCCATGCTGATTTTAGAACCCAACCCCATGAAAGAGATTCAGTGTCATGTGGATTTCATCTGAGAATGGAAGTGAAGTGTGAGATAGAAAAGCTGTCCCTAGGGCTGTGGGGGGGGGGGGTGGTTTCCCCACAGACTGTGATTCTCTGATGAATAAGTCTTTTCTCAGGATACTGTCCAACTGAATTCAGTGCCCAGAGAATAATGGTAAACGGCTCTATGAGACCTCAGTGGATAAGCATCAGTTATCCCCAGCTCTATTGAGATCAAATAGAAAATGGTTGCTTTGTTTCCAAAAAATGTGGTGCGTGCTCCTACCATTTTCCTGCTCGTCTGTGCTATTATCAGAAATTCCATCCTGCTACCCTCAGGAGCTCAGAGAAGTCAAATGTTTGTTTCACGGGTTCTCCCTGAGTGCACAGAAGAGCATCCGAGGGGGAGGAAAAGGCCACCAATAGTTGCATGAAGCTAGAGTACCATTATTTTTGCCAAGCTACCTGCTATCATAAAAAGAGTGACTTTCCCTGTCAATTTTAATTCGACTTCAAAATTCACTTATAAGCACAGTCACAGAGGAAGCATTATTTGTCATCACTTCTCCCGTGTGAGCTGTACCTCCAGACACCTTGGAGAGTGGCAGCAAACAACGATAGCCAGAAAAGCTAAGCAAAATCTAAAGCAAACATTAAACTAAAAATAAAAGATTTGATAGGAGTTTAACTGAAAAAAGCAGATTAGCAAAGAGACATTTCCCCAAAGAAGAGCACAAAACAAAACAAAAGTCAGAAAAATGTCCCTGCTTCCTTACATTGTCACTTCCCCAGTATTTATAACTAGCAAACCCCAGAAGGACGTTTGTGTGTATAATATATGATTACATATAAATTTATCATTTTGCAGTGTCCCAGGAGACAAAGCCATGATCTACTCTTTGTGATAGCTGCCACTATATTGCTGGAAATCATCAATTATTTCATTGTGCTCCACCACCCTACCCCTCTCTGCAGACAAACCAAACCCAAACCTTATCATCAGAAAGGTCAAAAATAGCAATTGCAAAATGACAATTAATTGTGACTTCTACTTAAAAATGTCTTTTTAAAAAGAAAGCTTCCATGAGTCACTGGATCATAATATGGCAAACATTGAAAGAACACTTAACATATCAACATTATTGTTGACGTTTTGAAAAATACTTAAAACTGAAATTTTCTGGTACTGGTGTTTGGGAGCAGTGTAATGAAATTATGTCTGAGAATCATTGATTCATTTATATCTCAGTCCTTGAATAAAAGTTTACAAAGCAGCTACTTTTATTAGCCTCATTTTAGAGATGACAACACTGTGGGAAGGAGAAAAAACTGCAAAAAAAAAAAAAAAAAGTCAACATCATGTAGTCTGTAGGCACTGGGTAGTCTCATTCCAGAGCCCATGGACTGAATCACAGTGGGATCCACCTGCCGGCCAGGTAGCAAGGGAGAGAGAATGAATCCCACAATATCCCAGCTCTTCTTTGAAAAATCTCCATTTTCTTTCAGCACACCCATTTCAAACTTAGAAACCTGCAAAACACAGAATCTTAATAGCAAGCTCTTGGGTTGTTCAGATACAAATATGGAAAGGGAGCTAATGCATATATTCATTTTTTAACCAAGCCCACAAGGATTGTGTCAGATTTTAAAGTCTCTTATGTAAATTGTTGTTTTATGTCACAGTTATTTCTATAGGTGAATATGCGTAGCCCGCAAATTACCCTCTGCCAACAGATCCCACATCATGCCTTCATGCTGTGCACATTGAAGTGGCAAATATGTGAGACTGAGGTTTCCAGAAGACATCATGAATGACGTTTTTTTGGAGTGGATTTTACTTTCATTTTGGTCAAAATGTAACAGCTAAGCAAAACAAAACAAAAAACCCACGAAGCCTCTTATTCCTTTTTTTTTTTTCTAATTAAGATAATATTATTTGTCTTTTAGTTTTGTAGGAATGTGTCTTTGTTAACAGTAAACTGCCGTTATTTTTACTGTGATTAGCTAGCTGAAATTTCAAGCCTTCTGTTATTTCAATGGTCAAAATTATCTTGATGGATTTGAAGTATATAATCCATTTTTCTGTTTTTGAATGTTTTTTCACACATATTGGCTTTCTATGAAAAAGTTCATTCTACCAATGTTTAAAATCAAAGCAAGAAAAATTAAGGTAACACATAAACCACTAAAACAATGCTTATTTTAAAAGGCTTGTTTATTGTAAAAATGTTTTATTTTGAGGGTTTCCTGGGTGGCTCAGTCTTTAAGCTTCTGCCTTTGGCTTAGATCATTATCCTAGAGTCCTGGGACCAAGCCCCACATCAGGTTCCCTGCTCAGCAGGAAGCCTACTTCTCCCTCTCCCACTCCCCCTGCTTGTATTCCCTGTCTTGATGTCTCAATCTCTGTGAAATAAATAAAATCTTTTTTAAAAAATATTTTATTTTGAAACAATCACAAATGTACAAAAACTTTCCAAGCAGAAGATGGCTAACTTATTTTTCCTGAATGACTCGAGATGAAGATGTCTTCCCAATGCCCCATCACCCTGAAATAATTGCATGTTAATTTCTATGGTCAAAAACAATCTCCCATGACTGATAGCACTAACAAAACCAACAAATTAACATTAATATGTCACTGTTATTTAATCCTTAGACCTCATTCGTGTCTCATCAAATATCTCAAATATCTCATTAATATCTTTGTGACAAAGGGGTTCAGTCCAGAATCATTGCATTTAGTTTTCATCTTGCTCTGATGTCTTTGACTCCAGGAAAGTCACACGTTTCCTATCAGTCATGACCTTGACATTTTTAAAGAATGCAGGCTGATTATTTTGTAGTGTCCCTCGATTTGAGTTTGGTTTGTTTGATATTACCTTGTGTTTAGATTAAATTTAAATATCTTGGCTGGAAAGTGATGCTGTGTTTTTCTGATAGTATCCTGTCGGGTAGAGCAGGATTTCAGTTTGCCCACTGCAGATGAGGTTCATGGTGATCACTTGGTAAAAAGTACTTGGCAGTCTTCTCTACTGCAAAGTTACAATTTCCCTTTTTATAATTAATAAGAATTGGGAGGGCATATGTACTTTGAAAGTTTGTAAATATCCTGGGGCGCCTGGGTGGCTCAGTGGGTTAAAGCCTCTGCCTTCGGCTCAGGTCATGATCCCAGGGTGCTGGGATTGAGCCCCGCATTGGACTCTGCTCAGCCAGAAGCCTGCTTCCTTCACTCTCTCTCTGCCTGCCTCTCTGCCTGCTTGTGATCTCTGTCTGTCAAATAAATAAAATCTTAAAAAAAAAAAAAAGTTTGTAAATACCCTATTCCTCATGAAAGTTATATTTTTTAGAAGAGACTTTATTTATTTGAGAGGTGAGAGAGCAAGAACCCAAGCCAAGGAGTGGACAGAGGGAGCGGGAGAAGCAGATTCTCCGCTGAGCAGAGAGACCGATATGGGACTCGATCCCAGGACCCTGAGATCACGACCTGAGCTGAAGGCAGATGCCTAACCTACTGAGCCACCCACGTGCCCCAACTTCATGAAAGTTAACTTTTTGATTTATTTGTTTACCTCTCAATGGACTCAGGTTTTATATTTCACTTAATTGGTTATAACGTATTATCAGGATAATTAATTCTGATGGTCAGATTCTCCAGAATTCGCCCAGTGAAGAGTTCTTTAAGGCAGATGACCTACTTGACCTGTCATGACTCTCAGAGCACTTCCTTGATTTGTGCCACAGTAATGGATTCTAGAATCCTCTGGTTCATACCTGGCCTCTGCTCTGGAAAGAAGTACCTTTGTTCCTTCTTTCTGTAAGGCTGTACAGTTTTCTTGGAAGGGCATCTATAGAGTTAGGCTGATCACAGTAATTTTGTTGGAAACAATATTGCCTATGATTTGTCCCTAAGCATTTAGGGTTTCTCTCTGATAGCCTCAATTATTTTGCCGGTGTCTTTCCTCAGGCACCTCCAGTCATACCTCACCAGACTGCCTGAAACTTGGTAGATATCCAAGGTGTTTTTGCAAGGTGTTTAAAGTCCAGGGGTCTTTAAAAAAAAGTTCTGCGTACCATGCCCCACCCCCGCCCTCCCTACCCCACCTCTTTCTCAGGGATGTGACATCTGCTGCACACTTCCCTGATCGAAGAGTCAGCCTGAGAGAACTTTCTGCAGGTCATTCACCAAACAAAAATCCCCAATCCCCACATCACCAGCACCCCTGCTGTACTTGTCCCTGCATCATTCCACACCCCTCAAAAGATGATTTATAATTTTCCCCTTCTTTTTTAGTTGTTTCCGTAGTAACTATAATTAGATATCCTCTCCTAAGTGTTAGTATTAGAAGTATTAGAAGACTCTTAACTTCAAATTAATAGATTATTCCCTCGTTTCTTTTCTCTTCTTGGCTTTATATGGGCATGTTTTGCCTGCATTAGAGATATATAAAATATACACACAGGACTTCATTGTGTGTATGTATATATATATTTTTTATTTTTAGGGAGGGAGATGGAGAAAGGTAAGGACAAGAAAGTGTTTCTGATTACCTGGAATTACCTATAATGGTGCAAAATGTGTGGATGAATTAGTTTTTGTTTGTATCTGCCTCAACAAAAGGGAATAAAATCTGTATGAGTTGCTTTTCTTATTTTATTCTCTATACCATTTTATTTATTTATTTACTTACTTATTTATTATTTTAAATGCAAATACTGTTCCCCCCTCTTCCGCAGAGATAGGCTGTATCCTACAAAAATGGCTTTTCTTATGCTTCCTCATTCTGCAGAGTCACTTCCTGAAACTAAACAGCATTTCCATGACTGTCAGCTATCAGTCTGTCCAATCCTTTCCCTGTGTGTAAACAGGGGCTTTGGGTTTTGCACCCAACCCTTGAGAACTGTATGTGGCTCCGTCTTGTTTGACCATCACTCTCTGGATCCTTTTTCATTGACATCTTCCTTATGATCTTAATGTCTCTCTCAACATCCTGGAAGGTCTTGCAAGCAGTCCTTATTGTGGGACTCTGGTTTTCTCCTGGTTTTCAAAAAACAAAACAAAACAAACAAACAAAACAAAACAAAACAAAAAAGAACCCACATGCAAAAAGAAGAAGAAAAAATGCTCTCCTTGTTGATTTTAGATTAATTCTAGGAACAGAACGGAATAATACCAGCTTTATATATCTTCAAACAGAGAATCATCAAATCTATTATCCATTACCACTCACTAATTCCCATGTTTTAAGGGTGAATTATCCAGTATAAAGGGTTGGGTATGTGAAATATTTTCCAAATCCTGCAGCTCTTTTATAAAGAAGAGACCACCTGGCTGCCCATATGTTACATCTTAATTTGAACACTTAAGGTAGTACTTTATTTGCATAATAGCCAAAGACGAAAGTAAGTGAGACTGAATCCAAGATATAGCAGAAGAGACGGAAAGATGATTCCCATGAATAGAAACGAAAATGCACACACATAGGGAGAACCACAGAGGAGACGCCGTAACAATGCAACACTACCCAGCATGTTTCTAAAAATCAATGCTCTAACGTGAAGCTTAGAGGATCCTTAGAATTGACTGCAACATACCACTTGGTTGAAATCTCTTATAGAACTGTAGTGATTTAGTGGAGAGAAGATGCTTAATAAAATTCAATTGCTTCTCTGAATTAAAGGTCAGTCATACTGAAGTGTTTAAGAGTGTCAAATTTCTGTTTCCAAGTATTATAAGATCTTGAGGTAGAGATGGACTGACTGAAGTTGATATATTGGAAGGTGAATTAAGTTCCAGAACACTCATTTCCTTTGTGTAGAGGGGCTTTCTCCCACACCCATGCAATTCTTGGACAACAAGCAGGGTGTCCCACCATGCAGCTCAATTCCCATGCCATCTCTAGTAGGGAGATCACAGCAGATTCTAACTAAGACTGAAGGCTTAGTCCTACCGGACTGTTCTTCTGCCTATTCCAACACTATGTCAGGGGCCAGTTGTAACCCTAGGCTATTATTACCCATGCTTGTGAGCCACCAGTTGGAAACAGACCCTCTTTGGACTTCAGACATCATCCCAAACCCTGTTCCCGACCTGTGTTTCTAACCAATTTGCTGTAAGTCAAAAGTTCCCACAACCTCCTCTTTGGGTTTGATTTATTTAATAGAGTGGCCTACAGAACTCAGAGACACATTTTCCTTACTAGATGATTGGCTTGTTATAAAAATGCTGTAACTACAGAACAAATGGAAGAGATGCGTAGGGCAAAGTCTATGGAAGAGGTGGAGTTTCCAGGCCCTCTCCAGGAACACTGTTCTCTACCACCTCCTCAAGTTCACCAGCCCAGATGCTCTCCAAACCCTGTCCTTTGCAGATTTTATGGAGGCTTCATTACTTAGGCATGGTTGGTTAAATCACTGACTGCTGATGATGGAGTGATTGATTCAACCTCTAGCCACTTCCCTCCCCGGGAGTCAGGGTTTGGGACTGGAAGTTCTAACTAACTCTAACCATTTTGTTGGCACCACTGGGAACCAGCCCTATCCTCAGGGACTTTCCAAAAGTCACATTGCTGCTCCCATCACTTAACAAATCTGAGGGTTTTAGGAGCTCTGTGCCAGAGTAGAGAAGAAGGAAAAGTAGGTGTTTCTTAGTATAAATCACAATGTCAAAGAAAGTCAAGAGGACCACTAAACTCTGGTCTCCAAATCTTTAAAATTTGCAAGCACTAACAACTAAAAAGAGAGATTCTAAAATGTTTTCTTTTTGCTCATTTTTCAGACAGTCCAATTCATTTTAAATCTTTCAGTGCCTTAGTCTACTTTTGACATAAACATGCAAATATCATATTACCTTCAGGAAGGCTTAGAATCTCCAATAAATAGATTAAATTTTTAAAAACGATGTGTCAACTCTGCATCTCACCTCAAAATGCTCAATATCTACTTAATGACCTTGTTTGTGGTATCATTACAATTTCTAGCAAGCTCTTGCTAAAGGAACTTTCAAAAATTAACAATAGTTAAAAAGCAGGAGGAGATAATTACCCTCATTAATGAGGTTGCTTACCAGATTCCACAACATTCGCTGGCACAGCAGGAAAGCCAGGCTATTTTTATGTCAGATATACTTACCCTTGACATTCCTTAATTACTTTTCTTAATTTTCCTTGACTCACCTTAACTGCCAGGGTGTTTTGTCCCCCAAGCTGACCACCGATTGTAAACGGATCGGATGACAATGACCCATTGTTGGACTTGGTAGAACATTGATCCTAAAAAGGTTAAGCTCTTTTAAAAGAAACCAGAATCACAAATTCTCTATTAAATCTCAAGACCAAGGCTGATTTTTAAAACTGTGAGTGGAAAACTGAAAACAGAGGGAGAAAACTATCATTCAACTACACGATTTTAAAAAGTCAATATTATAAATTCTCCATAAGCAATGATACTCATAGTAGGCAAGTGAGAGAGGGAATGATAATAAGTTACAAAAGTACTGGGTACTGATGATTTCTATGTGAACAGCTGTCTTAATTTTATTGTTTTGTTAAATTTATATAGCACTCTGATGCGGTGAAAAATCAATCTGCTGATTATCACCATTCTTGGTAGTTTAAGACAGGTTAAGTAGCTTGACTCAATGCTAGATCCTGGATTAAATCTCATAAAATTGACAAATTATTTTAATGCGACAGCATGTTTTGGGGAAGCAAAATAAATCCCTTGACAGTCTCATCTGCTGTTTTGTAAATTAGAAAATGTTAATAATATTTGAAAATAAAACAGTACTAATAAAAGCAATCAGGTGGTTTGATGTCATTTTTGCATTATAAAGGGATTTCTTTCTGTTTGTTTTATTTGTTTCCCCTTGGGAAATCCTTAATGTCTGCCCATACAAACTAATAACAGTATAGTGGAGTGGGTTCCTATCAAAAATAAAGCTAAGCAACATTTAGATTCTGATGCAGGAATCACTACTGATATGAACACTTGTAAAGCAAATTAATAAAAAGACTTTTAAGTGGCTTGAGAGTGGTGGCAAAGGGAGAGAGAGCTGAGAACTAAGGGCTAAATGCAGAAATCTCTAATCCCAATATAATCAGTATCATTTTCATGGTCCTTGCTCGATGCAATTGAACTCAAGCGTGCCATTTTACATACATTATATGTAGTCTCTAGGGAATGGTTTACAATCTCTTAAGGCATTTGCTTTAAATTTCTTTCTTACCACTAGAAGGGTTTGACACACTTGTTATCACGATTAGCATAGTTCCTTGTAAAAGGAAAATTAATAAGTGATGTTTAAATTATCAACAATACATATCCCTGGAGGACCAATTATATAAAATTGTGACTACAAGTGACAGACCTATTCACACTGACCTCGTGTCCACTGGTGCATTTTTGAGACATATGCATGCAGAATACTGCTGTCACAGTTACAATGGAATAATAACTTTGTTCCTGTACAATGTATCTGCTGATAAGGGATATTGACGTCATCATCTGTTTTAACACCATGGCTCTAACTAACAGGTTTTATCAAAATATATCAGCCTGGAACATTGTCCATGGGACACGGAGTGTTTCAGGTAAAAATCTCAAGTGCAAAGAGGAAATCAACAATTTAACAATTAAGTTTCTGCCCACCATAGATTTTCCAGGTTTAAATATTTAATTCTTAGCTTATAGTATAATGTTTTTCTTGTCTTTCAACTCTTTGACATATTTTCTCCTGTACTTAAATGTCCCTCAGTACATAGTACAATCTATTTTTCAAAGATTTATTTATTTATTTGAGAGAAGAAGAGAGAGCAAGCAGAGGGGGGTAGGGGCACAGAGAGAAGGAGAAAGAGAATCTCAAGCAGACTTCCCACTGAGTGCACAGCCTGACAATAGGGTTTGATCTTAGGACCCTGAGATCATGACCTGAGCGGAAATAGCGTCAGATGCTTAACCAACAGAGCCACGCAGGTGCCCCCACTAAATTCTATTATAATGGAAAAAAACATGAAATTCATACTCATGAAGAACCAGATTTGTATCCTGATTTTTGGCAAGTTAACTGCTTTACATTATAATTATATTTAGGAGCTGCAATTTCCTCATTTTGAGTATAATATTTGTGCTCTGGAATTATATTTAGAATATCTCAGCTTTATACCATATCAATAGCATTTGTGTTTCTCAGAGAGCGTATTTAATTATCCAGCATATGAGTAGCTAATTCTTTCATAGCCCATGTAATCCATTGGCAAGGAATGTGGTTTCTGTTCTTCCTGATTCCTGTGGATGCCTGAAATAATTTCTCTACCACCCACTTAAATACCCACCTTCTCCTACAAAAGAAAGCTCATCTTTTTAGGATTACATATGCAGTTTTTTCTAAATTATAATTTCCTGGTTTCTGGACTATGACTCTCCTGTCATATCCAGGCATTTGGTTATTTTTCTGCCATATTAGATTATTCTAATTATGTATTTACATTTTAAATAATGTCCTCTTCAACAAAATTGAGAAAATAAATGGTATTTTTTAGTATTTTACCTGTTTCTCAAAGTACTTTGTCATTTAATTTAATTTTATTGATTTAATTTTCTTGTTTTATTTATTCATCTATTGTTCTTTGGATTGACCTTGTGTGGACTTGAGCATTTACTCAGATGACCTCCTCCTCCCCATGTTTTCAGCCCTTGGATAAAACCCTGCTAGACTTTCCAAGTCTTTTGTGTAAGATTTCTGGGCATGACACCTGGCCCCTAAAAGCAATCACTCTAACACTAGGTCTGTCTTTGTTAAGCCACAGGACCAAATTTGTATTCACTCCTTTAATTTATTATTTTTCAAAATTGTATTTATTTATTTGAGAGAGAGAAGGAAAGAGTGAGAAAGCGTCCAAGCAGGGGAAGCAGCAGGCAGAGGAAGCCAGAGAAGCAGACTCTCCAGTGAACAGGGAGCTCAGATTGGGGGAGTGGGCTCTGTCCCAGGACCCTGGGATCATGACCTAAGCAAAAGGCAGAGGCTTAATCTACTGAGTCACGCAGGCGGCCCTCACTTCTCTAATTAATTGGGTTTCCTCCAGCCTGCACAGTCCACTTGGAATCATTCTTTTAATGGTGGGAATTGTCTCTAGACCTGTATCATTTTATTTCCATTTCCTTCTTTCCTTACAACTTCTGGTGTTACCCATCAATGTGATGTCTCTTCCCTACTCTACTCCTGCCCCCCCTTCCCTCACTACTTTATTTTACATTTTGTCATTTTCTTTGGATTCTGGGAATAGAGTTTTCGGGTATTTGATCAAACCTCAAAATACCAGTCAGATTTCTTTGTAATTGAACAGTTTTATGGATCCCTGGAAACTCTCTAAATCTATCTTTGCATGAAGCACTAAGTGTGGTGTGAACTATATCTGAATATGAGAAAGTCAATAAATGTTTTTAGATGTCCGTAACTGATTTATTCTTGTGTAAGATTTGGAAGCCCATATTTCCAGAGCAAAATGCTATCCCAGAACATTACTTTTTGGTAGAAATCTGTCTCCAAACTTTTAAAATAATAGGGAACGATTATAAGAAATACGACATCTTCTGACCAATTTGGATAATTATTAACTTCCTTAAATTAACATCCTGTTCATTATGCAACAGGTGATAAAACAATGTTCATCTCTTAAGGAGTTTCCCCCCCCCCCTTTGCTTTGTAACAGTAAAACACTCATCTAAATCATAGTTACTGAAGTTATAAGAAAGAGGCAGATTGCGTGATCAGTATTCATGACGGCACTCACTAATATTTGGCTTCGATCTAAGTGTCAATGCAGAAAACTTAGAAGAAAAGAATCAAGGGATTTTTACTTGAGTAATAGTACAAAGCTTTATTCTCAGTGGACTGGCGTATAGCATTCGTATGAATAAGCCTCCCTCTTCCTTCTTCTCACCTCTCCATGGTCATTTACCATTCAGTAATTATAAAAATGATTTTCATCCTTTAAGAATGCAAATATCTATGATTATCAATACAAATCTCACACTGACTTACAATAAACAAAAAGTGTTTTAAGTACAAACAGTCCTTGGGGTGCAGGAATCTCAGTGCCAGTCAATGGGACAGATCTGAGTAAGAATACAGCATGGGGAAGCCCAAGTGGCTCAGTGGGTTAAGCCTCTGCCTTTGGCTCGGATCATGATCTCAGGGTCCTGGGATCGAGCCTCGCATGGGGCTCTCTGCTTGGCAGGGAGCCTGGTTCCTCCTCTCTCTCTGCCTGCCTCTCTGCCTTCTTGTGATGGCTGTCTGTCAAATAAATAAATTAAAAAAAAAAAAAGATTATAGCATGGAGCACTGGGCATGGTGCATGAACAGTGAATGCTGGAACACTGAAAAGAAATAAAAGAAAAGAAAAGAAAAAGAAAAAGAAGAATACAGCATAAATACACAGCTCAAAGAATAATACATGCATTTAAAATTTGAGAGATATGAAAGGGAAGAACACTTCCTGGAAGGTAGAGGAATAAGAGAGATGTTAAAAAGTAAAATCCTGAAAGCAGCTTAACTCCTGGCCAAGCCCTCACCACAAACTCCTTTTAGTACTCTTGTAGTGAAGGAGGCTGGGGCCACCCCCGGTGGTAGCAGGTGCTGTCCAGGATTCATTCAAGGGCGCCCTGGAGTTAAAGCTCTCCCACATTTCTCAGAACAAATGGAAAGGTGTGCCTCATTAAGACCAAAATAGGTTGCATGTTCCTGGCAGCAAAACCCACAAATGGAAGTTATCCAGTAGTTGATATTACTCTATAGCCAAAATAGAAAATTTAAAAATAGAAAATGTGAAGCTCTATTGTACAAGCTCTGAAGTCAGACTCCTTGGGTTTGCAACTTGAAACAAGCCTCGTTAACTTTCTAAAAATCAATTCATCTCAATCTTCATTTATCTAAATTTCAGTCAAGTTCAAGGTCCTAGCTGGACCGTGTCATTATCCGTGAAGACCACCACCCAACCTGAATGTTAATAACTCCTCTCTGCCCACTCCCAGCTTCCTTTCCACCTTTCTCTGTCTTGTGCCATAACCCATCAGCTTTACAACTCCAACAGGGCTTCTACTTATTGCTTCTACCACATTTGTAATGTCCATTATTTCTGTTAATGTCTTTTCTCTTGTCCTTACCCAACTTCAATCCATAATAAATTTTTATAACCACTGCCTTTCTTTACAGAATCAAATCCCTTATTCACTTCTTCTCTGTCTCTCTATCTCTCTCTCATTCTCACTTGACGAAAGCAAAACCTTGATTAAGTCCTAACTTCTGTCTACTTCACACTACACAAGTGCAGCTGAAAAAGGAGCATAAGCCTTGGTGGCTGGCCTCACTTTTAATTGGTAACAATGCACCCCAGTGTGCCCTCAGTGCTGCCAGGCAATCACACTACTACTACGTTTCCTAGGACATTTACTCTCCCTTATTCGAAGGTAGCTCTTCAATCTCTCTTCTTCTCTCAAACTATGAAGTCTCCCTTTCCAGTCTCACATTTTGCTCATTATCTAGTCTGGAAAGCCAGGCACAGCTACCTCTCCACCAGCATCTGCACCCTGTAATTCTGCTGTCCTGTATCTTACCATAGTTGAGCCATCAAAAGCAGAGCTATGGAGACCCTCTCCATTTCTGCTCCAACTCCCATTTTCTTCCCCTTACACAGGATGTAATTGTGGGGATCCTCCACTATCCCCAGATCATCTGTTCTTTGCTCTCTAATGCACCATCCCATTAGCATCCCAAGAAACCATTACTCTGCCCCTTGGGACTATGTAAAGCAATGAAAAGACTACTTTTGAACCCACTCACCTGCTAGTGATGGCCCATTTGTCTGCTTCTGATTCTCTTCATCACTGTGTCTAATCTCTTCCCACTTCTCAAAACTCTCCATCAGGCTTTGGTTTCTACCATCCCAACAGAACTGCTCAGCTTAATGCCACGAATGACTACACTGTTGAATCCAATGGTAAATTTTAGGCATGTCATACCATTGCCCCTCATTTCCACTTTTCTCACTCGTTACCCATCAGTCTTCTTTATTGGAGTTTCTCTCTGTACTGGAGAACCCTAGTATCCTTCTCTTGTCTACCTACTCTCACCTCCCTGGTGATCTATTCCAACTCATGATTTGGAATATTATTTATCTATCAATTACTTCCAAATTTATTTTTCTATTTTAGCTTTTATCCCAAACTTTAGATTAATAAGTACACTGGCAAATATATCTCCACCAGGATGTTTAATCCCAATCACAACACATTCCAAAACAAGTGTCTGATAATATCCAGACCTGCTTTACCCATATTTTCTCCCACTGATGTTGACAGCCTCTATTCTAACATTTCCATGAGTAAAGCCCATCGCATTTTCCTCAACTGCCCACTTACCTCACACCTGACATTCAATCTGACAGGAAATCTGGGTAACTCTACCTTAAAAATGTATCATATTAATTTTCAATAGCACCAATATACAATGGATATTTAATTATGTTATATTTATTGAGGAAAGCAGAGATTTTAAAGTGTATCAGAACCATATTTTTTTATAGAAGTTGACTTACCTATTTTTATACATATATGTGTACAGTTATATAAGATATTTACATATATATTTGTACATGTATGTATGTATGTATATATATTATTTATACTAAATATAAATATAATAGTAACAAAAATTGATTTTTTTCTAGCTTGTTAGAATTTTATTTCTAAATAAAGCAAACATGATATGATATTTGAGAGACTGACATTTGCTTCTGTGTTGGATTTCTCAACAAATCAAGAAGAAAATCCAAGACAAGAATGGCACAGTAAATTACTACAGTGTCAAGAATTGTGCTTCATATGTGCTTCTGTTCTGTTTTCCCATGGCTATTTCCTTCTAAAAATTGCCTTTACATTGTCAGTATTCCTAAAAGAAATATTTTTGAGGTTACATGCTGCTTGTATTTGTTTCTTTTTATTCTCATAAACATAGCAAATACAATGGCATACCGACAACCCTTTCCAAATGTGTTAGAACTCTGACAGTATTTCTCAAATCCATCCACTTTTCTCTATTTGCACATTTCAGCCAGAGTAGGCAACCTGGTTTAAAACAAATGCCATAAAACTGTGTCCTACAGTTCTATCCAATGAGTTCTTCCTAATATTCAGAGAACTCTTTATAAAATCAAAACCTATTATGTTTTTCCCTTGCTTAAAAGCTCTCTTCTGTGGAACACAGTTCAGATTTTTTTCTCCTGGTGAGCAAGGCCCTCGATGAGGTGCTTTTGTTACCCTATCTTACTGCAAACCTTGTCTTTGTCTCCTCATTTCCACAAAGACTTCACCCATATTGACCAGTTAAAAGTCCCCTAATATGCCATAATCATCTCTGAAGCATTACACAGGTATCTCCCAGTCTGTAAAATTGAATATATATATATGATATATAATCATAAATAATATACATAGGCTTTCTTTACCCAAGAGACTTTGTTCACTGACCTTGATAGTCCCTACTTACCCTTCAGAATGTGATTGGGTTTACCAACCCTTCTCTGTGTTCCCATAGCACATTTCACTTTGCATATATGCAAATATGCATATTTGCATATATCATATATGATAGCATACCCCATGTCTACAATTCCTAGCTTGTTCACTTGTTTATCTTTCATAGAAGGCTACAAAATTCTTGATGCAGGAGGAAAGTCATGCCATATTCTCAACCTAGATATAAGTTGATACAGGGGAAGTATTCAATTATGGTTTGCTGATTGGGTAATAGCCCCCAAATGGCCAGCAAAACCTCTCTTCAGGGCTGACAAATATATTGGAAGACGTGGTTGTGTGATGACCTAAGGGGATCCAGTCTGGGTCTAGAAGCCAACTGGCATCACAATCCCATCTAGAATCTCAAGGTCTGGTAGTCCCAGCCATGTCAAAATCTTTCTTCCTTTTTTTCTTTTGTTGTTCTGTTCCATTCTTTCATTCTTTGACATTGACTAAAACATTACAGCTAATATTCTTACTAAACATGATCATTGCTTTCAGCTTTGACTGTTTCTTAGTTTCATCAGAGAATTTCCTCTCCTTCATTGACTTAATTATCTCCCCTCAGAATGCAACTTCTGTTCATTTTCCAGTATTACTATATTTCCAGAGAGGGTGCATGGAAAAACTGTTTTCAGAGCTTTTGAATGCAGACTTTTAAATTTATCATTTAACCTGCAAAATCTCTTCTTCAACACCCATTTTACTTAACAAGTAATATTACTCTTAGAACTTATTTACCACTGGCACAAAAACAGACACATAGATCAATGGAACAGAATAGAGAGCCCAGAAATAGACCCTCAAATCTATGGTCAACTCATCTTCGACAAAGCAGGAAAGAATGTCCAATGGAAAAAAGACAGCCTCTTCAATAAATGGTGCTGGGAAAATTGGACAGCCACATGCAGAAAAATGAAATTGGACCATTTCCTTACACAACACACAAAAATAGACTCAAAATGGATGAAGGACCTCAATGTGCGAAAGGAATCCATCAAAATCCTTGAGGAGAACACAGGCAGCAACCTCTTCGACCTCTGCCGCAGCAACATCTTCCTAGGAACAACGCCAAAGGCAAGGGAAGCAAGGGAAAAAATAAACTATTGGGATTTCATCAAGATCAAAAGCTTTTGCACAGCAAAGGAAACAGTTAACAAAATCAAAAGACAACTGACAGAATGGGAGAAGATATTTGCAAACGACATATCAGATAAAGGACTAGTGTCCAGAATCTATAAAGAACTTAGCAAACTCAACACCCAAAGAACAAATAATCCAATCAAGAAATGGGCAGAGGACATGAACAGACATTTCTGCAAAGAAGACATCCAGATGGCCAACAGACACATGAAAAAGTGCTCCATATCACTCGGCATCAGGGAAATACAAATCAAAACCACAATGAGATATCACCTCACACCAGTCAGAATGGCTAAAATCAACAAGTCAGGAAATGACAGATGCTGGCGAGGATGTGGAGAAAGGGGAACCCTCCTACACTGTTGGTGGGAATGCAAGCTGGTGCAGCCACTCTGGAAAACAGCATGGAGGTTCCTCAGAATGTTGAAAATAGAACTGCCCTATGACCCAGCAATTGCACTATTGGGTATTTACCCTAAAGATACAAATGTAGTGATCCAAAGGGGCACATGCACCCGAATGTTTATAGCAGCAATGTCCACAATAGCCAAACTATGGAAAGAACCTAGATGTCCATCCACAGATGAATGGATCAAGAAGATGTGGTATATATACACAATGGAATACTATGCAGCCATCAAAAGAAATGAAATCTTGCCATTTGCGACAACATGGATGGAACTAGAGAGTATCATGCTTAGCGAAATAAGTCAAGCAGAGAAAGACAACTATCATATGATCTCCCTGATATGAGGAAGTGGTGATGCAACATGGAGGCTTAAGTGGGTAGGAGAAGAATAAATGAAACAAGATGGGATTGGGAGGGAGACAAACCATAAGTGACTCTTAATCTCACAAAACAAACTGAGGGTTGCTGGGGGGAGGGGGTTTGGGGGAAGGGGGTGGGATTATGGACATTGGGGAGGGTATGTGCTTTGGTGAGTGCTGTGAAGTGTGTAAACCTGGTGATTCACAGACCTGTACCCCTGGGGATAAAAATATATGTTTATAAAAAATAAAAAGTTAAAAAAAAAAAAAAAAAGAACTTATTTACCACTGACACCTGCAAATCTCAAACTCCTCTCAACCATCTTTAATTGCCTCATATCTGAAACATACCAATATCTGAGTTATAATTAGTAGACCACAAGCATTACATGTAGCCTTATAGATTTTTTTTAATATTTTATTTATTCATTTGACAGACAGAGATCACAAGTAGGCAGAAAAGCAAGCAGAGAGAGAGGGAGAAGCAGGATCCCTGCGGCGCAGAGAGCCTGATGCAGGGCTCGATCCCAGGACTCTGGGATCATGACCTGAGCTGAAGGCAGAGGCTTTAACCCACTGAGTCACCCAGGCACCCCACATGTGGACTTATAGATTTTTAATCTACATCAGTGACTGTCTGTTACTTCTCTTCCTAACTTCGTAAAATGCCGTGATGTTTCATTGCTTCAATTCCTTCTACAATTATTTTAAGACCACTTTTAATTTGTTTTCCCACTGCATATACCTAAGGAGATCAAACACATGAATGTACACAAACATCCGTACTCCTTGTTCCTATATCTGGAGTTTGAGAGGTTTTAAACAACATTGACAAACGACCACATGGAGAAGAGTGTCACTTTGGTCAAAAACCTCAAGTGGGACCCTGAAAGAATCTACGGTTAGAATCTGTCAGGTCACCATTCTCTTTGTTTCTGGACAGTGATTCTTTCTTAAAGAAAATATGAACAACATGCTTCTGTGTCTGCCACAATTGCTGAGGCAGAAATAAAAGATACTTGGAACAGCTGGGGTGCAGGGCTGTTAGTCGGTACCGAGGCTTCCATATTGTCCTAGGGATGGCCAGAACAAGAAAGTGGGTCAGAACATATGACAGAATAAGATTGTGCTGACTTAATGGAGATATACATATATGTATATATACATTTTTTTCATTGTCTGGTAGTGGACAATTGTTACTTTATTTTGCAGTATCTCTCATGACCCAACTTTGATTTTGAAGGCAGTTGTATAGTATAGTATAGTTGTATAGTATAGTTGTATAGTATATCCCCATCTCCTATCAAAGGGATTGGTCTAGGGATATGCAATTAAACACATTAAGGTCAGAGGGATCCAGATTCAGAACTCTTATATCCACTCTTAGAAAAGAGCATCTCTTCCATTTCCATTAAATTTGGGGATGAAGTTGCAACCTTGGGGGATCCAGAACCTGCTACACAGATGTGACTATTTCAGGGATGGTCATTACATACATGTGAATAGAGCCAAGAAGGAAAAATGTCAGTTTCTGGTGACACTGAGTCCCTGGACTTTGTCACTTCAGACATTTCCCTGAATATTACCCCACATGACATAACAAATCCCTTTCTCCCTATGCCAGTTTGAATTGGGTTTGTTGCAACTTGAAATCCAGTCTCACTTGAGTAATATAGTTATAGGCAATTTAAAAATAAGAAAATTCAGATGCTGAGATGTAAAAAAGCTTGTCTAAGATCATGTAGCGTAAGACAGACTCCAAGACCTAGACACATTTCATACTTGACTTAGGATGGCTTCCCTTGGATTATATATTTCCAGCACTGATCTAATCGGTGGTTATATTGAGTGATTTATAAAATACTTTGTCTCCTTTCAGTTGTCCATTCTCTTTCTCATTTGGAATTTCCAATCTGGCATTTCCATAACAGAGCTTTCTTTCTAAGACATACATACAATCATGTTTTTCCTATTTAACAAAGTACTCTTGCTCCCTGACCTCCTAGACAGATTCCTAATGTAGTGGGTAGAATGGAAACCTTCATTCAGTCACACCAACCATGCCCTGATCTTTTGTTTCCCATTCCAGTAAGCTCTTTCCCCTAGACTAGGTTTCTGCTCCCAATTCATCCCCAGACCAAGAGATGCAGCATCTCATTTAGACTCGTGTCATACAGTGATGCAGTATAATGCTGTGGTTTTGTTTTTGTTCTTGTTTTTAATTTTTATTTTTTAACTTAAATTCAATTAGCCATGATATTGTTCTTTACTAGTTTGTTTATATATAATGCTCAATGATTAATTAGTTAAATACAACACCCAGTGCTCATCATATCACATGCACTCTTTAATTCTAATCAGTTACCCATCCCCCCACTCACCTCCCTTTTTTAAGTTTGTTTCCCAGAGTCAAGAGTCTCATATGTTTTTTTCCCTCAATGATTTCTTCCCATTCAGTTTTCCCTCCCTTCCCCTATTGTCCTCTGTACTATTTCTTATGTTTCACATATGAGTGAAACCATATGGTAATTGTGTTTCTCTGACTAACTTATTTCACTTAGCATGTAAATGGTAGATGTTCATCCTTTCTGATGGCTAAATAATATTCCATTGTATATATGAGTCACATCTTCTTTATCCATTCATCTGTTGAAGGACATCATGGCTCCTTTGACAGTTTGGCCATTGTGGATATTGCTGCTATTTATTTATTTTTTAATGGTTGTTGTTTATATGTATCTTCCTACTACTGAACTGTGCTCCCTCAGGGAGGAGACAACCTTGTATCCCAATTCTGTCCTACTTTAAGAAAACAGTAGTTAGTACATGATATGCACTCAACTGGTTTTGAATGAACCCACTAATTGGTTTAAAAGCTTTCACTTCTGTTAAGTGAAAAAAAAGTTGAGACTTCCCAGACTGAAAAACAAAGTTTTTAGAGGTTTGACAGTGTTAGTTATATCAGAGGGGTACCAAAAAAAAAAAAAAAAAATCAGTCATCTTGTCATCAATAAGGCAGTATTTATTTACTGATAGAAGTAGACCAACACTGATAAAATATCTTTTCCAAAAAAATATCAAATTTTACTCTTACTCCAAGCATCTAAAAATTTATAGATAGAGAACATTAAATATGGCACCAACAAGAAAAATCAGAGCTATTTAGAACTTAGGGAGCTGTATGGGACTAATTACTTGGGATCATTTATAAATGCATTAAAAAAGGAAAAATAATAGCAAGGAAGAAATGACAGATTAAAAGAGATTCATGACATATCAGTCACTTACAATATGTAGCTTTTTGAATCCTGATTCAAGCAAACAGACTGTAAAAAAAAATCCTTTATGGGACAAGTGGGGGAAATTTGAACACTGACTAGATATTTGATGATTTTAAGGGATTTTCTTAAAAGGACAGTAATGCTATGATGTTATGTTTTTGTTAAAGAAACCATATCTCCTAGGAGAATGTATTAGAATTTTTAAAAATAGAATGACAATTATATTTGGATTTGTTTTGAATGGATATGGGTTCTTGGGGATGGAGGGGATGTAAATGAGAGGATACTGGATAGTTTTTGATGCAGGGTGATGAGTACATATGGGGTCATTATATCGTGCTTTCTATTTTAACATACTTTTGAGGTTTTCCATATCAAAATGTTTTCAGATATACTTATTGTCTAGTGATCAAATATGTTTTATTTATATTGGTGTATGGAAGATCTAGGAATCTTTTAAAAACAAATGCCAATTTTCTGACCTCAATGCATGTAAGGCCAACACCTTCACACAGCAGTGACATTTTCATAACCATGGTGAGATTCAAACACATTATTTCAGCATGATCGTCACAAAAAGAAAAAAAAAAACGAAATTTAATAGATTTCGTGGATTCCTTCCTCCCGCCCTTCATCCCTTTAAAATAAGCCAAAGGCATTGTTGTTATTTTTATAGAAGCCAATTTTCTGGCAGCTGTTTCTTAGGAAATGTTAGAGCTACATTTTGGCAACCAATTAGGCATAGGTACAATTCCAATTCAAAAGAGAGTCAAATCTTTGTGTTCAATGGGCATTTAGGTATGGGTATCAACTCAACGGTGAAAGTATGCAAAAAAAAAAAAATCATTTACAAACAGTTTGTACAGAGAGTGTTTATCCCCATTCTTTTAAAAGAAACAATGGATATTTCTTGAGATAATTGCCACATTCTACAATGGATTTAGCTCTAAAATTAATTCTATCCCATCTATCAACAAATGAAGGAGCTAGCTTGTCTCTATTTATCAGATTGATATCAGATTACCAAGTTATAGCGATTGCTGGTATTTGTTTGGAAGTAATTCAACTCCATTTCCCTTTAGAGAGGACTTACTAAAGAAAAACTGAAAAAAAAAAAAAGTAAAGCTCTATGCTACTTAACATTTATGAATCAACATCCTAGATGCTGCTCCCATGCCTTTAAAAACGGTGCCTAAATTAAACAAAAACAGCATGGCATTAGATCACAGGATCCACATTCCTTTGGGATTCTACTTAATGCAAATTCCACTTTTGGAGTTGAAAGGAAATTAGAGAAGTTTAGTGTGGATAAAGTGTTTCAATTCAGGCATTTAAAAGAAACTGGATAAACTATCGAACATCTGCTCGGTGTAATCACATTGGGGAATACAACATCTTGAAATGAAGCTACAAAAAAATAAAATAAAATAAAATAAAATAGCTACTTTCCTCAAAGCCTAGCACCCAGTTTAAGTTATATTATTTTTGAATGATTTCCATTTGTAAGTAATTTTTCAAAAACTTTTGAAACAAAACCAAGTCTTCACCCTATTAAAACTTCAGATAACATGTGATGCAAAGGTTAACAGATTCTTAATCCATGGCTGAACTGGTCTGATTTCCTGGTCTTTTTTCCCTGCATGAAAGTGACTCTATCTGTAAGTATTCTATCTTTATCTATCTCACTTCTCCTTGATGGCTGATGGAATAATGATGTGGTAACTTAGTGGTCTGAAACACATACAGTGCACCATTTTTTCTACTAAGTCTTAATCTGGTCCATATGAAGGAAAATCCATTTATAGGTGTGTTCTATTCTATAGCTAGACTTGGTCACCTGATCCAAGGATCACTGGCAATAGAAGGACTAATGACAGGGCGATAGCATCAGTTGGCTATTGATACCTACCAGGCTTTGAAGCTCCTGTTGGCTTAGATGTAAGCCATACACAATGAAGGCATAGAACATTAAAGGCAGAAATTCTGTAAAACCAGTTGAACTGATTAGTACTAAATTACTGATGTTCCATCTGCTAAGGTGGTAATATTTTTTTTTTTTAACTGCCTGACTGAAAAGCCTTATTTCACCCAGAATCCATGTTCAGTAGTCCCATAGCATGTGCTTTATGGACGTGCAAAAGAAGGAGATGGCAACAAATGTGCAATTGTTTGATGAAAGTTTAATGCCACTATTAAGGAAACTGGCAATTCACATATGAAACCATTAAGAAAATATGTTCCCAACAACATGCAAATATATATTTTCTATCACATTGCTGATTAGAAGGTAGGATTTGAGCCTCCTGATTTTCAAACATGTACATAAGGCGCAAATAATTGGATGAGGATTTGTGCCACATCGTAATGTCCTATGCCAGTGCAAATCTTAAGGTCAATATTCAACCGTGGACTGTCCAGAGAAGAGAGAACCAATCAACTTTGAGTGTTCTTTTCCTGCTGAGGTCATTCCATATTAAAGATTGCTGCATCTTAGTTTAATGCAAATGAACATTCGATTTACCTAAATTATTGTATAAATTATTGTATTATTATTCCAAGTTTTCCAAATAGTTTTCCATCTTGGTTTATCTTCTCTTGTGGATTTGCCTGTATCAGCAATATGTGCAGATCATAAGGACTTGGTGTCTTTTTTGGCGTCTCAGCAGAGATATTTCTCTGAAAATGATACATTTTTTGAGAGAATATTCCAGGAATGTGATATTTATAATTATAAATTAAAATCCTAGTTTTACAAATTATTTACAGATTATGTGCATGAGAGATGAATCTGTAATTAGTATATATACTGACAAGTCAGTTGCTAGCCTGCAATTATTTTGAAGGTAACAGAAAATGTAAATTAAGCAATTTTTCATAGGATGGTTATAAGTAGACAAGAAGTTGCTCTGATAACTTCATATGTCCTACAGCTTAGGCTTAGTAAAACATGAACCAAACAACCCTCGAACCACAGTAACTCACAACACCAAAGTGAGTTGCACTCTTCTATTACATGCCCTGCAGCGCAGATCACAATTTTCTATGTTTTCTTCACGCCAGGACCCAGACTGGAGGAGAGATCTGTAAAATCCTGGGGCTCGGAGCGGAGCCCCATGAGATAGAGAGATAGAAGAGATAGAAGGTGGAAAACATGGTGGTCTTTGAGCTTTCTTTCACGGCTTGTGCTTAGAACTTCCAATCATAGTCCACTGATTCAAGCAAGACTCACAGCCAACTTGATATCAGCATGAGAGAGATGCATTGTTACTTCTGAGAAAATTAAAAACAGGATTCTTGTACTCAGAACAAGGTGTTCCCAAATATGAATAACATTCATATAAGGCCATTTTGCAAGTGTGTTTGGAAAAGGACATGGACAAACCATCCCACAACCCAACAAGGATTAAACAAACTAATTTTTCATTAACAAGTATTACTGTACTTTTTTTTTAAACTAATGGCAATCCTAGCCCTGATTTTATGTTCCTTCCTCCTAAAGTGTTTAAAATATGCAATTTCTGATTTCCCTTCACTTCTAGAAAATATTCAGTTTGGATTCAGCCAACAGTCCTTTTGAGATGTTGCCACAATTCCTCTGGGACGGATTGCCCTTACTGCAGCAAGCTAAATTAGCCACACTTTTAGATGACAGATATATCCCCAGTAGTCGTTGGTCAGTGACCTTTAATCCTAGGTCAGGAGTGTGCTCATTTTCAGCAATAATGACAGTGACCACATTTATGATTATCTATTTGTAAACAATATATCTGGTTTTAGCAGCATAGCAGCAACAGTGGCTCTTCACAGTACGTGCAATGGACCAGCAAAATGCATCACTAATTAAACATTGGTTAGCAAAAGCAGCCTACCTAGATTAATTTTAAATCTATCTTCATGTTTACAAACATTTTTATAAATCACTCCTTCATATCGTTTCTTTTTTTTAAATTATTTATTTATTTATTTATTTACTGCCATTCTTTTTTTTTTTAATTTTTTATTTTTTATGAACATATATTTTTATCCCCAGGGGTACAGGTCTGTGAATCACCAGGTTTACACACTTCACAGCACTCACCAAAGCACATACCCTCCCCAATGTCCATAATCCCACCCCCTCCCCCCAGCAACCCTCAGTTTGTTTTGTGAGATTAATAAGTGACTCGTTTCTTTTTTTAAAAAATTCAATTATTTGAGTAAATTTTTTTCCTTCTCTAAACTGAGCACAGAAAATGTCCGTCTCCTATCGTATCTAATGGTGGAATAAGTATTTACAGGTAATATATACAAATTCACTTATTAGTGACTAAAATTAAGAAATTACTTCATGGGGGTTGAAGATGATATCAATCAATTCTTTGGAAATAAGAATTTCTATAGTGGACTGGATGAACAGTTGTCCATTAAAATCTTCCAAAAAAAAAGACATAAAGAAAATTTTATTGTCAAGTTATATTTTGTTAATATACGAAACATATATTTTTATAATGATGATAGTGGTATTTATTTCCTTCTTTTACCTCTCCCCTCAATAAAAAGAAAGCCAACTCTTCCTGTTTCTTTGCCTACAGTGGTTTAAAACTGCCATGCAATATAAGCTATTATCAAGGCAGAAGAGTGGGAGGTAAAGAAAGGGAGTGGATATTTTGCAATAAGAAGTAACTGCTCATTAAAGAACTTAGGGTAAGACAGACAATTACACACTTTATAACCTGGTACCTGTTCAGTCAAGCCTCCGCACGGCGCGGTGGAATGGTGAGACAAGGTAGGCAAGCAGGAGCCAGGCCACGATGGCTCTAATAAGCACCCCAAGGAACATAAATTTTATCCTAAGAGCAGAAGGAGGTGTTCGAGAATTTGCATCAGTGGAGGACATTGTGATATTATTAGTATGATAGAAATACAGTTCTGTGTGCAATGAGGAGTACAGTTGGCAGATATCAAACTGAAGATAGGGACGCAGGGAAGACACTGTGGCAGCAACCCATATGCACAACTGAAAATAAGCTGATGTAGAAAAATGGTGGTGGGTTTGGAGGAAAGAGAATAGAAGGGGTTATATGCAGGGAGTGTATCTGCAAGACTTGGTGAGCAATTAGATTGTGTAAGGAAAGCTGATAAAGAGTGTAAAACACACCTAAGTTTGTGAATGACAGAGATGCTTATTACATGAAGGAGGGCAGGAAGGAAGTAGAGGTAAGACCGGAGGATGGGATGAGTCTAACTGAGGGTATGTTAGGGTTGAAAAGCACATGAAGCATCTGCAGAATTGTATTCAAACTCAAGTTAAATACATGCATCTGATACTTAGAAATAAAGCTCCTCGTGAAAAAACTGATTCTATGTTTATCTTCACTTACATGGTACCAGAAATATGAGGGTGCATACAATTGTCTAAAGTGTCTGAAACGGTTTTAAGTCTGGCTAAAGTAGAATCTCAAAGGACATTGACATTGATTGTACAAGTTTAAATAGAAAGACCCACAATAAAACAAAAGAGAAGCAAAATGAGAAGCAAAGGTGAGTGTGCCATAGGAAATTGAGACAGAAGAGTTTTAAAGAAAGTTAGTGTCAGTCATACTGTCATTTTTTCTTCTAAAAGTAAAAAAAAAAATAAATAAGTAAAAATCTAAGTGCTAGTGGGAAGGACCCTGTAACATCAGAGATCTATTTCAAAGTAACGTGGTATTAAAAAAACCCTAGAATTTTGTGAATGAGTGGTGTGACTATATTTATCTGAACTGATATTAGTGAGAGAAACTTGGTTCAAATACCTTTATGAAATTCAAAGATGCATTATTAACATTAAATAACCTACAAGCATGGCTGGGCCTTGAGATAACTGAAATCAGGGTCTTGGATGTCAGGAGCACACTCTGCATTTCTGTATTTAATCTCTAAGCTTTGTGTGCATAGAAGTGCTGTTCTTCCTAATGTGATTTCTCTGATCTTAGGGAAAATGGTGGTCAGGGAAGGTAGACCGAAACTTGTCCAATTACCCCCCAAGAGACTGAGACTTTTACTAAAATAAAATTTGTTTGAAAAATCATAGGAAAGACCTGTGACCCAACTTTGGTCTGAGTGCATATTATGCTGCACCCTGCAGCTTGACTCAGGTGCCTGCCCTTAAATTGATAAACTTGGTCTACTGGAGATAAAATGTTAAATTGCATTATTGTTCCAAAGATGGACCCCTCCCATTATTTCCCTCAGAGGGTCTTGACCATGTGACCATGGTGTGTGGGTACGGTGGTTCCCCTTGACTTGCACATCAGCCACAAGACTTGTCTTGGCCAATATATCTCAGTGGCCCTGGAACTAGCAACACCTTGAAATATGCTTGCTGTAGGGGCGCCTGGGTGACTCAGTTGTTTAAGCCTCTGCCTTTGGCTCAGGTCATGAACCCAGGGTCCTGAATCAAGCCCTACATCCAGAGAGCCTGTTTCCGCCTCTCTCTCTGCCTGCCTTTCTGCCTACTTGTGACCTCTGTCTGTCAAATAAATAAATAAAATCTTAAAAATATATATATGCTTGCTTTGTCAGTCTCTCTCCCTCCCACCTCAGCCTTAGCCATAGAACAAACTTGTATAGAGCAAGCCTGAGCCAACGCGCAGCAAAAGCCAAGCCCAGCCAGCGGTGCAGCTTAAAGCATATCTTCCCACTTTCAGCTCAGCCTAAAACAACAAGATGCAACCAGCCTGTGGTCACAGTGGACAAATGGCTATTGATAAAAGTTCCTGAGTTTGGGGGAATCATTTGGCACATTACATTATATGAGATAATAGCTAAATGATACATTTAGATGGGGCAACATATTTTTCATTGTCCTCCAGAACCTCACGGTTCTAATTAAGGAAAGAAAAAGTAATTTCACTAACATGACGAGGGAATGTTATTCAGAATAAAGAAGTGGTGCCAGAAAATCAAGTGGCCAAGGCGCACCACGGTTGAGGATTGAGTGGTGTTGTCAGGACGAGAGATTTAAGTGTAAACAAGAAGGGTGGGTTTGATGGCCAGAAGTGATTTATGGTGGGAACCAGAGGGCTCGTGAAGTTGAGGTTTGTTTTGCCTTGTATTCTGTGTCTTGTTTTTAAGTTGGGAAATCTTATTAAGATGTAAAAGCTGATTGAATGGAGTGAACAAAGTAGGCATCTTTGTAAATACCAGAGTCGGAGAGCATGGCTGGAGCCCTGCCTGGGACAGAGAGCAGGTGTTTCCTAGACAGGAGGGAAGGGAGAAAAGATGTGCTTGAAGAGATCATTTTGGAGGGTTCATGATGGAAAATTGAGGTATTCAGGAGTTACTTTGACTATTTCTAGTTATTTTTGTGGTATAATCCTTAAGTGCATCTGCTAAAAGAACTCAAGGAGGACATACTACCTTAGAGATAAGAAGAGAGGAGACAACATGGAAATCATTGCGGTATAGACTGGAGGGCTATGAAAAAACAGAAATGGAGAAGGCTCAGACCACCACACATGCTGCTCTGAGTTGCTGGAACCACTGTTAATTCCACTGTCAAGACACAAGGCAAAGAATGCATTCCCACTAGTTGTCCCCAAACTGAGAATGATATCTTGCCTCCTACCACAAAACCAAGAAGGCAAAACAAAACAAAAAACACCAACCTACACTCTTCTGCTGCTCTTTCCACTGATACTGACCCAGCCTCACCACCGTCTCTCCCCTTCCAGTCAGTAGGGGACTACACGCTCTCACACAGCAGTAGAGGGAAACACACACCTTCAGAAGCGCGAAATAATCAATATGACCAAACACAGCAGAAAGCCAAATTTATCACTTCTGAGAACAATTGCAAGGACTGAGCCCTCCTTTGATACATGGATTGATTTGAAGATATTAAACCCAAATAAATACTGCTTTGAAGAGACACATCTAAAACAAAAATTTAGCATGAAACTTTTAAACAAAGGTGAACAGTGATGTGGTCAAAGAACACAACAGCAGTGCACATGCAGTAAATTAATTGCAGACAAAGAGGGATTTAAAAGAAGTTCTTAGACCAAGACAAATACGGTTAGTTTAAATTGACAAAATGTCCAATCCACAATGAGTAATCACTCATGAATGTTTATGTGATAAATAGGATCGAACTATATATATATATTTATTTATTTATTTATTTATTTATATCTCTGCACATACACATTCCAGAACCTTGTTAGAATAACGACAAAGATAAGAAGATACAAGATAAGATAAGAAACATAATTGTTCTGTGACTTTGACAAGTCTCTTCCTGGTTCTATTGGTCACGTAGACCCCAAGATAAATAAACAGGTGATTTGAATAACAAAATTGATTAAAAATAAAATATATAGAGAAAAGTTTACTTAAACAATAAAAGACTACCTAATTATCAAATGAGAGGAAGGAATTACAAAGGAAAATATAATTATGATCAAATAAAGAGCATTTCCCATTGAAAAGAAAAATATGTCAATAGATATAAAGAAAATCTTCACAACAAATATGGAAAATAAATATTAACCATGGGAAAAAAAAAACACATTTTAAATGAGCTAACAAAAATCTAGTTTCTCAGTTAAAATTTTTAGAAATGCATCATGAATTGAATCTTCGATTTTCATCAATAAAAATAATAGCAAGATAAAATGTTCAGTGAAACTAGTAATCGCATAGTTATATATTAAATTCAACACCGTTTAAAAATATAATCTGATATGATAACTTTCTTTGACAGTGAGCATGTGGTAAGAAAAAATGTTTTTGTAAATAGTGTTATTACTAGTCAAAACATGGTAGTAAAACATTAGACCCAACTACGGTATAATTTAATGTATAAGTGGCAGTCGTAAGCTCGATAGGGTATCAGAAAACTTTAAAACTCATTTTTTAGTGAGTCTTCAGACGTATCTGTACTATAAGTGGATTAAAAACCTACAAATCACACATGCAAAATGAACAGATACATGGCATACATTGGTCAAAACAGCGATGAGTATTAGAAGGAAAACCTTTCCTTCTAATTGTTTAGAATTGTTTAGAATTATTGTTCTAACAATAACTGCAGGGATAAGTCTTCTATGTATTCTTTTTAATGTTTTCCAAAGATATTACAAAGCATTATATCTTTGACATAAATTGTATTCATGTTGTGATAAATGAGACAATGCACAGAAGTAGACATTTAAACCCAACCTCTTTGCATCTCTGTTATCGAGTCTTTGGTCCTGTAAGGGGGGCCCCATTATCTTTTTTTCTAAGTATATACAGGCTGAAAACTAGCCAGCTCCCCATGTCCTACACACGTGATATTTATAATTTTTTTCATTACAGTTCCTTCCTCTGCTTAACTTTCTCTGAATATTCTGGCTCTTGAATAAGTGTATGGAAGGTGACAGTGTCTCTAAGAAGCTTGGATTGAGACTTGTTGTGCTTTGTTACTTATTTCCAATGCTACCACTGTTGTTTTTTTTTTTTTTTTTTTACTTCAATTATGTGTCTACCAGCATAACTACAAGAAAGTCCAAAATGGTAGTCCGGGTAGTAATCATTTGGTTTCATGAGTACCCAGTTTGGATCTAACAGTAGTAGAGCGGATAAATGGTACCATAAATAAAAATGACTCTCATCAATATGAATGGTTTTGTGGTACCGATTCAAAAACAAATTATAAAAAAAAAATATTAGAGAAGTGCCCAAAGCTAAATGCCATGAATGCAGCAAGCAACATAAATCAGAAAGTTCTAACCGAAGTTTTGGAAATACGGTGACTTGAATATTGAGTGGTGTTGGAAAGAGAGCAGCATGCAGCCTATCAGGCTCGCTGGGATTAGACGACATTCTGTGAGAGGTCCTGCTTATCTGTTTTAATTTTCTCTACCCCCAAATCAGAACAAGGTAGACAGGAATAATTTGGTGTATAAATCTACTCATAAAATTATGTGAAGTATGTTTCTTTTTTTTTTTTTTAAAGATTTTATTTATTTATTTGACAGAGAGAGAGAGAGAGATCACAAGTAGGCAGAGAGGCAGGCAGAGAGAGGAGGAAGCAGGCTCCCTGCTGAGCAGAGAGCCCAATGTGGGACTCGATCCCAGGACTCTGAGATCATGACCTGAGCCGAAGGCAGCGGCTTAACCCACTGAGCCACCCAGGCGCCCGTGAAGTATGTTTCTAAAAATAACATGGATCTTATTGGAGCAGGGCTAAGTATACATTGTGTGCTCTATCATTCTATAGCATATTCCTCATGAGTTGTTATTACATTTAAATAACATATTTACATAGTTACTGAAGTATTCACCCATGAATCTCTACAAATGTTTTCTTCATGTGCAATCCAACTTACTAATTTTGTTCTTTCTGAGTCTCATTCAATTTGACTTTCTTTCCATTTGCTTTTCCAACTTTTTTCGCATTTTAGGGGCACCCATTTTTTATTTCCTTTGGGCATGTTTGTTTTGTGTTTCATTCTGGAGAAGATTCTTTCCCCTGTCCACTTGCTCTCCATCTCCATTTAGATTCTTGCCTAAAATTCATTTAAAATGCATCATCTCTAAGAGTTACACAACTGTCAGTGCTTTATTTTTAACCAATATGTTCTGCAAACCAGATGCCTAGTTATTCATTTGTGAACTACTATTGATTCCTTTGCATTTCCTGGTAAATGAATCATGTGCATTTGTTGTCATATTAACATCTGACCCCTGAATCTTGCTGTCTGAATGCACTCCGTCCAGGTGACATATGTGTTCATTCATTCTTTTTTATTCATTACATCAACCAATATTTCCAAATGTCCATTCTGTGCTACGTCATTTGTGAAGTGTTAAAAAATCTGAAATGATTTACAGAAACACACGACTTTGTAGAAAAAGCCATAGAATGGCACCATGCCTTTTAGTATGAGTTTACGTGTGATAGGATCTGTCTTGAAGTATTCTTTGTGAAGTTTAGACATTCCTCTCTGAATTTATGTTGTCACATTGTTTGTGAGAGAATGACTTGTACATCCAAATGCCACCACATTGCAGACCACATTTCATTGACTGTCAGGCTTCTTTCCCCTCAGGCATTGACATCTTAGCACAATTGTTGTTTTTCACCATTTTCAATTATCACATTACTGATTGACACTTCTGAACATTTGTCAACGTGTTCGCTTTCTTTCAGATGGCATAAGGACACTGTGAAGCAAACATCCAGTCAATTCAATTATTGTGGACTATCAGGAAAGATCATTATTGACAGTCAGCATGAGGGCAAGCTGGCCAGCAAGTGAAAAGCCATGTGTCGGTACCTTGTATTTAGCAAATGCCTGGCTTGGACCAGGAGGTGGAATATCCATGATCGTTTTAGCAAAGGAGCTGACAAGTGAAAACAGAACAACAGTGTCAAATGTAAGACGGGCCATGTGCACCGATCTGCACTGTATGTGTGTGACTCTGTGTGTGTGGTGTGTGTGTGTATGCAGAATGCATACAGATCCTCATAGTTGTATGATATCTGGATCAGTGCTTCCCATGCTGGTGGTAACCCTGAGATCCAAAAGAGAGTATAAGACCTTACTGGAGCTTCAAAATTAGAGCTCAGTGTCATCATTTCCAGCCTCACCAATGTCTCTTATGTACTAGTAAGATTGGCTACAAAGTTGGTGAAGATCAAACCTGAAGCTCAGTGTCATCATTTCCACCCTCACCAATGTCTCTTGGCTAATCAACGTGTGTGTTCAGGGAAGAAATACTGCTGTTACTGCTCTCATGTTACACATACTCAAGGACCTGTTGTCCACCACACTGGCCTGGTATACCTCATCTTCACACATTTGTTTTCCAAATTTTGAGGGTGATGTTGTACCCCATGACATTTACAAATAAAATACCTCTAGTAAGTGGTGCCTGGGTGGTTCTGTTGGTTGAGCATCTGATTCTTGGTTTGGTCTCACATCATGAGCTCAGTCAATTCAATTATTGTGGACTATCAGGAAAGATCGGGACTGAGCCCCCCTCAGGTTCCACCCCCGGTGCGACAGAATCTGTCTCCCTCTCTGACTGCCTCTCCCACTCCTGCTCATGCTCTCTCTCTCTCTCAAATAAATAAATAATTCTTAAAAAAAAAAAAAAGAAGAAGAAGAAGAAGAAGAAGAAGAAATACCTGTAATAGAAATGTTTAAAGCCTAAATAGGCAAATTACAAACTACAAAGCAACACATGGAAACAACTTTGTTCATGAATTGCCAAATAAAATCCCATTGATATGGAGATTAGGTAGCTGACAACTAGACAGATAAGTGATGCATAGAGGAATGGATATGTAAATTGGTAGTCAGAAATATAGATCACTTTTACTTGCCTTTATAAATGCTACATGATTTTTCAGAAAAACATCATGCGTGAAATATTTAAAATTAAGAGGTGTAGATTTTGTGGTAATGTACTCTGGCATTTTCCCTAGTAAAATTAAATATTTTCCCTAATCTCTAATGGTAAATGCCTTTCATAAGCCATTTATTTGCCATAATCATTGCTGGAAATGACTTAAACCTTTTTATCAGAGTCAGGATTCCATGCTTCGTCAGTTCTTTCTCAGGGTTGAAACTCAAATACATTTGAATGGTAGTTAACATAAATGTAGACATCTGGATCTTATGGTAAATGAAGAATTCCCAGGACAGAAGGAGGGAAGTCTGTTCAAGATATATCAAAACTGTTTGAACCATTGAATTTCCAGTTTGCCTAATTACAACACTAAAATCTACATGAAAGAAAAAAAATTAATTACCTTAGTAGGATCATTAAACTGGAACTATGTTTTGTTATGATGGGAAGTTGCTTTTAAATTGAATTAGTTTTGAATTAACCCAATTACACATCACTATTGAACTGTGATATTAAATTTAGGAAGCTTAATGATGTGAAAATACTTTTATAGGACTATCTCAGTGACAACAGAACATTTGAAATGTTCATATTTATAAAATATTAATTATATATATTAAATTATTTAAGGAATGTTTCTCATAAAGTATGATTTAGAAGTGAAATTTATTCTTAATTGCATAATATATAATTAATAGAATTAAGTAAAGCAGAACTCAGAATATCCAGGCAAATAAAGAATTAGGGAACACGGAAATTCTTTGGCATAACTTCTTCAAGATCCAAAAACAGAAAACATATTTTCAGAATGGATAGTAAATAACTTCTACTCTACTACTTTTCAATATACCGTGGAAGGAAATGAAAACTTCTTGGAACACATTACCAAAACACTTTTCACCCTAAACTTTAACTATAAACAAAATTGAATTTAAATGATTTATTTTTTCTAATGCTTTTTTAAAACATAATGACAAAAGACAGGGAAAACTGTATGTAAGACATGCCCATACTCAATAAATATAGCAAACTTGCAAAGACACAGTGAAAGGACAAAATTACTTATATAACCACATACTGGCCCACTTTTAAACCTGTACTTTGTGCAGAAATAAAAA
This sequence comes from Mustela nivalis, assembly GCF_964662115.1. Classification (NCBI taxonomy): domain Eukaryota; kingdom Metazoa; phylum Chordata; class Mammalia; order Carnivora; family Mustelidae; genus Mustela; species Mustela nivalis. The sequence continues at coordinate 81,757,673 of NC_139034.1, read as the reverse complement.
TGGAAAATATTAAAAATAGATTTTATTTTAAAATAAGAAAAAAATTATTTTAAAATAAGAAAAAAACATGAAGGAAAATAAAGGTTTATATCTTAGGCCATTATAAAAAATAATAGTTCTCTTGTAAAATTTTATAAACTCTATTTTGATTGTGATTGAACTGAATATCATACATCTTCAGGTAATGAAGCTACTTAAGAAAATTATATCACCATGATGTAACTCACTTATTTTGTACTACAAATATGTATCACATATAGAAAATCTTTTTTAGCTTTAAACCAGTTGGCTTATCAATAAGTATATTAGAAAAACATTTAACTATGTTTTTCATACTTAAAATAAAAAATTTTTATGATTAAAGCTTAACAAGCCATAAAAGCTCCCTCCAATACCATTTTATCAGGTTATAACATTTTACTGTAAGGTTGAAATTAATACTTGGAGAGAATGAAAAAGAAATATTACTTAGAATGTAAATTGAACTGAGTCTTAGCATGCTTTGGCTAATGAATAAATATCAATTTAAGAAAAACTATTTTGAAATGTATTGACTGACAGATTAGTAACCTGGAAATAATATTTCATTTATTATCACTCTCTTGCCTATCATTTACACTTATTTATAAAAGCATTACAAAAAAATTATGAAATATGCATCCTTCTGATAGATGTGAAGGGCACACTTTACACTGAATCCTTTTTCTAGGTTATAACTATGTAGTCTCTAAGTCCTATCTTCTGCATGGGAGTAATATACATTTATAGAAGAACATCTTCTCTCCTGATTAGAGGAAATTTTTCCTTGGAATAGTTCATTAAACCTCTGCTATGAAAGAATAAATTTTGCTAAAGGATGAGATCTCATAGGAGTTTGATGACAACATGGTCTTTCTTACTCTGGGGATGTTACATATGCTTTGCTATATCACACATACATCAGCTTAAATAGTGAGCTCGACACTAAGTCCAAACAAAAACAGAAAGATTAAGATTAAAAAAATCTTTATAGGGGCACCTGGGTGGCTCAGTGGGTTGAGCCTCTGCCTTTGGCTCAGGTCATGATCCCAGGGTCCTGGGATTGACCCCCACATCAGGCTCTCTGCTTGGTGGGGAGCCTGCTTCCCCCCCCTCTCTACCTGCTTCTCTGCCCACTTGTGATCTCTCTCTCTGTTGAATATATAAATTTTTAAAAAAAATCTTTATATGACGCTTGGTCAAAAGTCTCTATTAAAAACCGCCATTATAAAAATGGAAGGAAGTGCATAATGCAGTAAGCAGTCATTAATAAAAGCTCAAGATAGCTGTGTGACTTAGTGATTTCCTCTTCCTTAAATTTCAGAATTTGTCTCTCTATCCCCCATGATGAAACTACATTTTTTCTATTTTAAATGAATACTATTGTTATGTTAATGTTTTGATCTTTAAAATAATAAACTCAAAAATTAGAATATTTTCTGTCTGAATTATTTTAGAGGAAACTCCTCATGAGAGTTGTCTCAAGGTTACTATCTACCATTTACGGGACAAAGTGTTTTCCATGTTTTATCTCACTTACTATCTTCAACAGCGCTTTGAAATAGTTTAATTTCCCCCATTCTACAGGCAGGAAATCCAAATTCAGAAGTAATATGACCAAGTTCAGTCAACTACTAAATGATGAGATATTACAGCCCATTTGGCTTGGATAATATACTCTAAGTCAATGACCCTATACTTTCTAAAACATTGACTTCATTAAGTAGTTCTTAAATTTTGGGAACCAAGGTCAGCATGTGCCATGACATTCCTTGACCTTAATCAATAGTCTAATCAATTTCCAGCCTTCTTTTCAGGGAGTTATTTACTACTCTCCCATGTAAGCATGTAGCATGTAAGAATTCAATTTGTAATTTTTTGAAATTGTCTAGTAATTGAAAAAGTAAAATTATTATTTTTGTGTGTATTCAGTTAGATTTGACTAGTAGCTTCCTCCTCTCTTTTTTTTTTTTGAGAAAAAGACCTACTTTACAATATATAATAGATCTGAGTTTAACAGAAAAACAAAGTATCTTGCTGTAGAACTCTCAATCATCCATCAGAACACTAAATAAAAGAAAAACTTCCATAATTAGTCTTATCTTGGACTTTAACAGATTCATTTCATATTAAAACTGTAGTAAAATGAATGTATAACATTATCTCTCTACTCCCAGGGCTTCCAAATCCTATCACTAGTTTGAAAATTATTTATAGAGAAGTTTCTGAAATCGTCATTGAGGAATATTTGACACTTTTTGTTCATGCTGAAGACACAAGATGGTAGACATTTATCTCCCTTTATATAGTAGAAGGATATTATTAAACTCTTATGGAATTGCTCCTTATGCTGGCTTAATTGTACTCTTTAAATACATGTATTTCAACTGAAATAAATAAAGGAATCCATTAATGAATATCACCCCCCAAACAATGAATGTGAAACAGCATGACATTTATTTAAGTTGTATGTAGAGATTGCAAAATTTTAATTAGACCTTTATATGATCTTTCTTGAGCCAGCAAAGCTGCTGCCAACATTCCAGTACTCCAACTGAACCTCCATCTAACTGAAACCTTCTAGAAAACTCCAAGTGAAAACTACCCTGTTGAGCTCAATCAACCCACAGACATACAAAGGAAAATGATACACTTTTGTTGTTTTCAGCCACTAAATTCAAGGTTTGGTTATATAGCAAAAACAAAACAAACAAACAAACAAAAAAACAAGCAAAAACCTGTGACAAGAAAGCGATTCATTAATTTTAAATATAGAATAGACTAGAATCCCTGTTATAAGCTAATTTGGAAATAAACATTGGGTATTTATGCATATTAAATAATTATCGGTAACTTTCAGGGTGTGATAATGATAACTTGGAGAGTAACTCAGGGAGATGTATTACATTTTTTTTCAGCTTAGTTTCCACGTGTTATGAAACATGAGTATTAATGTAGGGAATTAAATTGATAACAGTTTATGCAATATAAGTAGCATAATAACTGGGTCGTATTAGTTTTTGATGAATTTTAGTCCCCTTGTTCTACACTGTTAATCCAATATTTATATAAAATAATATCCAATAAACTCAAGAATTAGGAAAAATGAGTGAAACATAATTTAGAAGGGCAATCTGAAAACATGGGACAATTTTGATGAAAGCCCAAGAAACAACAGCTTAGCCTTTACTGAGCATCTAACAAAAGCCAGTCCCTAAGGTGGACAATCAGATTTTCCTATTTAACGTTATTTGTGGCCAACAACCAGCCTTGATGAAAGGAAAGCTGAACCAACGGGAACATTTCGGATACACTTATTGAGAATAAGTTGCAATTAAAAATTATATGATTGGGACGCCTGGGTGGCTCAGTTGGTTAAGCAGCTGCCTTCGGCTCAGGTCATGATCCCAGCGTCCTGGGATCGAGTCCCACATCAGGCTCCTTGCTCGGCAGGGAGCCTGCTTCTCCCTCTGCCTCTGCCTGCCATTCTGTCTGCCTGTGCTTACTTGCTTTCCCTCACCCTCTCTCTGACAAATAAATAAAATATTAAAAAAAAATTATATGATTAAGGATAGCAAGTGACAACCTCTCTGTGCTGGAGAAAAGAGAACTATTAATGAATTTGAACATTAAGTAGGTACATTGAATGGTGAGGTGATGTCTGTTCTCTGGGTCAAAGGGATTCCCTGAAGTCTGTGTTTATAAGAGATCAATTGCTTCCATGTCATTGTCAGACTGCTTTCGAAAGAGGCTTTGAACGAATCAAGAGAAATGGACTGTTGCTGAGAAACATTTTGTTTTCTCTTTAAGTATATTTGAGTTAAACATATTTAAATGTAGACAGCAGACATTTCTAATATCTTCTTGCTAATCATTAAATGCATTTATTACTATCTAAACCCCAAGAAACAATTGAGGTGGCTTACAAAGCAAAACGTACATAATAAGATGAACGTTTTGAAATTGAAAACAAGGTCCAAGGGGAAAACATTAGAAAGCGATATAAAAAGGCCACTTTCACGTGGCTGTCATATAGAGTAACATTTGATTAAAGTTAAATGCAGAATGTTCTCTGGCTGATATGGAGTAGATGGTGGTAGACTAGTGCTCCTTCCTTCGCAACTAAAACAGTAGATTAAAAGATGGGAAAAGAAAACTGTTAAGTACACAATGGTTGTTACTAAGGCAAATAGAACTGGGGAAACCAAGAGTGTCGAGAGAGAAGACCCTCTTAGAAGTGAGTAACCTCCTGGCAATGGTTGTACTTTGGAACAATTTTCTAATGCTGGTGATTTCAGAAAGTTGACTATCCTGGTTTATGTGCCCTTGAGTGACATCTGCTAAGAGAAAACTAGAAGTGGCAAATATTGCTGCAAAGCTTTGAGGGGCCACAGACACATAAGCAGTTTCTTCCTAAGTACACTTGTTAAATTCTAGGATTCTAGAATTTAGCACTGAGTTGAAAATCCTTAGAAGGCAAGGCAGAGCATTTTGTTAGTTTTCTGAGAGGAGGGTAAGATTTCTTTAGGAAGAAATTTCCCAAAGAACCCAAAGGACTTTGAGGCTTGAAGGACAAGAGAAGTCATAGATGAGATGGACTTTTCCAGGACTGTAACACACCTGTGATACGGCAGGTCCTTGATTCCAATCAAATGCTCCGAAACTACTTGATCTGAGCAGGGAGCTTAATTTTCCTCTGAAGATCCACATAGTAAATATATTTGACTTAGCAGGCATAGAGTCTCTCCCTGGTTCTTCTCAGCTATGCCATTGTACTGTGACCTCAGTCATAGACAATATGTACATAAATAAGCAGGAATGTGTTCCAGTAAAATTTGTTTATAAGAAAAGAAAGCTAGCCGGGTTTGATCCATGCACTATGGTTTTCTAACCCTTGGCCTAGAGAATGGTAATATTGCCCATTTTTTCATGCAATGTCACTGTTAGGTATTCAATCAAAAACCATGGGCATTAAAGAGGGCATGTGGTGTGATGAGCACTACTATATGCAAATAATGAATTATTGAACTCTACAGCTGAAAATAGTGCTGTACTATATGTTGGCTAATTGAGTTTAAATTAGGGATAAAAACTGTTTACTACATCAAATAATAGAACTAAAAACCAAGAGAGAAAGAGAGAATGAAAGATGAAACAGACCCACAGATGAACCAGAAAATGAAGTTAACTGACTAGGGTTTTGAAGTGCCTATGGTGATTATTTTTCAGGAAATAAAAGGATAAACAAAGTAGATAAAAATAAAAAATTTTTCACAAATTATTTGGAATCCATGAAAGGAAATGAAAGGAGACTCTGAAGCTGGGTAATAGAACACCAAAATTAAGAACAATTTAAGTCACATAATGATCTGCCAGAGAAGACAGGGAGAAAAGGAAGTTAATAGAAAGTATGCAAATGGAAGGGAAATGGTTAAAATAATGATTAAAAGGACATGATTCCTTTAGATGGGCAAGCATAAGATTGTCAATTAACTTCTCAACAGAAATCACAAAAATTAGAAGACAATGAATTAAGTTCTCTACAGTGTTGAAAGAAATAACCTAAACTCTGGAACCCAGGAAGAATATTCTTTAAAAAGGAAGGTTTAGGGGCCCCTGGGTGGCTCTGTGGGTTAAAACCTCTGCCTTTGGCTCGAGTCATGATCCCAGGGTTCTGGGATCGAGCCCCACATCGGGCTCTCTGCTCAGCAGGGAGCCTGCTTCCCCCCCTCTCTCTCTCTCTGCCTGCCTCTCTGCCTACTTGTGATCTCTGTCTGTCAAATAAATAAATAAAATCTTAAAAAAAAAAAGGAAGGATTATTTTGAAGCAATTCGGGTAATAGTCTTATTAATCTTTGTGTTGGTAAACTGAAAAATTCATCTAATTGTATATGGATGCCATGTGCTTTTTCGTATGTACGTATACAGAATAAAAGATATAGTAACACCACAATGAAGTAAAATAAACATAAGAAGTAGTAGATATTCTGTTAAGGGTTAATGTAGTTAAAGTGGTACAGTTTGTGACAAGCAGATACATTCACAGACAGAACTCAGAATAGGCGGAGTGAATGTATGCTCTCTCACATAGATCATATTATCTCTACATTTCTCTCAAACTGATTCCTATAGGATGCCAATTCAGGATTTACTCTTTAACGGGGCTCTGAAATACTAATAACTTATTTTTGCTGATCGGGATCTACTTGGTCTAGGAGTCAGACAGAGATGTAATAGGGGAAGATTTCTTATGGAAATCGGGGCATACCAGTAATCTCATGTTGGGAATGTCCCAGAATTAAATTCAGTTTTTGGCTAACTCCACTTAGTACATACTAGAAAATTGAAAATTTTGGCTTAAAGGTAAATAGTATTTTGAAGGATAAAAATATTTTTACAATGAAAGCTGCTTTCTCAGTTTCTTAGCCCATGAAATAAACTTTTAAAATATTTGTGTGTTGTTTACTTAATTACTTATTTATGAAAGTGCATAGCTGTAAGGTCTGACTTCCAGTTCCCAGTGATCATTATGGATTGATATCCAATCTTCCTTAAGAAAAGAATCGGGCTTCCTTCCAAGGGTGCTGGAGGACTGGGGAGAGGGCTGGGGATTGAAGGAGTTGGGAGGCGTTTGGTAAATTGAGGTAGAGCGACACATAATATTTGACTGCAGGGGCACTGGAAAGATTCTCTAGGTAAAGTAATTTAAAGGGGAAAATGGAAAATATACAAACGTTGTCCTCTGTTACCATCATTGACTATTAGATTTATGTAAACAAGAAAACGAGGCAGTTGAGTTCTTTATAGCCCCAGAGGAAAGTCACAGCACTCAAATTTATCTTACGGAAGTTTTCAATTTTTTAAACCTTTACATTTCTCCCAAAATAATGTAAACTAAATGAGCACAAGCATTTTTTTTTTTCCATCTTGTTCACATTGTTTCTGTGACTGATATGGAGGACAGTAAATGTTTGTTGAGAAATGAAGGAAGGAGGAAGTAAGAGAGAGGGGGAGAGACAGACTAGAACAAAGAAGAGAAGAGGGGAAGGAGATAAGGAAGAAATTTTGACAAAGAGATTACTAAAAAAAGTAATTATTTCATTGATATGTTTCTATTTCTTTTTTTTAAAGATTTTATTTATTTATTCATGTATTTATTAGACAGAGATCACAATTAGGCAGAGAGGCAGGCAGAGAGGAGGAAGCAGGTTCTCCCCGCCAAGCACAGAACCCAATGTGGGGCTCGATCCCAGGACCCTGAGATCATGACCTGAGCCAAAGGCAGAGTCTTTAACCCACTGAGCCACCCAGGTGCCCCAATATGTTTCTATTTCTTTACATTTTTATTGATGTAATGGATAATCAAACATTTAATATTTAATATTTATGCTGAATTCATTTAATAAAAAGTAGTAAGAAACTACTGAGAGAATATAATAATGACCTGATTAAATAAAATTTAGGGAAGAGAAAAGAAATCAGATTTATATCCTACCTAGAGGGACTCGCTCAATTTGCAGATATGGCATCTACATCTAGTACATATTTGAAAAACCAAAACATGCTAAGTGCTCAGGATACAGATGACATCTATTTCTTCCTTGTGGACTATAAACTGATACTGGTAGCTAGACAAAATGAGCACAAGAGAACGGCAATACTCGCAGGGGGCAAGAAGAGGGTAAATGTCTGCTTGATAAATACAACAAACCCAAGGGTATTTTATTTTTATTTTTTTAATTTCTTTTCAGTATACCAGAATTCATTGTTTAGGCACCATACCCAGTGCTCCATGCAATACGTGCCCTCCATAATACCCACACCCAAGCTCACCCAATTTCCCACACCCTGCCCCTTCAAAACCCTCCGATTGGAGGGAGTTGAGGGAAATTGGAGAGGGAAATGAACCACGAGAGACTATGGACTCTGAAAAACAAAGGCTATTTTTACAAGAAAATAATGGTCTTGCAGAGTTGCCTCCCTCTTCCTACCCACACAACTGTTACCTTCAGTCTAATTCATTATTAGGACTACAACCTCTTCTGAACCAGATAACTTCGACCAACTCTTGCCAACATTATGCCTTCCCTGTGCTATCTTTCAGGTTGCCTGAGAGAAAGAGGTCTCCAAAATCCGCACAGTGCTAACGTACTCCTTGGGTCTTCAGACCATATCACAGTCCATAACTGTGCCACAATTTCCAATGTTCTGATCATTTTTCAGTGTAAGTTTGGTTTGTCTTAAATTAGAATGTTTATCAAAATGATCTTATTTTATGTTTCTATTTCTATATGAGCCTTTTCCATTCTGATCAGTGCATTTTCCCTCAAAACTCTAGCAAATGAAATTCCCACTGATCGTTCTTGGTTTATTCAATCAACAGCCACAGGCATTTTGGTGTTTTTCCTATGTTTAATCTTTACCTCTACCCCTACGGTTGCCAGCACATTATGTCTCACTGAATCAATCAACCCAGAATAATTATCTGCTTCTGATACTGGCCCTAAAAACAGTTTTAAAGGTTTTTTTTGTTTTGTTTTGTTTTTTCTTTTTGAGAGAGAATGAGAGAGAGAGAGAGAGAAAGAAAAAGAGAAAGAAAGAGAAGGAGGAAGGAAAAGGGAGAAAGAAGGATAAAGAGAAAGATGGAAGAGAAAAAGAGAAAGAGAGAAAGGGCGTGAGCTGTGTGGGGGAAGGGCCAGAGGAAGAGGGAGAGGATCTCAAGCAGACCCCCTGGAGTGTGGAGCCCACCGTGAGGCTTGGTCTCAAAACTTTGAGATCATGACATGAGCTGAAACCAATAGTCAGATGCTTACCTGACTGAGCCACCCAGGTAACCCCCTCAATTTTTTTTTTTTTTTTAATTTCAGTATGTTGCCTTATTCCAGCCAATGGCAAACTCTGACAATTTTGGGGAATAAATATATAATTTCCATAAATTATTCTCAAACAAATGTTATGGTTTGTATGTTTTGGTTTTACCCAACCCAGGGTTTCCATTCCAAGTTTGCCTCAGTTTTTTCATTAATTTTTATGTAAGGTATTTTTATCAAAGCCAAAGAAATGCTGTATTAACAGGGAACCAAGTTAATATGTATTTTGAAAATTGAGCTCAATTTTATTATCTTATTATTCTAGTTGATTTACAGTCTAAATATCTGTTTATATTTAGATGCCTTGTTAATAGTAAAGGAATTATAATTTCTTTGTTCTAGGTTTCTAGAACATCAGGATAAAAAAATGTTACACACCATAAGACATTTCAATTTAGATTTTATGAGTTTTTGGTTGAATATGTTTAGTTGTTTTTAAAATAGAGTTTCTCTATCACTCTATCAAAATGATGCAAAATTTTCAACAATTCTTTTGAGATCTCTGCTATTTAAATCACTTTCATTTGGTGTATTCACTGCAGGGTACGTGTCTAATTTTTTACTTCAGTTAAATCAGACATTAAAGAAAAAACTGATCATTAAATTATCTCATTAAATATTTTCTTAGCTGGTAAAAAGACTCTGCTGTGAAGTTGGGAAAAACTGTGCAGAAAAGCATCTTTTTTTGAACAGTGAATGAATGCCGCAGAGCTGGCAATAACCTTGGTACCAAGACCAAAAATGCAGAAGTGGCTTTTTCTTAGATGTAAAATAACAAAAGGGGATAGTGTTCTTACTTCAATGTGATCACTTCCCAGCTTTTGTTTCTTGTCACTAAGAAACAAAGAGAATCATAAACCAAAAAACTTCACTGTGTGGTTAAAAAAAAAAAAAAACACACAAAAAAACACTTTGAAGACAGGAAGAGACACAGAAACAACAGGAATCCTGCATTGAATTCCCATGGACATTTGCTGCTTCAGAAGGTCTGCTTCTGTCCTTGTGAAGGCGCTAAATGTATCAAGAGTCTGTAACAGACTGTTGGCAGACCATTGGAAGTCAATGGAGCAGTCAGACAATTAGACAGTTTTCCATTTGGCTTAAATGAGTAATCACCTCATTCCTGCTATACTGTTTCTTGACATCTACGACCATTTCATACCCCATTCCCAGAAGAAAATAATATCCTCCACCCAGAGCAGTAATTATATGCTTGTGTTGACTTGGGGGTGACTTTCAGCAGTGGGCACCATTATTTCTTTAACAGAAGAGCCAGTAAACAATGTTAATATGTCTGTTGTCTTCTGAAAGTTTCTTCTTTGCTCATTGGTGCCTGTATTTGTTTGCAAAGAAAATGGAGGTCCTCCTTGGGGAGCCAAAGATAGTTCTATATTCTCTCTGTCTGCTAGACAGAATAGTGACAAAATCAAGGCTCATTTGTTGAAAGTGGGAAAATGCCCTAGTCGCCTCCCCAGATTTTTCTGTCAGCTTGTTAAAACAATTGGGGAATCCAATTTTCTGAATTCCCACAGCAACTTCTAATCACTATTCTTAGCATAAATAAAAACTCACATAAACTGTAATCTGTTCATAAACCTATGAATGGATAATATGGTTATGAACATGAACTCATTTAATACAACTTTCATTTAAAAAGATATTCAAATATTTTGTTGGTTAATTAATTCATTGTTAATCATAAGCCATGAAATACATATAGGTTAATTTACCAGTTGATTCATTTTCCCAAAGTCATAAATAATCAGTATTAGGCATCTGGAAATATAATCCCTGACACCTTATTCCATCTCCAGAATTTAATATACCCTACCATGTTTTTAGAGAACCACATGACTCCATAGGTAGAGTTCATACCATTTAAATTACCAGTGGTAAGATTAGAAAGCTTTTGATACTTATTAGTATATGTAATAAAGATGATCAAATCCAAAGAAATATAAAACCTGGCTAAAGGATAAAAGGTATTATATTCCAAAAAAAGGTTTTTGTTTTTTTTTTTTTTTAATTAGGCATCTTGTGAGTCTTTGAAGTATGAAAGATTCGATGTTTTAGAGTCCACACAGGGACAGAGAAAAATAGCATGATTAACTGTTTTAATATAAATTATGCTTTCTGATAATTAGATAATAATATACATGAAATGAGCATTGTTTCACAAAAGGGGAAAGGATTTTGCACATGCTGTCTGCATATGAATGTTGTATCTGTGATAAGGCTTAAGACATTGCAATGATAGTCAAGATGCAGATGAATTAATGCTACACACAAAGTAGTTACAAAAGTGTGATTATATGGGTCAGAGATTTGCAAGGCAGATACAAAGGCATTATATACACTCCCTGCTTCATTTCTCCTGTTAAATCTATCTTTGCATACAGCAGAAGAAGTAATGAAAGTTAGTCTTTTCTAGCTCTTATGCTGGCTATATGCATGGCAGGGGAGTCATGAATTCAGCCAATTAAATGGCAAAAGAGGGACGCCTTGGTGGCTCTGTCAGTTAAGCATCTTCCTTCAGCTCAGGTCATGATTCCAGGGTCCTGGGATCGAGCCCCACATTTGACTTCTTGCTCAGCCAAGAGACTGCTACTCCCTCTGCCTGCTGTTCCCCCTGCTGTGCTCTCTCTCTCTCTCTCTCTCGACAAATGAATAAATAAAATCTTAAAAAATATATGGCCAAAGAGAAAAGGGAAGATCAGAGTAGAAGGTGGAACAGGAGGACCCTCTATATCTTTTTAATAAATAATGATTTAAAATTAATCCAAATGTTGCTTTGCAATCCTGAGAAATTTCCAGTTTTTATTTGGCATAAAATAATTACTGATTTTCTTTAATAATAGCAAGTATATAACAATTATGTCTAATAATGATGAATTTTCCATATTCTTGATGAAGATCTAATTTAGCTGTTTTTAATTCTTTCAAGATTGGTGACTGGTGACTGGTTTTGGTGACATGACTGATTTCCTTTGTGTGACTAGTTTTATCCATTCTAGAATCTTATAGGACTGTCTATTCTCATTGATGTTCTTAGCTTTCATGATAACTTGCAAAGTTGTTGCTGGCCATTTGTTCATTCATTCATTCAATGGTATTCAATGAGTCAATTGAGGTTATAGTTTGAAATGTCTCCTCAGCTCCAGGAATGTATTTTGGTATTATTTTTTTGATAATATTCTTCCCTTTGTTTATTTGTTCCTTTGCCTAGCACTGATACTAGTGCGTCAAATGTTTGATGTCTCATATCTATTCTCTTTATCTGGTTCTCTCAACATTTTTCATATTTTTCCTCAAGGTTTTATGAAAATTAATTTAATGTATCTTTCAAACTTTGCAGTTATTTTTTAAGTCTTAAGAAGTCTTTCTTGTTTTCTCATTATTTCACTTTGATTGTACATGTTTTTCCAACCCTTTTCATTAGATGCAATATGGTTCTAGAAACTGTAGGGAAACAAATTAGAGCTTTTTGTTCTTGTTGTTAGATATTTCATCTACTTTTGGAATTATCTCAGCATATTTCTGAGATGAGATTTTCTACTTGTTTGCTTATTTTTTCACTTTTTTTAGTTTTTATTTTTATATCATTTCAAGCATATAAAGGTTGCAATGTATTTTTATTAAGATACACTATATATGCCTTACTCCTCATTTTTAATATTTTGCCACATTTGTTTCTTCACCTTCTCCATATTTACTATTATTGCTTTATTTTTAAGTACAATGCTTATTTTAAGATGTTTTAAATTGACAGAAAAAATGGTGAAATTAGTACAGAGGGTTGCCATATATTCCACACCAAGTTTTCCCTCTGGTCAACATCTATCTGTCTTTGGGAGGGTACATTTCTCACAAAGAACAAACCGGCATTGGCATATTATTGTTAGATAAAATCTGTACTTTATTCAGTCTCCTTAGTTTTTACTGTTTTTTTGTTTTTGTTTTTGTTTCTTTTCTGTAGGATCCCATCCAGGATTCACATCACATTTTAATCCCTTGTGTCTGTGACACTCTCAGACTTCCTTATTTTTCAGGCATTTCTATTAAACTTCAATTATCTTGGTATGTCTTATGAATATCAATTAGCCATTCATATTTTAGAATGTAAATGTAATGCTGTATGACAAGTAGCTCTCTCTTTTTGTTGTTTTTGCTTGTTTTCTATAGGTTAATATCTAGGCTTGTCTTCCTTCTCCTTTACATGAGAAGTTTCACTAATGGTTATTATGCTTATGAGAAGAATTTGTTGTCTGGAAGGTATCAGTAGAGTTCTAAATGAAGATAGCATAGTCATAGATCTGGACTTTACGATGGACTTTTAAATGTCGAATGGTTGGATTTTTCTTCCATATAAGACCATAGCTGCCTTAACTCTCCATTGACATTTTTTTCACTAACGTTTAAAAGGAAGGCATTGAGTTTTTGTCTTTTAGCCTAGGGTTAGTGAGACACTACCTGACCGTAGTCTGCATGAAAGATGGATGCAGCATCAAAAAATTGGTCCTGGGGCTCCTAGACAGATGTTTAATTAACTGTTCCCTCTCTGGTACGTCTGCTTCCAGCCATCACTACCAACCTGGAAAGTAGACACTTTCTGACAATTACTGTTCTGCATATTCTGGAAGATTTCACCTCATATTCATTCTGGTTCTCTCTTTGAGGAATTCGTTGAAATATATATATATGATTTCTATTGGGCCCACTTCAGTCTCTCTGATATTTGGCTTTATTCTTTTTTAAAAATGTCTTCCTGGAAAGTTAATGGGACTTGGGAATGAGAAAGACAAAGTCGGTTCCTCAAGTCTCGAAACTTTAACACAAATGTTCTTGTAATACTTTTTAATCTTTGACAATCTAAAAAGAGATATGGTATATGCTGCATACATTTCTTTGATTATTATTGAATTAGATCTTTTTTATTAATCTTCATCTGATTTCTGATTTTTCAGTAGTTATCTCTTAATGTGTGCTGCTGTAATGACAATTTTGTGAGATTTTCTTTTTTGATTTCTACTATTTTTATCTAATTTATACTTGCATTATTTAGCAAATAAACTTTCATGACTTACAAATATTTATCAAAATATTTATATAAGTTTGTGATTTTATATATAAACAATAAGAATTATTTATTTGTCAGAATAAAATTACCTACTTTTCCTAATTCTATGCTGATATTTTGGGCTTTGCCCATATTTATATTACTGTTTCTGGTTCTTTTACTTTTTTAATTTTTTTAAACTTTTTTAAAATTTGTATTTGTTACAACCTTTTAAAGTAGAACGTGACTTGAGCACTACATTTCCACTTACAGAACTTGTGAAGTTACTTCTCCAACAGCTTTACAACACACCTAAGTAGACTAAGAATGTTGCTACTCTAAACAATGCTCTTCTTTGGAAAACAAGCCCTATCCAAGGTTACTCCTATCCAGTTGGTCCAATTTAACTACTAGTTTTCTAGAGGCCTTTCACTACTAGTTACTAGTTTCTACATGCAGCTGCTAACTACACGGGACAGAAGATTTAAAAAGTAGATTCTAGACAGTGAGAGTCGTTTTAACCAACAGTTCTCTTTAAAACATCAAGGTATAGCTTGGAACACTTCAGTGACAGACAAATTTGGTCTTACTAAGGAATCCACTTGGTAGCTGAACGCTTTAGACCACAGTTAATGTTAGGTTACGTATACCTCACAACAAAGGTCACCTTGTCTGGTTACAATGAGCTGGCGTGGAGCTAGGGAAGAAAAATTAGCTGGGCTTTAGTTCCTACACGTCACAGTATCACACTCAAACAGAAAGAAATCTTATCTTCCCCTTAAGTAGTTATTGTCATGCCATACAAATTCTTAAGATGTTAACAAAAATAAAAACATCCTTGAAAATATATTATCAGAGGGAATGAAGATAAAGTATCGAATATGTGTACAAGTCATTCTCGTGGCACCTAGTCAACCTCCTCCATGTGTGACGTGTCCTCATCACCTTCCAAGGGCGCATCTCCTCACTCACCACGGCACTGCTGTCGTCAACAGTGGGGTCATCTTCATCAATACCGAGACCAACCTTGATCATCCTGTAGATCCTGTTAGCACGTATCTGTGGATCTTTTAAACTGAAACCGGAGGACAGGAGCTGTCTGGTAGAGCAGGACGACCAGGTCTTTCACAGACTTGTTGTTCTTGTCAGCCTCAGCCTTCTGCCGTAGGGTCTGGATAATGGAGTGGTGGGGGTTAATCTCCAGGTGCTTCTTCACGGCCATGTAGCCCATGGTGGAGTTATCTCTCAAGGCCTGGGCCTTTATGATCCTCTCCATGTTTGCCATCCAGCCGTACGTGCTTGTCACAATGCAGCATGGAAAGTCACCAATTGGTTTGACACAATCACCTTTTCTACGTTTTCTCCAAGATACCCTTCATGATCTTGCACAGCTTTTCGATTTTTTTTTTTTTCTCTCTTCCTTTTCTTTTTCTCTTCTTCATCTTCTGGAAGTTCCAAGCACTTTTTGGTTACAGACACCAACGTCTTCCCCTCAAACTCCTTCAGCTGCTGGACACAGTACTCATCAATGGGGTTGATCGTATAGATCACTTCCAGGCCATGCTTCCAAAGATGCTCCACCAAGGCCGAGTGCACTACCCGGTTCTTGCCTGTGACGTAATAGATATGTTTCTGGTTTCCCCTTCATTCTGGTGCAGTAGTCCTTGAGAGAGACTGTCTCGTCACCAGAGGCAGACGTGTAATAGCGCAACAGCTCAGACAGCTTCTTACGATTCTGAGAGTCCTTGTGTATTCCCAGCTTGATGTTTTTCGAGAACTGCTCATGAAACATTTTGCAGTTCTCTTTGTCTTTGGCCAGTTCAGTGAAGAGGTCTAAGCACTTTTTGACCAACTTCTTTCTGATAACCTTTAAAATTTTGCCTTGCTGCAGCATCTCACGGGAAATATTTAGAGGAAGATCCTCAGAGTCCACCACACCTCTGATGAAATTCAGATACTCGGGGATGAGCTCCTCACGGCTATCCATGATGAAAACTCTGCAAACATACAACTTAATGTTGTTCTTTTTCTTTTTGTTCTTGAAAAGGTCAGAGGGAGCGTGTTTTGACACAAAGAGAAGAGCTCAGAATTCCAACTGTCCTTCCACTGAAAAATGCTTCACTGCCAAGTGATCTTCCCAGTCATTGGTCAAACTCTTGTAAAATTCTCCATATTCTTCATCGGTAATATTGTTGGGGTTTCTGGTCCAAATAGGCCTTTGTCTTGTTCAGTTCTTCCTGATCAATGTACTTCTCTTTTATCTTCTTTTTCTTCTTCTTGTCACCATCCTTTTTCTCATCCTCTTCCTCATCAGGACCAAAATCTTCTATCTCAGGTTTGTCATCAGACTCCTTCTCTTCCTTTTCTTTGTTCTCTTCTTTCTCTTACTGTTCTTCAGCCTCATCGTCGCTCACCTCTTTATCATGTTCCTTCTCCGCAGAGTGATGGGGTAGCCAATGAACTGGGAGTGCTTCTTCACAATCTCCTTTATTCTCCTCTCCTCCAGGTACTTGACCTGGTCTTCTTCCAGATACAGGATAACCTTCGTTCCCCCACCCATAGGTTTGCCTGTGTCGGTGTGGACTGTGAACGAGCCTCCTGTGGATGACTCCAAGGCATAAGACTCGTCATTGTTATGCTTGGTGATCACTGTCACCTTCTTCGCGACCAAGTAGGCAGAATAGAACCCAACACTGAACTGACAATCAGAAATATCTGCACCAGCCTGCAGAGCTTCCATGAACGCTTTGGTCCCTGACTTGGCAATGGTGTGGTTATTGATCAGGTCGGCCTTGGTCATGCCGATCCTGGTATCCACAATGATGAGGGTCTGGTCCTGCTTGTTCGGGATGAGGTTAATGCGCCGCTCTTTCCCCGAGTTGAGCTTGCTGGGGTCGGGCAGGCTCTCGTATCGGATTTTGTCCCGTGTCCAACGAGTTGGAGATCAGCTCCCTGAGGAAGATCTCCTTGTTCGAGTAGAAGGTGTTGATGATTAGCAACATCAACTGCATGATCTCCACCTGGAAAGCAAACATCTCCACCTCCTCCTCCTCCATCGGCTAGTCTTGGGTCTGGGTTTCCTCAGACATCTTGGCTAAAGAACTACACGGGCTCCAAGAGGATGCAGCACCAGGACGCAGGAGCAGCTCTATTTCTGTTTTTTTGTTTTGTTTTGTTTAGAAGAAAGTAGCTTCTTATAACCAAAACCATCATTTGTAAAATGAAGAACTAGTGCCCCCAAATAAAATTGTGTTTGGAAGGATCAAAGCACATAGCAAAGTATTAGTACAAAATTGCCTATTTATATTGTTAATAGCATATTAGTAGTAGTAAGTTTATTTTCTTGTGTATTCTCAGTTCTTTAATTTTAAAGTTTCTTGAATAAGTATTTGGTCAATTTGACTTTATCTCTGGCAATGTATGCCTAAGAATTTGGTGTGGATAGGGACAAAGATCTTACACAGAATGTTGGTCATAGCATTATTTGTAATGTGAGCTATTGGAAGGAATATAATTACCAATAGTAAGGCATCAGTTAAAAACATCCATATATAGAATATATTCAGTAATATAAATAAAATGTTAGAATATTTACTTACATAGGAAAACATTAATAATACATTATTTTAAGAAAAAAATCATGATATAAATCTGTGAGAAACAGTTTATTCCATTTTTTTAAATTATTGTGCATTTGTGTTGGAACAACAACAAAAAGACTGTGCACCAAATTGCAACAAGTATTGTCATTTTGTTGGACTATTCAATGTGATTTTTGTTTTCCATTTATACATTTTACTCAGTTTAAGGGTATATGTATTATAGATGTTATAAGATATATATAAATGCTATGAACATAGAAAATAATGTTAAATTAACTGGGCCAGAATTTGAAAACTGAGGGTCGTATGGAAATATCAACAAGCATATGTGTCTAATCAGAAAATCTTATGAGTAGAAATGGCTGAGATGCGACTAGTGGGAAAGAGAACACCTGGAAGGACAATTACTGCAAGGAGAAAAAAAACGGGACACCTGGGTGTATCAGTCAGTTGGGCATCTGCCTTCAGCTTGGGTCATGATCTTAGGGTCCTGGGATAGAGTCCCACATTGGGCTTCCTGCTCAGCGGGGAGCCTGCTTCTTTCTCTCCCTCCACCTGCTGCTCCACCTGATTGTGTGCTCACTCTTTCCCTCTAACAAATAAATAAATAAAATCTTTAAAAAAAGAGAGACAGAGAGAGAGAAAAAAAGAGGTGAGTATGTAGATTATATGAAATGTATGGTAAGTTGTGTGCCCATCATTGGTAGTCTAAGATATGACAAGGAGGAAATGGGCAGGGGGGCTGAATGGACAAGAAGAGAGGGTTAGTGGCAGGCTTAAGAGGAGAAGAAGGGGAGAAAATACCATTGAAAACAGAACAAAGGTCTCTGAATAATCATCAAAATTGAGTTGAGTAGATGTAGAAAAAAATTTTACATTTTAAAATTATTTATTTCAATAACCTGTCTTAAAAATATATATATTTTATTTATTTATTTGACAGAAAGGGAATGAGAGCCCTAGCACGGACAGGGGGAGGGGCAAAGAGAGGGAGAGCAGACTCCCTGCTGAGCAAGGAGCCTGATGTGGGACTCGGGGCTCACAACCTAAGCTGAAGGCAGATGCATAATGATGAAGCCACACAGGAGCCCCTTCAATAATCTTTCAAATATGCTTTTATTTGATGATAGTAGAAAATAAAATTCCTATGTATGTTGATAAATAATAATAATGCATTTTGAGGTAATGTCTTGTAAATGGCTTACTATATTTTCATTTGAAAATTTACCCATCCACCTGAAAGTTAAATTATATGTATTAATACTTAGCTTGCCTTAAAATAAATACACTAAAAAATTAAATATCTTTATGCAGAGTATGCTTAGAATATTCAGTAATATTTCAATGATCTTTATTTTTTTTAAGATTTTATTTATTTGACAGAGAGAGTGATCACAAGTAGGCAGAGAGGCAGGCAAGAGAGAGGAGGGATGGAGCAGGCTCCCTGCTGAGCAGAGAGCCCAATGCGGGACTCGATCCCAGGACCCTGAGATCATGACCTGAGTCGAAGGCAGAGGCTTAACCCACTGAACCACCCAGGTGCCCCTCAATGATCTTTAAAATAGATAATACACATCACTTATATAAATCACATTTGTATGATTTTTCAAGAAATCCATTCATTTCATAGACCTCACCCAAAATTATGAGACTTTTAGTAGCCCTGATTGATTTGAGAAAGAGCAGAGATAAACTAAAATACAAAAGTGGTAACATATTAAAATAGACCCCAGATAAATGCAAAATATATTTTGTTAGAAAATAAATGAAGAATGAGGAAGTCTTTCCATAAAATGATTTTTTCTTGTTGAATTTATTAATTCATAAATAAATATAAACATGAATGGGAAATGTTTTAAGAAGCTATTTCAAACTCTGGTGTTTCATTTATATAAATTACAAAGTAATTCACCTCCTTTCCCTAAAGTACATCGCCACCATAAGCTTTGGATAATCCTGATGTGTTCAAAACCATTCCAAAAGACATAATTTATGAGTATAGAAGTGAGATTATTTCATTAAAACATTAAAAAAAAATGAGTTCTCACTTTTAAAAAATTAATAAGAAAATCAAAGAAATAGAACTTTCTCAAAGTTCTCTGTTAATGAGTCTTGGCATTGAAAAATACTAGACTTTCCACATTTGATCTATCTTCCATATAATTTTAAATATATTTATAAAATTTCTAAAAATTGACTCATGTAATTAACCAGCTTGAGCACTCTTCCCATACCTATGATACCTCGTCGTAACTTCAAGACAAAAACTAAACACCTCCATGTAACCCTCAATGCCCTTCACAATCTGCTTCTTTTCTCCACTGCCAGGCTCATTCCCTTGACATTGTGCCCATTGACTGACTTATTGGCCAAAGCTGGTCTCTGAACATATGCTACTTTCACACCTCTATTTCTGACTCTGTCATTCTGTTTGCTGAGATTATAACTTAGAGACAACGTAAGTAGCATATGTTCTTGAAGCCTTCTCTGTTCACTCAACTACATAGTGATCTTGTCTCTTCCATTGCACAAACTATAGGCTTCTCTTTTCTCAGCCAAAACAGTCATATGTATTAAAGTACATTATATATATATATATTTGTGTTTCACCATGTTTGCATCCCTCAAAACCTAGAAATGCCTCCTGCATTGCAATATGTCCTCAGGAAATGATGATAAGTGAATTAAATCATAAAGAAGAAAACACTAGACTTATCCAGGAGACCAAAGATCTAATTCTGTTTTTTGTTTTTTATTGTTGTTCTTATTGTTGTTTTATTAAAAATTTTGTTTCCATTTTGACATAACTAAGGCAGTGATGAAGATCAGACAAATCTCAGCAAAAAAGTACATGTTGAAGTTGAAATTGGCTCCATCACTTATGGATATATTATGTTGGCTATCTTATATCCAATTCTGGAAAACTAGGAAGAGGTAAGAATATTCAGAGGTTAACCGTGCAGATTAGCAGGGAGTTGATATGGAGGAAGTCCTTAGAAAATACTTAAAACACAATGTTAGTTCTCACGTTTCATCCTTACATTAAAAAAAAAAAGTTACCTAATTTCTTTGTGACCCAGTTCACTCATTTCAATGGAATATTTTGAAACGTTCTAAGTTTTTATTTGTCAGCAATATTCTAATTCAGTAATGACTTCCCATCATTCGGTAGTCTTCGTCTGTATACACAACACTCCTCCCCTAGTCTGGAATTGCACTATGTAATATCCAGACACATAAATTCATATTTCATGCATGCCATAGCTTTGCAACTGTTGATTTGCTTACAGCATGTAATTTCTCTTTTCCTCCACTTTTGTTTTGTTTTGTTTTTAATTTTGGAGTTTTTTTGTAGGTAAATTTGGAAAAAAGTTTCTTCCCTGCCTAACTTACAAAGTTGCTATGGGATCCAGTGAGAACACTTTTGGGAACCTTAACATACGGGGGGGGGGCGGAGGGTAAATAATTATGAAGTGTTTTTATATCTCACATTTATGTTTTGCACATTGTTTTTATTATCTAGATACGCACAAAAACCCTGATAAGTGCCTATTTTTATGGTAATCCCTTCATAGTTGAGGAACCTGAGATTCATGGTCCAAGTGGTTTGTCAAAGATATAGTCAGTGGGAGCAGAATTCTGATTCAAACACAGATTTTTCACTCCTGATCCAATTCTCTTTCTCCTACACCAAAACATTTTAAAAAATTATTCTTGGTATGAAAATGATTATAAGGATGTGTAAAATAAAGCAAAGTAGCTGTATACAGTGGTTCAATTTATGAATAAAATAGATACAATTGAAGTGCCAAGAGGAATTTATCAATTCTGATATCAGCACGTAAATTATTAGAAATAAAATGGTATATAGGTGCATTTACACACCAGTAGCTATGCATAACTACATAATCATTGCTAGTTAAATTTATTTTGCACAGATACCTGCTGAGCCAACAGAGCTTAACAACCACATGAAAACAAATTTATCCCTACAAAAATTTTCTTCACCAGACTGTAGGTGTACTTTCAGTAATCATATTATGGACATATCACATATCATAATCATATTAATTTATTGTCAACCTGAAAAAGTTTGGAAGTGAAAGAGGGTTCCATGTATGATTACTTCAAAATATAAACTCATTCTGTGCCTAACCAACCACTCTATTTTTTATTATAACTTTCAATAAAAGGTTATAAGACTAGGGTAAAAAGGTATTGAAATATTGAGATTAACTGAAAAAATGAAATATTAGAATCTGAGTGTAGGTCTTGAACCTAATGGTACTATTAAAGAATCTTTGACACACATGGTTAGAATAAAAGAAAAATCTTTTTGATAGTTCCATATACTTCATTTTCCTGCCCTCCTTGTACACATATTTCTGATATGTGTTTATGGGTTTATGATCTCAGCATAATAAAGAGCAATTATTTCAAAAAAAAAAAAGGAAAGAAAAATCTTTTGTTTTTCCATCATGAATTCAGCCATTCACATTCTCACTTAATTAAAAATGATATTTTGACATCAAGACCCTTTTTTCAAAGAGTTCAAACTTTCACTTAGAAAATGAGTAAGTTCTGGGACCTAATGCACAGCATTGTGAATAAAGTTAATAATACCATATTACCTACTTGAAAGTTGCTAAGAAAGTAAATCTTGAATGTTTTCACCTTAAAAAAGAGACCGATGGAAGTGTTAGCTAATTATATCACAATATATGAATTTATCAAATCAATACCTAGTATACCTTACTCATATACAATGTCCCATTTATATCTCAATCAAACTGAAAGAAAAAAAAGAACTTTTTTTTTCAACTTCTTCATCAGCAACTCTTTCTTTAATTTAGATTTCTTTGTGGCAAAATTCCTCACATGAATCACTGGTCATCACTATCTCTTAATCTCTCTTTTCCATTATTTCTTAAACTAATCCTAGTAGGTCATTTTTTCCTCATTAGTCCATTGAAAATACTCTTGTCAAAGTCAGCACTGACTTTGACATTACCAAATCCAAGACTTAATTCTCAATTTTTGTCTCATATGACATATAGGCAGCATTTGGTGAAGTTGTCTCTCTGTTTTTAAAATTGTGTTCTTGCTTCTAGGTTACTATACTCTCTTGGTTTGCCTTCGATAACACTGCCCATCCTTCCCAAATTGATTGGCTGAGTCACATTCGCAAGTCCCAACATTGACATTAGAGAATACTACTGGCTGTTTTCAAGGCTCCTAGCCTTCCAATTTACTTAATAAAACTTAACACTGAGACATTATTATCAACCAGAACTCATAGTGTACATCAGGTCTTGTACTTTCTATGGGTTTGGCCAAATGTGCAATGACCTGACCCATCATTAGGATATCATACGCAGCATTTTCATTATCCTAAAAATCCCCTGTGTTTTGCCTATCCACCTATCTTCTTAACTTCTGACAAGCACTGATCTTTTCACTATCTCCATTGTTGTGCCTGTGACAATAATAATTTTACAGTGGTAAAATCTGGTGGATGTTACCTTAACCAAATATTCAAGATTAATGCCACGAATAAGAAATCATGCTGACCTCATGCACTGAGAAGAACATATCACCCCTAATGTTATCCTCCCTAAATGTGTAACCATAATCTAATCTTTACCAAAAAATCAGACAAATCTGAATTGAGTGACATTCTACATATTCGTGTCTACTCCTCAAAAGTATCAAAGTCATGAGAGATAAGAAAAATTCTAAAAAGTCATCACAAATCAGAAGAAACAAGGAAATATCTATAAATAGAAAAATATAAGTGGAAAGCTTGTCAAATTATTCCAGGTGCACCCAAGTTTGAGAACCAATAATTCAATCCAAACTCTTATTTTACAAATAAGATAAACATCAAATAAGTGACTTGTGCTGTTTAAACAGCTTGCATGCACCAAAACCAATATTTGAATTTAGATTTTTTGTACTTTGCCAATTATTGTAGAATTTATTTGAAAAAAAGTACATTGTTCGTACATATGGTTGAATGGTATTTTGTTTAGAATGCTTTCTACTCTCTGCCTTCCAAAACAAATTAGAAGATGGACTTGAATATCTTTTTAGATTTTAAGAACATACACTTTATGTGCTATGGTAAGAGCTGCTGTGAATTGTGTAGGATTGATGAGTCAAAGACCTGTACCCCTGAAACAAATAATACATTATGTGTTAATTAAAAAAGGAATTAGACTTTAGACTTTGTTATAATAATAAAGCAATATTTTTAAAACAATATTGTGTGTGTGTGTAACTTTAAAATCACTTCCTCATTATTTAGTGTTCACTTAGGAGTGAACTGAATTAGTACCTTTTAATTACACTACAGATAATTCAATCACGAAATACTGAACATTTGAAAATGTAACACTTTAGAACACATTAATAAATCCCTCACATATTTTTAAATATATTTTACACCTTAGTGGCTGGATGAGTTAGTTATGTGTAATGCTTCAATCTTCTCTTATATTTATTATCAATTTCAGTCAACATACTTAAACACACTTCCATTTTTTTTTTTTAAGCTGGGGAATACTAAGAACTGAATCCTTCTATTAAGCCTTGAAATTAGTGAATTAACCACCTTAAAATTTCAAACACTTCTAAGGAATTTCAGGGATAAAAATCCCACTAGTAGAAGAATAGTATTCCACTCTATTTTTTCATTCATTCATTCATTCAATAAATATTTTAGTGAGTATTTGCCATGTGCCAGATGTAGTTTTCTAAGGTTATCTGTTATTGCACAACAGACACTATAGATATAATACATGCTGCTTTGGAATATGTCAAAAATATTTGTCTATGATACCATAAAATAGCTTTCAATATCATTTGTGTTATTGTTATTTTTATGGAAATAGTAGCTTCTTTTTTCCACAGGAAATAACATTATGTGAACTTTTAACCTTCTCTGTTGTAAAAATTTGAAGACAAACAATAACACGTAAATAACGGGAGCCAAAGATGTCATCATTATTGATTTTGATCTTAAAATATGCAAAGGACTTTGCATATTCCATTGATTTATTGTCTGGCTCTGTTTTACCTTAAAAAACAACAATTGATTTTTAGGTCTTCGGTTTGTTTAAGGTCCAAGTGTTAAAATGGGTATTCCAGAAAGAGAAAGAGATGTACGTGCAAAGAAGATAATGGTTATGAAGGTCAACATCTTCCAGGATAATTCCAGAGTGATACTTTGTCACTTTGAAAGTCAGCAGAAGTCCAGAACTCGAAATTGTTTTATTAGGAATACAGCAATCACCTATTAAATTGGGAGGTACTTTTTTTATTATTATGTTGTGTTAGTCACTATAAAATACATTAGTTTTTGATGCAGTGTTCTAAGATTTATTGTTTATGCACCACAACCAGTGCTCCATGCAATATGTGCCCTTCATAATACCTACCACCAGGTTCACCCAATCCCCACTCCCCTCCCCTCCAAAACCCTCATATTGTTTCTCATAGTCCACAGTCTCTCACACTTTGTCTCTTCCTCTGATTTGCCCCAATTCACTTTTCCTTTCCTTCTCCTAATTGGGAGGAACTTCTTACCACATCAGGAACTAAATGTTTACTATTCACGTTATTTTTGTTGTTATGATTGCATGTGCTTCTTTATTTTTGGTAGATGCTGGAGTAGTGATGTCAGAATCTCTCCAAGAATTTAAGATATTTGCCAACATTCTCTAAAACATTACTTTCCAAGAAGATAGGAGGGACAGGGCGCTTTCCTTTCCAGGACTGAGTAACCACTAACAATGGAATATGAATGCCAAAAGGAGTTGGGTTATTACTAGATATAATTTCTTACATTGGAAGCCTTTTTTCTTTGCTCAGTGCTAAACCCAGAACTGGGTATTTTTTAGAAAGTCCTGTAAAAATAATTTAGCTTCCAGGCCTGGAGCCAGCCCAGATAACATTACCATGATCCTGAGTTATTTCCTTAACTATATATCAGGATTCTCTGAATTCCCAGAAGACCATTATTTAAAGGGAATAATCAAGTGGAAAATTAGTGGCTTAAGCCGTGAAAATTTGACATATTCTCAAAAATTATTGCAAAACTTACTTTGGCTAGCAGTAATTCTATGTTTCATATTTTAGTGTGCCAGAGAAAAGCTCAAGGAACAAAAGTGATTATAGCATCATATAAAAGGGGGAAAATGTCACCTATACCATTAAGTAGTATACAAGGTACTCTTCGCTGTCATTGTTACCTTGAATTTAAAGATGATTTATCTAACTCACTCTCTCTGGCACCTTTGCTTTCCATAGGAGTTATGTCAATAGAACTCACTCCCATGGACAGGAAACTCTGTGTATAGCTCCTGTAGGAGGTCCAAGGAGGGAGGCCCAAGGAACTCACACCATCACAATGAACCTAAAAAGGAATTAGCTATTAAGAGACCTAATGATATAAAGTGGATGCACAGAAGAATATTTACATTTTTGTGAATATAAGTTTATGATAGGATATATAAGCTTTTTTTGTTTTTTTTTTTAAGAATTTTTATCTATTTACTTGACAGAGAAATCAAAAGTAGTCAGAGAGGCTGGCAGAGAGAGACAAGGAAGCAGGCTCCCTGCTGAGTAGAGAGTCCAGTGTGGGGCTGGATCCCAAGACCCTGACATCATGACCTGAGCCAAAGGCAGAGGCTTAACCCACTGAGCCACCCAGGTACCCAAGCTTTTTATCACAGAACCTATCACAGGAATAAACATGGAAGTCAATTCTATTCATAAGTCTATTCTTTGTAATATCTCTGTTAATAACTAAAATGTACCACACAATCAAAGCAAGTTGATTTGGGGGGCAGTGCCTAAGTGGCTGAGTTGGTTAAGCTTCAGAATCGTGATTTCCGCTCAGGGCTCAGGTTAGGTTGTGATCTTGGGGTCAGGAAATGGAGCCTTGCCTCATGCTCACCACTCAGCACAGGGACTACTTGAGAGTCGTTCTCCCTCTCCCTTTGCCCCTCCTGTGCTTGCGTGTGCACGCTCTCTCTCTCTTTCTCTCTAAATAAAGGCAAAGGTTATTTTTTTAATATTGAGGATATGTGTCTGTATTTCTCATATACACTTTTTCCAAGTGGAAATGAAGTTAACTTTTTTTCACAAACACTTCCAGTGGAAATACACAACAAAATTTCAGTGTCAAGAAACTGGCTCTTAATTATTTGAAAACTAAAGCAAAAAATGCTCTTTTGAGTATAGCTTTGTATATTTTTCAATTTAATTAGTCTATGGAATTTTAAATACTTTAGAACAATAACGCTTCAACCTAGATTTGTTAATATAGGCTATTCCATGGAATTTAAATATAATAAAGAGATGAATATAAAAATTACATGCTCAGAAGAAAACTATTTAAGTAAAATTTATGAGCATTTCTGGATCTGTAAAAAGAAGGGGGAAAGAAATAACATTTCGGGTGCATTTACTGTTAAACTGTAAAAATGTAATTGGCCAAAGTATGTGTTTGTGTGTGTGTGTTTGTGTACACATACAAGCAATCTTAGCCAATTACATTTTATATATTATATATATGATATAGGATATATGGGGTAATATATAACTTTCATATTAGAAAAAGCAGTATTATTCTCTGACAAGATATGAAAGGGATCATATTTGGTATCCAAAAAACAATATGTAGATTTACTTCATTTTATTCACTGCATTTTTTAATCCACGGAATTTTTTTTTTAATTCCAGCAGAAAAGAAGATTTGCATTATCAAATGACTGATTTGCATTATCAAATGACTAGGAGCTAACGAACAAGTTCCAAATATCTTTCCATCAGGAGAGGAGGTAGTAGGGCCTTCAGCAAATTATCTTGAAAATACAAACAATTTTTTTTTATTTAAAGGTGGATAATGTGTATGCTCTGTTATTATAGTGAATTAGGCAATGCATACTTTAGTTCTTTACTAATAATAAAAAATACTGAAACAAATGTGATCATTTATTTAAACAAAAATGTATAAATATTAATTCTAAGCTTTCATTATGTTCTAATCATTAAACCTACATAAAATGATTTCATCTAAATATACAAAGTTGTTAGCACTTTTTTATGTTTAGCAAGAAAAAATAAGACTGTTTCTAACTTTCCTCAGAGAAATTATATTCTAGAGTCACTGATTTACGTAATAAACTAAATAGGTCACACATTGAAGGTATTTATTTTAAAGCAAAATTGTTCTTTTTATTTTCAAAACAGAGTAATTCTCTGAGTTCACTCAACCTTATCACTGAATTTACTTGTTGAAATAAAAACATAGTAAAAGCATAAAAAACAGATGGAGAGTCAAATCTAGAACATTTTCTAGATAATTTTCTAGTCCAACAAATGCCAACTATCTGTTAAACATTAGCACATAAATAGGGTTTGTAAGAGAGGACGCTTTTCTAAATATGAATCCAAACAACTTAGATGTGCCCATAACATCTGCAAGTTGGCAATTTTGGTCAAATAGCAAACACCTTAGTGCTGGTTGAAAAGATGAGGAAAAGGTGAGGTGTTTGAGCAACCAGAACGGAAAAACTGGAGACCTACGTGTAAGGAAACAGTCACACTATTCCTTTTCATTTTTTCTGGATCAGGATAACTTTTCTATTAGTCAGCCAATAAAGTCTGGAGCTGTCTTTCTTTACACGTGTTATCATTTTATTATATGCAAGTGATATTTTCTAAGTTAGATTCTGTGGATATAAACATCATGCTAATAATAAAATTAAAGGAACTTCTCACTCTTCCCCTTAGGAAAAAAAAAAAAAAACAAAGAACAAAAAACTATGTGAGTCAAATACGGCATGTTGGGTAAATAAAGAGAATCACTGAGGTTTGATTACCAAAGGATAAAGATTTGAATGTTTGTATTGTCAGTTTTGCTTATCTGCAAAATTGAGAGCTCAAGTTTGGACAAAAATATAATTGCTCTTCTACTTTCTACTTCTGGTCCTAAAGAGAGGAGAAAGCTTTATTGTCTAATCTCTTACTTCTTACAGGAGATCTAGAGCAGGGGTAAGACAGAAGCATAAGGAGGTGTGGAGAGCGGCTCTCAGAGATAGGCTTCCTCTGCTTTCTGTGATGTTTTCCTGGGGTTCATCCAGGCAAATTCCCACCCTGGGAGCAGCAAAGATGAAATCAGCAAGGAACCTCTGACCACAATGACTGTCATAGAAACAGAACTCTATTTTTTCATTCATTCTTTCACTGATTCATTCAAAATTCCTATAATACTTAGGAGGACAGCATCATTTCCTTAAATGATAATAACACCATGCCATAAAATTGGAATAAAAGAGTTGTTAAAAATTCCCCTTGTCACAGATACCTTTGAAGATGAATGTTTGTTAGATATTATGGTATGTGAAATCGTTATTGATCATTACAAATCTGATGATACAATAAGGAATTTTCCAAGTTTATGATCCTGGGTGAATACAGTCTTATCTTGCTGGAGTTGACAGAGCATAAAATAAAACAATTTTAATCAAAAAATTCTATAAAATATAAAACACAAGGCAAAGATTTATTTGTATTGATTCCTCCCTAATCATTCACTGATCGTCATAGAACATCACCAGGAACCATGTGACATACAGGTGCAGTGGGTTTGTCTTAACGTGATGGTCCAGACTCCATTTTCATATTAGATATTACTAGTCAGAAATTACAATCAGCATATGGACATCCCTGGGAACCGATAATAATGACAGACTCATGAGCTAGTGGTCTTTCCCAAAACATTGCAATGAATCCAAAGTGGGTAGAAGGCTTTTGAAAACTTTCTTAGCTGTTAGAAACTGAAACATGACAGCAGGTTTGATTTCCCTGAGCCTTCTCTCCATGCCTCATGGACGTCACCTTCTTGCTGTGTCCTCGCATGGTCTTTCCTCTGTGTGTGTACATCCCTGACTTCTCTCGGTCCAGATTTCTTCTTTTTAGGACACCAGTCATATTGGACGAGAGCTCACCCCAACGGTCTCATGTTATTATCTCTTTAAAGCCCTAATCTTCAAGAGGTAGCAGAGGTTAGGGCATCCTCATATAAATTTTAGGAGTCATAATTCCACCCATGACAATTTGTAAGAAGGAATAGCAAAGCCCATGAAAGAAATAAATCAGAGACTGTCAAAAAGCTTTTGGCATGTCTCAGAATACACACTTTTTTTGCTCATGCCTAGCTTGAAAATCAAATCCTCTAAGAAATAACTTGTTCTGGAAAATGAGGTTTGGAAATGATGAAAAACATCATCTTGACAAAATAAAATTGTAATATAATTATTGACTCAGCCAAATGGAAACATCTCAGGGTCTGGCAAAACAAGCTCTACTTTAATCAGTAGTAAAAAGGCAGAACCACATTACATATTTGAAACTTTGAAAAAAATCATCATCATCATACTGTTCTGTCATTATATATAAATCCATTGAAAATCCTCAGAACTCTCTAAAGATGAGCATGATCGTTCTGTAATACTGCTTGCGAAAGGGACTCTCCAGGTCGTGAAACACAATCACTTACCTTCCTGGAATCTGGCAACATCCCTGATAAATTATGCAGTTCCATATGGTCTAGGATGGCTCCTATTACTTTCCTCATCTTTCCAGTTTTGGAAAGTGATTTTTAATGGGCATTATGAGCAATTTGATTTGTTCTTGACATATATATATGTATATGTCTTGTCATATATACATACATACATACACACAGACACACTCACGCAAATACAAAAAAGATATATGTGTGTATATATACACACTACGTTTTTTTCTTCTTTCCTATTATTTCACCAAACACCACATAGGTCAAGAAATTAATCTTCTATTTCTAAATAATCATATTTTTTTTGTAAAAACAAATGAGCTGAATTCCTTGCCAAGGATGCAAAAACTGTCATTTGAGGAAATGCTAACATCTAGAATTGGTTTTGGATAAATAGATTATGTGATACAAATACATAAATGATGGTTAACCTCCAAATGCTACTACGCCTTAGGTGGAGAAGTCTGTTTTCCAAAATCAAATGAGAAGTTGGTTTGGTTAGGCTTATCCAGAAGGCTCTCACAAGATATTTACCAGGGATACACCTGAGACAGTGTGTGTCTCATTTTGAGCTGTGGCCTGCACAGAATGGCCCACTCAAGGGTGAGTCTGATTACCAAGATTCATCTTCTTCCTGAAGGTGACTAGACTCACCATGAGACTCAAACATTACATGAGAATTATCTGACCGGGAACACAGTCTGAAAATTCTCATCTGTAATTCTGTTTTAGTCTTTAACTGATGGTATCCAACTCTTAATCGTTATCGATATCTTTAGGCTCCATATTCCTGCCATTCACATACTAGCAGCTTTAAGTGAGATATAAATCAGATAAGTAATCTCCAGTGACTCATGGAGAAGTCTCTCTTTTATTACCCTCTTATTTATTTTCACTTATGGTATTATCTACTTTTTTCATCTTTCTCTTTTAAAAATTGAGAACAAAGTGTAAGTCTAGGAAGAGTGATGGATACAATCTGTTCCCTACATAAAGAAAGTCGAAACAACATCTCCTCCCTAAAAAACCTGGTCATTTCCTAGAACCCTACTATTACATAAATTAAGAATTTTCTTTCTCACTCAAAATGAAGGCCTTAAACTGAACTTCGTGAAAATTGGACTACATTGTTTTAAAAACCACAGAACTGTGTAAATCAGGGAACCACAAGCCATATTTCCTCTGAGAGGTATGATGATATGCGTCTCAGAATGTTCCAAGAGAAAGGCTAAGGAAAAGCAGCATCCATTTCTCTTTTGAGCAATTACATGTAGTTGGGGAGGGGTGAGGATTCTTATGTTGTACATTGCCCAGAGTAACAGCATCCCTACCATATGCGTTTTTGTAGTTTATTGTTATTAAACAACCTACAGAAAATAGCACCTTTTTGATCTGGGCATCTTTGTGAATACTCAGGCAGTGAGCTCACCTGTATAACCATCTCCAGAAGATCAAGAACAAGAATAGATCCAATACACAGATGCTTCTTTCATGCTCTCTTCAATCACTAGTCCTCTTTCTGACATTTACCAGTGGACAGTAGTGTTGCTTGGTTTATGTAAATGTATGTAAGTAAATCAAATCACACAGTACTTGTTCCTTTGTGTGTGGTTTCCCTCAGACTGGTGCAGAGATCTGTGGATGGTACGTACACGATGTCCTCCTGTCTTCCATGTTGGAAATGTACCATTACACTGGTGGTAGACAACCGTTCAGTTTTCAGATCGTCAACGTCAAAAATATTGCCATTGTAACCTTCTCTACTCTGTGTCTTTGCTAAACACTCATGCATTCTTGTGGGTTTCTATCCAGGATTGCCATTGCTGCAACGTGACACGTGCTTTAGCAGGCAAAACCAGTTTTCCAAAGCGGCTCAAAGGGTTTTTACCATTTTTTTTCCTATGAAAATCTTACATATTTATTTGAGAGAGAGGGAGAACACAAGCAGGAGGGTGGGGTAAAGGGAGAAGGGAGCCCCATAGGGGATTGAGCAGAAAGCCCCAAACAGAAATGGATCATGACCTGAGCTGAAGGCAGATGATTAACCGTCTGAGCCACCCAGGTGCCCCAATTAATATTGCTGACAGCAGTGTCAGAGACTTTCAGTTTGTTCATAGTCTTGCCAACATTTTGTGTGATTCTTTTATATTTTGTTTTTGTTTTTGTTTATTGTTGCTTCCTTCTCAAAAGCCGTTTGACAGTACGTGGTAGAATTGTCTTCCGGATCTTGTTCGCATTTCACTGATGGATAATAGTCTACTGCTTCCCTGATTGACCCTCACCCCATCCCCTAACAACCACGAGTCTGTCCTCTGCTTCCATGAGTGTGGACTATTAGGTTCCTCAGAAGAGCAGTGTGATGTAGTTTTTGTCTTTCTTTGCCTTATTTCACTTAACACATGTTCTCTAGGTCCATCCATGTTGTCATCAATGGCAGGTTTCTTTTTGTTTTGAAAGGCTGAATTTTATTCCATTGTGTGTATTACTTCAAGTACGTATTACTGATGGATATGTTTGTGACATAGGTTGTGATGATGATTTCACGGATGCACACTTAGCTCTAAATTCATCAAGTTACATACATTACATATGTATAGCTTCTCATATGTCAATCATACCCCCATAAAGTGGTTTTAAGAACCAAGAACCATTTTCATATATTTACTGATCATGTGGTTATCTTTCACAAGCCTTTTTGGGACTCTTTGATACTTTTCTATAAGGTTGTCTGTCTTTATCGATTTGTAGAATTTTACTATATATTCTGGGCATGCACATTTGTTGAATAAATGCATTGGGAATGTTTTCTTTCACTGTGGGTTGCTTTTTCAATCTCCTGTTGGTGATTTCTAATGGATAGAAAATTTGAATTTTAATATAACTCAGTTCATCATATTTTCCTTTACAGTAAGTGATTTTGAGTTTTATTGAAGAAATCTTTGCCAACTTTGAGACTGGAGGATGTTTCACATTTTTGTCTTTTGGGCTTTACCTTTTGCATTAATATCTGTATGCCATCTGGAAGTGATCTTTGGTATGATTGAGGTATATCTGATCGACTCAGTACCATTTATATAAAAGACTGCATTATTCCCACTGAGTTGAAGTGTTAAACCTACATAAAACCCAGGCAAATATTTATAGATATTATATATGAATAGGTTTGGGCCTGGTCTCTCTATTTTATGTCAGAGATCATATTTTCTGCTTATGTTACAATACCACATTGTATTAATAATTATAAATGTACAGTAATTTTTAGTATCTGGAAATGTATATATTATAACTTTGTGTTCCTTTCAAGATTTCTGTTGGGTACTCTTGGCCCTTGGCATTTGTGTATAAATTTTAGATACAAACTATTGTATGCCTTTATTCTCAAACATAGATTTTTAATTTATTTTGATACCTCTTATTAGTTCTATTTAATAAATTGTGCTTGCTACTTAGTGATGTTATTTCTATAAGCTCCAAAAATTAAATTTGTCTTTTTTTAGTATTATTATTATATGTAATACACAAAAATGTTATACATATTAGGTATACATATACATACACACAGATTTTTCATAATACATACACACACTTTTATTTCTTTAAATGATTAATTCTTTTTGTAGGTTATCGTGTTTTTAAATGGCTAAAACCAAAATTTTGTATGTGGAATTTTTCTGCTTCCATAGAAAAAGAAATATACGAGTATTTTCTCAACCTGATAAAAGGCATCAGTGGGAAATCCACACGTTTAACGATAAACTCCTTAATGGTGAAAATCCAAAACCTTCCCACTAAGATCAAGAACAAGACAAGAATGTCCATTCTCAACACATTTATTCAACATTACACTAGAGGTTCTAACCAGGGAAATAAGGGAAAAACAAACAAACAAACAAACAAACAAACAAAACCCAGAAATTATCCAGATTGAGAAAGAAAGTAAAACTTCCTGTATTTACACAGGACATAATTTTGTATAAAGATAATCATAAGAAATCCACTAGAAACAAACAAACAAACAAAAAACCTATTACACCCCAATGATAAGTTCAGGGAGGTTGCAGGACTCAAGATTAACATTTTGAAGAAGCAATTGTATTTCTTTATTTTTTAAGATTTGATTTATTTTTAGAGAGAGAGAGGGAAAATGAGCAGAGGGAGGGACTAAGTGAGAGGGAGAGAGAGAATCTCAACCAGCCATGCTGAGAATAAAGTCCGATGAGGGGTTGATCTTCTCCCCGAGGTCATGACCTGAGCAAAAATCAAGAGTCTGATGCTTAGCTGACTAGGCCACCCCGACACCTCAGTAATTTTATTTCCATACATTGCATAAAACTATCTGAAAATAAAATTAATAAAATCATTTCAGTTATTATTGCATCAAAAGAATAAAATATATGGGGTCAAATTTAACCCCCAAAAAAGTGTAAGATTTCTACACTGGAATCCACAAAATATTCTTGGACAATATTAAATATTTTTATATGTGGAAAGATTTTTCATGTTTATAGATAGGAAGACTTAATATTACCAAGGTTATTATATTTCCCAAAATTCATCTACACATTAAACACAATATCTTTCAAAAATCGCAGCTTGTTCTTTTGCAGATATTGAGTAGTTAATCTTAAAATACACAGGAACTACATGTGACCCAAATAGTGAATTATTTTGAAAAAGAACAAATTTGTAAAACTCCTATTTCCTGATTTTAAACTTAATACAAAACTACAGTAATCAAGATTATGTGGTATTGGTATAATGTTAAGCATATAGATCGATGGAATAGAATTGAAAGTACTGTAACAAAACACTGTGTTTATGGTCAATTGATTTTTTACAAGGGCACTAAGAAAATTCCATTAGAAGAATAAACTTTTTAAAAAAATGGTTCTGGGAAAATTGATATCCACATGCAAAAGAATGAAGTTGAGCCTATGTTACATACTAACCACATTTAACTCAAAATTGATTAAAGACATAGATGTATAAACTGAAAATCCATAACTCTTAGAAGAAAACATAAGAATAAATATTCATAACCTTAGTTAGACAATGTTTTCTTAGGTATTATGCCAAAAGCAAAAGCAACTAAAGATGAAATTGATAACTCAGATTTTATCAAAATTAAAAACTTCTGTATTATAAATTTAAACATCAAGGACATGAAAAGATAACCATTACAATGGAAAAAAATATTCTCAAATCATTTATCTGATAAGAGACTTGTATCCAGAATATATAAAAGGTTTTAGGACATCATCATCATCATCATAACAACAATAAATAACCCAATTTAAATAGGGGTGAAATATTTGAACAGATATTTTTCCAAAGAAGATATATAAATGGCTGTTAGGCAAATGAAAGTATGCTCAATATCATTAGGTAATATAGACGTGTAAATCAAAACCACAATGAGATCTTGCTTCCCTCTAATAAGATGGCTAAAATAAAAAAAAAATAGACAGGAACAAGTTTGGGAATGTAGAGAAATTAAAAACCTCATACAATGTTGTTGAGCATGTAAAATATGGAGGCTACTTTGTGAAACAACTAGAAATTTTTCAAAATCATAGCCATCATTACAATATAAGCCAGCAATTACACTCCTTAGTCTCTATCAGTGAAAATATATGTCCATTCAGAACCTTGTATAAGAAAGTTCATAGTGGCATTATTCAAAATTATCCCAAAGTGGAAACAACTCCAATATCTATTAACTAACAAATGGATGAACCAAGTAGATCTGTACCATAGAATATAATTCAACGACAAATAGGAAGGGAGCACAGATGCGTGCTACAGCACGCATGAACCTTGAGAACACTATGCAAAGGCAAAGAACACAATCTCTAAGACCACACACCGTATGATCCATTTTTACAAAAGGCCCGAAAAGGCAAAGCCACGAGGACAGAAAGTAGATTACCAGTTGCAGATCTGGGGAGCAGAGCAAGGGGAAGGGAGTGACTGCTAATGCTTGTAGGCTTTCTTCCACAGTGAAGAAAATATACTACAATAAGATTGTGAGAATAGGTGTCCAACTCTATGAATAGAGTAAAAACTGCGATTACACTCCAAATGGGGGAATTTCATGATACTTGATTAAATCATATTAAAATACGTGAAGTAAAAACTGGTAAAACTGAATAGAGAAGTAGAAAACTAACTAATTATTCTTGAAGATTTTTAACACTGCCTCACAAGACTTGGTAGAAGGAGACAATAAATCATTAACCACATAGAAGTTTGAGTCTACGGCCATACCACCCTGAACGCGCCCGATCTCGTCTGATCTCGGAAGCTAAGCAGGGTCGGGCCTGGTTAGTACTTGGATGGGAAACCACATAGAAGTTTGAAAATACGTTGGATTAATCTAACTTAATTGGCATTTTTAGAAAAAGCTATTGCAACACATCAGATCACACATTTTCCAGCCAATACAATGTGTTTACTAAGATAAACTATATAGTAAGATATAAGACAAGTTTCAGTATATTTAAAAGCATCTACATCTTATTCAGTATGTTTTATGTATTTCAAACTTTATCAGAATTAAAAACTTCTGCTCTTTGAAAAACAGTTTAAGAGGCCGAATAAACTAGTTATTCTCTAGAGTAAAATATTTGCAATTTATACACGGAGAGTGTATAAGGAACTTACAAGCTCAATAATGAAACAAGAAACCCAGTTAAACATGAACAAAGAAGCCAACAGATATTTAACCAAAGAATAAGAAGCATATGAGCAGATGCCCAATATGATTCTTTTTTAGTAATTAGCAAAAATATTAAAACCACAATGAGATAACACTTACCACCTTTCAGAATGTCTTCATACTAGACGGTCTGACCACATTAAGGTTTTGTTCTGCTGTTGAGTAACTGGAACATTCATACATAACTGATAAGAATATAAAATGGTGGAACCACTGTGAAATATAGTTTGGTAGTTATTAGGATTTGTTTTTAAAGATTTTAAACACTGTCCTGCCACATGATGCAACCATTTTACTTCTAGGGATTTACCTAAGGTAAATAAAACCTTACATTGATAATAAAGACTTATTCATCAATGTTCCTAGAGCTTTAAGTAGCATCATTCCCAAACTGGAAATATTCCTTTTATTTTATTTTATTTTATTTTATTTTATTTTATTTTATTTTAATTCTTTTCCGTGTTCCAGCATTAATTGTTTATGCAACATATCCAGTGCTCCATGCGATATATGCACTCTGTAACACCCACCACCAAGCTCGCCCAACCCCCCACCCCCATCCTCTCCAAAACCTTCAGGTTTTTTTAAAAGATTTTATTTATTTATTTGACAGAGAGATCATAAATAGACAGAGAGGCAGGCAGGGGAGCGGGGGAGAGGCTCCCCACTGAGCCGAGAGCCGGATGTGGGGCTCGATCCCAGTACCCTGAGATCATGACCTGAGCCAAAGGCAGAAGCTTGACTCACTGAGCCACCTAGGCACCCCTGGAAATGTTCCCAATATCTGTCATCGGGTGAATTGGAAAACAACTGGCATGATTAAATACCTCTCAGCAATAAAAGGTGAACTACTGATCCACAGAACATGGATAAATCTTAAAATAATTATGCTGAGTGAAAGAAGCCAAAAATAAGAATGTGTACTGTATGATTCCATTTCTGTAATACTCTAGAATAAATACAAATCTATATGAAAGAATGCACATCCATGCCCAAGGATGGCTGGGTGGGCAGGCAAACACAGAATTACAAAAGGATGCGAGAAAGCAATTGGGCATGACGGATATGGTCATTCAAAAAAAAAAAAAAAATGGATTCATGTATTTGTAGATTTCTGTGTTTCCCCAGTTAATGTGCATTAATACATTCATAGTAAATTAACAATCTACTGTTCAGGGGGCACATACTAATTATTCCATTTTATCGTCAGCCATATGGCACAGGAGGTGATGCCACCCTCTCAGTGGGAATTGATTTGGATGGGATGGTCTTTTTGGTACTTTCTATTTGAAAGAGAAGGATAAATTGTATTTGTATCAAAGCCCTAAAGAATAAATACTTGTGGATTTTTGTGCTTGATGCTACCAGGCAAATGAAGATCATTGTTTTTGATGGCTTTTCATAATTTTTTTTAAAAGTTGATTTTATATCCCAGTTAGAAGGCCGAATGTTATTTTTTGTTTTTAGCACATCAGTGACATTACATTTACATATCTAGATATATCTGTGTCTTAATTTATGATGAAATGATAACCTCAAATGAAAAGATCAACTCAAATTTTCCTAGTATAATTCCCATTTTTTAATTTAATTGAGGTTTACATTGATTAGTAAAATCACCAAAATTTATATAGCTCATAAGGAATTATTCATAAAAATCCATGCTAAAAATAGAATGACTTGTGGGTTGGTATTAAATGCATTCTGGCTGACAGTGTAATTTCTCTTAAGTAAAAGATATCTTGGCTCAGAAAACTTCCTTCTTGATGCTGAACTGAAAGAGATAACTTGTTACTTTTCAAACAATAAGAGAATGGGAACTTAGTACCTAACCTATTACTAGCATTGTTTTGATATGATAGGAGAATAAAATCCATAGGAGAGACTGAAAAATGTCTTTTCTCAAATCTTCTCTAAAAATACTACATTTAACACTGCCCAGGTGTTAACATTTGTATGTTTCTAACTTCAAAGGAGAAATTATTCACTGTGTGTTGATATCTTCTGCTATGCCGCAGTGGCATTTACCCATTTTTCTATAATCTGTTCCTTCATGTACCCACTCCCACCATCCACACATCCACAAACCCGCTTTTCCCATGTCAACTTTATAGAGAAAATATTGGGAATCCAGGCCAAGTAGTTGAGCAGTTTGGAACTTCTAATGAAATATTGGAGATCTGTGTTACTCAGGACCTACCTCCACAAAAAAGCAAACAAGCAAGCAAGCAAACAAAAACAAATACAGAAACTAAAATCTTACTTATTTTTCAAACTGAAAAGAATCTAAAAAATGGTTAAACTGACCCCTGGGGATAAAAATATATGTTTATAAAAAATAAAAATTAAAAAAAAAATGGTTAAACTGAAGATTCAAATTTGAAATCAGCAGAACCTCACAGGTTGTCCAGACTATTCTTTCTTTACCGAGCCTTGCTCTTTTAGACGGTTCTTTCAGTATTCGCTTGCGTTTTCCATAATAATACTTAAGTAGCAATTTCTTGGTTCAACAATTGTAGACAAGAGCTTTTAACTACCTGTTTTGGTGCCCGAGACCTCAGTGTCTTCCATGTCCACCATAGTCTGCCTGGAACAACATGTTTCAAAGAAATCAAAACTTTTGCATAAAAACTAAATACTTTGGTATTGTGACCTTTAAATATTTTCATTGCCAACTCAAATGTATTATATGAAGATGATGTTTCTTTGTATAAGTTTTCGCACATTTAATAATTCATTCGTGTGTCTTCATTTGATTGGTATTCTATGAGTCTGGTTTTAGTTCTTTCCCTCCAAATTCTAAAATATACCAACAGATCTCTCAAACTCGGCTTATTTTTCCCAAGCCATTAAACATGCTAGAGAATACATGACATTATACTTACATTTAACATTTGCTTTGTTCTTAAATTTGTCATCTTAAATAGCTTTACAAAACTTCTGAGTTACAGCTTTTTTCTTTTTCTTGCTCACTGATAAACATTATGATGGCCTTTCTTTTGTAGGAGGCAGCATTGTAGTGAACATCCTTATACACTCGTAATCATTCATGTACTGTTTCTATAGGACTGACTTTGCAAGTGAGATACATGAGTCAGAGAAGGTGCACAGTTAATAATTCATTGAACTGATTAAACTTGAGAATCAAGCGTGTGCTAGTTAGTCTTAGTCATTATTTGGCATGGTTTGAGGATGCACTAGAAGACATGGCAGACGAGCTGGCTTTATGATGAAACTCTAGTTGCAGGGAGATACTTGTATGGCTCTCCTCAAAGTTAACGGAATGAGCAGACAATCTCACCCACAGTTAATGCTATTAAATTCCCTGTACCATAGCCATAAATCGTGGCGATCTTTTAAAAAGTTTTATTTGGTTTTGCAAATCTGATGGGTAAAGAGAGAAATACTATTAGTATTTTGTTTTGATGTCTCCTGATCCTAAATGAGGTTCAGTATAGTTTTATGTACTTATTGGTGATTTTTATTTCCTTCTATTCTTCCTGTTTATTTAGCATGCTCATTTTTAATGTGGTCTCATTGATTTGTAGCAGATCAATTATATTTTGTCTCAATTAACTATCCCTGAAATGTTAATGATTATACTTCTTTATATAATTTTTCAAAATGGTTTATCTGAGACTACTTCTTCCTTTTTCATTCTATGGCATTCTTTTCTTTTAAGATGTTTTGTTTCAATAAGTTTAGGTCTGAGAATTTTTATTTAAAAAAATCACTACACTTGATTTTGTTGCTGATCCAAATTTGAGAATCTTTGATTTACATAATTCTATGGCTGCCTTTTTATTTGTTTAGACACAAATATAATCTGAAATTATATTTACCACCAGTGTTACTGAAACTCTTGTAATTACCTCTTAGTGTTTCATAATAAACATGTATGGATTCATTTTTATCAACTGAAAATTTCAGAAAATTCTACGTAAAATAGTTCATAGTACTTGGCTCAGTCAGAAAACTTATCCAAGGAACTTAGGAACAGGTTCCCAAGTTATTATAAATATTCAGAGTTT
The DNA here is from genome assembly GCF_964662115.1 of Mustela nivalis. Lineage (NCBI taxonomy): Eukaryota > Metazoa > Chordata > Mammalia > Carnivora > Mustelidae > Mustela > Mustela nivalis. The sequence continues at coordinate 81,716,789 of NC_139034.1, read as the reverse complement.
ACTTTTCTTCTCAAATTGTAATATTCCTTAGGGTGGCATAGCATGCTGGTTCTTATTTTTCTCAAACAACATAAGTGTTTTTAAATGTCATCAATGAGAGTTTGATCAATATTGTGGCTCTTTGCTGGCATTATAATGCTGAGAGGCTAACATGTTAGTTGAAAAGAAAAGAAAAAAAAAAAAAAGACCTTTTATATCAATGTGACAGATACACATGCCTTGAGCACTAACAAGGCATAGCTAATTACTGATAGAGTTGCCGAAAAGGTATTCTGACAGTCATGATATATGAACAAATTTGTCTTGCAAGTGACAAGTCAAACAGAGGTTACTGAGAGTCACGGGCACTGCCAGCGCGGGTGGGTTACAGCAAGTGTCTGTTCATTCATTTTCCTTTGCTGGGGGGGAAATAGCCTACCTCATTTTAGTATGTTCAGTCTTTCATGTATGCTCATACTGTTTAATTAGAAGTCCCAGTATTTCTTTCCACAAACGTTCCCAAAAGGATTTGAAAAATCCAACTGTTGGTTAGTTTTCCTCTAAAGTCCCTGCTTAAATTCTGGACATCTCTAAGACTTATCTGGCAATGTGTTATTTGTCTAAATTATATACATTTAAATCATGCATTAGTCATGCACTTCCTTTATAGATGAAAGTATGTAATTTAACATATCTAAGGAATAATAAGTCTTACAGTATTTGATCACTGTAAAGTCCAGGAAATTGTAAGTCATAGGCAGAATATTGGAAATTCTTTGTTATAAGCAAATGGCCATATACATATATATGTATATATTTGTGTGGGGGGTTTCAATGAGAGCTGATTGCATAGAAAGCGAAGTTTATATTCAAAAACATTATTTTTTGACTACTAGTTCAGGCTCCTCTATGCTAAAAAAAAAAATCAAATCTCAGTTATGCATCAAAAGGTTTCTGATTCTGCCCATTTCCACAGTGCTAATGTAACATTCACTAAATATTATTTAATAAGAAGAACTCATTATTCTTATAATGAATTATTATGAAAGAATAATATCTAGCATTAGCAGGTTAATATTCCAACATTACTATGAAACCAAAGCTGTGGATAAATTATAATACGAAGCAGACACAGTGATTTAAAAATCTGTCCAGTTTGTTCCAATCTACATTGTATTACTTGCCAAGCAAGCACTCCACCTCTTTTGTATTTATTTTTTATAAATAAGGGAAAACTATTCAGTGGAGAGCTATACTTTGTATGCCAACCATGTGCTATGACTTGCCCGGAAGACAATGCTGCACCATGTCCTCTGCAATATAAAGAAATAAATAAAACGATAAACAGATCTGTTTTATGTACCAAACAAAATTTCCCACTTTTATGACAGAATAGAGAATGCACTTTTCAAGCCAAAAGGTGGTCAAAGGGATGTTGGTGGTGGTGACTGAGGGTGTTAATATGCTAATGTGGGTGCTGGTGCTGGTCTTGGGAACAGCCATGGAGGTTCCTGGAAGGAGAGCAGCTGAGCTGATCCACGAAAGGAGAGTAGGGTTTGCCGATTGAGAGCGGACAGGGGAGGGTGTCCACACAGAGAAATTAAATCTAACAGTTTAAATTCTTTGAAAGAACATCATAAGAGAAGTTCTATCTCCCATCTTCACCTACAACCCACTACTCTGTTTCTTTGGTTTAGGGAAGATAAGCTACTTTAGAAGAACATGTTTGATCCTGTAATTTGTACATACAACTACACTAGACATTACTACATACTATTCCTGTTGGCTGTTTCCTTTCTTCTTTCTTACTAAGTAAGCTACTTATTTATGCAGGAAAAAAATAACCTAGTAGTCTTTTTTATCACCCCATAGTAATGAAACAATAAATGCTTCTTGAAGATGAGGTATATCTTTATATATTCATTTTAAGCCTGGACTCCTGTGATGGCTGGTTTTATGTGTCAGTTACACTGGGCTAAAGGATGAGAATATAGTTGGAAAAACAGTATTACTGATTATGTTTGTGGTGGTCTTCTTGGAAGATATTAGCATTTGAATCAGTAAACTGAGTAAAGATCACCTTCACCAATTTGGGTGGGTGTCATCCAACACCTTGAGGAACTGAATACAACAAAATGGAAGAGGAAAAACAAATGGAGAAGAAATACTCGTTTTTCTCCTACCCTCAGACATAGGCCCTCCTGGTTCTGGGACTTAAACCATCAGTCTTCCAATTCTCAGGTCTTAAGACTCAGGAAGAATCACACCAGCAGGTTTCCTGGTGTCTTGCTTGCAGAAGGCAGATCATAGTATTTCCCGGCTCTCATAAGCATGAGCCAATTCCTATAACAATTGCCTTCCTATATGTCTTCCTCTGAAGAACCCTAATATACCCCCCAAATAATATTTAAGGTAGCTTACATATAAGCACATAGATCATAAAGATAAAAACTTAAGAATAGTGCAATAGGAAAAATGGAAAGTAAAATGTGAAAAATAAGTTTATGTACAAGCAGAATGAACAAAAGCACTTCAAAGACCATAAATCTATGTATTTCCTTTGTGCACATTCTACCGCAATATGTGCGAATGCGTGAGTTTACCATAAGTCAATCAAAGGCCAGCTGTGCATTTATTTAAATATTTGTGTATTCTTCGGTGTTATAAACACGTGTCGTATTTTAGACAGATTTTATTTTTAGTCCAGGTTACACAAGGCAGTGACATGCAAAGCCTAGGTGAAGGCTGTACGCTGCAATGCTATTTTCACTAGGAAAGTTTGTGGGAGCTCAGCAAGAGCAGCGTGCCCTCTGGCCCTGTAGGAAAAGAAAGGTGAAGGACAGAATGAACATGGTTGGTGGAGTGCTGGAGGTCTCTGGGAAAGACACAGGGGAAAGAAAAAAAAAGAAAGAAAAAGAGAAAAAGAAAAGATGGGAGGAAAAATAGGACAGGAGTAAATAGAAAAAGTAAAGAAAAAGAGGGAGTAGAATACAGTGTTTATATTCACATTTTGGCTTTCTCAGATAGTTGTCTATAAATATTATCTCTGAAAATTTTTTACTCTTTCTTTGCTTTGTGGTCATAGCTTCTTAATTTCACAGAAAGTCTTGCTTACCTTGGTGAAATAGTTTGGGGTGTTCATTTGTTTTTTTTTTTAACTTTTTCTCAGTAACTGTCTTCTTGGAATATTTTCACCTAGAAACCAATTCTTTACAATAATTTTTTCAAGGAGATTAAGTCACCCTGCTTGAAATTAAAAAACAACAACAACAACAACAAAACTACTTAGAAGACATATAGCAGATTTGCCGCAGATACTTACAATGTTCCTTCCTAAAATCAAGTTAAAATTAAAAAAGAAAAGAAAAGAGAAGAAACATCTAATCCTATAAGAGCAAAAGGATAGAGAAGATTTCAGCAAAAAAAAAAAAAAAAAAAGATTTCTAAAATTTCAGGAAGAGGGAAAAGCTGATGGGTAATCACTGATTAATAAGGTTGAGCTGATCTTAATATGATCCAAGGGTACTCAGCATAGATAACAGATGAGCAAAGAGGTGTGGCTTAAAGTATTAGATATAAGTGAAGGACTGTGTACAGAATACTTAACATCTCAAATCTGATTATATTTTACTAAGCAGAAGGAATATAGCTGTGTGATCATACCCAAGGCAAAAAGGAAGATTTGCTTTCCAGGCAAACTGAAGAAAGTGTCAGGAGAAGATTCGAATAACCACAACAAAGTGTTTCTATACTTGTGTAGGAATGGTCTTCAATAGGATGTCCGTTTCTATTCTAAAGTAAGAATAGATGTGAGCAAATGATGAGCCTTGTACATATTTACAGAGTTAAGAGTCTACAATATTCTATGGTCAAACTTAAAAATATCTATGGGAAAACAGGTTGGTTATACATTTTAGGAAAGCCTGAAACAAGAAAGAATAAGATAAACAAAAAATACCCAGAGGCAAATTCAGCAAAAATACAGGCAAAATTATCAGATATGTGATAAGAAATTTTCTCCAATTTAAAATGACATAGACATTTTCAAATTATGTAACATTTACTAAATATAATTACGAAGAAAGCCATACTTAGTTTCATAATTTCACAATATCAGAATACCTAGCAATAAAAAAGAAAATTTTCTTCTAATCCAGGGTGCTGTGGGTTGAACTGATTCTCCTAAAAGATTTTTCAAGTCCTAACTCCCAGTACTTAAGAAAGTGATCATATTCAGAAATGGGGCCATTACCTAGCTAAGATGAGATCTTACTACATTAGATTGGTCCCTAATCCAATGACTAATTTTCTTCTTAAGAAGTGGGGGGATTTGGACACAGAGACACAGACACATCAGGAAAACACCTTCTGACAACAGAGACAATGTTTGGATTGATGCTTATAAGTCAAGTAACACGAAGGATTGCAGACAACACTGGAGGCTGGCAGGAAGCAATGACGGATGTTTCTCTAGACCCTGCAGGGGGAACACAGCACTGCTGACACCTTGATTTCAGCCTTGTGGTCTCCAGAACAAGTTTCTTTGGTTTTAAGCCACTCAGTTTGTGGTGCTTTGTTATGACAGCCCTCGGAAACTAATACACGGGGTGTCAAGAGGTGGGAAAAAAGGCAATCTCAAAAAAACAGGGAATAAAACTGGAATCGGGCTTTTTGTCAGCAAGGCTGGATGGTGTGATACAGAGAGAAAATGTCTTCCAATTCTAGCATATTTTCTCTCTAGAATTCTGCTGTGAGACAAATTAACTTAGGCAGAATAAGGAGATTTTTAGAAAATGAGTGATTCATAAAATTTAGCCCTCTAAACCTTTTCTTTCTTGAGGATGTACTTCAGACAAATGAATACTTAAATCATGAAATGGGAAAGATGATAGCTAGAAAATAATAGAGCATATTGAGGAAACAAATGTTGAGAAATCTCAGGAGGACAGTTGTACACATTAAGAAAGCAACCAGTCATGGGGCACCTGGGTGGCTCAGTGGGTTAAGCCGCTGCCTTTGGCTCGGGTCATGATCTCAGGGTCCTGGGATGGAGTCCCACATTGGGCTCTCTGCTCAGAAGGGGGCCTGCTTCCCTTCCTCTCTCTCTGCCTGCCTCTCTGCCTACTTGTGATCTCTCTCTGTCAAATAAATAAATAAAATCTTTAAAAAAAAAAAAAAAAGAAAAGAAAAGAAAGCAACCAGTCTAGATTTCAAAGGATGGAGACCATCTGAATGAAAATTTCTTGGGGAAAAAAAATAGATTCAGTAGTATGGTTGAAATGTTTTTAAGAAATTGAAATTGGATACTCCCATAGTGAAAAGAACAAAGCAAATGGCAAATAAAACCTCTCACAAAAAATTGCAGAGCAAGAAGTCAAGTATATTCATGATGTACTCTGGCTATGCAGTGAACAGAATTCACATGGTATTATGTAAATGTAAATATATATATATATTCATATTTATATATCTATATATAGGTGGAACATGAGGAGAGAGACATCACAATGTAATTATTTAAGTATATAATTTCTTATCTATCAAGCTAAAAGTTCATAGCTTACCATATTACAGTAAATCAACCTTTTTGTAAAGATAGACTGACAAAGTGAATGATGTGCTTCTCTGTGCGTGTTTGTGTGTGCACCAGTGTGCATTCAATCAGTTGGAGATTCCATAAATTAATTATTACAAAAACAAGGAACGGTAAGATTGGAAATAATTGGGCCTGCAATGACATATTTGACTGCTTTTAACATACAACAATGTAATTTCTCATGGTTTAACCTTGTAGTTTTCTACATAGCTTATATTAGTCAGATCTAAATCCAGAGACCTAATGAAAAAGAGTCAGAATATTTCCTTCTATTTTCTATAAAATAGTTAATGTTGGGAAAATTTTAAAAAAAAATTTCATTCATAGAACCCATGGGCCCAAGTTGTTCTGACTTTCCTGTATTGTTGGCCAGCCCACGTTGGGTTTAAGTCACAGATCCTCTTTCATAGGTTATCAAAGATTATCCTTGTATCTTTAAGCCACGTCTGGATGCTTAATGACTCAGGGGATCCTCAAGGTATCACCAAAGGGAAATCCTATTTAGATAAGAAGGCATAGCAGAAAGCCTGCTGCTTCTGGATCTGTTGAGGTCCAAGCTGAAATCTGAGTGGGCCAGTTGGGCAGTAGGTAGTAATAAAAACCTACAAAAAAACACGAGACATACCAAGAAAGATTGTCTTCTTTTATCCACCTCCATGTCCAACATGTTGTGTGATAACACAGCAAGGGGGAGACGTTGTCAAGTAGGGGATGATGAGATCACCCTAGTACTTGTTTTTGGAATTCAAGAAATCAAGAGGTTTCCATGTACCCTGGTGAAGGTGCAGTAGCTGCTAAAAGATTCACTCAGTCTGCAGACCTGGGATGTCCCAGAGACCTGGGATCGGAGTGCATATGGCTAGCTGTCAGCAACAGTGGATTCTACGTAGTATCAAGAGACAGATGGATGTATTGATCTTAGCTGATGACAGTAAAGTGGCCAACCCACCCAACATCCAATGGCAAGGACCAGTGGAGACTACCGACTCTTCCTTACCTTGTTGCTGGGAAATGTAATAAAACTTCACCTTGAATATAAGAAAATGTAAAAACCTAGCTGGACTTAGAATGAACTGAAACTTGACCAAAGGAAACATTTTAAACAAGACAAAATCAAGATAAAAGCACAGAATAAATCTAAATTTCTCCTCTACTAAGTGGACTGGGGACTTATAAGGAAGATTAAATGACTTCTAGAATTTTTTTTTTTTAAATTGACTTTGTAGATTAGATTTGTGTGATTAAATTTTTGACCTTGACTACATTACAATTTGTATAAATCTGAGTTGAAGGTTTTCAACAAATGGCTTTTTCTCTAAGTTTACAATACTTAAAAGATCACAAGGATAAGATAAAAAAGGGAAAGTCTCAATTTCTCTTTTCTCTCCCCTTTGTTATTAATCTGTAGTTTATAAGTCAAGCAAGAGAAATAGCTCAAGTTTAAGACATAATCATAAAGAAAGTAAAAAGCAGTTCTTTGTATGTGGTCAAAAGTTTAACTGGTCAAAAGTAGATGGATTGACTTTTGAAATTCATAGCAAATTTGGCTTCCTATCTAAGGGTGCCATCTCGAATCTTTGGAGAGGCTGAAACTCAGTTTCCATGCAGTACATACATATTTAAATGACTATGACTAACCAAACCTAGAAGAACTTTGATCATCCCAATCACATCTTAAATTTAATGCTTATTTCACTTTATTATAATCCTTCTAGGCAAATTTAATGCTTTTATTTTTTCCTGAACAAAATAAGACCAGTCCTCATTAAAAAACTACAAAAGACAAAACTTACTAAAATTATTTATAATGTACTAGTGAGTCTCAGAGTCTGCTATGTGATGCAATAAATTACCCTACAAACAAAAGCTTAATTTACATTTAAAAATGCCAGCACAGCGTAAGTAAAAGCTATGATTATCTTATGCATTATGGTAACATAACTAAAATAAACTATCAGGCCAAAATAATTTACTTAAATACTAACAACCTGTCTATAAATAACAATGACTGCCCTTAATCCGTTTGTTAGGAAATGAGTTTTCATGAACTCAAAATTAGGTGGAAAAGAGGGCCAAAATTTAGATAAGTACTTATCATTACAGTAACTTTTTCTCTATTAGGAACACAACTACCAACCTGACATGCTTATAACTCAGCTGCTAAAATGCTCTGTACTGACAACCAGGGCAATTCTCTTCGGAGACAGTTAAGGAACTAATCTGCCATAAAATTTATTCCTACAATTTATCATTCATTAGGTGATGGAGATAGAGTTTAACCTAGGATTATTGTTTGAGTTAAGATTTATAAAAAGAGAAGGAAATGTGCAAATGTCTCTGTTAGCTATTAGAACCATACTGATATGATTATGGAATACAAACAGTGCCATATAGGAATTCATTACATGTTTGGTATTTTTTAACTTGTAATTACTCTTGTAAGGATTATACAATGCAGGAAACAGATCTCACCATCATATTATCTTTGGGAAAGAAACCATGAAAGGAACTCCTATAGAAATGATTTGAGTAATAATAAAAAAGAATAAATTAAGTTAAAAATAGTTTTTGCCAAGGCACATCAAGAATAGTTTTTCCACTTAACTAAAAATTTAAATGATCTAACTGACATCATTCAGTTATGTTTTATCTCCAATTCCAAGTCCAATTCTCTCATTGCCAAGAGTCACTTAAACATATTTTAATATTCTTTATTTACATTTTATTAGAAATCAGCTGATTAAAAGCTGTACACAGGTATTTTTCCCCCAAAGCAAAAAGAACCAGTAGGATCTAGTAAAGGTTAACTTTCTATTTATATTGATTGTTCCTAAAGCAACAAAGCAAAACACCAACAGCCAAAATGACAACCAATGATATAAATAATTTTTACTGTATGGATTATATTCCTCTCTGCTTTCACTATGAGATTTTTAATTTTTTTAAAAAATGTTCCTAAGAGACTCCACAGCCCTGCAAGTACTATTCAAAAACTAAAATAAGAAGACTATAATTATAACATTTAGTTGAATGAGATAGTGTCATAATAGTAGTGACTAATAAATTTCATTAATCCAGAATTGAATTTCTAGAGCAAAGTAGTCATATTCCATCTTAAACATATTATTGTAAAGAATTTATCTTTAAACCAAGCCCTGATTACATATTCAATAATAGCCAGAGGCCAACAATTTTTATAAATATATTTATAAATATATTTAGATTATGATTTTCTTATAGGAGTAGTAGATTTTTGTCACAGTTCACAAATAAATAAATAAATAAACAAAAATAACAAAACAGTTCTTGATAGCAAGCAGGTAATTTATTCAATGGCCACCAAATGGAGAAGGGAGTTCATTCTCTAAAGTTACCTCGTCCTGGAAGAGGTCTCACAGTTGGGTTTTATGGGGTTAGGGTAATTAAGGGCCAATGAGCAAGTTGATGTGGGTTTTTTCTGAGAAGGGAGAGCAGGCTTCTTCTATCACTGTCACCCTTTCTCTTCCCTTATATGGGCACAGATGAATCTATGAAGGCCCTGGTGGGTGCGGTTATATTTCTTTGATATCTGATTTAAAAAAAACACAGACCAATATTAACAATAATAATAATACAATCTGACTGACTCTAGACTCATCTCTTGGTTTATGAAGTGAATATTATTTACCCCTTTGACTCATAGAATGTTCACTCTTAATGACTTCCTAATGAGAATGTTTTTTTAACATTGTAATTTTCAGCCAATTGAAATGAAGTTTTTACCCACTGATTAAAGTTGTTGCTTTTCTGACTCAAATTTCAATCCCATGTAGCAAAATAAATATTTTGTTGTTCTGATTGAAATTTCTTTCTTTTCCAGATAATAATGTAGGTAAACTGGATGTATTCAGTGTTCTTACAAGAATGGGATTATTTGACTTTTTTTTTTTTATATTTGCAAATTTAGTATAAGCATCATATATACTGGCATCAGATCAAATTTTTCTGCTTTTTCTTCCTGTGTTTTTTTTAAACTGATTGGTTGGATAGTTTACAGAATAAGTTTCAGTTCATGTTGGCCATCAAAGAGGTCAAATTCTGGAAACTACATAAATCCACTGAGGTCAACTAGGCCATAAAAAGTAAATGCTGAAGTGTTCATTTCTCTGTCTGCTTTATTACCAGGTGATTCTCCTTCCTACGTTGCCTACTTTATTACCAATTTTTTCAGCAATGAAAAGCTGTAAGTAATTTTCAGAGAAAAGAAGAAAACAAGAGAACTCAACCCCTACCTGAATTTGTAGGTAGGAGGGAAGTTTCAATGTTATTGCATATGGGACCATGAAAACACCTTTACTGATATTCATATGTGAAAAAAAGCTGACAGGATCCATATATTTTCTCCTAATTAATTTTGTACTCCAGTTTCTATACAGAGTTCACACAGTCCTTGACTAAGTGTAGAGGTAAACAATTATTTACACATTAGATGAATATTAAAGATACAACCATATTTTATTGATCTTCTGCCATAAATGTCTTTGAATTACAGAATTTTACAGTTGGATTTTATAGAAGAGGCATCTACTATATGAGATCAGAGGAAGAAAGTGACTGATTTTTGTGGTGAGCAGTGGAGTTTGATGTCTAAATAATCTGTAACTTGAAAATGGTATTTTATGTAAAAATTCCCTTGTTTCTTAAAAAAATAGAAGTTATATTTAATTTTTTCTTCTGTCTAATGCTACTCTTCCCTCGTTCTAATTTTTCAAATACAAAGTGACTACTTAATTCTGGCAAATTCATGATAAATGGAAGAGATGTCTATTGTTTCCATGCTGAAGCAGAGGAGAGCAGGATACACTGTCTGTGATGATCCTGGAAGTCACACGCTATGAGAGGGAATTGGAAGCAGACTGAGTCGTTACCTCACTTCATGGAGAAGAGCTTCCCTAGGGAGTTACCCAGCTTCCTTTGGGCTTTGGGTGAACCAGCAGTACATGTTAAACTTCTGTGATTAGTTTATTAAATTAATACAGCAGTACAACTTTCTCCATGGAGACTAACTCACTCTACAAAGCCTTCCTTTCATCACTGGACTCTTCCTGAAGTAGATTGCTTCACTGTGCTCAGTGTCACCCAGTCCCCTGCCCCTTTCAAAGCTCACTGCTTTGTTAGTGGTATATTTATTTTCTTGAGATTATTTTTATTCAAACATTATCTCATAACTGTGAAACCTATTTCATCCTCTGGACCTTGCAAGATCCATTGACATTTTCAAGCACCTTCGCCTTTAAAGATATTATTTCTAGCTTCAATTACATGGCAAACTCTCTGCTGGTTTTCTTGGTCTTTAAAGCTGTTCTATCCCTCTGTCCTTTCAACGTAGAAATGCAGGTCTTTCCATTAAGACCTGATACTAGCTTTCCTTCCCCTTTTTCTTTATAAAAATGACATGTCCTTTGTTTTGTATGTAGCCTCCTTCTCTTGAGTTTGATATCTACCTATAAAATAAATAGTGAAAAACTCCACTAGAATATTTAGCCATTACCTTGCACTCAGATTTCTGATAGTGTTATGTTTTCTCCAGCATTTTCCTTACAAACCTATATGTTCTAACTTCCCATCTGTTTTGAAGGAATTATCATCTATCCATTCATCTAGACTTTAAAACTAAAATTGCTTTCATCAACTTCTCTTTGGAGCTCCATAACCCATCAATGGGGCTGTATCTCATGAATTCTACATCAATATTCTCTTATGTGAATTTCTGCTTTCTCCAACCCTACTCAGCCAAGGCATTGGTAGTAGCTCCACTCAGACCTTGAGGCAATTTGAATTAAATAGGCAGAAAGATTAAACATAAGAACTAGTGCATTTTCAACTAGTTGTGGTCATGTAAGCTAAGAACATAATGTGTCTAAAAACTGAATTGGGTTGCCTTGGTGTCTCAGTTGTTAACCATCTGCTTTCAGCTCAGGTCATGATCTCAGGGTCCTGGGATTGAGACCCACCTCAGGCTTCCTGCTGGACAGGAGGCCTACTTCTCCCTCTTCTGCTCCCCCTGCTTGTGTTCCCTCTCTCACTGTGTTTCTCTCTGTCAAATAAATAAACATTCTTTAAAAAACAGAACAAAACTGTACTACATCATCAGAAAACCATGACCTTCACTAATTCCTATGAATATGCACACAGTTTTTATAGAGTGTATGCTTCAATTTGATAAATATAAATTTACTTTTATACAGGACCATGTAGGGGCCCCTGGGTGGCTTAGTCAGTTAAGTGTCCAACTCTTGACTTCAGCCTGGGTCATGTTCTAAGGGTCATGGAATCAAGCCTCACATCGGGCTCCATACTCAGCACGGAGCCTGCTTGGGATTCTCTCTTTACCTCTCCCTCTGCTCCTTCCTCTCTCTCTCTCAAAACAAAAAAAATAAAATAAAATAAAATCTTATATCGGCCCACTTAATCAAAGCTGCAAACCTCTTTCCAGCTCTTTCAATCTGCTCTCCACACTGGAGGAAGAGGTAGTTTGCCTCTGTTCAGTATGGTGCTTGCTATTGGCATCCTAATCCAAATAGAGAGCCTACACTGTTAAACTCACTGAATTCAAAAGTCACCACCTCGGTTTTTCTTTTTATGATATTTTCAGAGCTTCATCAACTCTCACACAGACTGTAATAACAATTTATTCATTTCTTACTTTACCCAATCTGACTTTAACATTGCTAGCTACAATAGTTTTTGGAGGTTGAGATCATACCACTACTTAGGTCCTTAATATAATATCTAAGTCTTTACTACAAGGTCTTAGGGGTTTTATAATCTGACTTACAGCTAAATTCTAAATTATCGATATTAAATATACAACGTTGGCTTCGGCTTACCTGTGTAAGTAGGGTGGTTATACTATACAGTATGTTATAAAAACTAAGAAACTATTGAGAAAGAACAGAGGGTGGAACGTAGGGGTGACAAGCATAAATCAAGCGGAGTTCAGACACACTGGGATGTACAGTCAACCTGACACATGATCTTTCTCTTGCTTTGTAATTTTCTACTTGTCCTCAACGTATCCAGCCTCCCCTTGGAATGATCTCATCGAAATACTATTTATATAAGTTCTAGCATAAATGTAACGTTCCATGAATCTTTTCATCCTCCAAGCAATTAAGCATATCAGTTAAGAATTTTTAGATCACAAATGGCAACAAAACTCACAAAAGTCCAATCGACTTTCTTTCCTGAAGAGTCTGGCGGTGAAAGGACACTCGGGCAAGAGTGGATGGGGTTGTGGGCCCAGGCACCCTGAGCGCTGTGTTTCCCCATCAGCTGTGGCTGGGTTTCTTACACCGCAAGTAGAGGAGAGGCCTGGCTTCAAGAGGTGACAGCTTATGTTATGGCAACTGGAGATCTAGGAGAAAAGACATTGATCTTCCAACATTTGCGCACAGATTCCTTCTTTAGAAGGAATTGTACAGGTTTGACTTTAGCCTTCTGTGTCTTTCTGGGCTAATTATGGTGGCTGAGAGGATCTAATCATATTTGCATCTTTACATTCATTGGTCTCCACAAGAACCACAATCAAGGTTTTCATCAGAAAAGGAGATCAGAATTTTGTATGAACCAAGTGAAAAGAGCCACAGGAGCCAAGAGGTACAGATTAGTAACAAATCTTTGTGTTTGGGTATATGTGTTTGAATCTTTATGACTTGCCAGCTGCCTCTCTAAGTTTTATCTATAAACTATATTGCTTGGACATAGAGATAATTTCTTCAACAACTCAGTTTAAGGACTTTTCTTATTAGTGATACATCAAAATCACCACTTCTCGGGCTGCCTGGGTGGCTCAGTGGGTTAAGCCTCTGCCTTTGGCTCAGGTCGTGATCTCAGGGTCCTGGGATTGAGTCCCGCATCAGACTCTCTGTTAGGCGGGGAGCCTGCTTCCTCCTCTCTCTCTCTACTTGTGACCTCTCTCATTCAAATAAATAAAAATCTTAAAAAAAAAAAGAAATCACCACTTCTCTTCCTCTTGATGGGTCATCAAACATATTGTGCTTTCTCTTATTTATTTCATTACACTCCGAGCTTCTTGTGGTCTGGGTCCCTACCTGTTCTCATCTTCCTAATCCCACAACACCTAGTGTGGGCTGTGGACAAGCCAGGCACTCACCACATAAGTCCTGATTTTACCTTGCTTTTTCGTAAACCATGCCTTGTAAATATCTGCCTTTTTCCCTGAAAAATGGCCAGCTTCCCAGAAGCAACGACTTTTACCTCATCCTTTTATATCTCAGAAGAGTTGAGGCAATATCTTACATATTTGAGATACATAATCAACGTTTGAATAAACTCAGGTGAATGACGTGTGTAACATTGTGGGTGATGCAACGATCGTGCCATCCTCCTTTCTCTAGACCCCCCGGTAGAAGGTCAACATCCCAGTGTACAGAGATGCTTCCCTTCAGACATCCCTTGGCCTGTGCCCTTAGTTCTCGACCTTCTCTAAGCTCCATGAACGAGCCTTTAAGAATAATGGAGAGCTTCATGGTGAGTTCCTTACAAATCCACGATTATTACAATTAAAATAAAATTTAACCAATACGTGTTTATAATTTTACTGAAGGAAAAAATTTCCTCATTTTGAAATTCTTACAGCTGCCTACTTTCCATTCCCACCATCATAAAGCTGCTAACACTCTTCTAATTTTGATTTGTTTAAAGGAAAAAAGGGGTGAAGAGTTCATGCCGTCATTTTTATATGCCACAAATAAAATAACTCTGCTTCTTTTTCAGCACATGCAGAAGTATGAAAAGCCTCTCAGATTCCTGACAGAACTGTCATTGTTTACCATTAGCACTGTCATAGCTGTGGGCCTTGTCATTCTCTATAGCGGGGCAGAGGCTGGCACCCTGCCTGATGCCTATTTGCAGAAGGGAAGCCTCCAGTCTTCGTTCCCAGGATAATTCCTGGGGAAAGTGTGCTCCCTAGTGTTAAGAGCAGCTTAATGGCTGGAGGGTTCCAGCTGACCAGAAAGAAAGAAGGTTCCTTTCTGGATACTTCCATTTACAGCTTGTGTAGCTGCCAGGGTGCTCATCCGTCGAACGAGCCATGTTGAAGATTTTATAATGCTGTGCAAACAAGAGGATATAAATCTAATTTTCAAATGCTTTCCAGAATTCACCTGCTTGTTAAGTTGTTTGATTAATTTTTCAAGTAGGTTGACATCTTCGTAGAAAACATTAATAATGACTCCATTTATGACCCCAAAATGAAAATCCCAATTTATTTTCCTTCTCCCTTCCCTGCTTTAAAATTATATTCATAGTGTGAAAGTAGAAGATTCTTCTTTTTATTTATTTTTTATATAAAAGCAATGTTTTTCTTCAGTCACATTGCAACTTTGTATAAATAATATATTTTACTTACATAGAAATGAAAGATGTCATTATTAATAAAGGAGTTAATCATTAAGAGACATATTTTTCTATTTAAAACCTATTTAATTCAAACTATTTTCACCGAAAGATTTATTTTGTTGGAGTAATTGCAGAATACAGCTCCTAGAGGTGAATTTTTATTTCAAAATTAGTATTGATGCTTTGGATTCTTTTCAGTGTTATTTTTAGTAAATATGTTGGAGTTATTTATTCTTTCCTGCATCTACATATATATACTTTGCTTATAAAGTAATTTGATTATGGAGTTCCAGTTTAACACTTAAAAAATTTCTATACTCCAACATCACGTTGCTAATGTTGGTATTTAAAAAAAATAAAACAAAAACAAAACAGAACTTAAAGTGATAATCAAAAAATAGTTAAGATTATTTTTTAAAGATCACTGGTAATCAACTATTAAATACTTTAATGATTGGATAGTCATCTTTTAAAAAGTCAGTGTAGCAAATATCACTATTCCCCAAGATCCTTTAGCAAATATGTTTCTCTCAGGTCATATGCTCAAACCTTAATTCAGGGAATATAAATGTAAATGTGATGTCAAACACTTCATGATGTATAAAGATTAGAAATATCATCACCATTATAAAATGAAGGGAAAGATAATTTGTTCTAGGTTAAATAAATGCTTTTCAAGAATCCGATAATAACTCCTGCTATCTAAACCATTAAATAGCATCTGGAGAGTCTAATATTTGGGAGAATCACATGCTAAAAATGACAAAGGTAGGAATGAAATTGAAATAAAGTTCTACTGTGTCCCTGTGGTTAGTCATATTTTGTGCAAAGATCCTGGGGAAGGGACGCCTGGGTGGCTCAGTTGGTTAAGCAGCTGCCTTCGGCTCAGGTCATGATCCCAACGTCCTGGGATCGAGTCCCACATCGGGCTCCTTGCTCCGCAGGGAGCCTGCTTCTCCCTCTGACTCTGCCTTCCACTCTGTCTGGCTGTGCTCACTTTTGCTCGCGCTCTCTCTCTGACAGATAAATAAAATCTTAAAAAAAAAAAAAAAAAAAACTTAAAAAAAAAAAAAAGATCCTGGGGAAAAGATCAAGAAATAAGTCAATAGAGGGTTTCTGTACTTAAGATGGACTATAGCAAGTAGAAAAAAATTACTACTATTTATTTGTGAACTATTAGGATGGGCTACTCAGAGTGCCTACACTTTCTATAGCTCTCAGACAAATTCATCTGGTAATTTATAAATGTTCATCAGTCTCAGGAATTTCCAGTCCCCTCTCACCGCTTGTTAAACAACCTGTACCTTGGACGCCTGGGTGGCTCAGTGGGTTAAGCTGCTGCCTTCGGCTCAGGTCATGATCTCAGGGTCCTGGGATCAAGTCCCGCATTGGGCTTTCTGCTCAGCAGGGAGCCTGCTTCCTCCTCTCCTCTCTCTGCCTGTTTCTCTGCCTACTTGTGATCTCTGTCAAATAAATAAATAAAATCTTAAAAAAAAAAAAAAAAAAAACCTGTACCTTATGTAACAGTATGAGTGTAGATGAGGTAAAACTGAGCTAGTATTATCATGAGATCAATAAAAATGATACTGTTTTAGAATCTATCAACACAAGACAACTGTTGGATGTCAGCATCATTAAATGTCTATCTGGGAACAAGAAGTTATTGAATGAGATCACTTTCAGCCATAGTTCTCAGTTCTAGGAATCAGTAATCATGGGTTAAAACTTAAAATAGGGAAAACATAGAAAATACTCTTAATTAATGAATAAAATGTCTGTCCAGAAAGAAGCCAAATTTGACTTGCATTCAGTGTCTGACTCTTACGTTCCCCACTCCAAAAAAGTGTTAGGTTGATGAGTTGATTGCTGATGGATGGAGAGGCAACTTATAATTTTATTATATATATATATATAATATATATATATTTGTTTATATATATATGTTTTTATATATATAGTGTGTTTGTTTAAATGTATGCATTTTTTTAAAAATTTTACTTATTCATTTGACAGAGGGAGAGATCACAAGAAGGCAGAGAGGCAGGCACAGAGAGAGAGAGAGAGAAAGGAGGAAGCAGGCTTCCCGCTGAGCAGAGAGCCCTATGCAGGGCTCAATCCCAGGACGCTGGGACCATGACCTGAACCGAGAGCAGAGGCCTTAACCCACTGAGCCACCCAGGCATCCCTAAATGTATGCATATTTAAAGATCATATGTATTTACTTGATTTTTTTATTCCTTCTTTCATCAATAAAATGTTGTCTATTGGGGGCGATAAGTACATGACAACACTTTTCAATTAAAAAATATCATAGGAGTTAGATAGAAATGAAATATGACCTTCATTAACAAAAAAGTCTATGTTGGAGAAGATGATTTTGCTAATAACCACTTGAGAATTAGGTGTTCTCCTTCAAAGTAACACAAGAGAAAAGCAGAGAGAACGGATGCCCTCTGTAGGAATGCACATATCAGAGACGTGAAGAGAGACATTCGGCCCACCAGCTGAGCCTCCTTTCGCTTGGGAGTGGGAGAAGTCACATCTCCCCCAGGAGAAGAAATTAATGAAAAGTAGCAGAAAGAAACCAGGGGTATTGGTCAAACAGAGAAGCACTCTTCAACAACAAAACAAATCTTCAACAACTAAAATAAACAATAACATTCCTAAGCTGAAATGCAAAGAACTCCAATTTCTTGAAACTACTAGACCTTTTCTTTAAATCTGCTCAAAACTATTATGTCGTAAGCATTTTTGTTGTAAAATAAATCCCACAAATATTCTGGGAAATTATTTCAAATCCATAATAGATAAATCCAGGAAGGACTTATACTTGAATATGTATAGTTCTACAGTAACTTAATCCCTTGAATATCAGAGAGCTACTTTGAGTCTAACAGTCTCACGAAATTCTAGAAAAATTCGAATAGCAAAATGTGAGAGTTAAGTAGAATTTGTTTCTTTGCATTTTGCTTTTAACTCCATTTATTTTTTAAAAAATATGCAGTCATAGATATTTAGGTTAATGTTTTCTGCAAAAAATGTAATGACTCTACCTTTGTTATTTGCATGGAATATCTACAATCCCATATGAAAATCCATGGTTTCCTTTTTTTTCCAACCCAATATTTCAAGTAATATGCATTGAAATTTATCTGTGGATATTAAATAACATTAAAATCTACTTAATAGCATCAAAATTCAGTCTGCATGTCTCTATCATATCCATATGACACCATGGAAGATTTCTGTCAAGAGAAAGACTGAAAAGTGTTTAAAATACTTCCTTTTTGGGGAAGATTGCTCTAGGACTTAGACAATAGTCTATCTTACTGACATGGATCAGTTGGCCCCAGCTGTAAGGAGAGGATAGGATGCAGATTTATGAAGAAGGCTGAATGTGTCACTTTCTGAATTCGAGATGGTACCAAACTGGGAGGAATAATATAACAGATGATGACAAGATTGTGATTCAGGTTATCTAAAAAGACTGGAATGCTGGGTGAGTACCAAGAATATGAAATTTGATAAGATGAATCTCAAGTCATGCTTTGGGTTTTAAAAAAAAGAGAAAAGGAAATGTAAAGTAGTGGATAGTGCAGACAGTAGTTCATGGTTACCAGATCTGACTTGGCTATAAGTCAATGGTCACCAGCAGTGCCAAGAGGCTGCTAGAAACAAAAGCATATGTTGCATTAGTAGAAAATGAGTATACAGAACTGAAAAGCAAGAATCTCTTTATGGAATGTTAAGAATATGTATCTGAAATTCTCAGTTTAACATCTAGACAAGATTTTGATGAGTATAGATAGTATTTTATAGGAAAACAGCAGAACCCATTAAACTGTTAACTTGGAAGAAAAAGTATTTTTGAAGAAAACATGATGACTATTTCAGAGCTTCCCCATGCAAAGGAATAACTTTGTTCTAGGGCTCAAGTGAACAGGGCTAAAAGTTAGTAATCAAACCCGAGAATAGATTTAAGTACTTACTATAGATTAAGTGCTCATTGAGCAACTGCTTAATGAATTGACCGAAGAATTTTGTCATCACATTTTGAGTTTATGAAACAATAAAAACAGGCTGTCTTAATAAGATAGCGAGTTTGGTGGGCACCTGGGTGGCTCAGTGGGTTAAAGCCTCTGCCTTTGGCTTGGGTCATGATCCAGGGTCCTGGGATCGAGCCCCACATTGGGCTCTCTGCTCAGGGGGGAGCCTGCTTCCTCCTCTCTCTCTCCCTGCCTCTCTGACTACTTGTAGATCTCTGTCTGTCAAATAAATAAATAAAATCTTAAAAAAAAATAAGATAGTGTGTTTTCATTCACAGAGGGTGTTCAAGTATAAGCTATACTAATGTTGCAGATTTTGTTGATTTGGTCAATGGATAATTCCAATATCCTTCCTTATTTCCTCTGACATTCTTTTCAGTCTATAATGATTCTTTTCACATTTCACTGGAAATTAGCTTTATAGAAATTCATGCTTGCTTCTATTTCTTGAAGAGTCTTAGGAGGTATGCTTACGAGGGGAAAAAAGGTAACTTTCAATAAAAGGTTCTTAGTGACTAGTAATTGTACAGCAACTAAGATCAACTAATTAAAAATCTACTAATATTTATTATAAAATATCCCTAGTCAAGAAAACGAGATGCCCCCCTATCATTTACTCACCATATTTATATCTTAGCAGCGGGATGATCTATTTCATGTGGAAATTTCCTGATTTTTTTGTGTCTGTAACAGTCAATAAGAGTCATATCGCTGACGTTTTCATTAGGATTATCAATCATCTCATCATCACTGATGAAGTTCTAGAACCTAGGTGAGGTTTGGTGGGCTGAGGTCCAGAGCCGATGACCAAGAAAGAATTCTTGAGACATCTTTGGTGCAAAATGGTGGTTTATTAAAGCACGGGGACAGGACCCGTGGGCAGGAAGAGCTGCTGCTGCCCCGGGTTGTGAGGGATGGCAGGTTATGTACCCTGCTGTTGGGGGAAGGTGAGGGGAAGGGAGGTTTCAGTGGAGTTTTCATATGCTGAAGAGGGCCTACAAGGTGCCAGGATGTTCCAGGCCTGCCTGAGGCCTTGCCCTTGCTGCTGGATCAATATTGTCTTTAGACCAGCCATTAACATTAAGATCTTTGGGAGACTTTTTGGTGGGGTGTCACAATCTTGCTATCAATCGTCTTTGTTAGTGAGATTTAGAACATTTGTAAGCCAAGGGAGACTCCTGTCTAGCAGGATTGTGAGCTCTGCAAGTTAACTATTTGCTTATTGTTCATGGCAGTCAGGGCTGCCTGAGGGATGCTACACTTATGGAGGGGAAAGGGTGAAGAGGGGGTGCAAGGCGCCAGCTTTTGCTTTGTCCTCAGCCAGCCTCCTGCTCCCTCATCATCACCATTCAACAAATCTTCATTTGCTGTGTCTTTAAAATGTGCTCTCTCTTTTCCTGGTCTAGTGTTCTGTTAGTACACAGGTTATGGGGCCAAATATCCATTTCTCTTTTCATTGAGACAATCAATTCCCTCCCACCTTTGGTGAAACTACACATGGTATCAGCAAGGAGTAAGAGGTTAAAGTTAGAAAGAAGGAGTGTGTCTATAAATCTAGGGTAAAATCCTTGAAGTTTTTTCACTGTTAGTCAACTGTGCATAATGGATTAGACTATCACTGCAGTGGTCTTAATTGGCCATTAAGATGACTTAAATCATTGATTTGAGTGCACTAAGTTTGATGTTTTTTGTACATTCTGAAACTGCCTAAGGTGAAAAGGGCTTAGGCATACATAATTTATAAATTGATTATCATATTGTCCAGATAAACTTATATGGCCCTCAGGCTATTTGGGTGTTACCATATTAAGTGTACTTCATTGAAATGCACCAACTTTCCTTTTCTAGGTGCCTGGTTTCCCATCTTGCACGGAATATTTTAAATTAAATAACAATAACAGAGAAAAAAAGGAAATAAAATGGACCATCATCAGGGAACAAACAATAATATGCTGAAGTTCCATGTGAAAATGATTGTGATTTTTTTTATATTGAAAAGGTAAGTATCTTCTTAAATAATCAGAATCTGTTGATACCCGTACTAACATAAAAGTAATTGCAAATATCATAACCAGTTTAATTTGGTTAACTTGTTCCTCTTTAAAAATAAGAAGTGATTTAAAGAGAATATATTCCTACTGAGAAATAGACATAAAATTAACATGAAAACATTTCGCTTTGGGGAAGACTTAGTAATTTAACTGAAAGCTAATTTTAATTGGGGACAAGAAAAAAAAAAGGGAAAAAAAGCACTTTTTATTCTCTTTCTAACTCCTTCATGTGCCAGTGCTGAGACAAATATATTATTGGACTCTTCTCAATGTCAAAAAGTAAACGACCTTGGAAATATGAAATGGTTGCCACATTGTCTGCTTCTGCACTCTGAACTATGGCACTGACACCAGTTAATGCACAAGAAAGCAGGATGACCAGTCCAGCTCTGTTCACACGCAGTCACTTAGAACGTCTGTTGGAAGTGCCTAAAACCGTCTGAAAACTCTATTAAGGATAGAAAAACCAGGGGTCTGTAAAATCAGAATTTGCGATTTTTGTTGTGGCACATGAATTTGTAAATGCTACTATGAAAGGCTAATTGAATAGTTTGGCTTGCCTTGCGATTTCTTATTACCCTCATTTTGATTTTAAATTGGTTTGGAGGGTCTCACTATTCTGTTCATGAAATTGACATATAATTTTGTTTAGAGCTAAGTTCATTAATATTGGTAAAGCAAAAATGTGGATATGTGGTCCAAGCAGAGGATTTTTAAAAGGAGAGAAGTGTATGTTTATGCAAGAGTTTCATCAAACATGTAATGACTTGTTCTACTCATTAGTTACATCAAGGGAACCACTTTGTGGATGTCCTTTATAGGTCATAGCTACGTACATTCTTCCTTTCTAAGAGAACTTAGTTTTATTCAAAATGACAATGTGCCTGATAAACATGACAGATCTCTTCCCAGATTTGCTGAAGGCTAGGGATGATTATGTGACCTAGTTCTGGCTAAAGGGATGGTAAGCAAAATTTAGCAAGAGGTAGAGTCACTGTAAGCTCATTGCATTTTGCAAAAAAACAGCTCAGCACACACCTTTAGTTTTTGTCCTTTTTCCTTTTTACAGCCTATGATCCTGATGGAAAACTGGAGATGGGCTGGTCATATTGATGAGGGAGCAGGAGGCTGGCTGAAGACAAAGCAAAAGCTGGCACCTTGCACCCCCTCTCCATCTGCTCTCCCTCAGTAATATGTGTAGCATTCCTCAGAATGTGAATGGCTTGCCAAAAGACAACACTGATCAAGCTACAAGGCCTCTGGTATCCCCCCACCTTGTAGGCCCTCTTTAGCATGTGAAAGCTCCCTTGAAACCTCCCTTCCCCTCACCTTCCCCCAAGGCAAGGTACATAACCTGCCATCTCTCACAGCCCGGGGCAGCAGCTCTTCCTGCCCCCAGGGCCTGTCCCCGTGCTTTAATAAACCATCATTTTGCACCAAAGATGTCTCAAGAATTCTTTCTTGGTCATCGGCTCGGGACCTCAGCCCACCAAACCTCACCTAGGTTCTAGAACTTCATCAATATGGCGACCATGAAGACTGAATAACCCATGAGTAGCCGTAAAGAGGCCTGAGGAGGTAATGAGAAGGATCCGGGATGGTGGTCACTTTTATGTGAATCGTCTTCATACTTCTGGACACTTGGTATGATGGCGGGAACCCCTGTCTGGTTAAGCCACAATCCCTGAAGGTTTCAGCTTTTCTAAACTATAACGTTTAGGCTATTTTAATAAAATTTTTAATGTATGGTACTTAGTCATTTGAGCCTTGAAAATGATCATTTGCGTATTCTTGGGTAGGAATGGAGAAGAGGCACTAGGACATTATACCACTGTGTCAGAAATGATAATAAAATGATTGTTGGAGATACGTATGAAATATGGAAAATATTATAGTTACTGCCCAGAAGTGCTAAAAGGAAATTGTTAAAGAACCAACCAAATATTCTGACCAACTCAAGGGATGAAAGAGTTAAGACAGGAGAAGGAAGAGAAAAGTAATTGGAAAAAAACTGAAAAACTGAATTCCTCCAAATTAGAGGGCATTATGCCCTTGTATTATAGCCTATTTTGTTTATTAAACCAATAAATAAGTATTTTTTGGAACTGAATAATAATAAATGCAGTATTTCAAATAACATTTCAAGAAATATAGCATACGCAACAAGCATGTGTGTATTAACAAGAAGAATAGGGCCAGCTTTATGTAAAATTCATTTATTTATTAATAAATTTATTTATTCAATTCACTCATGAATTTTCCATTCACAGATATTGCACATTTATTAAGTGCCATGTACTGTTGTAGGCCTTATGCACAGAAAAGGAAGGCAGACAGTCAGTATTTATGTCCTTACTGAACTTGAATTCCATAGGGAATAATAGTCAATGGATAAGCAAATATTTGATATATTTTAATGAAAATAAGTCAAATTAAATGTTATGGAAACCAGGATAGGCTGTGTTAGATTCTGCAGGAAGGATTTCTCTGATAATGTGGCATTTAATAGTGTATGTGTTAGAATAGGTGTATCAAAATTAAATTGCACATGAATTGATACCGAAAAACACGTTTCCAATGTGTGCATCTCCCTCTCATATATTTGTATGTATGAATAAATGAGCGTCATCAGAACCTTGTGCA
Source organism: Mustela nivalis (assembly GCF_964662115.1). Classification (NCBI taxonomy): domain Eukaryota; kingdom Metazoa; phylum Chordata; class Mammalia; order Carnivora; family Mustelidae; genus Mustela; species Mustela nivalis. Next base: position 81,693,072 of record NC_139034.1, on the reverse strand, counting down.
GTACCTGGGGCGCCTGGGTGGCTCAGTTCTTCAGCATTTGCCTTTGGCTCAGGTCCTGATCCCAGGGCTCTGGGATCAGTCTCCACCTCTGGCTCCCTGCTCAGCGGGGATCCTGCTTCTCTCTCTCCCACTTCCCCTGCTTGTGGTCCCTCTCTGGCTGGCTGTCTGTCTCTGTCTCTGTCTCTGTCTCTCTCTGCCAAATGAATAAAATCTCTGGAAGGAAGGAACGAACGGAGGGAGGAACAAGAAAGAAAAGGAACTTCGGCTGTACCAATTCCCATTTCAGACACTTCTCATTGGAGCATTGATCTGTCCTCTCAACAATGTTACCTGGTCTCCCACAAACATCCGGAGACACCCAACGACTTAGAAAAATATACAAAAACAGTTTCTGCCCTAGAGTAGCTCCCATCTCAGAGCGGGAGACAGGCAAGGAGCAGTGGTTTAAAACTAAATAAATAAATAAAATAAAACAGATGGCAAAATTCCTTGGGACGAAGCCTGTCTTTTCATTACGCAGCACACCTTGATAGGTCCCTTTGATGGGCTTGAACTGAAAAGCCAGCTGACCGGAGACTGCCTTTGTTGTGCAGAGTAAAATACGCAGCAAAACTCGAACGCGCGGAGCTTCCCCGGGAGCCGGGCCGGAGCAGAAGGACGGGGACGGGGCGGTGCGCGGGGGCGCCCGCCCGCTCCCGGGGACGGCCGGGGACGGAGTCTCCCGGGTCAGGGCCGGGCGCCGCCCGGGGGGGCTCCCAGCTGCTGCTGCCGTGTGGGCCGCGGCCCCGCCCCCAGGGCCCCCCGCCCCCGCCCGCCCCGTCCGCCGCCGGCCTAAGTGGCCTTCAGGACCCGCGGCTGAAAGGCAGAGGCGGGGTCCCCACCCGCCGAGCGGCCGCTTCAGATCGCGGAGCCGGAGCGCAGGAATTTGCATTTCTAACGTGCTCCCTGGGGACCGACCCTGCTGGTCCGGGAGTACCCCAGATCCTGCTCCAGTTTAAAGTCTCTCTGATTTCTCCCGTGAATCTAAAACGGTTCCTCTTTATTTTTAATTTCTCCACCGCAGCTCTGCCGTCAGCCCATGGTGTTGTGTATTCTGTCACACGGCTCAGCTACTGAGTAACCTTCCTCGGAATTGTTCTTTAGCCATTTCATTCATTTTTTTTCCAATAAATAAATAAATACATATATATTCAATGTATGTTCAATTTTTATAATCAATGTAGAATATATTCAATATATATCAAGGATATATACACATAGGATATATATTCAATATATATCATTATATAAATATATATTTTAATATAAATTTATTTCCTCTCTAGCACAATGGTCATATAATGTAGGATATATATATACACTGAACATATATTGATATATATAAGATATGCATCATATATATCTATATATATATCTATATATGAGATACGTATCTTACATACAGATCAGGACATATATTGGTATATATAAGATATATATGTATGTAAGACACGTATCTCATATATACATATATATGTTGCATATCTTATATATATCAATATATGTTCAGTATATATATCAATATATATTCAATATAAAATATATATACACACAATATGTAAATATATTTTCTCTGTTCTAAAGAAATTACATTTCTCTCTAGCACAGTGGTCATCTAACCTAAGTAATTAGCTGAATATAAATATATATGAATATGAATATGTATGTGTCATACATAGGGGCCACTTTCATTTGTTCTTTTGCTTCTCCTATTACACCTAATTTATAGTAATAAGGGCAGTACATAATTAGTAGGAAAAAAATGGTTTCACCTAAAAATAAAGTACAGATGCATGCTGCAATAAAATATATTGGAAACTGAAATTGGGCACCCAGACTTGAGAAAACCTTTCTAAACTACCCTACACTTTACTGACCTTTATGTGAAATCATTTCTTCTGAAATCCTGTTTTAACTTCATTATTTCCATTTTATTGTCATAATTTTTAATTCAACATAGGCCAGTTTTTTGCATGTTTTTTCTGTATGTATGTTATTTATTTAGGGTGTGTGTGTGTGTGTGTGTGTGTGTGTGTTTATGCATGACAAATGTAAAATAATGATGAGAACAGGAAGCCTTCCTAAGCATCAGGACATTCTGAGTGTCGAGAATGTGCTCCCCAAGTCCCTCTTGGCTGGCTAACATCACGTGGGACCCTCCTGTCATCACAGAGCTCATTTGTTCTAGTTGCTAAGTTGTGTCATCCACTTTTTAACAGCAATAAGGACAAGAGTCAATGTTATTTAGGGAATGCTTGCTTTACACTGTACCTCAATCAGCCACACAATCATGTAAGAAATATTCTGATATAGCAGATGAGGAGACTGCAGGATAAAGTCACACTCAGGTCTAGTCAGCTCCTACAATACCGTGTGATCAATGTTCCGAATTCTGCATGATAGGCAGCTAAAAATATTTGCTGAATTAAAAATGAATGTACGTTTGTGAATGCACAAAATTATGATTTAAATGGAAAACCTACTGGGACAGTGGATTGTGGAAACCAAGATCAATAACTGAAAGGGACATAGACGTTGGTTGCAAGATGTAGTGTGCCATAGAGACCATACCATTGGGAGACATTTATTGAACAAAGCTTCAAGGAAACATGGAACTTACATCCACAGGGGGTAAGCAATACAGTCCTCCGTTCTTTTGTCTTCTTAATGTTGGTGTAACTCTCACCTTTGTGAAGTATTTGATACATCATTGTGACCTTACAAATATTTGATTTTGTTAAAGGTTTTATTTTTAAATAATCTCTCCACCAAACATGGGGCTCAAACCCAAGACCCGCAAAATCAAGAATCACGTGCTTTACCAACTGAGCCATCCAGGTGCCCCTACAAATGTTTAATTTTAAATATCTTCTTTGCAATTTATTTTAGAGATCACTATTTTTAAAAATGCTAACATTGGCAAACTGGATTCTGTTTGCTCCCTCTTTTGTTCTAAGAGTTGGAATTCTTTTTAGATATCTATAAATTTTTATTTTTACCTGAACACATCAATAGAAGCTTAAAGATTGATATCTATGCATGTTAATTATGATGAAAATATTCTATGTGGTTTTGAAACTCTATAGATAGCACTGTGCAAATGAGAAGCCTGACACTCCTGCTGATTTCTAAGTAACCATTTGGCAGAGGGCCAATTCTATACCATTCTCTCACTTTCTACCTTAAAGGTATAGTCTTTGCTTCCATGTCACTTGTTTAATCTATACTTGAAGGAAGGAAGAAAGGAAAAGAAAAAGAAAAGGAAAGAAAGAAAACAGAGAAACCATAAAGTTAAATAATGGCAGCAAAAGCAGTGTCTCTATAGTGTTTCATCTGTGAAACTTTAAAATACAAACAAAACAAAACAAAACGCAATCATGTCCCTCCTTGGCTGGCCACCATCGTGTGGGAACCTCCTGTCATGGCAGAGCTCACAGACCATAGAATCTCAGGACTAATGGGGGAGGGGGTTCGAAGATCATATTTACCTTCCAATTTTTAGTGTACATCTCTTCAACACTATTCTTGAACATTTCCAGATTTGAGAATTCACTGTCCACCTTTTTAGAAATGTAATTATTGATACCACTGAAATGAAGGGCAACTTTGTTTCTTTTCCTAGGGTGGCAGATTCTTTGTCTGGGCTCTGCACCCACTCCTACCTTTCTCTTGCCTAAGGGTTCCTGATTTCAAGATATCTACCCTTCGGGACAAGATTTCACCCGAGTCCTGGAAATGCAGATCTAAGGGTAATTATAACACTTTTAAGAGTGAAGGACTCCAGGTGTGTATCTTAATTCAGACCCATGAGAGCAATAGAATTTTTCTGTGGACTTTTGGGAAAGTTCAAGTTTGCTGTCCTATTAACACTTTGGTAAGCAGCCCTGCCTCACTTTTACTGGTTCCTTTTCTAGACATGGGGCCTGATGTTGCCCTAGACATCAAGCAACCAGATGGAAAAAGCAGGCATCTGAAAGAAGGGGGAGCCTAATCAGGAATCCCTTCCATTCACCACAAGCAAGTCATGGAAATGCACATTTTGGTTTCTTTAATTTGGTTTCATTTGGGTGAGACAAATCTAGCTAGTGAGTCCCCGAGAAAAATTTTAGAATATATGAAATAGAAAATATGTTATAAGGCTGATCCTAACTCCATAAAACCAAAAGTCAGTTTCTCTACGATACATGAACTGACAACATCCTTCTGACACTTTTTTTGTGTTCTGTAAATTTGTTCCTTTTATTCATAATTAAGCACCTGATTTATTGGGTTAGATTCATTGAGCAACCAATTGAGATTAAAGATTCCCTGCATGAGCATGCCTAATAACTTCCAACTCTGACTCATTTATATCAGTTTATGAGACATAACTGAATCAACATTTCAGTATTCTCTTCTTCATTAAAAAAAAAAAAAAGATCAAATATGTTGGAAGTATTTTGAAAATGAGCAAACATAAAATAGCTAAAAAGAGAATATCACAAAAATAGAACTGTGGGCTTTATTATTCAGTAGGTATGAGGAGTGACATGAGTTCTCAGGTATCAATAGATAAATCTACTTTTAATCTACTATCTATATATAAATAGATATATTTAGGTTAATAGATTTATTTATATTTTTATATTATATGTATATAATACATATATAAAAGTTTATGTATATATAAAATCTATATACATATAATGTATAATATATATGTAAAATTTATGTATGTAAATGCACTATGAGAGCAAGGACGGTTTTGACTTTCCCTACTAGTGTCTCCCATGTTTCTCTGTTTTTGCCTAAAACCTAGAAGGCACTGAAGATATATTGGTTTAATGAAGAAATGAAATTCCCAAGTCCTGATTAAAAAATATAATGTCCCTCATCAAGACTAATATGTCTTTATTTTAGAAAAGAGCAACTAGAAGTTGAGAACATCCAGTAGAACATCCCATAGTCCTACCTGCTCTGTTCGGGTTTTATGGTTTTGCCATGAGAAATACCAGAGAAGTTCACAAAATGAAATTTCTATCATTGTAGCTCAGTGACCCAATATTTATTTAAACCTTTCAATGACTTGAACTAACAAAGTTGTATTAAATGATTTTTTTCTGTGCATACTATGCATACAAGCCCCTGCTGCTTCTTTCTCCCACTGCCTGTAGGTTTTGTCTTGTCTCTTCAATGGCATCATCCATACTCTGCTCAGGGATGTGTCTGGTAGAGGCACAGGCTTTACAGTTGCTTTCACAAAGTTAAAACTCCTTGGCTTTCTCTCAAACATGAGAGTCCATATCGCATACTTCCATCTTGCCCCCTGGGTAGCTTCTATTTCTGATCCCACCACAGGAGCAACCGGGCACAGAAGACTGGAAGGGAAGGCCCCATCTGACAGGATCATACAGTGGTGCTTCCACATCCCTGTTTTCTGGAAGGTCTGGGTATATAATGCTAACTCCTAATCTCATAGGGTGTTGGGGTAGAAGTACTCAGAGATCCCCCACTAGAAACTTTTGGGTTGGTGTCAGTAACTTAAGCTTAGGCTATCATATTTCTCTAGATCGTTCATTCCAAGTAAAAGTACCCAATCACCCAAATGACAAACCCCCCAATCAATTCACCCTCAAATCCCTCTTTCACTTTATCCCCTATGTAACTGATCATATGGTATTGTGGTCTCTAGGCCTTAGAGTTTTTATTGCACCACTATGTAGTATCCCTCATATTCCTCAGATTCCTTTTTTTTTTTCCTTAAAGTACACTTTTGTGAGGCGCCTGGGTCGCTCAGTGGGTTAAGGCCTCTGTCTTCAGCTCAGGTCATGATCTCAGGGTCCTGGGATCGAGCCCTATATCAAGCTCTCTGCTCAGCAGGGAACCTGCTTCCCCTTCTCTCTCTGCCTGCTGCTGCCTACTTGTGATCTCTCTCTCTCTGTCAAATAAATAAATAAAATCTTTAAAAAAATAAATAAAAATAAAATACACTTTTGTTTGATATTAATATTGCTGTGCCGAAATTCATTTTCCTAGAATAATATTTTTATTCTCTTTATTTGAACACTTTCTGTTTTTTCTACTTATTTTTTTTCCTTTTAAACAACCTAGACTTTAATTCAGTCTGAATATGTATGTCTTCTGAAGTGTGTTTCATCCATTATGATGATTGATGTATTTGACTTTTAGTTAATTATATTATCTAGCATTTTCTATTTAACATACTTACTTTATGTTGTTATTTTTATCATTGTTTCTATGAAATTGACCATTTTTAAAATTTATTTCCTTTTAGTGCCACCACTATCTGGAAGTTATACATTCTAAAATTGTTCTTTTAATGGTTACCCTAAGTGGTCTATGTGCATCTTGATTTCATAAAATCTTATTCAACTAAAATTTGTATACACAAGTGGTCTAATCTCCAGTGACTATCTTTTCGTCATACATAACTCTCCTTCCTAATGGCATCTCATGCTATACTAAGCAATTCTCTTCATCATTGACTTCATTCTACTAGCAGTTAGTGGTTCAGAAACTTTGTCATCATTTGCACATCCACAGTATTTTCACATTGATTCGGACGTGGTGGGCACCCAACAGAGAGATTTTAATGAATACTTAGGAAATGCTATTTGACTCATCAAAAGGTATCATCATAACAGGGTGGAACAACAAATAAATTTTTATCTTCTTTCCAATTCCAGGTAAACAAAATCGGGACATTGGTTTTTGTAGTTTGGAGGCAGTTAATATTGTCATTGAGGAGAAATAAACCGGAGGAAAAAAATGTTAACGATTATTATTTGTTTCTTCTCTTACAGTTGCCAGGTGTTCTATATATAACAATTAGCTGAAACACAAATTGTATCATGTTCTTTGGAACAAAATTAATCTCAGGGATTTTTAAATAATCCATCAAATATTGACTTTATGCCTGCCTATCCCATACAGTCTCTGATCTTTCGGACTCAGAGATGAGTAAGACACTATTTTTGGCTTCGAGGTCTGCACATGCTGGGATGAAAGATGGACATGTAAACAGTGATTGCAGTGGTTCTCAGTGCTTTGAACTTTAGTACTATGGGCTCTGCAGACCATCGGGAACTCAGAAATGTTTCTGAGATGTTTTACAAAATTGTTCTTGGCACAACTCTGGGTTTTTCACTTGGCCTTAAAACTACTATATACAGTGAATGTTTGTGTGCTCCAGAATTCATACGTTGAAACGTAACCTCCAATGGGATGATATTTGGAGCTAAGTACCTTTGGGAGATGATTCAGTCAAGAGGGCGCAGTCCCCATGAACGGGAGAAATGCCCTTCTACAAGGCTCCTGAGAATTGCCTCACCCTTCCGGCATATGAGGTTACAAGATGGCTGTCTATGAAGGAAGAAGAGCGTCTTCAACACACACCAAAGCTTCCAGTGCCTTGAACTTCCTGGCCCCAGAACTGTGAGAGATGAATTTCTGTTTTTCGTAAGTAACCCAGTCTGTAGTAATTTTGTTGTTGCAGCCTGAACGCACTAACACGGAGCATCATTCGTCTTACTTCAGGGTCTCAGAACTTCCTGTTCTTTCCATAGAAAAACTCTTCCATAAATGATTGTGCCTTATTTACCTTGTTTAATTGGGCTTCTTTCACATCACTTGGTCATCGAGACCTTCCCGGATCACCTTCTATAGCAGTGTGTCTCTCCTCATCCCTGCCTTACCCCATTCTCTGGCACCCATGTCCTTACCTGAAATTATGCCTCGTAGTCATTTGCTTGCTTGTCAGTAAGATGCTAGTCTCCCCAGCAGGATAATCTCATGAAATTCTCTTTGTTTGTGTTGGTCGACCTTGTGATCCCATTGGCCAGATTGGTGCCTTTATATAGTAGGCATTCCTGACATGTATCCAATGAATGAATAAGACACCCATATTTATAACAATAGGAAAGGTTTTAGCATGTGTACATAGGCTGGATGGGCAGCTGTTAGAAAAATAAGCTCACCAAAGCAAATATTTACTCTTTATTGCATTTTTGTTAAACACTCTAGAGTGAAGCAAAACAGAAATTGGGAAAGTGGTTTAGGCCAAATCACATAGTATATTTGGCCTGAGGGATTATGGCCGGAGAACATTCTTGTCTGCTTTTATCAAGACACTATCCCCAGACTTTGTTCTCTGCCCTAGGGACCCTTTAAAAGTTCAGAAATGTTTTAAAGTTTAAATATGTTTTGAAGGTGGTTTTGAGGTTTCCTTTTTCCTTATATTCAACACACTTTTATATCCTATTTGGAACCATAATTTACATTATTTGAATACCACCAGTGTATTGAATAGAAGAACTTTGGCTAATTTTGACAGATTGCCATTAAATTGTGCAGATATAAGGAAAATTCTGCACTGCATTTTTCATCCCCATATCAGCAAGCTCATTAAAGCACCCCTCAATATGTCTAGTAGTACTTCCACACATAAAACTAGTGAATTTTATAATAGATAGGAGTCTCAGGAACCTTTTAAATTTCATTGTTGATTATTTAAAAAAATTATATTTTATTTTAAATATTAATTGAAACATTTGATCACATTTGTGCACAAAAGGTTATAAAAATAAAACAAATCAATTAAAAACTTACTGGGTAATATTAGTATATTTAAGCATCCTTAAATTGTTGAAGAAATTCAACAAGTTAGCCAACAACGTTTAGTCTTACTAGTAGCCAAAGTCATGCACATTATTATAATAGCTGACGTGTCTTGAAAGGTTATTGGGTGTCAGACATGGTTCTAAAAACTTGGCCTGAATCACCAACAATTCAATCATCACAGTAATCCTACTAAAACAGCATCATTATCATCATAATGTCCCTTTTATCAATGAGGATCACGAGTAATAAGCGATGAAGCTTGTACATCAAACCAAGGTACATAGATGTGGCGACCACATCCTTGCCCCACTCAGCTGTCCCTATTCTGTTTGCTTGCATACTCTTAGAAAACAAATCTTTTTTTTTAACCATAGCGTTGAGCAAATGAATTTTTGCATTTATCTCACAAAAATGGAAATTATTGTTTATGCAAAATCTTGTGCATAATAGTTAAAAATTGAGAACAACCGAAACGTCTCTCAAAAGGTGAGTGGCTAAACAAACTGATTCATCCATACCATGGGATATGGCAATAAAAGTGAACGAACTCTTAATACACATGACAACTGGAATGGCTCTTTCAAGCATATTCTGCGGAGTGTGAAAAGCTAATCTCAAAAATACGAATCCACCTGGTATATGATTGCATTTATAGAATATTCTCAAAATGACAATGTTATAGAGATGGAGATCAGATTAAATGATTGCCGGAGGTTGGGAGATAGTGATGAAGGAAACCTTATGGAAACGGACAGTTTTATGTCTTAAGCGTGGTGATGTTACATGATAAAATTTCACATACCTACACATGCCCACACACACATACACATCCACACAAAAGTGAGGACATACAAAACTGACAAAATCTGGATAGGCTCTGCATATTGTTCCAATGTCAATTTGCTGGTATTGGAATTATACTGCGGCTATGCAAGAATTTACTCCTGAAGGAAATTGTGGGAAGGGTATGCAGGACCACCATCTAGATAATTTTGCAACTTTGTACGAATCTGTAAGTACTTAAAATTAAAAAGTTAAGAAAACATCTTAGGTCTTGGCTGGGTTTGCCTTCAAAATCTAACCCATATTTCGTCACTTAACGTCTTTATGTCTCCATTACTTTCTTTCAATAAATTGAGGAAAATAACATTTTCCTTTAGAGGAACATTGCTAATTTGACAAAATAGATAAAACATGACACACAAAAGCACTTTCTTTGAAGATGAGGAACTATCTATGACAAATGGTGCTGGCCTAATAATTTCCATTGCCATTTTTCTGCTGCACAAAGACAAGCAATATTCTTATGGAAACTAGAATGCCATATACTTTTACAAGGCAATGAGTTCAATGAATTTACATAAATCTGAAAGACAAAGTTTATGAGGAAAAACTATCTAAAGTCTGTTTTATACTATCCATAAAGGTGATACCCTTTACGACTATGGCCTCTTTAATTACCAGCACCCAAATAGTGTTTTTATGAGCAAACAGGATACAATGTTTGAGCGAGAAGGCAACCATACTCCTTTAAAAAAAAAAAAAAAAGCAAAAACAAAAACAAAAAACAGTTAATTAAATTGGTGTTCTATGATCATGCAGTTGTTCTAGTTTTTATAGCAAAAGTACTGTTACATTTGATATATTGCCTGTGAAAACATTTACCACCAACAAGAGAAAGACTTTGGGATGATAATTTTTACAGGAGGTTTCAAAAGGATCTTTTTGAATAATGTGCTTTTGTTTATAGAGTAAATATTTATTGAATCCCAGTAGTTTCCAACTCAAAACAAAACAAATAAACAAAGACAAAAACAAATACATTAAATTATAAGCTCAGGGTTTTCCCTCTTAAAAACATTTAGGAAGAAACAGGACAATAGTCAATATGCATATTTATAACAGAAGTATGTTAGTATAATATGAATTAAAGCCTGCCTCATAAAGATTCTGGGTAGCTCAGTTGGTTAAGCATCTTCTTCAGAAGCAAGTTGGAGGAAATTGAAGGGGGAGACAAAGTTTGAAAGACGATGGACTCTGAGAAACAAACTGAGGGTTTTGGAAGGGAGTGGGACAGGGGGTTGGGCTAGCCTGGTGGTGGGTGTTAAGGAGGGCACCTTTTGCATGGAGCACACGGTGTAGTGCATAAACAATGAGTTTTGGAACACTGAAAATAAAAATAATATAAAATTTAATAAAATAAAATTAAAAAAAAAAAAAGCATCTGTCTTCAGCTCAGGTCATGATTCCAGGGTGCTGGGATAGAGTCCTGCCTCAGGTTCCTTGTTCATCAGGGGGCCTGCTTCCCCCCACTGCTTGTAGCTCTCCCTGGCTGTGCTCTCTATCTCTCTGACAAATAAAAAATAAAATCTTAAAAAAAAATAAGGCTTGTCTCATTAAAAATATATATGTGAGTTTTCAAGTATGAACATTTAACCAGACACTAAATTGACCATGTCATGTTCACTGTGATTTACTTAGCTGTGAACTATAAATGGCCTGAAATGTATTAGAACTGGACACAAAAAGATTTTCCTTCTAACTTTTTGATGAGAATGAGTTGATTCAGTGTATTTAGCTCCGGTCATGAGATGGAGACTTGCCTTGGCCTCCAAGTTGCAGATGAAGTCTGCTTGGGATTCTCTCCTTCCCTTTCCCTCTCCCCCTTCCCACCCACCCCCCACCGCCCATGCTCTTGCTCTCTCTTTCTCTCTCAAAAAAATAAAAATAAATAAATAAATAAATAAATAAATAAACAAATAAAAATTAAAAAAAAAAATAAAGCAGAGCAGGCTTCAAAGCAGGTTTCTGGAAGTTCATGGCAAGCCCAGTAACTTTGAGATGGGAGACTTTGCCATTATAGTAACTTTATAAAGCTTTATTTTTCTCCTGTCATTATGCTTCCATGTCCTTTCATTTTACGGAAATGCATGCATGTATCGAACCAAAAATTAATCTGAAAATATCCCTGTCAGGTGATTTACTTGTGAATAAAATTGTCAGCTTAGTTAATGATTAAGAAAGGAAAGCCTTCTTAAGAGCTTTTAAGAAAAAATCTTTTGTTAACCTTTGACAGTTGAGATAATTGCTCCTGTAAGCAATTAAGAGTAGGAAAGACCTGTGTGTCGCAGAGCCGAGTGACACAAACGCACTGATGCTGCACATGTGTGACAAGCTGGAGCCCTGCTAATCTGGGCGGGGCTCCTCAGAAATGCTGTTTGGCAGATGCAGCAGCCTCTGTCTTATCTGTTCAATGTCCTTTTCCAGGACTGCTTTCCCACACACCTGACATCAGAATCACCTTGGAAGACGTAAAAAGGAACAGTTGCCCAGTTCCCATCCATAGCTATGTGGTTTATATTGATTGGGATTCAAGCCTAAGCAATTATAGGAGCTTATTTTTATGTTTAAAGTATATATATATATGGCTATAGTTGACACACAATGTTACACTAGTTTCAGGTGTATAACACAGTGATTCAGCAACTGTATACAATGTCCTGTGCTCACCATATGTATAGTTACCATATAGAACACTATAATGGCATTTGTTTAAAAACAAACAACTGTAGCAATAGCAAAACAAAAACAAACAAACAAAACAACAGGTGATCTGAAAGGGCATCTCTGTGTTTTCTCCTCACTAAGCTACAGACATGAATCCTTCCACTGAACAATGTGTGCCTTTGGTTTTCTCCTATTATTTGTGAGAAACTTTGTTGAAGTCAGTGAGAGGAAACTGGCAAGGGAAACATAGTTCAACCTCATCTTGATCAGTCCATTCTGTGAATGGAAAGGTCAAGGAACTAGAAGAGCTAATGTGATTTAGATAGAAAAAAAGAAAGTTGAAAAACTTATGCTAGACAATTTTAAGACTTATTAAAAAGTTACAGTTATCAAGGCAGTGTGTTATTGCAGTGAAGTCAGACAAATATATCAAGGGAATGGATTACAGAACCAGTTATCCAAACAAATGTAGGGTATTGATTTTTTGACAGAGGGGCCCAAGTAATTAAATGGAGGAAGAACAGCCCTTTCAACAAATGGTGTTGGAATAATTGGATACCCACACACTTAAAAAAATAAAAAAAAATCTGTACTTGAACCTCACATTAAACACAAAAGCTAACTAATAGTAGAATATAAAGCTAAATATAAAACAGAAAACTATAAAACCTGTAGAAGAAAACAGAAGAAAAGATTTCTCAGCTGTGGTTAGGCAGGAAGTTCTTGGATATGATACAATAGGCATAATGATAAATTTGTTAGGATAAAAAGTGAGCTTTTGTTGTGAGAAAGCATTGTTAAGAAAATGAAAAAAAAATAAGCGATGTTCAGAGAAATACTTGCAAACCATATAGCTGAGGGGGAATTTCATCCAGAATTTATGAAGAACTCTCAATATTCAGCATCAAAAACAATTAAAAATAAGCAAAAGACTTGAACAGACGCTTCACCATAAAGAAGGTGCAGATGGCAAATAAGTTTGTGAAAATATGTTCAAGATCATTATTCATTAAGAGATTGTAAACTATAATGATGAGATACCACCATACCCTATTAAGATTTTCCAAGTTTAAAACATGCACTTTTTATTAAAATAAATACAAATTTGACTAGAAAACTGGTAGATGTGCTTCTCTGAGGTATGTGCTATTTGCATATTTATGTGCAAAATAAATTTGAAGAAGTAATAAAGTATTAAAAATTTATTGTCAATGTTTTTGCTTTACCTGATTGTACATTTATTATTTTTTTTCTGTATTTGGTATATTCTGGTTTATCTCCATTTTCCTTCTGAATCTGCAGAAACTATATTCAAATGGTTTCAGAAAACCATAGAAACCACATAAGTTTAACTAGCCATAAGATAAATAACAGGGTGTGACTAGGCATCCAATTTCAGAAACATGAAATTTCTTTTGACAACCAGTAGGAAAAATGAGAACGTTTTACTGATTAATAAGATAATTCTGATGCACTGCTCTCATGACTCTCCTTAGAAATAGTAGCGGTAGAACTTTAGAGGCATGAGAAATGGTAGGTAGCCTTGCAAGTGGTTTCTAAATCCAGACAGAAATGGCAAAAACAAATAAATTACACAATGAAAGAATGATTTAAAAATTTAAAATAAAGGAATTCCTCGGTGGCTCAGTCAGTTAAGTGTCTGACTTTGGCTCAGGTCATAATCTTAGGACCCTGGCATTGAGCCCCCTCATCTCAGGCACCCTGCTCACTGGGGAGATGGCTTGTCCCTCTACCCCTCCTCCCACTCACGCTAGCTCTCTCATATGAACAAATAAAATCTTCTAAAAATTTAAAACAAAGATAAACATTAATATATTAAATCGATTTTACTATGAAATCAGACAGCCACCTAATAGCTATTAAAATATATTCTTAATAGTTTCACAGGATTAAATTTTACATAAAATATTCTAGTTCTTGTGAACATGTGATTTTTATAGAAGAAATGTTATTTTTATAATGAAATGTTAATTTTTTTCCTAATACAGCAAATTGCAGTATCAGTGTTCTTAAGTGTTGTCTTGAACTGACACGAAGGAGAAGAGCCATTAAATGTGTTAAATAAAAGAAAATATTAGTTTTTATGTAACACCAGTACATGCTATTTATTGCCCTTCATGTATAAATATAAAATTAAATATTTGCTCAAGAAGGATGAAGGTCTGAATACCAAAAAATGAAGTTTTCCTTTACTGTAAAGATATGTGAGATTTTCTATATACAAAGGCAAGTATTCTTTTTTTCTTTTTTGAAGTAAACAAAATTTAATAGTAGAATCATGAAATTTTAAGGTTAATTAGGAGCTTAGAGACATTATCTTTTCCTGCACTCACTTTTGTTCTCTTATTTTGGATTAAGTTGATGTGTGTGTGTTTAATAATGTTATGTTAGTCATCATACAGTACATCATTAGTTTTTGATGTAGAGTTCCATGATTCATTGTTTGTGTGTAACACTCAGTGCTCCATGCAATCCATGCCTCCTATTATCCATCACTAGGCTCACCCATCCCCCCCTTCCTAAAACCCTCAGTTTGTTTCCCAGAGTCCATAATCTCTCATTGTCTCACACTGCAATTCCCCCCTCCCCTTCATTTTTCTCTTCTTTCTCCTAATGTCCTCAATGCTATTCCTTATGTTCCACAAATAAGTGAAAGTGTATGATAATTGACTTTCTCTGCTTGACTTATTTCACTTAGCATAATCTCCTCCAATCCCATCCATGTTGATGCAAAATTTGATATTCATCCTTTCTGATAGCTGAGTAATATTCCATTGTGTATATGGACCCCATCTTCTTTATCCTTTTGTCTGTTGAAGAGCATCTTGGCTTTTTTTACAATTTTTGCAGCATCCTTCCCCGAAGTAGCACTCATGCAATGAAAGCAACTTGGTTTCACTATCTTTAAGACAACCTCAGTATCACTGCAAAGAAGCAAAGGCTAGAGTGTTTTTAGTTTGGGGGTAAAAAGAGGCAAAGATGGAAAATCTATTTTTTTAAAATAATATGAAGTTTTCACATACAAATTAGAATTTTTGTCCTCCAGGTATTAGGCAAAAAATGATTTGTGGAACAATGCTCACACTTCCCTTTCATAATATGGTTACTGCTGGCAAATGGCTCCCTAGCTAAGAACTTCATTGATCATCCCTCTAATTGGACTTCAAGCCATATGATTAGTTCTTACCCACGGAAATGGAATTCAAGTAACCTGCCACAGTGTTTTAGAAGCCAGTGTGCTTTCTGGAATCTTCCATCTGCCAGCTGTATATCAATGTCCATAGTGACTTTGGAATCCACCTGTTGGAGATGGTAGGGATGCCATCAGCCTGAGTCTCAGAATGACCTCCTTATACCCCTAAATCCTCCTGATGTACCACAAAATCTGGAACATCTGCAAGGGTGAACTACACATTTTATCAAGACAATAGCTAATTTTTTCTAATATAGCATACTAAGATTTATGTTTTATTTAACTACTAAAACATAATTTATTCATATTTTATGAAGAAAAAGTAGAATAAATATTTTATTTTATTATTTATATTCTGAATATCTATAGAGAATACAATTTTAAAAAATCAGAACAGTTTATAGAAATTGCAGACAACCTTTCAAAGGTGTGCTCTTCTCATGTTTCCACAATTAAAAAATCTATTTTATGATTATAACTACCAATTAGAAATATGTTGTAGTTTAGACTTCCCAAAAGTCTGTCTTGAGACAAATATTCTAGAAGAGTTGTTTATTTGGGATATGAACCTAGGAAACAACAGTTAAGAGAGAAAAGATATGAGACAAGGAAGAGAGAAGAGTGAATAAAGTCTGTGTTGATAAGCAAGTTATCACTGTGGGATATTAAAGCTCAGCCCCACTGGAGAACTAGATGAGAATGTATAGAACATAGGTCACTATTATTGCAACAGAGAGGCAAGGAATCTAGTGAATTTATCCAAATATTCTCCATCATGCCTGAATTATAGCATGGGCCAAGTGTGCCCTATGGCCTAATTAAAACAAGCACAGGAAGAGTTACACATTCATGGTAAACATCCTTAAGTGGGTAGAAAGGAGGGTAAGGGAAGATGAATGATATTCTCTGAACATCTGCTGTACTAGGTATTTGCATCTCATTTGGTAAAAAAAAAAGATTAAATAGTTAATGATTTTTTTTAATCCCTAATACAATACATCAACAATCATTACATATTATCTTTAAAGGAAGAAAGTGAGCTATAGAAGAGGTCTCCTACACCCATAACTCCCCTACTCAGAAGTAACCAATACAATCCTTTTCTTGTAATTTGTTGATATCACTCTTGATTTTTAAGGTTGTGCGGAAAAAACACTGAGGTTGTTTTTTCCTTTCCAGTTAAGATGGAGTAAAAGGAACTGAAACAACATAAAATCAAACAGCATTCAAAACACTTCTCAAGGCACTGGACTTCAGGATGAAGGACAATGGTCCTTAAGAGATGGGACACAAACACAGTGAGTCCTACAATTGCCCCAGCCTACAGCCAAGAGCCTGCAGACCATGGTGTAGGGGACTAAGCCTAGAGGCAGCCTGGCAGACATCTTCAGATGAGTAGGGAGACTTAGAAACCAAGAAAACAAGAGGTTCTAGGACCGCACAAAAGAGGAGATTGTGGCACAGGAAAGAAATTCAGAGATATTCAGAAAGTCTCTTTGTGCATCAAGCTGAGAATATGTTGTGAGGCAGAAAAGAACCTTCCAAAATGCTTAAGAGGAAAAGTGCCTATCATTTCCAAAGACACAGAATAGCATTCAGTTCCTCTAGACTGGAAAACCTCATGACTCCTTGGACACTAGGTGGAGTACACCAGGGTCTTGTCTCAGCATCGGTGACTACTTATGCTTTAAAAGAGCATGTTACATCCTACTTTAATACCTCAAAAGCAAGAAACAAACAGATACATCTGTGTATAAAAAGCGGACCTCAGAACAGAGTCAAGAAAAGAGGAATATTAAATTAGAAGAATACAAAGATATGTAGCATTCAATGAGATAAAATTCACAACTGTCACTTAATTAAAAATTGCCAGAAAACAAAGGGGCAAGAAAATCTAATTTTTTCTAATGAAAAAATATCAGTCATTTTACAACAACCTCAAACTGCCAGAGATGTAGGAATGAACAAACTAGTGTATTGAGACAGCTATTATAACAATATTCTATATGGTCAAAAAGTTAAGTAAGAATACAGAAGATGCCAGTTAGACAGAAAAGAATCCTAGAAGAAGTGAAATTGTAATGTCTGAGATTATATATATATACTTTTTATTTTATTTTTTCATATATTTATGAAATACATATATATACATATATATATATATATATCATGAAGGGCTTATGTTAAGTAAGAAATCAGAGGCAAAAATTTAAGTGAATTTGAAGATATTACAGTAAATTTAAATATGGCGAGACAGAAAGAAGAAATTTAAACTATATGGGTCTCCAATAAGCATTGGGACACTTTCAGGTGCCTTAATATACTTGTAATTTGAGTCTCCAAGAAGATACTGGGAAGGAAGCCTGAACAGCTATTTGACAAAATAATGACTGAAAAATACTCAAATTAAAAGGCTATCTATCCACAAATCTGAGAGAATTAAGTCAAGGAAAATGTAGAAAACTATAGCCAGGCATGCGATAATCAAATTACTAAAACCCGAATATATAAAGGAAGATGTTAAAGACAATGGAGGACACAGAATATTATATGCCGAAGAAAAGAAAGATGATAATAGATTTCTCTTTGGAAAAAACAATTCAAGAAGACAGAGGAGCACCATTCTTTAAGTACAGAAAGAGAGGGCTATCACTGAGTGCTCTATACCCAGCAGAACTATCATCTTGAAAAAACCAAGATGAAATAAAGACCTTGTAAGACCAACAAAAGCTGGAAGGATCCATCATCAGCTGACCTATATCACCAGAAATATATAAAAGAAAATGCTGGAGACTTTAACTGAAGCAAACTCATCCATAATATTTTATTACCTTGATTGTGATGGTTTCACTAACATACGCAGATGTCCCAAATCATCAAATTGTATACACTAAATATGTACAGTATTTTTTATGTTAATTACATTTCAATAAAGCTGTTTAAAAATATAATTTCCAGTGAGAGAACTGCCATGCTTGCCAGTTTCTCTTAACTAAGTGATGATCTTAAATAAGTTTTCATTAACTTCACCTTCATGATATCTGTCACAGGATGCCTCTATGTTAAAAAATTCTCAAGGTACTTCAAAGTGTGGGTAGGATTGCTCTAAGAAAATGTCATGAATAAGTTTTAGAAGATTTAGACACAATTTGGATTTTAAATTACTGATGTTGCTATCATCTACAATAATTTTGCTATTAATTGGATATATTAAAATTTATAATCTCCTTAATTTCTAGTTGATGCAGGATTTCTCCACAATGTTTAATACCCTTATTTGGCAAATTACACATATTCAATTTGTGTATTTTCATTTTCAACTATTTTCTAATGCAAATAGCATATTTGTGTCTCTTGCTAAAGCTTTATAATTGTTGAATGTTTTTTCACAGTTACTTTCTCTTATTTGTTGCAAACAAAGTGACAGGCCTTCTATTAATCATGTAGCTTTATATATATTCATGTTTGGGGATTTTTTTTCTTGCCAAGCTTTATTAACATTTCCCACATGATCCAAAATATCATCCAATATGGGCATGTTACATGAAAATGTGAAGAATGTTTGTGCTTAGTAGTAAGTTATTTTTTGCACAAAATATAATTTCTAAAATCATTCACAAAATATTGTGTCATTTTTGTTTCTCTAATTTTATTGCCCTCCACAAAGCACTATTAAACTCTGTTTAAATGTTTTAAAAAATACTTTCTTTTTATAAAATTATCAAAATAAATATGCATTTCTTAATTTTAATATTCACAAATTTAATTTTTTCCAATATTTAATTTAAAACTTTCTTTTTTAGTTGTTAATATTTTACTATTTTATTTCTGAAAGGAAGCAGTCATTGAAAACAAATTAAGAGATAAATCTCTATATTGTACTCCTAAAACTAATATAACACTGTATGTTACCTGGAATTAAAAAGAAAAAGAAAAAGAAAAAGAAATGAAAACAAATACAGAGAATTCTCTGGAAAAAAATAAGCCAGTCCCAGTGAATTAACTCACTGTTAGAACTTGTTTTTTAAGAGTCTTTTAAAAATCTTCATCTGGGAGGGGCCTGGGTGGCTCAGTGGTTAAAGCCTCTGCTTGCAACTCAGGTCATGATCCCAGGGATCCCTGGGATCAAGCCCCGCATCGCATCGCATCGGGCTCTCTGCTCAGCAGGAGGCCTGCTTCTCTCCCTCTCTCTCTCTGCCTGCCTCTCTGCCTACTTGTGATCTCTGTCTGTAAATAAATAAATAAAATCTTAAAAAAAAATCTTCATCTTGTTGCCTGGGTAACTCAGTCCTTTAAACATCAGCCTCCAGCTCTGGCTATGGTCCAAGAGTTCTGGAATCAAGTCCCACATGGGGCCTCCTGCTCAGTGGGGGCGCTGTTTCTCCCTTCCTCTGCTGCTCCTCCTGCTTATACTCTCTCTCTGTCAAAAAAATAAATAAAATCTTTTGAAAATGATAATCAAAATAAAAATCTCCATCTATTTTATAAGATATATTATGTAAAATTGTGCCTTGTCTTTGATCATGTCCATGGTTTATTAAAATATTCTACTTTTTAACATAGGTAGTTGGTGGCCATGTTAGAGGAGTGTTGAAACATATTTCAGTCAGTATCTTCTTATTTTCTAGCTTACTTATATTTTCGCCAGTTACTGTAATTCTTAACATTTTACTTTCTGGAATTCTTTCTTCATACTTCAAAGAAAATTCTTTAAAAAAAATTTCTAATAATTCTTTAATGCATGTATCATAATATCCTAATTATGAAGGTGATAATTTTATTTTAAGAATATCAGTGCTAGAAACTTATTCATTTACAGATCATTTTTATTATAGTTGATACAACACTGTGTTTTTCTGACCAAACTTTAAATTACTTTTAATAATTCTGATCCTCTTCTGTACCTATTTTTCTTCTTTTCCTAAACACTGCACTACTTGGCACTTTAGATGCTATAGTTGTGGGCTAATTTGAGTATAGATTTTAATTAATTAATTAACTAATTAATGCATGTTTAATTATAGTAAGCATACTATACAATAAATATTTTCTTAACTTATTTCCTACAAGTTATAATACATAGCAATCAAATAGGTACACATAAAACTTCTATAAAATCACAAAAACAGCAATTAAAAATAATAGAAAATTATACATGAATTTTCAGGCATATTTAATGGAAAAAAAAAAAGAAAAAGAAAACAGGAGTGAGTCTGCCTTGGCTCAGGTCATGATCTTGGGTTCTGGGATCAAGCCCCACATCAGGCTACCTGCTCAGTGGGGAGTCTGCTTCTCCCTCTCCCAGTCTCCCTGTTTGTGTTCCTTCTCTCACTCTCTCTCTCTCTGTCGAATAGATAAATAAAATCTTTAATAAATAAACAAATAAATATAAAGAAGTTAATAAAAGTGAGCTACTTATTATAGTTTTAGGTCAATGGGTATGCATACTTCTGATAAGTTTATTTTCTTGATTAAAAATGTATTTTCAGGAAATGTTTCTTAGTAAATCAAATTTTATTTATGAAACCCTAAAATTATTAATAAATTGAATTTAAGTTTCTTATCAATGTTCTCTTATATTTTAAATCACATAAACATGTATTTGTAATAAAATAAAAGCTCTCCTCCTTACCAATCAGTACTGTGGATTATCTCTATAAACAACATACACAACTTGTTACATGCTCTCACAAGCAAGCAAGGATTCTTTGAAGAAGTTGTTAAGGGTGAGATTTATTTGCTTTGTATGCATCCACACTGCTTGATTCTCAGAGTCATGAATATTCAGAGTCAATTTCTGCTTTCATTTAGTATGTTCATCAATGATATTTTGTATTAACTTAATATTAAATATTATCCATCTTCCTAAGTTTTGGTGACCCCCTTCAACCTACCTGCTAAATCTTATTCTTTGGGCAAATGACTCACCCATCTCACCCTCATACTGGACCTAGGATTTCACTACATGAGTAAATATTAATATTTTCTTATTATTTCAATTTCTTAACAAGATAATTTACTATTTTGATAAAAATATTTGTAATGTAAGCTGTAGTTTATGATGTATAGAGTTTAAAGGTATGATTTTAATAGCACAAAGTTCATGAAGAGAGATATATTCTATAGCAAGGTTTTACTACACATTAAGTAGTTATAAAATCAGTTGAAAGTAAGTTGTAGTAAGTTAAAAGTGTGTACTATAAATCCTAAATAACAGCCACTGAAACAACAAAGCAGAGTTATAGCTAAAATTCAGCAAAGGAAATAAAATAGTATCATAAGAAATACTTAATTAATCAAAAAGAATGCAGTGGAAAATTAAAGAAAAGAAAAGAGAAGGTAAGTGGAAAATAAGAACAAATAGTAGTCCTAAACCTAAGCATGTCAATAATCACTTTACATGTAAATGGCCTAAGTACTATTAATAAAACCAAGAGATTGTTGGATTGAAAGATAATCATGACCTAATTATATATGTTGCCTATGAGAAAATCACTTTTCATATGAAGCAAATATAGCAATGAAGTAAGCAGAATAGAAGAAAAATACATGCAATGCAAACACTAATCTAAAGATAATATTAATATCACACAAAGTAGATTTGAGAACAAAAAATATCATCATGGCAAAGTGGGTCAGTACATAAGGATAAAGGTAACAATCTAAAGAACATTCTAAAACTTTATGCTTCAAAATGCTTGTGCATAGATCTCCAGATGCATGAAGTATAAGTAGATGGAAGTTCAAGGAGAAAAGAACAAATCCACAATTTCAGTTGAATATTTCAATATATATTTTAGATATTTCATAGAACAACTAAAAATCAGTAATGTGGATTTGAAGGAGACTGTCAACCAATTTGACCAAAGTGACTTTTTAGAACAATCCATCAACAATAAAAAATACATTTTTTTTTGCATGTGGAGTGTTGACCAAGAGAAACCAATAATTAAAAGAATTCAAGTGAAACGAAACACGTTTCTAACCACAGTAGAACTAAATTATAAATAAATAACAGATTTCTAGAAAATCCCCAAATGCTTGGTAATTAAAAAGCACATTTCTAAATAACTCATGAGATAATAAGGAAAAGACTAAAGAGAAATTAAAAGTGACTTGGAACCTAATGAAAATAACATAACAAATGAAATTGTGGCCACTCTAAGATGCTGCAAATCTCATATCTGATAAATGACTCATACCCAGATTATATAAAGAATTTTTAAAGCTCAATAATATGAGACAAAAAAAGTGAGCAGAAGTTTGAATAGACAATTCACAAAAAATATAAAAATGGCAAATAAGCACATGGAAAGATGCTTAACATTATTGGATAGTAAGAAAATATAAATTATATCCACAAAAAGATGCAAATAGATATCTACTGTTAATGGCTAAATTTCAAAAATTTACTGTGCCAAATATTAGTGAGATTTAGAAGTGATGAGAATATAAAATGGTACAGTCACTTTGGAAAATACTTTGTTAATTTATTAAGAAGTAAAACAGGCAGGTATTGTTACATTAACTTCACTCCTACATAATTCAGGAAGAGAAAATAAACATATTCCCCTACAAAGACATATACCTGAATGCTCATGAAAGCCTTATCTGTAACATCCAAAATCTATAAATCATCCAAAGGCCCATCAACAGGGTGAAAAGATAAACTAGCTGTTGTCCATCTATATAATAGAATGTTACCCAGAAATATTTTTTTTAAAAGAATAGACTTTTGGTACATACTGCCACATCAATGAATTTCAAAATGATTATGCCAATGTTGGGAAAACAACAGTAATTGATGTTTGGTGCTATTTATGTGAAATTCTAGGATATACAAACTTGTGTATAGTGACTGAATGCAAATCAGTGGCTGTCTGGAAAAGGAAGGTTCTGGTGCAGAGGATAGGACAGAGAAATGTCAGAGTCTCATGACCAGTTGTGTGGGGATTGCTATGCTCATAATTTTGACTACAGTGATATTTTTACACTTAAGTATTTATGCCAAAACATTGAATTTATACCTTAAATATGTGTAATTTCTTGGATATCAGTTGTACCTAAATAAAGCTATTTATGAAAATAAAGAAGTTTGAAATCAGTGTTTGAAATGAGTGTTCTGATTGAGAGTCTACTACTTTCCTGAAATTTTGTAGCTCAAGTGATTTGCTGTATATGCATTTGTTTTCTCACCTGTAAAATGAGAAAAACAATATTCATCTCATATTTGGGAATTATATCAGAGCAGCAACTAATACAGATTAAATTCAGGATGTGACAAATTTCACCATCTTAGTCAATTCCAATCATTTGCATCTCAGATTCCTGGTTAGGAGAATTATAATGTTTCATTAAGTGTGATGATACATTTTAGAGTTGGTTTCTGTAATATTGTGCTTCCAAATATAACGCACAGTTTGTCTTTCAAAATGGGTCTAAAGCCTCATCTGGTAATTTTTTTTAGTCCATATACATCAGTGGAAAAATAACAAATTTTACACAAAAATATCCTCTATCAAGCTACATATCCAATAGTAGCCATAGGTTATGCGGATTTTGTGTCAGTATATATCAATGCATATTGTGCATGGTACATATTAGGAATTTAATACAGATTTGGTCATATGTATGCATGTATGACAACACCACTTTTTGTGGTTTATATTGTGATTTGATCACTAAGTCTCCAAACATCTTTGGTAAATATCACTTGGCAGAATGCAGTTAATCTAAACATCTTTGAAACTTTTATTGAATGTGCATGTTGTGAATGTGAAATTTCTGGAAACTGAATCTCTAGCCTCTTAGAGCAATGGTGGGACAGATGGCCAGTTGTTACATAAGGCAGTGGTTGACGAATTTGCCTCTCAGCAACCCTCTTAAGGCTAAGTGTAAGCATCTGGTGGGTATGCACAAGGTATTAAGTGGACTACAGAGTCTGGGAGGGAAGCCACTTGGATGTTTTGAGCTATCAAGGCTTTCTTAGAGACAGCACCATATGGATCTATATTGGGAGAAGGGTAGTTCAAATGGAAGCTGAAGAAAGAAATGAGCTAAAGTAAATTAGAAACAGAAGTTAAGTAGATTTGTGAAGAACTAAAATCAGAGACCTCAACTTGAGTTCATAGTTTTTTTTTTTCCTTTTATTATACAATGTGTATTTCATGACATTTCTCTGCCAATGCAGTGCCATTTAAGGGCTGACACAGTGTGATTCATGTATTCCTACACACAGAGCTATTTTGTGATGTTTTGGATGTCAGGGTCCATTTGTATATTTAGTTCTCTACATATATGTATTTTTCTGAGATCAACCATTTCATTTATAGTCTTTGTGACAGAAATGAAGAATTACCATTTTTTGTTAAGAACAATGTTTTGCAATTAAAATAACACGCTTCAAATTTGTAAATCTTAAACAAATCTATGCCATTTGCTTTGATTCAAATGCTTAATTACAGTTTACCTGGAAGAGTACATTCTTTTAAGTTTCTTCTCCTATGTAATCTTTTACTGAGCAGTTACTATACATGGGGTTTGGTGGTGGGTAACAAAGATACAATATTGAACAAGAATGTCTTACCTCGAGGACCTGGGAGGTACCAGGGATAGATGGACATGTAAAAAACTCATCTCACACGGTGGTCAATTCCATAATAATGACAAATACTTGATGCTGGGCGAAGCAGACATGGAGACCTACCCTAGAGTGACTCGTAGGGGAGATCAGAGAGGGCTTGCTGGAAAGGTGTGCTTCTCAGCTGATAGTAGTTAGCCAAGTCAAACAGAGTGAAGAATGAAGAAATTCATGCCAGAAAAGCATAGAGTCATTTGCAGAGATACAGAAGCTTGATAAAGCCAAGGATTATAGGAAATGTGGTGGGCCACAGGGTTATTGGTGAAGTAACAAAGGTTGAGTTTAGTGGGGCAGGAGAAGGCTAGCTACAAAGCCATTAACTCCCTGCTGTGGGAATCTTGAATGTGACAGAAGGACATTAGTTGTTTGTAATCAGGGATAGAAACAATGACAAATATGAAAGCACGGTGGAGAAAGGTTCTCAAAAGATAAGAGTATGAATACTAAGAAAAGTACTAGTTTAGTGGTCTTCTGTCTGGGTGTCCTCTCTAGAAATCAATGCTCTCTTGCCCTTACTTTTGGAGATAGGTAAAGTTCAGCCACACAGAAGAAGAAGTGTCTGTGAGGATGCCAGGGTCTCATGGTCCCAAAAGTCAGGAAGTGGACTATTAAATATGCCTTTCTCTGAAAAAAGAAAAAGAAAAAAATGATGGACAACTCAGAAGGTAAAAGCTGGCCAACCACAAGGTCCAACCTAATTTCCAAACTCTCATCACTAGTCTGTGTAAATCCTGAATCTTTTCCAAAGTGAATCTGATGTGAAGATGCTAGTCACAGAACACAGCCACTGACTAGACCGGAGTCACCGTGAAGCAAAGTAACTGTCAGATCACGTTCAGATTTAAATCCAAACTACCTATTACCCTGGGCCATTTCTCCTCACATTCCCTCCAGCGAAGTGTTCATCACAGACATGGATTGGGAGAGTAACTCAGCTCTTGGAGACGTCAGGGTGCTCTCTGCCTTGTCCTAGACACTTGACTTGCAGGAGGTCCTACCCACTCCATTGAGAACCTCATCCAGCTGAGGCCAACCTTCCTGTGGCAACCATCATTCCTCAAAAGATAATGTAAAACCTCTTTCCTGAGGGCAGTAAGACACATCTTGTTCTAGCTGTCCTTACCTGCTAGCAGACAGTTTTCCTTAGAATGAAGTACTCTAGGAGTACCTGGGTAATTCAGTCAGTTAAGTGCCTGCCTTTGGTTCAGGTCATGATCTCAGCATCCTGGGATTGAGTCCTGAGTAGGGCTCCCTGCTAGGTGGGGAATTTGTTTCTCCCCCTCTGTCTGCCCATCTAGACCCACCTGTGCTCTCTCTCTCGCTGACTTTGCTCTCTCTCTCAAATAAACAAATAAAATCTTAGAGAAAAAAAAAAAAATAGAACAAAGTATCCTAAAGGGGCACCTGGGTGGCTCAGTTGGTTAAGCATCTGATTCTTGATTTTGGCTCAGGTCATGATCTCAGACCTGAGATCTCAGACCTTGGCTCTGTGCTCAGCAGGGAATCTGCTTGGGCTTCTCTCTCTCTCTCCCTCTGGCCCTTCCCCTTGCACTCTCTCTATCTAAAAATGAATAAATAAATCTTAAGACAAAAACAAAAACAAAGACAAAAACAGAAAAAAGTACCATTAAAATGGTGAGGGCTACTGAGAGGAAAAGAATGACTTCTGTTCTTGTCAGCTGGAGCACTTCCAGAACCCATGTTGGAGCACCCTCTCCCACCCACCATCTCTGCCACCTCCCACCCAATGGAAACATTGCAAGCCAAATAGGCAATCTTAAATGGTCCAATAGCCACATCAAGAAAATAAGACGAAATAAACAAAATTAATTCTAATGATACATTTTATTTGACCCAGTATAGCTTAAGTAGAATCATTTCAATATGTAATCCGTACACAATTATTCATTAGATAATTTACCTGCCATCTTTTGTACTTTGAAATCCAAGCTTCTTCCAATAGCAGCCCTTCTCAAAGTGGAGTCACATTCAAATGTCCAATAGCCATGATCTAATGGAAGAACCAACGTGGAAGGACGTTTTCTTTAATGCTCACCCAGTTCTGCCTCATGTGCTCTGTGTCCCTCCTGGTGCCATGGACCACCACTGGAACCCCCAGGTCCCCTAGTCTCTCTGAGCAGCCACAGTGGCACCTGCACCCAAAATGTCCGGTGCCATCCTCTTCCTGAATAGTTGTGTTTGTGAGCCTAGGGCGCGTAAAGTTCTTAGGAACTCCACTGACCATGTGTTAGTTATACAGCTATTTTGAAGATTTTCTGAAATCAAACCACTTTTGAACATGTTTACTACAAGTTTCAGCCAATCTTGTTTAAGGACAACGGTGGAAAATGTGAGAGAACACATGGTTTTCTTGGAGTTTGCAAGTGATTACAGCTTCACAATGTGGAAATGATACACTGAAGAGATCTGAATATCTTCAAAGTCCACATTTTCTCAACTCACCTTCCTTTCACCTCTGAGGTGAGCTTTGCTTCGCTGGCTGCTCTTCTCGAATCCGTGTTATTGGTATTCTCCACAGGGCTGCAGCGTGGGGCTTGCCAGTGGAAATTAAACGTGAGATCCACTTGCTACCTGCTTGCTTCAGGCACTTTAACATTTTCTCTCAGCTCACCACGGGGCAAATGAAAGCAGCTTTGTCAGCTGAGAAGAGTTTGTTAGTCAGCGTTCAAACCACCCATAAACAGCACAGAACCACTCTCCCTCTGTCATGACATCCAGAGCAGATTTCTGAAATCACGCACAAGGGCTCTGGGGAGAAACGGAAGCCCCAGATCCTACTGGCCACTTTACCCAGTGCAGCCCAGTTTACTTCTGGCTAAGATAAAGGAAATGCATTTGCCAGGCTAGAAGGAACCCCACGGCCTTGGTCTGTGAGCATTTATTCGGGAGAGACAGGGGCCTGGTACACTTCATCTCCATACGTGGAATTATTAAGAGAGCATTATTACTCCCATTCAATATTCCTAGCATCTTTGCAACTCAACCTGTGCCTTGATTATAGGTAGTTAAAGGTTAATTTTAAAGAGACATAGCACCCAAGAAGGAAAGAATACAGTGTTTACCGAGTAAACATCTTCTGGAATATCCATATTTGATTTTGGGAAATATGGCATATGTAAACTCTATTGAACAACTGAAACAGTGCAGAAATAGACATCAGGCAAAGATCTTTGGTAAAGAGAGCAGAATATATTCCAAAGAAGACATGCACTGCAACTAAAATCGTCATTGTGGAAAAAAAAAAAATAGTATAAAGGAAAATTGGATAAAAGATCTAAAAGTCTATATGTATACAGAACTTTCCTCTATCAACTCCACAGGTATTTGAAAATTTTACAATTTTATTTAAAGATTTATTTATTTATCTTAGAGAGGGAACATGAATTGGGGGAGGAGCAGAGGGAGAGGGAGAGAATCTCAAGCAGATTGCACTGAGCATGGAACCTGACATGGGGCTCCATCCCATGACTCCAAGATCAATTTAAATGCATATGTGTATACATAAATTCTGATATATTTAACTGAGATGTGATGATGTGAACCCAACCCATAGTTTATAAAATTGTTGCTTTTTAGAAGCAGAGATTAGAAATCAGTGGCCGCAAATCTTTATCATGGAACTTCCGTAGTTTTATATACATTGTTCATGGTTGCAAGGGGTAGTACTTTCTTTACTTCTTTACCCCGTGGAAAATATAATTATCATGTCTCATCCTTAATACCCACAGTCCCTCCTTCATGATGAAGTGACTTCAGAGTAGGAAGATCCGGAAGTCTTGAATGTGAGGGAATTCAGGTCAAGGCTACCATGTCTCCCCCTTCACCTGGACCCAAATTGGAAACCATTGTACTATGGAGGCATTGCCATCAGAGGAAATCAAGCACCAAAGTGGTGTGCCACAGAAATTCAGAACAACAGGTGAAAGCATGGGAATAGGACAGGTCAATGTTTCAGAAACTACTGCTCTGAGAAGTCAGGGAGTGATTTTCCTGAAATGCTTGTGGGAGTCCTTCGATGACACCTGTTAAGACTTCATGCTCTACCTTTCATTAGAGTTTGCCTTGAGCAAGTCACTGAACCCATCAGAACTTCAAATCTCTTCCTTTAAAGTCACAGTAATAGCTTCCACGTATTCAGTATTTTCCATGATCCCATCATCTTGCTTGATATTTTATGTACCTTCTCTATTACTCTTTTAACCACTGAAAGTTTGGATTAGTATCCCCATTTTACAGAAGAAATAAATTCATAAAGTTTCAATGATTGATCCATAGTGCTCTTAAATGGCAGAGGCAGAATTCATATATATGTACCTGTAAATTTGCTATCTTCTATCCAGCTTTTTACACCCAAAAGTGTACCAGTTAAGCACATTACCCAATTTTCATTTCACATTTTAAATAGTCCATCTGGCTGGTAACCACCACACTGGATGCATTATTTTCTTCCCATTGTACAAAAAAACCTTAATCTTTACTTCCAAAGTAACCATGACTTTGGTTATTCATGCCGCATCTTGACTGAGAACCTAGTGTCATCAAATCCAAATGTTGAAGGACCTCGGCCCCAGCCAAAACCCCACAAACCACCCAGATCCTGTACAATGGATTGATTTCTTCCTACTGCCTCTTTATTATGTTTTGTACTTCTTTGCAATTTAACTTAGATTACTTTCTTCTTTTTCTTCTTCTTCTTTTTTTTTTTTTCTGCATTATAATTACTTTGTCTTCACTGGTGTCACCTCCTAGACTGTGAGCTATTGGAAGGCACAAAGTGGGCCTCCTTGGTCCATGGACACCCATTCAGCTCTTGGTTCAATGCCTTATATATAATAGGTAATTGGCTACTGTCAAAGGATCGAATCAAATTGCTGGATAAGAAGAAAACAGTAACACATATTTGAAAAACGGTCAAATTTTAGTCTATGTTATTTGTTTGATGTTATAATGCCTAGATTTAGATGATATTTTAAGACTGACATCTATGGTGATGCCAAACATTTTCTGATATATTTACCTTCTAAGACACAATAAAAAAAGTGGCTACAAATAAAAATGTCTGCAGATTCTGCCGCTAGCATCCAAATTTGCATTGGGAAATCCATTATTTATGTTCTTCATAAGTGCATGTATATTTATTTCGGGAACCTACTCATAACTTTATCATACGAAATGACATTTTGTGATGGTTGCATTATGCTAGGTAATAGAAATCACATCTATGGAAGGTAATTTCAATGGATCAAGTAATCTACATATTAAGAAATGAATGTAGAAGTAAGAAGCAACAAACCAGTAAATAGCTTACACTTCCACCTCATACAAAGGAATGTCATAATTTTTATGGTCATTGACTGTAAAAATTATGAATATTCACATACAATCTCTGTTAGGGAACCAAATGAAAAAAGAAAAACATTTTTCAAATCAATAAACAACAGTAAATCAAGCTAATGTGATGACATTTTGATGTCAACTCTATTTTAAATTATCCCTTTAGGTAAAACTCAAAGCATTCTTCCCTATAAGCCTGAATCAAAGATGCATTTTGCTTCTTTTTGTTCATTAAATCAAGATCCTCCTTAATACTAGGGTGTTTTTCTTTTTTTTAATTTAAGAAAGAGAAATATAAACTGTTGAAGGGCTTATCTTTAATTGGGTAGTTGACATCAATGCAACACAAAAACAGCTCTGAACACATTATTGTAAGAGAAATTATTTTAGTTTTTCCGTGATTTACAATATCATCCACAAAAATATTAGTTAATAAAATATAGAATGATACTAATAAAATAAGAAGTATCTG
Organism: Mustela nivalis; assembly: GCF_964662115.1. Lineage (NCBI taxonomy): Eukaryota > Metazoa > Chordata > Mammalia > Carnivora > Mustelidae > Mustela > Mustela nivalis. The sequence continues at coordinate 81,662,226 of NC_139034.1, read as the reverse complement.
TTATTTTTACAATTATAGTTAACTGTTGTTATAACTACAGATATTATTTCCAGATTCAAGTGTTTGTGTGGTACATGTATGATTTCTCTGCAGCAATGAAGAGTAGGATCTCAATGGTGATCTATCTGGCCATAAATTCAAGAATAACACTCCTGATTTTCAAATTTTCCCCCACATTTCCATCTAAAGTTGACAGTATTTTTTTATAGAGGAGTTGAGAGGGAGTATATTTTTTAGTACTAGGTCCACATAAGTCACTAACAATGTTTCTAAATATCTAGGCTCTTTTTATTTTAATTGTTTGATGTTGAGATTATTTTTACCCTCACATCTTCTAATTTGTCTTTGCTATCACATTTTGTGTATATTTATGCACTCAAGTATTTCACTAAATTTTCCTTGAATGTGCTATTACCTTCCCTTAATTTTCCTTTTAATTACTCATTTTTTCAAGCAGGTTTATAAGTTTCAAAAGTCAAATTATTTTTATGTGACTCAGGGAACAAGGGTCTTTGCTCCTCTCCTCGCAGCTTCTACGAGCACACGGAAGTAATCACTTTGAAGAGTTTTCTAATCTTTTGTCAGCCACTTAGCTCCCTATCTCTTAATATTATTTGTGTACCACTAGCTCTTGATTTTTCAGGTTTCAGCACAATGCATTGATTTTAAATTATACAAAAATGAGAATTTGGCTCTATTACATATTCTCATCCACGGTCTGAGTAACATTTTCTCTTCTCTCTCCTTCACACTAGTTCTCATAATCTGGCCCCAAAATATTCAGTGTCTACATAATTATGACTGGGTAGCCATCATCTCCGGTGTGACTGGATTGTTCTGAGTGACATGTCTCTTTCATCACTTAGTTTCCCCGGAATTAACAGGACCTAATTTTCATAACTTGTTTAACTTTTATGCGCTCTTCATTAATTCATTTCCTAGCATTCCACTAGAAATAGTAACCTCCTTTGAATAATTTCAAACACAAGGACATTTTCTTCTGTCTCCTATGTAAAACCCTCTGCTAAGTGAATTTCACATCTTCCTGATTTGGTCTGCTCATGTGTTTGTTTGTTTGTTTGTTTTATGGATGAAGACCATTTTGAGAAAAAAATGAAAACTTGAGAAGTGATTTTTTGGAATTTTCTTTATTTTAGACTCATTCTTAATTGATTGACTATAGAATCAATAGCAGAAAAATCTTTTTTTTTTTTAAGTAGAACATTTCTTTTGAAAGTGTTATGTCCCTCCTATCTAGTTTTCTAGTTTTGCTTTTGAGACATTGATATTCAGTCATGTTAATGCATCCATACATGCCTATTGGGTTGCCCTTTGTTCTCTGGGAATGGAAATGTGGAACTATGTGCCTTGTTACAGATGTGTTGTCATTAATTGACTGGGAACTAGGTGACCCTAGCATCCAGACATCTCATGTTCTTCAATTGGGACAAATTTCCTAGACTTATTGCTTCAATAATTTCTTCACCTCAATCTTCTCTATTCCTTTTGTGAAACTCCAATTTGAGTTTTAGTGTCTAGTAGATTGATTCTTTAAAAATCTTGTTTTTTTCTTATTTCTTCTCTTTGGCCTTTTTATTACACTTTCTGTGCTGCTTCCTCAACCTTATCTTCAACTCATTTTCCTTTTTTTTCTTAAATGTACTCTTATTTTTTCAAAGATTGGTCTTTATTTTTGAAATGCCTTTGTGGCATCAATATTAAAATATTGCTGATTTATTTACCTATCCAGGAATATTTTCCCCTTTTCTTTTACTGTTCCATGTTATGTGACTGTGTGTGTGTGTGTGTGTGTGTGTGTGTGTGTTTAGGAAAGTGTGAGGTGAGTTTGGCAAATTGTAACAGCTACAGTAGGAGAACTAAATGCTTTTACAATAATTCTACTTTGCTGAACAAGAAATGGAGGATGGAGTTAGAGTGAACCATTTTCTTACCTCATTTATTGTGTCATAGTGTCATATGTAGGTCACTTAATCCTTTTTAAATCCAGGCTTATATACACTATTAGTGAAAGTTAATCTAGCAGTCTGAAATTCTTTATTTACCATCTGAGATATGTTAGTGATTGATGTTAATGGCACTATATACTTTTAATGTCGTTATAAACTATCTTATTTTATTATTTTATTTTATTTCTTTTATTTCCCAACAGGGAAAGTAGAGGTGCAACATGCATCATTTTGGTTGACACAATACCTACACTAAAAATAATTACTAAAGTGATGCCTGGGTGGCTCAGGTGGTTGAGTATCTGCCTTTGGCTCAGGGTCCTGGGATCTAGTCCCACATCAGGGTCCCTGCTTAGCAGGGAGCCTGCTTCTCCCTTTCCCTATATCCCTCCCCTCCTCCCCTCTCAAGGTCTCACTCTCTCTCAAATAAATAAATAAAATCTACAAAAAAAAATTAAAAAATGATTACTGAAGATTAAATGTAGCTATTTCTTTGAATGTTTTAATATTATCATAATAGCAATCAATTACAATATTTAGTGATTTTTTAATATAGGCTGTGCCGGTAGTTTACATCTAGTGTATATTAGTGTGTATACTTTTATAATTGCATTTATTTTTCAGTATGATTCTGAAAAATTCCCATTTCTATTCTAAGGAAATAAAAATCTCTTGTGAGATGACAACTGGCCAGAAAAAGTCCTTAAATACTAGCAAGACTTACTGCCTTAAAGCAAGGGACGAGTGTTTCAAATGGAGATATTTTTATTTGGATAGATTCTCTATTTGTTCTTATAGATTTAATGAAATTATTTTAGTATTTCTCACTTGATCCCCAAAATTGCTAATGTATATTTCTAGTTGTAAACAGATAAAGGGGCAGTATTTCTTAGAAGAGAACAGCCACCAAAAAAGACATAGAGGTGTTTCTAGAGATGTCCAATCCCTCTTGAAGATAGAACAGGAAAGAGATTAAAATTCTACCCAGGCTGCACAGCCACCCCAGAGAAGAGCGTCCCAACTGCTCCTCATTACTCTTAGGATAAGATTTTCTGAAGGGCTCAGTCTACAGTCAGTTTTGTCAAATGACCCAGGTGATCTTGGAAACCACACATCACTGAGTTAAACTGATCTGCTTGTGTCATTTGGCTTAATGTATTAACAGCATTATTCAAAGGTCCCCAAATCTCACCAGTTGTTCATCTGATTAGTTTATCAATTACTGAGGTAGGTGTGTTAAAACACCTCACTATGAATATGGATTTGTCTATTTCTCCTTGCAGTTGTTTTACTTGCAGTTGTTTTTGCTTTATTTATTTTGAGTATTATTACATATATATTACATACACACTAATTGTATTATTATATACTCCTGTTGAGTTGACACTTCACCCTTAGGACATATCCCCTTTATCTCTAATCATGCTTTTTTTTTTTTTTTGCCTCAGTTATATTTGTTCTAATATTGTTAGACATACACCACTTTATTTTTATGTTTCTGTGCTATAGGATTTTTGGGTCCTTATGATTCCAAGTATTCTGCATTCTTATATTGAAAGTCTGTGTTTTATAAGCTAAACGGTTGTTTTTTGTTTTGTCTTGTTTTTCTCTGGTCTCACAATCTTAGATGTAAGTTAGGGTATTGAGTTTACATGTAAACTAAATAAATAATATGTTTCTATTAAATCTACCATCCAATTATTTCCTGTCATCATATCATTTTGAATTGCCTATTCTGTGCCTTCTTCTCTTTTGCTCTTTCCAGTTTTGGGTGACTATAAGGGCCTATTTAGCCAGAGAGATTCCATCTTGGATTAAACAGTCATTTTGTTATTTATGCAGTAAAACTTAAACTGTCCCTCCCTCCCCTTCCTCCCAGGGCATTTACTTAAAAACAAGTCCAGGAAACCAGTCCCAGGTAACAACGCCCAAATACAAGGGTGGGTCAGGCCAGGTGGAGACATCCAATCAGTGGGGGTAGTGAGGGGGGTGCATACTGTCTCCCTAGCTACCAAGGAGTATGGGCCCTGCCTTTTGAGTACCAATTCTGACCAAGGTGATAGGCTAGTTCAAATGTCTACTCTAGGGTAAATTGTAATTCAATTGGTCACTTATGTGTGACCTAGCATGACTGTGTAGCTTTGTGTGTTACAATCTCATTGGCCACCTGTGCGTGGCCAGGCCCAACCACATGGCCTTTGCCCTTAAAGGCTAATCTGTGGGGCAGAGCGGGGTCATGCTCTCAGTAAGAGGCGCAGACCCAGCAGGTTGGTTTGATTCTTGATGCTTGGCATGGAATAAAGCTTTGCTTTACCTTCACTTTTTATCAGTCTCGCTCTTTTAATCACAGACCCATTAGTGGGGGACCTTTCAGTGACCATTGAATATTTTATCACATATTTCACAAGCACCATTTCAGGTCTTCCTGAGTTCACCTTTCACTCCATCCACAGCTCAAGCAACCATCTCTGTGCCGTGCAGGTATGACTTGACAGCACTCTGCTTCAAATGTGTGCTTCATTCCTTCTCTTCCTGCCTTAGGGCTCAGAGATCATGCATGCGTAAGCATCCTGGATATGAGGACTGGTTAAACCCTGCAGGGGCCACCCTTGACCACTGACAGACAATGTTTCCTCCAATTTTCTGTCCTGAATGAAAATCTTGGTTGTTCCATCAAGTAAGGAACACCAATTAGTCAAAGGCTTGCTGTGGACAAAAACCAAAATCTGTATTCAGTGTTCTATATTCAGTAAAAGGAGAAAAATTCTTCTAAAGGAAATTAGTAGATGATAGCATTAATAGGAGTCTTATCTCCAAAATAAGAGAAATACAGATTTTACTCTATTTTTAATTTGTCAGTAAACCTTGACTTTTTCATTATGTCTCATGTTTCACATTTGAGGAACTTGAGTTTGCTTTGATATAGGTACCTAATGCTCTATGATCTCATTGTTGTCAGTAGGGAAGCAGGTGAAGAAACTTGGTATGCACACCTGAACCAAACAAAGAGACCATTAAAAAGACTTAGGTTAAAGTCAATAGCACTTCAAATATTTTAATAGAATTTTTTAAATGAAGTATTTAAAATGAAAGGGAACAGCGTAGTATATCATAAAGAGAAAAAACAAAGCCTTTAAGAAATGAATCCTTCCTGGGGCACCTGGGTGGCTCAGTGGGTTAGGCCTCTGCCTTCGGCTCAGGTCATGATCCCAGGGTCCTGGAATGGAACCCCGAATCAGGCTTTCTGATCAGCAGGGAGCCTGCCTCCCCCTCTCTCTCTGCCTGCCTCTCTGCCTACTTGTCATCTCTGTCTGTCAAATAAATAAATAAAATCTTTAAAAAAGAAAAAAATGAATCCTTCTTAAACTGTTCACTCAAAGTTAATTGGCTTAGACCAATATTTTCTGTTTATTACTGTTCTCTAACAAAATATATGTGTTGCTTAAATACTTAATTTTTAAATTGGATGTTGAGATTATCATGGATAGTTTCATGTTTTATTCTTCTTTTCCCAAATTCTACTATCATATTTGAAAAAGTACAAAATGTGTTCTTAGAGGGACTAAATTTTATGTGCATCTAATTGACAAGTTTATTGGCACATAATAATCTCACTGGAATCTCTATTTAGATTTCAAAATTAATCAACATTTAATGATGTTTATAAATCATTAAATGAAATTGGTTATGTGAGTCCCAAGCAAGAAAAGCCATAGAAGGAACATAATAACATGTGTAAATAAAGCATAGAGTAACCAAGAAATATTACAAAAATAACACAGGGATTGTCAAAGATAAAATACATCTCTCTGAGAACTCGATGTAATCTTTCTTTATCATAAAAGCTCTCTCACTAAAGGCTGGCATCTCAAGCTGGCTTGATAAAACCTAACAAAATCAAAACTCCATGTGGAAAGGCTTCTGGCATCTTTCTTTGAGTACTGAGAACTTTTCCTTTGCACAGCATCTGTCTCTGCCATTTTGGGAGGAAACAATATGTTGAGAAATAGCACAATATTCTTCAAAATGATTTTGTGCAGAAATCACTCTCAACTGAACTTCAATAAATTGATAAAAAATGTGACTAAGAAATGAAAATACTTGAAATTTGCATTTATTCTCTTTACTTAAAAGTAGTGTTCACATTTACTGACTATAAACTATAGAAAACATTGTCTTTTTTCTTAGCTTGAAGACAATAAACATATTTAAATAAGCTTTCTAAAATTAGAATAAAGGGGCCCTCTTCAGATCTCAAAATAAATGAAACCTGTTGTCCCCAATTCTCATTGATCTGACTAAAAGAAACATCTGGGATTATTTTTAGAGTATAATGAAAGTCAACACAAAGCGAAAGAAGTGTCAGCAAACAGCTGTCCATCACAAAAGAATAGTTTTCCTTTCCAAACCATACTTAATTTTGCTTGAAAAAGAATTAGTATCATCATTAAGTGCTTTTATGTGAGTTATTTTCCTGTCTGTCCATCAAATGAAGAAAAACCTCTGTGTCTACAACTGACAGTAACAAATAGGTAAGCCCTCTGACCTTGCCAAGCACCGACATCTCTGTCTCCCATTTGTCATTTGATCTGAGGTTGTCAGCAAACAGATGTCTCCTTTAGCCCAAGGCATACTCTGAGTTACTAGGGCAGCTGTTGCTATGACATTTGATGAAGGTACGGAAAGTGATGATAATGTGATTTGTAGGTCCATCCTCAGTAAGTGCTTGAGAGATTAAGATGAGAATGATGCATTCCCTGCGAATTTGTTAATGTTCATTTTTAAAAAGAATGCTCTTAGTTAAATGTCATTTCCTGTGACAAATTTATTTTTTTTTCCTTTAAAGTACCTCCTAAGATAATTTATAAGAAGGTGATCTGTGTCTGCAAAATGCTTCTATTTAATGCCTGAGCTCTGAAAGTTATTTGCATGAGATAATATGGCATAACTTCCAATAGTCTTGCTTCTTTACAGGCAAATGTGTGCTAATGATCACCTGTACCTTCTCATAGTGAATGTGTATGCAAACAAGGGATAGCTTATTACATTAATATTAGCAGAGGGATTCTAAGATGCTTTCATGAACATAGAATAGTCAACAAAAATTGAGGCTTTGAGGCTGTGGGATCTAGCTCCACATGTGTGAATTCCATATCACAAGCATGGACACCAAATTCACCTAAGGAGTATTTCCAATGTGTATATAATTGTGCTTCAATATTTAGGAATATTTACATTAAAAATATTTTACATTTAAAAAAATACATCTGTATTGAGAAATGCAGATTGTGAATGGAATACCCCCCCTTTTTTTTACAATAACACTAGAGTCTATTTTTGTTTCTATGAACAATTTATTATTTAGTATATTCACATGAGTAATTGAAATGGATCCTAGTTAAGCTCAGAGAACATTGTCATGATAACTGGTTAAAAATTATATAATACTTGATTAAATTGAACATAGTCCCATAAGATCTATAGGAATAAAGAAAATGTGGAATTTGAAATGAACCCAACATAATCTTATTACTTCGAGGAAGGCAAGTCCCATAGTCCCTTTAAGCGTTAGTCTCTTGACATTTAAAATGGGACTAACAATATCTTGAAAGATTGTTGCCATCACTGAAATTAATATTCATAGATCACCCAATACCATGCCTTCTCTATAGTATATCCAATAACCTTAACAATATGGCTATGTGATCCAAATGAGAAAGTGTATGCTTATGTATGTGCATAGGTACGTGTGTGTGTGCATATGATCAAATAAATGGAAAGATTTGCAGTGTTTAAGAAGCTTGCCTGTGTTTGCAGGGAAATAAATCATTTCTTGGTTAAAGTAGCCAAACTCTAGGCCCTCTCCTTAGAGTAAAACAGTAACAAAAAGTCTTATAATTTGTTATGAATATTCACCTTTTATTTGCACCTGGCTTCAGATAGGGAAAGCAGGTTCTTCTGTCTTTGTAAAAGACAATTCAGAAATCTGAGCCAAGTATTGCCTTGCCATATGCAGCAGCTCTCATGATGCTTCGCAAACGTGGTCACATAAGCATTACTGCGTTTTATGGTAAACAGTAGGCCTTTGCTCTTTCTAGGACACATCTGAAGTATAATTTACTAGGATGCATTTTTAAAGGGCCTAACTGAATGGCAACTCAATTGAGACTCACTACTTGGACAGTATACTTAGCACTATGTTCTATAAAGCAATTTCATTATTTTAGATAAGTAAGATTTACTTTATCTCTTAAAAATGTTTACGATATAATTGTTGGAGACATGTATTAATCTTTTCTGCAAACTACTTTTCTTCCAAATATGAGTTCATGTTATACAATTCCATGTAATAGCCTTTGCTTTAAATAATTTCTTCTTTTAAATAATTATTTAAATCAAATTTTTAAAATAATTTTGTTATATACTTTCTTCAGCTATCATATATGACCCTCTGATTGATAAGTTTTTGTTAAAGTTCACTCCAAAGACTGTAGAGCACTTACAAATTATCTAAGTTATCCAATTAAAATAAAAATGCTAATACTGCTATTACAGATGATCTCTTCTGTGAGTAACAGTAAGATGAGCAACCGTGTAATTCTTATTTGACACCGAAAACTTAAGAAACATTAACACTGGGGCACCTGGGTGGCTCAGTGGTTTAAAGCCTCTGCCTTCGGCTCAATTCATGATCCCAGGGTCCTCGGATCCAGTCCCGCATCGGGCTCTCTGCTCGACAGCGAGCCTGCTTCCCTTCCTCTCTCTCTCTGCCTGCCTCTCTGCCTACTTGTGATCTCTGTCTGTCAAATAAATAAATAAATAAAATCTTAAAAAAAAAAAAGAAAAAAGAAACATTAACACTAAAAAACCTTGTAAGCAAAACAAATACATTGGAAGGCACATTTTTAAATGGAAGCATTTGATATGCTTCCAAGCTTACCAATTTAAATTTGTTAAAATGTGTTCATATTTTGTTTGCCATTAAGGGGAGACTTTACTTAGAGACATGTCAACGATTATAAAACCTAATAATTGAAAATTAGAATAAAAGCGTCCATACGAATGACATGAATGAAATTTTTAAGTCTTAATGAGACTTTACAGGGAGCGTAGAAATGCTCAGTTACATCCACAGATTCTACTGAGTCTCCAGCCAAGAACATTAGAAGAATGCAATCTCATAAAATTGAATACACATTGCATTACCAATGCTTTTAGAACCTCGTGAAGCAATAATGAAGGGGTGGAAAGAAGATTACCACAGAACAAATTTGGCTAGAAATAAGAGTATTGTTATTTTAGATCTGAGGATGCTTGGAAAATTGTGCTAGTTTCTACTAAGAAGAAACCAGGGACTCTGTACTTGGCATTTATTCCAGGCCCGTTATGATAATGCACATCTAATTCCCAACAATATTTGTAGTCTTTAGTGACGTAGACATTACATGACCCTTGATGGAATAAGCATAGAGAAAATGATGGTAAACAACAGGGTGAGAAATGTAATGGAAAAATGATTATGGAATCAATGAGAAAATACTTTAGATAATCATTTACTGTTGATAAGAAATATGAAACCCACAAAAAAATGATACAACAAAAATCTTAACAGATGGTAAGTCATCTTAATCAAACAAATTAAGGGATCATACATTTAAAAAATAAAATAGTAGGTTATTTGACATGCACTGTAATTACATTGGATATATTGCTTTCAATAAACATTAAAGGACAAATTAACATTAGTCGTGCCAGCTACATTTCTAAATCTGCTTTTCAAGCTTATAATTAAAATCCTAAATTATTACTGCTGCAAATTAACCGTTTTAATGCAATGCAGACATTGTAATCACCAGCATTTAGTTGTTTTTTAAATGGATTGTCTAATGCAAATTTAAACAATATTCACCTCAGTCAACAGTAAATACTAATAGCCTTTTTCAGTGTTGCAGGAGAAAACCATATGAGGCAGACTTCTCTTCTGTTAAGTTTTTGCTCAACTAAGGAGAAAAGCTCACAAGAGAATTGGTTCAGTTCTTACTAGAATATTTGGGTCTGTCTCACCAAAGGCAGTGTCGGGTGTGGAATACACTTGTTTAAAGTCATCCATCTTGCAAAGAGCAAAGTTGACTCTCCATCACCTCATTTGGAGGGCCAGTGCCGTGGTATCACCCAATGGAAACTTTACCAGAATATAAGTCCTGTTCATTGACCAGGCTTCACATTCCAAAAAGCGCCCTGTGGTCTCCTTGAACACATGATCTTGGTTAATTTTCACAACCCTTGAAGTGATGTATTTTACTACTGCAGCTTACAGGGAAATAAATGTTAGGATATTTACTACACCATATTCTGCTTTGTTCATATTCTGTTCATATTTTGTTCATATTCTGCTCAAAGTTCTCAGGGTCCACCTGTATTAGTGCATTGGATGTTTGGGGACTTTTGCCTTTGTTCCTCTGCTTCATAACATATGTTTCTTCTTAAGTCAATTGTTTTGAACTGAACAGTTAAAGAAACCCAAGAGTTAAAAAGAGTAATCATAAACCGCAAGGTATGATTCAATCAGGCTGATCATATGAAGTTTTGTATAATAAAATGTCTTTAATTATTATATAATTGATAAAGACTTAATTGTGAAATAGGTCAATTAGAGACTATGTATGAAGGTAGTATTTTCTTCTTTAAAAAAGGAGAAATGAATAAGAAACACTTGCAAACTTTGGATTTAAGTGGACATTGATAACAACTTCCTAAATAAAAATTATGATGAAACTAGACACACACAGATTTATCAGTATTACTATCATTTATTCTCTGCATAGATTATTTCACTAAAAAGATACAACTCCATGTACTTTCAGTATTCAATACAATTTTAATTAAAATAATCTCAGTATAGGGGCACCTGGGTGGCTCAGCAGGTTAAGGTCTCTGCCTTCAGCTCAGGTTATGATCCCAGGATCCTGGGATTGAACCCTGCATTGGGCTGTCTGCTCAGCAGGGAGCCTGCTTCCCCCATCCCCCAACCTGCCTCTCCACCTACTAGTGATCTCCATCTGTCAAATATATAAATAAAATCTTTTAAGAAAATTAAAAAAAAGAATCTCAGTGTAAATTCACAGTAACATCTTTCCAGAACTTTTTTTTTTTTTTTTTCATTTTAAGGTTGGAACCACAAGAAAAATAACTACCTACTTATGGGGCCACTTAGACTTCTGAAGGCAAAATTTATAATTCTGTTCTCAGTGATAACTGCCACATTAAAAATCAAATAATATTTGTGTCTAAAAAGTCCCACCTTTTTTGTAAGGCTTCTTATCTACTCTCTACATTAATAACACAACCATCCTTATTAAATTCAAAGACATCTTTAATTTGTTAGTAATTGCTCCACTCTTTCGGAAATGCAGGGAATGATGCTGATGGTCACAGAGATGATGACAGGGTAGACAGTGATTCTTGTATCACTTGTGAATGATTTTGGTGAGTAAAAAATGAGAAAAATTAAGGTGTCTTTTCAACTATAAAACACTCTACAAGTGTAATGCATTAGTTATTCCAAGTTGAAACTGTTCTATTTTCATTTCTTCTTATTGGAGGGTCATCGGGATGGGCAATTCACCTGCCCCAAAGTGTCATATCACCTTGGGAAGATAACTAGAAATTAACTCTTTTGTCAGCCTCAACTGTAGTGTATACCTCTGTCTTTGCTACAAATATTCTGTAATTCTAGTGCCAAAAGGATTACTGGTTAATTTCTTTCTTCTTAGGAAAAAACTGATAAGCCTCCAAAAATACCAGGGTTGTACACTCTCTCCTGGAATCACTCAAACTGTTATCATGAACAGCCTTTCATTTAAATAACTGTGCAACCCACCTTGACCCCAAACAGAAATACTGCAGAGTGTTTCATTTCTTCCTGGTGTTTGAGACTTCCAAGTCTACTTGGACTGCTTAACGGAACTGTACGCTAGCTACCGTTCATCCAGAAAAGTTAACGCATGGCATGCCGTTTTCTCTGCCCCCTCGTTAATAGACTACGATCATCTAGTGGATTAATCCTTGCAAATAAGCCTTCCCTGCTGACCTCACTTCATGGGTTCTATAAGTACTATTGACCTGCCTGCATTATTCTTAGACCTCAGAATTTTTCTGACTTGTCCGTATTTCCACATTTTGGAGGCTTCTCCAAAGTACCTTGAATCAAACACAAAAAGAAATGTGTATCATCCTCCATACATACTTCAGGAAAGTTCTGTACTCCTGCATTGTATAGACGCACTTCCACATGACAGTTCACCAGTTTTTATTTTGGTGAACACTTCATTTGACAGCTTGGCTATTACTTCATGGCTAGTGGGTAACAATAATGACTAACGGTTATTACTAATCCGAAGGAGGCCTACCTACTACACCCTGATACTGAGTGTCACACAGTGTATTTTTCTTTGTTTTCTTGCTCTCCCAGTTGAATTTAGTTTGGTTTCCCACCTCTCACCCCCAATACACATAAAAAAGACGCTATCCTTATTTTCATCCATTGGTCAACAATATAGACTATCTAATCATTTCCTTGTGACCAGTGACCCCATTAATCTTTGATTCTTGCAAAGAAATTCTAGCTCACGCTAAAGGGGCCATCCTGGATCCTCAGGAACTAACGGACCAGCATGGCTATTGCTTACTTCCACCCATTAGGGGGCCCATACATGAACACAGCATACACAAATGGTGCAAAAGCATGATGAAATATAGTTTAAGTGTGCAAATTCATTTGTAGGTATGGGATTAAGAAAACATATTCCTCAGTTAGGCTCAAATTCTGAGTCTGTCATCGATAGTGTGACAGTATTCTCTGCCTTTCTTAATTCCATTCAAAATCTATATTTCCAACTATGGTTTCCACCACTGGGCTCTGCACTGGATGCCCTCCATCTCGTGGCCCTTGAGCATCCAGGGCGTGGAAAAGGGTTTATGTCGTTTTTCTGCTTATAACTTCAGAATCACTTTCCAGTGTCTTGTTTTGAAACCACAGGATTTTTTTTTATTGCTAATTAAAAAGAAAAAAAGAAAGAAAAGCTGCAAGTAACTGTCAAAAGTGTCAATCAGGAAAGTGATTGCTCAAATGAGTCTAGGCACAATGCTGACGTTACTGACAATTTGTTGGAAGTTGCAACATCAATGAACCAAGGATGACAGAAAGATGACAATGAAATTTTGTTGACTAATAGATTTTATTAACCAAGAAAAGTCGTCATGGAAACCAAGATAAAAATTAGAAGTTCCATCCCAACATACTATTACTTATATGGGGTGGATTCTCTTTTTTTTTTTTTTTTTGGTTCAATTAACCGACATATAGTACATCATTTTTTTATGTAGCTTTCAGCAATTCATGAGTTGCATATAACACCAGTGCTCATCACCATATGTGCCTTCCTTAATACCCATCACCTGGTTATCCCTACCCCCACTCTCCTCCCTTCTGTAACCTTCAGTTTGTTTCCAGGAGTCCACAGTCTCTCCTCTCTCATGGTTTGTCTCTCTCTGATTTCTTCCTATTCAGTTTTCTCTCCTTTCCCCTATGATCCTCTGAGCTATTCCTTATAGTCCACATATGAGTAAAGCCATAGGATCATTTTCTTTCTCTGTTTGACTTATCTCACTTAGTGTAATACCCTCCAGTTCTATATGGGGTGGATTCTAATAATTCAAATATTCATTCACAGCTTAAAAGGCCTACCTTACATTACACCTATAAATATATTCTTCAGAATCTGATTTTTAATTTTTTTTATTATTAACATATAATGTAATATTTGATTCAGGGGTACAGGGTAGAGGTCTGTGAATCATCAGTCTTACACAATTCACAGCACTCACCATAGCACATACTCTCACCAATGTCTATAAGCCAGCCACTCTATCTGTCTCCCCCAACCCCCAGCAACCCTCAGTTTGTTTCCTGAGATTAAGAGTCTCTTACAGTTTGTGTCCCTCCCTGGTCCCATCAGAATCTGGTTTTTAACACAAGGTCTTCAAAATGAATTTTTTGGTCCTATTATCACTTCACAATGGAGATTTATCCAAGAATGAATTCCGGCCAAGGTGGGAGTGAGGTCCAAAGTGTATTTGGAAGGAGTGGTCCATTCTGACTTGACAGCCACGACTTGAATAAGCAAACAAACAGTAAGAAAAGTAAATGGCAACTCTTCAGAAAATTAAGTTCTATTAATAGGTATTAATAGGTATTTATCCGAAAAAAACAAAAACACTAACTCAAAAAGATATCTGCACCTCTATGTTCACTGTGGCATTATTTACAATAGCCAAGATGTAGAAACAACCTTTTTTTTTTTAAAGATTTTATTTATTTATTTGACAGACAGAGATCACAAGAAGTAGGCAGAGAGGCAGGCAGAGAGAGAAGAGGAAGCAGGCTTCCCGCCGAGCAGAGAGACCGATGTGGGGCTCCATCCCGGCACCCTGAGATCATGAACCGAGCTGAAGGCAGAGGCTTAACCCACTGAGCCACCCAGATGCCCCTGGAAACAACCTTAATATCCACCAATGAGGAATGGACAAAAAGAAATGTGATATATATATGCACAACAATATTACTGAGCCATCAAAGAGAATGGATTGCCATTTGTGACACATTGGATGGAACTTGAGGGCATTATGCAAAGTGAAATGAGTCAGACAGAGAAAGACAAATACTATTTAATCTCACTTCTGTGTGGAATCTAAAAATGAAGAAATAAACAAACAGAAGCTATGTTCATAGCCATAAGAAACAGAATGGTGATTGCCAGAGGTTAGAAGTGAGAGGTGAGCAATATGGGTGGAGGGGGTGAAAACGTCCACTTATGAAATACAGACATCATAGGAATGTAACATGCAGCACGGCTATTACAGCTGATGATGCTGTACTGCGTATCTGAAAGTTACGAAGAAAACAGATCTTAAGAGCTCTTGTAACTAGAAAAAAATCTATAAGTGAATGGTGACCCATGTTAACTATACTTATTGTGATTATCACTTTGCAATATATAAAAATATTAAATCATTATGTTGTACACTTGAAACTAATAAAATGTATGTCAATTATACCTTAATAAAATTTAAATTAAAAAAATTAAAAAGAGGCTATTTTAAATGTGGTTTTATATATCATATTTATATATTCAGTTGTTATTCTTACAGTATTGGATGCCTGGAGTTCAAGGATGAGCTATATTATTTAAAAATTTTCATGTCTTTATTCTTCTGTCATTAGAAAGTTTTATGTAAAACTATAACTAGGAATAAAATACTGCATCTTCCTTAAATCATGCATTCATTTTTCATTTACATTAAACTGACAAAAATCATATTCTATTTGATACTTATCTGGAATTAAAGAAATAATGTCCTTAAAACATGAAGAGATAAAACATAAAATCACACCATTATGTTTCCTAAATGCACAGAGTGACATTAGATATATATTATTCCTGCACTCAACATTGATGCTGATACTACAATTTCTTCACCAATTGTGAACAGCAGTTTCAGAAATTTGATATTTTCAAAGAATATTTAAACTTTCCATGCTTCATTCATTGAAATATTATTTCAAATATTTCTACCATTATCATTTAAGTAACACACTATGCTCATTTTCCCTTGAGGAAATTTCATTGTTCCTGTTTGTAGTGATAACAGATACATGATATGAGATGTATTCGTAGCTTGATTTCTTACTATGATAAAATTTTGAAGTGTGCCTTATCAAGTTTTGTTGGACGTCTTTGATAATATAATGTAAGAGAAAGCTGACATATTTCTGTTGGGTGGAAGATCTCAAAACTTCTCAGCATGATATGTGAACTTTGATAATTTTATCTTTAGTAAATTATCTTAAGATATTTTTTTAAAAAGCATTCATTATTGCAAGTTTTGATTTTTATGTAACATCCAAGATTTTATTTTTTGTTCTTTTTGGCCTTGTGACAAACTATGTTAAAAAAAAATAGCAGAATAGATAAAAAGCAAACATTCTCTAAAAGTCAAATGATACAGAGACCATGATGACAAAATTATAATTTATATCTGCATGTGACAACCACAATTGAAAATAATGTTCTCAGACATTTTATGACATTGCACCTGTATACTGTTACCTAAAATTCACTTTATATTTGTACTTGGAGTTTTGAATACATTTATTAATAATAATAAAAAATATTTAAATTTTAACCAAAATTTAAATAAAGGAAAAATATATAAATAAAGTACTTCATTTAAATACTTCTCCCCCCTTTAAAACCAAATAATCAGTGGGTATCTATTATATCTGAGGGACACAATACCATATTCCTCAGGGCATTTCTGTATTAAATTATAAGCTTTCAGATGAGGGTAGTAGAAATCCTAGCTATTAACGATTTAAGTAAAAAGTATATTATCACCTCACATTGAACTGTACAGTTATCAATTTATTGGTTGTCATCTCCAAAGCACCTTTCCAGAATTGGTTTTGCAGTAAGAGATGGAATTCCTTTTAGATTTTCTCCTTTACAGGGTGCATGATAATAAGGTTTCTCGGTAGAGGGCACTGGAGAGACATTGCACAAGAAGAGGCTCCTTGGGCTAGTGGTTGCACCACCTGCTGTTGTAGGGGTAGGAGGTCATGAAGGATACCCAGCTCCAGCGATAGCCTAGAAGACCTGGGCTCCCAAAAACCTGCAGCCTCAGACTTCTGTTTGTTGGGAGTTTTGGGATTACTGATTCGATTTCATTACTAGCATTCCATCTCTTCAGAGCTTTTTATTTCTTCCTGATTCCATCTTGGAAGAATACATGTTTCTAGGAATTAATCCATTCCTTCTAGGTTATCTAATTCATCAATGTACAATTGTATGTAGAACCCATTTTCTTTATCTGTTCACCCATCAGTGGACACTTAGGGTGTTTCCATGTCTTGGCTATTATAAATAATGCTGCAATAAACATAGGGTGCCCATATTTTTTTGAAATAGAGTTTCTGTTTTGTTTGAGTGAATACCCAGAAGCAGAATTGCTGGATTGTATGGTAATTCTAGTTTCACTTTTTGGGGAAGTTCCACACTGTTTTTCATAGTGGCTGCCCCAATTGATATTCCCACCAACAGTGCCTGGAGGGTTCCCTTTTCTCCACATCCTTTCCAACACTTGTTATCTCTCGTCTTTTTGATGCTTGTCATTCTAACAGGTGTGAGGTCATGGATGGACCTAAAGGTATAATGCCAACTGAAACAAGTCAGACAAAGGAGGACCGTTACCATCTGACTTCACTCATGTATGTCATCAAAAGAAAACCAGCCAAACAAAAAACAAAAACAAACAAAAAAACAAACCCAATGAACAACCAAGACAGAGCAGAAACAGACACAAAATATGGAGAACAAGTTGGCTGTCACCAGAGGGGAGGTAGGTGGGAGTTGAGCAAAATAGTCAAAGGTGATTAAAAGGTACAAACTCTCAGTTATAAAATAAATGAGTCGCAGGGATGTAGAGTACAGCAGAGAGAATTTGGTCAATAATATGGTAATAACTTTGTATGGTGACAGATGGTAACTACACTTACTGTGATGATCGTTTTGTATATATATTATGTATGTAAGTGTTGAGTCACTACACTGTGCACCCGAAACTAATATAATATGTCAACTATACTTCAAGAGAAAATAAAGAAAAAATAAAAATAACTTGTAGCCCCAGACCAGCATGCTGATTACCTTGCAGGGCTGACTTGACATGAACACCAGGCATGCCAGACTTTCTATACCCTGTGCTCCAGGCTCCTGTCTGTGTTGATGCCCGACTCCTTCTGTTTGTCTGCCCTCCCTCCTAGTATGTCTTCTACATCCATCCAGTCCTTCCACAGTCCTTCCACACCATCCCAAAGTGAACATTGCCCACTGTCAAGGCCCAGCCTCCACGGGCCACCAACCCTCTGCACAACAGGGCATCTAGACTCAAGTTGTGGTTCATCTGTGCCACGAGGTTTCTCCCTGCTTGCTCAGCACCCGCAGCTCTGCTCTGGGAAAACCAGGAAGACGCCCTCTCACTTACTGGCCTGGAACTCCAACTCTGCAATGAGTCAGAGCCCTCGCTTTTCTGGGGAAGGTCCTGGCCATGACCATCCAACCCCGGCTATACTCCATCTGTCCTAGCTTATCTTAGATCTTAACATTACTTTTTATTATAACTATGATTTGTATTTAACTTCTCCTGTTTAAATCACTGTGTGGGTCCTGATACACACACACACACACAATATAAATATATACATATATATTACTATATAGAGATTATTGCTATTCCAGAAAGTTGCTTGTATGATTGTAAGCTGGATTGTTGGGCATTGCTAGATGCACTAAAACATTAATAGTCACTATCAATTTATATTGCAAATATTTAGCAATTTGCATTTCCATTGGCATTAAATGAGAATACCATTTTGTCTGTAGTTATAACAGAATTATATATTGTGTCAATTCTTTCAATAAGAGAGAAATAGTGTCTTATTGTTTTATTTTGCATTCCTCTGAGTAGTCATGAATTGGAATATATTTTCGCCTGTTTATTAACAGTCTATTTTTTTTCTTCTATGGCTTGCCTCTCCACACTCCTTATTCAAGTATATTGTTTCTTTTTCTAAGAGCTCTTTGCAAATAATGACTATTGATTGTTTTAAGTGCCACAACTAATTTCTCTCAGGCTGTTTTGACATTTTGTAAAAATATATTTAAAGATAGGGAGATTTTTCATTGATTATTTATCACTAAGTCTCTGACTCTCCAAGAATTTGTTTCCACCACCTCTGAGGTTCTCCTCCTCCACAGGTCTTATCAAAATGATTACCTTACTTCAAGCTTCCAATGAAACCCTCCCATCTCTCTGCAACCCTATTTGTAGCTGTCTTCAATTTTTCATTCCAAAACCCCATGGTGATTGTATTCAAAGACAGGATGTGTAAGAATATTGTAGAATATTATAGAATTGTAAAAGGTTTGGAAGAGGACCAAGAATAACTCTACCAAGGTCCATGAGGACCCAGTGGCAAGAGAACGTTTCAGTATTTATTATAAAAGCATGTTTTGATACCAAGTCACTTGTGTGCCTGAATGATCTTGCCCCTGAGAGATTCTTTCATATTTTATAATAGCACATGGACTTTCTTTTACAAATAAAAATCAGTAGGTAAAAAAAGTGGAGTGTTTTTTCATTAAAAGAAATATGTCGCAGTGCATCTGCTTGAGGCTCTCTCTGTCTCTAACTTACTATGTATTTCGCTAATTTATCCTTAACTGTTTTTTTTAAATGCATTTTTGTCCACATTTGTATTCAATTCCCTGAAAAGTTGATTATGTGAACTTGTCTGAAAAGTTCTGCCATCTGAATTAGGCCATTTTTCTCTACATGCATCATTTACATCTAGAACTTCCCATCCTTATCTGAAACCTTCATTATCCAAATTAAGTCTCTGACCTTCTTTCCATTTTGCTAATTGAGGTTTAACAATATCAGAATTAGTATTCTCTGATTTATGAGGGTGAGGGAAAACAACTCTCCCATGTAACTGGACCAAAATGTAATAATTACTTGTCTGCATTAAATGGTTTATTGTGTGACTGCACTGCAAGTTTTAAGTTTAGAGAATGTTTTAAATCGTAGAGAAACAGTTTTGGGAGGTAACAACAAGTTTCAATGAGAAATGAGAGCAATAGGTAGGATTTCCTCCAGACACAGGAGATATCAGTAATGGACGTTATTTCTAATTCCACTAGAGAGAGGTAAAAGAAAGTGAAGTCGCTGAGAAAACTTTACTTAGTTTAGAGCTTTTGGGGTCCCCACACTGGTGTCAGAGCATTCTAAGGAGAGGAAAGCCAGGAGCCTCATGAGATGCCCAGAAAGGAAAAGTAAAGCTCAGGGGGTGGGGTAAGGAAGGCTTTCAAACCTGAATCCAGGCCAAGCAGAGGCAAGAGCTGCACTCGGTTCTGTTCACTTGGTCACTCTTTCCTCCTTGTTCTTATGCTAATCTTAAAGATTTAAGTAACTTTCAATAGTGAGGACTAAAATAAATGTCCATTATTTACAATATTTAAGGTCTGCAAGGCATTGATAGATAGATATAAATCTGTATCTATATCTATACTGTATATCAATAGATCTTTACAAATATAAATATCTATATTATAATAGATATTACAAATATAATTATCTAGAATCACAAATATAAATATCTATGTATATATATCTATATACCTATATGTTATATAAGTAGTTATATAAAGAGGGCTATATATTACATAGGTATAAATATATAATTGAATTATTAAGTTCAAATTTAGTGTCAATATTTATTTTGTAATTTTATTTATATTATTTTATATCAAATGTGTTTATCTTAGATCCCAGAAATACACCGACCAAAGTGAAGGGAAAAAAATCTGGATGCTTATTAAAAGTTTTTGAATATTATAGTATATTCTCTAAATCAGAAACACTATTTTTAGTTTGTATTAAACAATATGGCATCCATTATTTATGACTAATTATGCTGATAGGATTATATAAGAGAACCAAGCCCAGGCTTACTATGATGAGAAGTTTATCTACAAGAAAAAGATGAATTACATCTTCAGGAGAAGATGCTGTCTCCATACTAGGATTTCAGAAGGTACAGACCGTGAGGATACCTCCTCTCACTGGTTTTCTGAAATAACTGTTTGTTCTAAGCAGGAACAAACATTGTATTCCTCAGTTAGATTAAATGCAAATACCATTATTAGTAATTTGCATCCAGGTCCTTTATGAGGTGATGTTACAAGTACAGAATGAGATAATAAAGTACCATGAGAGCCCTTTTGCAGATTTACTCAGAAAATTGAGTTTGCTGAGCATTTATTTCACACCACTCATTCCGTTAAATATCTTTCTTGCATCATATACTGAATCTTCATGAGAAACCATAAGGTAGAAATTATTATAATTCCTTATTTGCATATAAAGGAACTGAAATGTAGGTGGGAATTAAATTACCTACCAAGGATCTCACATTTAACTCAGGGCTTGGAATAAGGTCTCAGCAGCCCTGGTTCCATTACTCATGTTCTTAAACACAAGCTTTCAGCCACAGGAGGCACAGTGTTCCTCATGAAAGTGTGAAGACTAAGAATCTGTTAGATGACATGTGTTTTCCAAGTTTTTCCTTCCTTGGTCCTCAGTCATATTCACCCCAGTTTGCAGGCTGTTTCCCATCTTTGAACACTAGCAAATAGGATGTGATAAGGATATGGCTGCCTTTCAAGCTCATTGTTCCTGTGCATTGACCGCCCGGAGCTTCTGATGTGCCCTGTTCCATCCAGCCCCTGCAATCACTCCCACTTGACATGAAGAGGTGGAGGTAGCCCAGTCACCTGTCCAAGGACACCCAAGGCCACTCAGAGCACCTGCTGGGTACAGAAAAACTGAGGTAATTTGGGAAACAGGCAACTTTATAGATAAAGCCTTTTAATGCTCAATACCAGTCTGGGAAAGGCTGTGGAGGGTGCTTTTCCTCCCTGATGCATTTCTAAATTCCTCACCCAAAGTTAAGATCTTCCCCCTTCCCAAAACTCAGTAGGACTCTCTCCCTCTACTTCTACTGACTCATTTACCCAAATCAACCTTAAACCGCAGGTATGTAATTAAGATTGCAACTGTCGGTAAATTACATTCTTAGAAGGCAAGTCTTGTGTTTTATTTACTTTTACCTTACCAATAATGCTTTCCCAGAACCTTTTCTATAGTAAGAAAATTCATGAACTTTTTTTTTAATGAATTGGATTAAAATGATGATCTTTGTGTAATAATGTAATATAAAACAAAACATAATTTCATTTGTTCATTCACAAATTATTTAAAAGTACTACATACTCTTTTCAATAAAATTTATGAACAAGGCCCTTTTAGTCCTTTCTTTAAAAACAAAACAAAACAAAACAAAACAAAAAAAAACAAAAAAAAACTTTGGGGTGCCTGAGTGGCTCATTGGCTTAAGCCTCTGCCTTTGGCTCAGGTCATGATCTCAGGGTCCTGGGATCGAGCCCCGCATCAGGCTCTCTGCTCAGCAGGGAGCCTGCTTCTTCCTCTCTCTCTGCCTGCCTCTCTGCCTACTTGTGATCTTTCTCTGTGTGTCAAATAAATAAATAAAATCTTTAAAAAAAGTAAATAAAATTTAAAAAAGCTTGTTAGCTTCAGGCAAAACATACTTCCTTTTTAAAAAATTAATTTATTTATCTTAGAGAGAGAGCACGTGAGCAGGGGGAGGGGCAGAGGGAGAGAAACTCAAGCAGGGTCAGTACTGAACGTGGAGCCTCCTGTGGGGCTCTATCTCAAGACCCTGAGATCCTGATCTGAGTCAAAATCAGGAGTCTGAGGCTTAACCCACTGAGCCACCCAGGTGCCCCAGGAAAACTATTCTTTAATTCATCCATTTACAGTTTCTTGTATTTGGAAATATAGGTCTAAAATCTAAATGTCTATTTATTTTATGTACTATATGTTCATAACCTTGTGAGTTTCTCTGCTTATTTTTCCTCTGTCTTAGAGGTTACAAATAGTTTTCAGTGTTTATCATTTTTTTTAGCTTTTGCTATGATATTTTTGCTACCCTCTGTTTTGATGTAGTTAAGTTGATCAAGTTGTTAAATTTATTAATATCTCTGTTTAGATCTCTTACTCTTTGTGGCATGTTTAGGACAGACTTTCTTGCTTAAAGTCTTTTTCAATCATCCTCGCTTCTAGTTTCTGTTTATACTGTGCCATCCAGAGAGCCCTAAGATAACTAGGTTTATGGGCATAACGTATCTGTTTTCAGTTGCAACAGTGCATGCTATTACTTTTCATGTATGTCACCTACATTGTTGCTCAACTTTGAATGGTAAACAGACACACCTACTCCCATCTCTTCTTTACATAGTAGAAGACTCCATAGTATTCATGGTATGGTTTTATAGCTGTGCCACATTTTAATGTATTCTTCCATCCAATCCCTCCACTTCTGCTGATGGGCACTTAATTTATTTGTGGTTATTTATTTATTATTTAAACTCCAGTTAATTAACATACAGTATCCTATTAGTTTCAGGTGAATAATGTAGTGATTCAACACTGCCGTGCAATACCCAGTGCTCATCATAAGCAGTCCCCTCCTTAACCCCCATCCCCTGTTTCACCCAAACTCCCACTCACCTTCCCTCTGGTGACCATCAGTGTGTTCTCCACTTTCAAGAGTCTGTTTATTGGTTTGCCTCTCTCTCTATTTCCCCCATGCTCTTTTGTTTTGTTTCTTAAGTTCCACATAGGAGTGACTTATCTTTATTTCTTCCCTCCTTTTCCTTCACTTCCTCTTCTTTTTTTGAATTTTAATGAATGCATTTTCATATTTATCCTTTTGTTTATGTAAGATAGAATTTTAGATGCTTGTTATTATATGGACCTTTTATATTGAATATGGTGCCTAAATAACTTAAAAAAAAATGTTCTTTTTGAATAGTGACTCCCCTAAATGCTAATCCATTATCCATTTGCATACTTTCTGTGAATTACATGTTTATATTTTTGACAGATTTTGTGTTGGTTTATTTATCTTCTTCTACTGTTTGCTTGAACTCTTTATGTATGTAGTATATTATCCAATTTCACCATTCTACACATGTCAAAAATATTAGGTGAAAACCTCTTTTGTCTTTTTCCTTTCTGGCATTAAACTATTTTAACTTCTTGTGAATGACATTTGTGAACATCTGCTCTAATAGTTACTGCTTTTCTTTACTTGTACAGAAAAACTTTCCAGGCCATATCATACAAAAATATTCTTTATTTTCCCCAATATCAAAATATAATTTTAAATGTTATCTGATCTAAAGTTTATTTTTAAATAAATTTATCTAAGCTTTTTGCCTCAAAATATATACTGAATAATCTATTTTCTAATGAAATACACTAATATATTTATTTGAATAAATTATGAACTCTATAATCTTTTGTAGAGGTATTTCAATATTATTTTACCCAATTATAAATGTTGTGAGTCATGGTTGCTATATAATTTAATAACCATTGGTGTGTTGCTGTTATCATCATGAGCTCTAACATTGGAACCATATCACAGTCCCTCTTCTTCCTACCTTCTGTGAGGAGGAATTGGGAAGGAGTGAAGAAACAAATCCTGGTAGATTCCTTTTTGTCTCTGGTAAATTACTACATGGGCTTTCACCTCCTCCTTTGAGACAACTTCTCTAAAACTGCGGGATAAAACAAAGCTTTTAAAGATTTTTTTTTTTTCCCATTCATGTAACACTTTAAATTCATAATTTGTGAGATGACATTTTGAGTTGGTGTTCAAAATATGGGGCTGCTGATTGCAGGTGAGAGCTGAGGTGACCTTGATGACTAGGACACAGACTAGGAGGTCACTGTTGTGATCAAGGCTGAAGATGGTGGAGATCTGCTGGAGGAGTGCCTGAGTCTACAGCTGCCCAAATCCATCCTCTGTGCAATGATCATGAGATCTGCCCCTTGGATGCGATCAGTGGTTAGCTAGACCAGGAGTGGCTCATGCTCCATTGGATACAGTTATTTTTGGCGGCCCCTTTCCTTGCAACCAAATCTGATTTTATGCTTATTTGAATTCTATGAGATCTAGTTTATTCTCCTTTCCCCTTGGATCCATGGTTGTTTCCAAACTACCATTATGGCAACTTGAAAAATTCCGAGTTATTATGGTATTAAGACTACTTGCAACACACCTTCCCCTGCATTAAGGAGTATTTGTCCTTTGCTATGGGTGTTGATCTTGTTAATATATGTTTAATTTTTTGTCTAATCTCTCCTGCAGACATAAGGTAAAACACTGGAATGGATGATGATAGTTAAGAGAACTCAAAATCTCTAATCATCTTAAGGGATGGGGAAATAGCAGCCTGAGCCATTATGCTAATTGGGTTTGTTAAAACACAGCAAAGTTACTGTAAATAAATGCTCGCAAATGTTCTTTTATGTAACAGAAGAAACTTAACAGCCAACACTTTTACAATGACTTACTAAAGCCATAGTTAGGGAGCTCCAGGCGTGACTGAAAATTGAATTTCTCTAACTCAAACTGCCAAAATATATTTAGGAAATATGAAAAGGGGCTTAAATTTAGGCTGCTGCTACAAAAAAGAAATCAGGTATGATTGTCTCAAAAGCAGGCGATGATTCCTACAACAGCTTTTAAGTAAGATCTGGTTAACAGTAAGAAAATAGAGTATCTCAGTCACTATATTTCAGTCTTCATTTTGCTAGAGATATTTGAGTTTATGATGCATAAATTTCTCTAAGTCAAGAATTTGAAAATTTCTATTAAAGACAGCATAATTCAAAAGACTGGTAGATTATTCCTAAAGATAATTTATTAATTTGTAGTTCATCAAATTGTTTGGGATGTTTTGTTTTGTTTTGTTTTGTTTTTCCTAAGTGTGTGTTTAGTTTTACCTTTTGTATTTATTAGGACGAAGACTTCTCTGCTATAGTCACTGCCATGATACAAAATTGCTTTGCAGCTTTCCTTTGCAGTTTCCTACAAATCTTCATTTTCCTACCCCTTGTTAAAATCAGAAACCACCATCAGACGAGAGGGAAACATGTAGGTTCACACACTGAATTCTGCAAAATGATGCCAACGCACTAAAATCTTTGCCTCCCTGATCCTGGTACCTGGTTGTGGGTGTATTTGTGGACAGGTACTCGCATAATTGAAAATTGCTTTTATGCTGCATGTTTGGCACAGACTAATGAGAATAGCACATTTTTAACCTAAAAATATGAAGAAAGTGTTCTTTAATAGCCAAATAAAAATCTGCACATTTACACATTTTTCTTAGGATTTGGGTTTTTTATATCCTTACATTTATTTTAGGGGCTACTCAAGCCATCAGAGCTTTTTGAATTAATGTAGCTATGACACTTTTCATTAATAACCAGGTGAAAGCTGAATTCAATGAGAAGATTAACATGGATTTGAATATTCTTAAAATTTCCAGAAGCAAAAAACTCATTAAAAGACTAATCTCAAGAGTTTTAAGTTTGTTGGGTTTTTTTAGTTGTTAGAAATTTGTATTTACTTAAAACTCAGAAATTCTTTTTCTTCCTTCTTTCTTGAAAGGCTATGTCTACTTAAGTCTGTAACAAGTTACATCAATTTAAACATGCTTTCATAAATTTCAATTACGTAGACATCTTAAAAAATTTCAATGTAAAAATATTTATCACAACATAATAGAATTGTGTTATTATGGTTAAACAGGACTGATAGCCTCAGTGCTTTCATATAAAACACTTGGAAATGTATTTGTGAAAATTTACATCACCTAAGCAATTAAGAGAGCTGTAATTTTCCAGAATGGTTTTCCAAACATGTTTGATTAATTTGTTGTCCATGTCCTTCAATAATTATTACATGACCTTGGCATTATCTGTTTCAAACTGAAATAGTAACAATATTCTAAATAGAGAGTCATTGTATCATAATGAGCATGGGCTTTTTAGTTGGACCACTCTTGGTTCCTAATCCATCTCTGACATT
Source organism: Mustela nivalis (assembly GCF_964662115.1). Lineage (NCBI taxonomy): Eukaryota > Metazoa > Chordata > Mammalia > Carnivora > Mustelidae > Mustela > Mustela nivalis. The sequence goes on along the minus strand of NC_139034.1, from coordinate 81,635,616 downwards.
TATTAGCTCTTGAATTAAGAAATTAAAACATTGGGGCACCTGGGTGGCTCAGTGGGTTAAGCCTCTGCCTTCAGCTCAGGTCATGATCTCAGGGTCCTGGGATCGAGTCCCACATCGGGCTATCTGCTCAGTGGGGAGCCTGCTTCCTCTTCTCTCTCTCTCTGCCTCTCTGCCTACTTGTGATCTCTGTCTGTCAAATAAATAAATAAAATCTTAAAAAAAAAAAAAAAGAAATTAAAACATTTTGGGGAGACTGGCTGGCTCAGGCTGTTAAGCGTCTGCCTTAGGCTCAGGTCATGGTCCTGGGATCCTGGGGATCCTGGGATCAATCCTCAAACCTACCAGCGGGGAGCCTGCTTCTCTCTCTCTTTCCGCCTGCCACTCCCCTGCCTGTGCTCTTTCTCTCTGTCAAATAAATAAGTAAAATCTTAAAAAAAGAAAAGAAAATTAAAACATTTTAAGCATCAGTTTCCTCAGCTTAAAATCAGTGTAGTACTATCCATGTTTTAGGATCTGTGCATGAATTAAGTCCTGTGACATTATGACATTTATGAAATGCTTAGTAAATAAAGTCTCTTACTAAGCATTATAATTGCTTTAAAAAAATGAAATGATGGATATCGATGGCTTCCCATTCTTTCATTTTACCATGTGAAATAAGATGTCCATACATTTCTGGGTGGATACAAATTTAATTAATTATTATAAAATTTGGGACTAAACCATCAGCATCAAAGCAAGATATGATTTCCTCTATTAAATTTATGTTCTTATTAATATTTGGCTGTCTTTCCTGCACCCAGAATTTTTAGAAGAAATAATTTCATCACTGAGACTTAAGGCATAAAACATCTGAGAAAATGTTCGAAGAGGTAGCTCTGGGTCCACACACTTGATTGTCATCCTACAGTCTTACCATTAAATGTGGCGAGGCTAACTTCACCATTACCTACTTTTGATGAAGTGCTGTGAGCTCAGAGGCAGTAATAGGAGAAAAGTTTTTATAATCATAGCAATTAAGAACAACCACAGCTACTGCAACTGTATCAGTAATTTAAAATATACCAGAACCACAAGGAACAGTTTTCTGATTATATGAAAATCTAATATAATACAAGTGACAAGTGCATACCTTGAAATCGTATAAAACCTGCTTTTGGGTCACTTAGGTCTTGCCAGATAAATGAATATCTACATTCTCTCACATACTCCATAAAAATGGAGTATTTTTTCCCGGTCTTTAAAATTCTTAGAATAGCTTTCTTCCCACTATCAGGTACCCTTTAAACATATACCATTTTTGTATCAAATAAAAAGGCAATTGTCACTTACTGAGAGAGAAACGGCTTAGATTCCCAAATTAATAAAACTAACACGGTACTTTTAGCTGCACTTTTGTTGCAGACTAGCAAATATTTTAACAAGTGGAGATAAAGCTCAGGTCCATGCCTACAACATGTTAGCAGCACCTCATCGAAATGTGGAGAAAGGGGGTTATTTGGAGTTCAAAAGCAGGCCAGCCCCTCCCCCTGCAAGATTAAATGCAAGGGTAAAAGAGAAGGTCTTTCATATTTTGAAAAAAAAATAAAAAATAAATCCAGTGCATGTGAAATGGGAGCTAAAAATATTATGTGTGTAACAATTATTTGATAGATTGAGTATAACATTTCAGGGAGTATGAAAGCTATAATAAATTCAGTCAAATTGGTTCAAATATAATTATGTCAATTATACTTCACAGAAGCCTGTGCTCCAGTTTCCGTGGTCAGTGGCTTTATTGTTTATAATATGCCAGTCTACGCTTTGTCTCTATTATACAAATGGAAATTCTCTTCGAGGTCTTGTAATGTACAAAGCAAATTCTTGCTCAAGATATATTCCTTCAACTATAATCTAATGGGCCTAAATCACCTTAAAACAGGGCTGATTAATAAGTAATATGTTTTGATTTTGCATTATATTTGGAAGTCTTAGAAAATATTTATTATTCAACATGAAATCACTCTGTTGTTTTATTCCATGTTTTGAACCACCAAGCATAGACACCCCTAGTAACTAAAATACAGGTAACTGAAGAACACATTCCAGAGAAAAGTCATTGTGAAGCTGTTTCTTTTAGCATCAGTTTTACCTTTGTTTGATCTTTTAAAGAAAGCGTATAGATAATTATGGCCCATAAAAATGTTTATTGCTCCTAATATTTCAGCTGATATGATGCCCTTATTTTTGAGATGTCAAGCAACAAATCTACCAAAATCAATATTTCAAGAAAAATTTATTAAAGGAATAATGTACTCACATTCCAAGATGAGAGAATATAAAGATATATTTTTAAATCACCAGGAGTATCATTTGCCAAAGTTGAAATGCTTTGTTTCCGTTCTTGCTTTTTTTATATTAAGTGAATTTGATAGGGAGAGATGTATGAAGGAATGAAAGACAATTAATTAGCCATCATAAATTTCAGGAACTGGATTTTAAACTTGGCATTGTCAATTAGGCTTAATTCATATACAGAGATTACACACACAGTATTGTTTTGAATAAATCAATTCTCACGTCCATGATTTTCAGTTGTGTAACCTCGAACAATACACCTTGGCACATTTGAGATTCACTAAATTTTAATATTAGAGACATAAACGAAATAGCACATATACATGCATTAATCAAAAGAGCCATGCATTGTGTGAGTTCTATAAAGATTAGTTCATTTTCACTTGCCACAGGGGCAAAAAAAAAAAAAAAAAAAGTATTTTTCTAGGACTTCCAAACATCAGGGAAAATGAAAAGGCCATATAAATAAAAATCGCAATATTTCACATGACCCACGTTGTTCTTCAGCAGAAACGGCACATCGCATGCTGAGCAAATGAAACTCAGTTTTGCACTGAAAGCCATTTGGGGATTATGAGATTATGGTATTCTCTGTCCTTTGCTGTAGAGGGCTATTGCTGGGTCTTCCAATAGAGGACATATTTTCATGGAGGGCTGTACATCCTAAGAAAATTTGGGCAGCGGTAGGAGAACTCCCCAGCCAGTGCATGGTGGGGTGAGATTTCTTCCCCGAAGGACCCCCGCCCTAACCTGCACCCCACACACAGAGGCGATGGCAGATGCCAAAGAGGCTGTGGAGGAACTCTCCGAGATCCTTGAGTCAGCGTCAGGGTTTTTTCTTGGCTATCAGGTATTTTTGGTCATCTGGAAGTTAAACCAAAAACAAAAACCCGGCACAATTTTAAGCTCACCCCTCTGCACTGCCCCCCCCCCAACACATAGTCTCCATCTTTCCAAATTCTTTAGGTGGCATTGGGATAGGAAACAACCAAAAGGGAAGCACACTGAGCTCATTTTAAAAACGTACACTGTGGTATCAATCTACACTGCTTTTCCATGTTTTAGAAACAAAGGTAAATTTATGAGGGAGAATTGGCAGCAAGCAAAGTGATTTTTGCCACTAGCACCCAACCTTTACTGGCAATTGCCTGACTGCATTTCTCAAGATTAATTAAGTGTCTCTCTCAAGCCAGCCACCTACAAAAATTTGGGTTAAAGGAAATATGTTTCCAGCAAAGCTTCCATACCAGATAATGATTTAAAACTCTACATACAGACCCATAACATCCCATAATTTAAATAAATAAAAATAAATAAAACAGACTTCTTTAGGAACGGAAGGTTCTGGAGGGCATGCTAGAAGTTCGGAGAGAGCCCTTACCCTGTGCACCTTGACCTTCTGAACCAAAGCTGACGGCCAGTCAGTTGTAAGCCTTCAGTTGTGCTCGGGTCCAAAAGCTGACATGTGAGCATTAGCTGTGGTGACAGGCTGCTCTAACTTGGCTGTCATCTGTCCCATTTTCTACACAAACCATCAACATAATTCACTCTAAAGGGCTCTCTGAGAGGGCCTAATGCTTTTTTTTTCTTCCCCTGTACAGTGCAGAATTTAGGACAGCTTATTTTAATTTGATGACCTGCACTATGATCTAATAAGGGACAGCTGTGGCAGCTAAGTCCCCAGGCTATTTATTGTCAATTAGAATGAATCCTAAATAAACTCCCTTCATTCTAAACTTGACCCATTCTTGAACAGTAGACAAAAATGGCACTTAGAGAAGGAAATGTGGGGAAGCGGAAGAAAGAGCCGACGGAATGTAAAAACTATGAAAGAGAGGACTCTTCAAATACAATTAGAAGGATGAGCAGTGATAATCACATTTTGCTGTCACATAATTGCTATTGAAATTTTGGTATTGTGGAAGATATCCGGTGGCAGGGGGCACAAACGAACATCAAGCTGTCAAATAAAATGTATTGTGTTATCAGAGTTAAGCTAAAAAAATATATACTTTATGTGAAAAATATAGTCTTGATTCAAATAGAGAAGATAAAATGGCCTAAAGCAGTGGATTACAAACACTTTCTGTCATCCATAATAGAGAAACATTTTTGGGGATGGCCTAGGATACTGGGACACAGATCCACATAGATCTGTTCAAATAAATTCCCCCAAAATAATACCGATTTTCCCTGGTGTGATGAACTCTTTTAGTTTGTATTCTGTTCTCTCCTCCTTCATATTCAGGGGGGAAAAAAATGCTAATCACAGCTCACCAAATTGATTTTGCCACCCCCTCAACAGTCAGAACCCACAGTCTAAAAGATAGTCTTCCAGAACGAAGGAAGTAAATACAGAAAGGAAATTTCTGAAGAGTATTTTAAGCATTTTGAAATACTGATAATCAGAGGGGATTTAACAGCCCAATGAAGAAACAGAAGTGCATTAGGACAACATTGTTAACTGCTTCCCTGAGTGTGAAGGGCATGGTGGGAAGCGCAGAGAGGAAGAAAACATTGTGATGTGTGACTGGCATCCTTAGGCTTAGCTGTGCATGATTTTCTAACCACTTCTCACCTACGTAGATAAAATATGAAACAATAACTTCTCAGTGTCCTTGGCAACTCTCCTATGAGTAAATGCTAGAAGTGATCATGGATGCCATAGAAAATCAAGACAGAAAGGAACCGAGAGTGTGAGTAGATAGAAGCGGAATGATTCTGTTTGGGTGAAATCAAAGACTTTGAAAAAGACTTTTCAAGTTTGCAAGAATTATGCTACGATTGCACGACAGTTTTGAAAGTTATTGTAAGGGCAGAATTGACAAGGAGAATTGGTGAAGGGGTCAGCCCTCCCTGGTGGAGGGCCCAGTCTGTCCGAGCCCTAGCAGTTTCTAACCACTTGCTATGGACGCCCTGATTTGTCTCCCAGACTGAACCAGAAATAAGCTAAAGGTAGGCTGGCTGTCTCAAGGGGCCAAAGATGCCTTTGAAGTCTACCTTTCTGGAACTCACTCTCCTCAGCCTGGTGGGGTCAAGATCCTAGAATTTATTTGTAGTCCCCTCAGCCTGAAGGGGACTTAGAGCCTTTATTATTTGGCTAGGTCTTTAATTCCGAACATTCTCTCTTTATTCACTTGCATGGAAGCTACTATAACACTTCTTTAGCCTTCTTTTGCATTAAAAAAAAAAAAAAGTCAAGAAAAAAGAAATGGGGTCCTATCTAAGCAGCCAAGTCTAAATATGATTTTAAAAAATTATACTCCTAATCTTAGATTTTTTTGCAAAATATAGATGGCAACTAAAAGATGTTTTTAGTGATTCAATCATCTGCGGAAGTGGACATGTCTCTGGGGAAGACAATAGATTTTATGATGTTTCTCCTTATGTTGAAAATGGAACTCAAGAGGCACGTGGGTGGCTCAGTTTGTGAAGCGACTGCCTTCGGCTCGGGTCATGATCCCAGGGTCCTGGGATCGAGCCCTGCATCGGACTCCCTGCTCAGCGGGGAGTCTGCTTCTCCCTTTGCCTACTGCTCTGCCTACTTGTAATCTCTATCTGTCAAACAAATAAAATAAAATCTTTAAAAAAATAAAAAAAGAAGGAAAATGGAACTCATATGTCATAAGCAAAACTACAGGTGAGAAATACCCATGCATAAAGTTATATGCCTTTAACATATTTAGGGGAGGAAAAGTTTTACTCTACTAATCCACATTCTTTTGGTTAGTCTAAGAATTAAATTGACATGAGAGAGATTAACAGGATAAAACAAAATCCAGTCTTGTATGTATGAGAACTCTGTAGGCAAGCAGCCCCGGGGCAGTCAAGCAATTGAGGCTTATACGCCTCCCAGAGCTAAGGAGAAGGGAGTAGAGGTCTTCGGACTTCAAAGGCCAGAAAGATAACTGAGTGGAGATGAAAAAGAGTGAATGTTTGGTAAACAAGTGTTTGCAGGGCCTTGCAGAAACAACCGGACTCAGAGAGGACTGTTAACAGACTGCTCAATTCCCGCCTGTCTGTCTGCCTCACCTAGTTCAGAGTATGCCGCCCTGATCTATGGTAATAGCTCCCTTCCTGGAACAGATCCTCCATCTAAACTCTCTTAAGCTCTTAAGGGGGAGGAAAAAGAAAAATTTCTTGAGACTTTAGTCTTTCAAAAATATTCTGCCTAAAATTGTCCACATGTCACAGAGACACAATGGGGGGTTGTAGATTTGCTCCCCTACTACACATGCCACCAAATGATGACAAGGAGAACAACAACAGAGAGGGAAGAAACCAGTTCCCAACCAACACCCTGACAGCAATGATGGCTGGAATGGTGAAAGGATCCTACAAATCTTCAGTCAAAGACGACATTGTCAATAGTTGGAATTCATAGGAGTTTGATAGTGAGATCAGCTCTCACTCTCTGGGTACGGGTGAGCAGTGCGGATTTGCACAATCACCCTGAGATCTTCGAACACTCATTTTCCTACTCATCCTGACCCAGAGAAGTAACAACGATGGGCATAATTTAGTAAGACATTACCGAACCTGGCTTATTCTTTTTGATGAGGGAGCAGAAGGTAAACTGAGGACAACGCAGAAGCTGACGCCCTACAACCCCGTCCCCCATGGGATATGTGTGACATTCCTCAGGCATTCCTGGCTGCCCAAAAGTTAAGGAAAGGAAAAACAAATAGTTAATTTATAGAGATCGCAATCCTGCAAGACAGGAGTCTTTCTCTTTTACAAATGTTTTAGCAATCTACAAAAAACAAAGCATTTCTATCAATCACCTAGCTTCCAGAAGGAAATGTAGAGACAATTAAATGTCCTTTTAACCTGCAGCCCATCGGCAGATACTGGAAGTGAGCAGAGTGTAATGTCCCTCCAGGAGGCTCCCAACTATCTTAGTGTTAATGCCTTGCTGGAAGGAGAAGCAACCTTAACCTGACAATGGGAAGGCCCCTGGGTATCCTGTCAGTCTTCTATAAGGTATGAAAATCTTTCTGAAACCTCCCTTTTCCTTAACTCCCCCAACTCCCATGTATAAAAACAGCTACACCTCACAACCCTGGGGCAGCAGCTCTTTCTGTCCATGGGTCCTGTTCCCGTGCTTTAGTAAACCACCATTTTGCACCAAAGATGTCTCAAGAATTCTTTCTTGGTTGTCGGCTCTGGACTTCACTCCTCTAAACCTCCCCTATATTCCAAAACTTCATCATCTTTGGCTATTTATACTTTTCTCCTCACAACTTGGACCTCCATTGAAATGATAAGAACTTGAGTCTTTCGTAGGTCCTCAAATTTTAAAACAAAGTGAATTATGGAGACTAAGAAATACCTCATGCAATTATTATCTATTTTTCTACCTTGACATCAGTAATAAGGAAATAAAATCAGTAGTCAGAAAATAAAAACATAAATGTAATGCTTTAATTTATGAAAGAGGGCAATGAGCCAATCGAGATATTTCATTATTAGCGATAAATAATGAGTGAAAGAAACCTAAAACCTTGCTGTTCATTCTTATTTACAAGTATTCAAAATTAAAGACGAAGTCACACGCACACACACACACACACACACACACACACACAACACACACACACACAGAAGAGTTCAAATGAGCCACAACCTATGTGCAAGCTGTGAATTATCCTCACTCTTACTGTTTTTTTTTTTTTTTTTTTTTTAAGTAAGGTGAAAATAACTATAACTTCTGGTGTCAGAAAAAAAAGCCTTTAATATCAAAACCTAGACTCACTCGTATTCAACACTAGCAACAGAGCAATGGTTAAAAATTACATTGTATCTTCTTGATGGAATCTATGTAGCCATTAAATACAATGAAGGAATAAAAATATCCAATCACTATGATAGACTCCTGGAACTAACAGGATATTGCAACTCAGTTATACTTTAAGGAAATTTATGATACAGAGTTAGTGGAAACTAAAACTAAAAATAAAATGGTGTCAGCATCTGAAAACAATGAATATAAGGATAAAAATACATCAACTTATTTAAAGGGAACCTTTTGTGTGGTAGCATAATGGACAATTCAACTTGCTTAAAAATGTTAAAAGTAGGGACGCCTGGGTGGCTCAGCTGGTTAAGCAGCTGCCTCCGGTTCAGGTCATGATCCCAGCGTCCTGGGATCGAGTCCCGCATCGGGCTCCTTGCTCAGCCGGGAGCCTGCTTCTCCCTCTGCCTCTGCCTACCACTCTGTCTGCTTGTGCTCACTCTCGCTCCTCTCTCTCTCTGACAAATAAATAAAAAAAATCTTAAAAAAAAATGTTAAAAGTATTTTATTCCCAAGTGTATTGCAATGTAAATATACTGTTATTCATGTGTAAGATGACTTTGTAATTAAAGTAATACACATTTAAATTTTAAAGTTCCAATACCTTTGTATGCAAGGCATGTGTAGAATTCTATTTTCCCACAAAATACAAGACTGATGAAAATGGATCTAAAACATTATGCAACCTCATGGATAATTAGATAAGTGTTATTTAAAACAGCACTGTGATGTCACCTGAGGAGTAGACTATTAAGGCTGATGTTTCCAAGTGTGGATGGAGATGATGCAGGGACATAGAAACCCATCTATTGCTGGTTCAAATATAATTTGCTAAAACCATTTGGAAGAGAAATTTGACGATATTTGGGCAAATTTAAGATGCAACAATTCCATTTTTAGGAATATATTCTAGAAAAGCAATCCCACATATGCAGAATGAGAACTATAGAAGTGTTTTCCTTGCGGTATTATGTGCAATTAAAAAAAAAAGCACCTTGGAAATTTTACATTGTATCTCATTAGGGGAATGAATGAATAATGTATCATGGATTCGAACAAAAAAAAAGCAACTAAAATGAGCAAATCTGATCTTCATATCAAAATGAACAAATCTTGAAAGCAATATTGTGAAAGCAAGTTGCAAAAAGATATTGATATCATGATAGTATTTACATAAATTTTTAAAAAATTACATATTTTTACTGATACCAACACCAGTACAAGCAAAGGTAAAATCAACTTAAGGCTTGAGGCTACCCCTATGAAATGGAAGGAAATTAACCCCATTAAAAAGCTGAAATAATCGCCTTACAATTTTAGCCTTTTTTTAATCTGAGCTAAAACTCTGTGGGCATCTGTTACACTAGCCTCTTTGCTTTTCTATATGTTTGAGATAGTTTGCAATAAAAATAAACTCATCCTATAAAACCTTAAAAGTTTACAGCTAAAATTAATTCAATATTAACTTTAAAATATCAGTTCAGCTTTCTTTAATGTTTGTGGTGAGAATTTTATCCCGTATCTCACAAGAGCATTTGGGGGAGGTCACATATGAGAAGCATCTGTTTACAGTAAGTGCAATAAAAGAAGTCATGTCCACACATACTGTAAATTCAACCAAAACTCTTCTCATGTTTTCTTTTGTTTTCTGCGTGAGACTCAACATCACTGGTACAGGTGCACCAAGTTACAGACCTTGCAGCCTGCCAGACTATCATGGAGCTTACATGGGCACTCCACATTGTGCCTTTTAGAAAGGTTTTCCTTTACGGTGACTCTCTTTCTCAGGTGTCCTGTGACCTTTCAATAACTGAACAGAAGGTCAATCTGTCTACTTCGCAGAGAGAACAAGTTCACCTAGTGTGATGACAAAAGAAAAAAAAAGCATTTGACAATGACACAATAGTTTCCTAAATTACTTCAGATCTTAAAATAACACTCTAGACCATCCAGCAAATGCATTGTTCTAAGTGCTGGAATAATTAAGCCTCTATTTTGGCCTAAGACTTTGATTTTAAATGCAGATGTACATTAGGAAAGCTGCTTTGGACAGTGGCCTTTCCCCATACAGTAAGTTATAAAGATTTGAAAGTCAATCATTTGAAACCTCCTTTATACAATTGAGTTCTTAAAGAAAATACTCCCACTTCGTTTTTTGTGCATAAACATTATCGATATATTTGCATCTGTTTATGTTGACTGGGGATTTTACTTGTTTCAGGCTGGCACTACCCCCAAAACTACTTGCAAAATAGAAATAGGTTTTATAGAAAAGAGACTTGAAACTTGGAGAGGTCTAACTTTCTGCACGAGGATTCCATGGCTGTAAGGGCACACTGTGAATCAGGGTGCATCGTGGTGGAGCAGGACGCTCATTGTCCATAACTTACATAATGTTAAAAATCTCTGGTGCCATGAGAAATGCACAAGGTTCAGTTTATGCACATCTGCCCTGTCTGCCTCTTCCAAGCATAGAGTCCGGACTCAACTGACAGACTCTTGGCAGGTTACAGCTGGAGGGGCTATAACTCTGTAATCTCTATGTATAGAGATTCATATTCTATTTATATTCTATATTTATATTCTATATATTATTTATAATTAAATAATTTATTATTTATATATGTTATAGGTAATAAGTATATTAAATATTTATAATTAAAATTTATAGTCTATAAATACTTAAAAAAAAAAAAAAAAGACCAGGGCTCCTGGGTGGCTCAGTTGATAAAGCATCAGTCTTCAGCTCAGGTCATGATCTCAGGGTCCTGGGATGGAGCCCAGCATTGGGCTCCTTGTTCATCAGGGAGCCTGCTTCTCCCTCTACCTCTGCCCCTTCCCCCTGCCCATGTTCAAATAAATAAATAAAATCTTTAAAAAAAAGGAAAAGAAAAGAAAGACCATGACCATTGACCCTGACCATCTTACCAGTCACAATGAACTCTGTGAGATGGTGTTTCTTCCCTCAGCTTTGTAATAATGTATAACACAATGTACAATACTTATTTAGATGTTGCTATGATATCACTATAGGAAAGATACAGATATCAAATGTTATCTAATAATATATGTGCATGCATTGACATTGTCTATCTATATATCGGCATCTCCCACTTTTTGAAAGTTTCCATTGTCCCCCTTGGCTTTTTTGAAAGACCTACATTAGTACTGTTTTTGCTAACTGAAAAAACAAAACAAAACAAAGAGGAATTTCACTTTGATGATAAAAAGGGGAAAGTAAGAATAGCATTCAGTGCTTGTTTTGCAGCGAGCCCTCACAGAGGCAGGGGACACCCCACGCAATTGAGAGAGGCGCTTGAAGCTCCTTCCCCACGCAACATCTCCACATCAGCCACTAAAGCTCCCAGAATGTATATGTGAGCATGTGGGCTTTACCTCCATTTATTTTGAGCATCCGTTAGCACGATGCGCCCTAAGGTCTCAAAAAACCTTAACTAAGGTTATTGTTTGGGTCTGGGAATGTTCAGAATTTTTTGCATGCTGAGTCATGGCGATTGCGCGTTCATTTTGTGGAAGGCATGTGGGCTCACAAAATGTCTCAGAGGGATGCTCTACTGAGGGTTGGGGGGAGCCTATATATATATATATGAGGTCAATCATATTTAGGTATTAACCAGGCCCAACAGATAATATAAATGTGTATCTGCTCTAAAACCTAAAATTTAAGTCCATTTATTAGATTTTTTTGTTTGTTTTCTTTATACAAGCAATCCTATCTAAGAATGTAAGTTGTTATTCTGTATTCTTATCATTCTGAACCAATCTAGGTGAGTAGTTTGACTTTCCCAGTCAGGTCACCACGAGTTTTTCCATTTGTTGTTTCCAAGGCCACAATTCTTTTCCTGATGTATGTGAACAGAATGTAGAAACACCTCCTGAGGTAGGGAAAGAGGGGTTTCCAAAGAATAGTTGTGAAAAAAGTATTATCTTTAGAAGGTTAACCTTGAAACAAGGATATCAGTTCCCACTGATATCTTTTTTTTTGCCGTGACATATTCTATACAGCTGATATTTCAACATCATGAACGTATTATATACCAAAATAGTTTGCTGGAAGTTGTTCCTTTAGCCTGGTTTTTCAAGGTTAAATAGTGGCAGCTATGTAAGGTCCCTTACATAGTATCTGTTCTCAACTGCATTCTTCTAGAACTTTCACAACTTAGAAGCTAGAATATAGATACCATTTCTAGCCACCTTCTGGACAGAGCTGGCCAAGTGATTAAATTCTGGCCCAGAATTTGTAAATGGAGGTTTGCTGAAAGAAATGTCCCTCTTCAGATTGAAAGTCAAGGGCAAGGGAAGACATCAGGCCCTCCTGTACCCCCTCTGTCAGTTACTCAGGGATGGCCCCGGAGATTTGGCAGGACACTTGAGGACAGTGGCAGAAATGCAGCAGGAGTCTGGGCTCCAAGATGACACTCTTAACGAGCTGCACCTACCTTGGTCTACCTCCTTCATGGTCTCTGGTCAGAAAAGATAAATTATCCCCTACATTGAAACCTACTTCTAGTCAGGATTTCTCCTGCTGATAGCAGAATGTAATCCCAACTCATATCTCAAAATCACCCCATCCAATTCTTCAATGAGAATTAGTATTCCCTGTCTATACTCCTCTGACATTTTTCTGTATAATACATATAAGCTATAATTATTTAGGTTACATCTGTTCCTCTCTTTACTAAATGCATCTGAGGCATGTAGTTTTTCAAGAGACAAAATGCTAGTGTGAGCAAATAACTATCCCCTGATTCAAACAGATGGTCCAGTCGGGAGCACGGTGCATAAGATAAAATCATCTCAACACAATTCTCTGTGATGGCCAATCATTCCAAGTTTTTGCCCATATCATTAACACAGATATCATGTTGATAAGGGAAGATATAGAGTGCTCTTCTAAAAGTTGCTTTCCAAAAATTTTGGCTCTATGTCCACTCCTTCATTTGTAACCATACCCAATCGTTGATAAATTTGACCACAATTTTGTTTCTCTCCCATTCAACACCCTGCAATGACTCAATCTCAGTATGGTGAAAAATAAACTTATGTTAGATTAAGAAAAGCAGAACTAAAGGAGTTCACCATTCATTTCCTATAGACATGCATTTTCCTTTGTTTATTTTCTGACGTTATCTTTCCTCTGCTACAAATACCTCTCACTTCATGGAATAATTGTTCTTACACTTTATTTTTTTATGTTTTATTTTATTTTTATTTTTTAATTTTAATTCAATTAGTTACCATATAATGTATAATTAGTTTCAGAGGTAGAAGTCAGTGACTCTTATACTTTAAAAGCATATTGATAAAATTTAACGTAACAATCACCTGAGCTGTGTTGAGATTGGCAAGCCATGGTCTATAATGTAATTGTGATATTGTTATAATCCATACCCACTGACTACCTCTGGGACACACCCTGCTCTCACTGTGCTTTTGTTGTTTGTGATGTCAACAGATGGCCTGGATTATACTGTAGCTCTGAATCATAACTTGACTGTGTTCTCTGAGCCCTCTCTGTTCCAGGTGACCTTGAAAAGACAGGAAGACCAGTCTTCGGCTCAAAAAGAAATGTCATTTGTCTTGCTATTTTCAGTGAAAAGTCAGATGTAAGTGGAAAAAAGAAATTGATTTCTAATTGCTGTTAAATTTCTCCTCCTCCTCCTCCTCCTCCTCCTCCTCCTTCTTCTTCTTCTTCTTCAAGTGGGGTGAAGTAGGAAACTGCAGAATAGTACCAGGAGGTAAATAACTAAATTACATTGCAAGGAGAATGAATTGTAAAAACAACACTATGACATAGTTTCCTAAGATCTGTATGGCTGAAGTATGTCCAAATTGAACCATTACATTACAGATTCATGCACTTGCAAAATAACATACTTTGTTTTCCTCAATAAAAACAAAGTTTATCCATTTCTTGAATGTGTTTTTTTTTTAAGTTTTTATTTATTCATTTGAGAGAGACAGTGAGAGAAAGCATGAGCAAGGAGAAGGTCAGAGAGAGAAGCAGACTCCCCATGGAACTGGGAGCCCAATGTGGGACTCGATCCCGGGACCCGGGATCATGACCTGAGCCGAAGGCAGTTGTCCAACCAACTGAGCCACCCAGGCGTCCCTTGAATGTGTTTTTTTTTCCCCTTAATGGAAATCCCTACACCTTTCTACTAAAATTAACTCAGATAACCTACAATTAAACTTGGGTCTGTCGTTATGTAAAATTTGATGTGATATATCAAATACTAATCTATTTATCTAAAATCAATATTTGAAAAACATTTTACTTTATTACAAAAGTTTAGAAAGGCATTATATACTATGCTGAAGTGTTTATGAAAACAGATCTTAATGACACCAAGAGGAGATATTTCTGCAAATGCACAAAATATTAAGTTTAACAAAGAATAATTCATGACAGATTTAATATAAAATATAACCTATTTATAGTTCAGAGTATCATATTTATATTTTCTTGGAATTTATACTAGAAGTCACAGACTCAAAGAAAACTTTTTCTTGACAATCAATATTGCTGTCATAGTCTTCATAAATTAATCTAAAAGGTGTGATATATTTTTATTTATCCATTTCATTTTCCATGAAATAAAATTCCTCGATTTCTCCATTCTGAATTTGACTCTAAATGTTGAAATTCTAATCAGCAATCCAAGTGCTATTCACAAGTATGTAATCTGGGACCCGGTCACCCCGTGTCGGAGCACACAAAGGCCATCTGCTCTTCCCTTACATGTTGCACAAAATGTTCACACTGGAGACTCTCTAGACTCTCAGTGGGTCCATAAGCTAATTTAGATTTCAATAAGTTGCATTTCTGTATGAAGAGTATTGTAAGTTTCCCTGGGTGGAACTGTGTGCTGCTGAGTGTTATTATTTAGAATGTTATTATTTTTTTTTCTTCTTGATTGCAACACTGCAATAGTTCAAACCCCTTGAGTTCATACTAAATATAACTTTATCTAAATCAAATAAAAACTCAGGTTTTATGTTACAGAATGGTATAGAATATACTCAAATGAAAAATCAGCATGTCGTGAAAAATGACAGATATGAGACAGGTTGTTTCCTGGTAGATTAAAAAAAAGAAAAAGATAATAGGAAAATGGATAACTTCAAGAGAAAATAGGAATGAGTTTGATATGTCATGCTGCTTCCTGCCAGAAAAAATCTATAGTCTGATCAACAGTATTTCTCAAATTAGCGAAGATTAACAAGATGGACAGGACCCCCAGCAGGGACACCAACCACCCTGATGCTGGCCTCACGGTAGACTTCCAACTCTGACACTGATACCTGCTGGGTGACTTTGAGATGATTCAGTGGCTCCTGGTCTATTTTTACTGATGCACATCATTAAATTGATGAACATGTTTCTATTTCTTACTGAGAAACTATAAATGAACTCTAATTCACAGAGAATCCACAAAATACCTATACAATAGTCATGTGTAATAACAATGGACTTTTATATATATATATTTTTTTAATCCAGAAAACCACCTCAGTAGAACTGGTGCTATGATTTGCCACAAATAAAAACAATTTTAAGATACTGAAGGGAGGCTTGGGTGGCTCAGTGGATTAGTCATCTGCCTTTGACTCAGGTCATGATCTCAGGGTCCTGGGATGGGGCCCCACATCAGGCTCCCTGATCAATGGGGAATCTGCTTCTCCTTCCTCCTCTGTCCCTCCCCTCCTTGTGTTCCCTTCCTCTCAAATAAATAAATAAAATCTTAAAAACAAATTTAAAAATACTGAAGAAATAATAACTAAACACTATATGTGATCCTCAGACATCACCATTCTCATCAACGTGCAAGACTTTTCCAGCAGTATAACCAGTGTTACCTTTCTTTTTGTTTTGGATACTGAAAGCTGGAAAGCCATCTCTTTGTGAAGGGTTGGCCATTCCCTGCAGACAAAGAAACCATGGTTCTCTGCGGCAGAGGTTTCCTACTCCATCAGCTTGATGGGTGCCAAGCCATGACTCAGTTCCTCAGTAGCTGGGGGCTCAGGTAAGAGAAAGGCAGACATTCCAAAGCTTCAACTCCACTTCTCAGGGAAATTGACTATCGCTTCCCTCTTTTAATAACCTTAGAACACCTCAACCCTAATTATCCCTAAGTGGGAAGTTACCAAATACATTCCCTCAATTCTTTTTACCCTGGAGCAAGTGGAGGTCTTCATGGGTAAGAAGTAAAGAGCAAGGAAGAGAAGCTCTTTCTCCCACACCACGAATACCAAGGTGTCCATTTTATGGTGCACCCCAAAAAAGAAACTCTTTAGAAATGTCCGCAAAATAAATATTGATAATTATACTTGCTTTTGGGGAAAAAAAATCATGTTTAAGTAAAAATGATGTTCTTTATTATTTGTTTTATTTATAATTGGATATTTCTCTTTTAAAGATTATGTGAAGAATGTCATTTAAAAGTCTCAGATTTTCCACAGAAATAATGGTAATTAATTTTTTTATTTACTAACTTTTACTTTATATTGCTTTCAGTTTTTAAAACAAATTGAAAGTGCTAAAGGGGGAAAACTGGACGAAGATATTCAATATCCAAACACCAGAGCAACCTTTGAATTAGATATTATCTCTCTGCTGAAAGTCATTGCATATTTTTTCCAGCTCTCAGAGTAAAAGCTAAAGACTTACAAGATCCTTCGTGGTCTTTTCTTTTGGCTCTCACCTCTCCCCCTTAACCGAGTGACTTCATCTACTGCTACTGCTTCAATGTCCCCAACCTCAGAGCACTGACCACATGCCTTTTACTTCTCCAAACCAGCTTAGTGTACTGGCCCTGATTTGTACTTAACCTGTCACATGGCCAACTTCCTCACCTCCATCAAATCCTAACTCAAATGCTTCTTTTTTACTGAAGCCTATCCCAACCACACTACATGTGTTTGTGCGTCAGACCTGCTGTATTTCTCAGAGCAAGGTGCCTCAGACTCACAACTGTCCTTGTTTGAAAATAATAATAATAATATGGTTGTCCTTCTTATAGCCAATACAACAGTAGATTTTTGGTTGAGCTATAAAGTGCTTTGGGGCAGAAGTAAAAAATGGGAACTACTTAATGACAAGAGCATTGGACAGGAAGCATGTGCGCAAATCACTGTGTTTGCATCGAATAAAGTCACCCCAAAACATACAATCGTAGACAACAATCATGTCTTTCTCTGTCACTTAGCCTCTTGCCTGTGGTTCATTTAGGGCTAATTATAAGGCAATTATTCACCTGCATCAAATTTGAAGCACCCGCCTAATGTTTACCACAAGACTTTACAATGGATATTTAACTCATGATGGATGGGATAGTAATTATCAAACTTCTCAATCTTGTTTCAAATAAATAAAATGTCCAAATAAACAAACACCAAAAAATACAGTTGATTTCTGCTAAAACTCCAGGCAATTGTCAAAGTCTTGGAATAAGCCATGTACTTTGATTAACAAAAGATCATTCTAAAAAGTGGCTTTGAATATTCTTAAAACCCACTATAACTTCTATTTTTATTTTGCATCTCCAATGTCCATGAAGTGGTTAAACTGAAAAGATAAAAAATCAACCAAGAATTTAGCTGACAAAATATTATAGAACTTTCTAACCAAATTTGTGTAGCACTAGACACAAAGCTCTCCTAAAATGCATATTTAATACATACCTAAAATCTCAAAGAAGTTATTTCTTACAGAGCAAAATTAGATTGGGATGGAAGAGTTTCAGTAATACTTGTTAACTGACCATCTGCCTTAGTAAATTCCTTCCCCCATTTATTCTCTAGTAAGATGACGTCATGCATTTGTTTTACGTATACCCTATCATTCTTACATATATGCATTGGTTCTGCCTATAAAATGAATTTTGGTTTCCATTTAAACCTGAAAGACAAAACAACATCAAACATGTGATATCTGTATAGTTACTGAAAAAGTTTTAGATATTATTTACAGCACAATATTGAATAATACTATTCGGGTTTGGTGTATCTGTGGGAATTTTTAACAGAGAAAATACGTACAAAGGATGCTGTTTTGCAAGATCAAATGAAGATTTTATATCCCTGGTTATTGCTGAGCCAACCTCTTTTATCAGAGTCTCATAAATCTCACTGAATAAGACTTAGTTACATCAATATATTGTTGATTTTTATATGGTCTTTGGGGCTTAGAATAAAGAATAACAAAATGATATTGATTTGATCCAAGCTAAGTAAATCTTCCATGACCTTGTTGCTTAACCACATATAATGTTCATGACTTCTAGATTAATCTGTTGAAGAAAGGAACCACATTTGTTCTTAAAATTTGAAGTATGAATGGATAATAAAATTAACTTTACTTTCTGGAGCATAGATTATATATTCTTATTTGTATCTCCTGTTTATGAAATCTCATTCATTTGTCTTTACTACTATCCCTATTCAAATTTATTCAACATAAATTTTAAGTAATTTCAAGGTTTTCAAGGAATAAATTGATATAGACCTGAAACAGGCAATCATTAGTAAATACAGAACAGCACTAAGGCAGTCACTGTTAAATAAAGAGGTAAGGAAGCAAATATAAAATATATTGAAAAATTCACCATAAAATATGGTAACCAGTATTCGAAGACATCAAAACCCAGAAGCAGGGTCACGTGAGAGAAAGAGAGTCACACCTTGGGGGAGTTTGTTGGTGGTGATTAAATGAGCTAAGTTGGAAATACCAGGAGGTGGGATGGATTTGAAGAAAAAAAAATTTGTTTTATCTTTTTTTTTTTTTTTTAAGATTTTACTTATTTATTTTGAGAGGGAGAGAGGGAGGGCATGAATGTGAGGTGAATGGTAGAAGGAGAGAGAAAATCTCAAGCAAACTCTCCACTGAGCACGGAAACCAAAGTAGGACTTGATCTCATATCCTCAGATCATGCATGACCTGAGCCAAGAGTCCGATGTTTAACCAACTGAGCCACCCAGGTGTCCAATAAATTGGTTTTAAATTGAAAATAAAGCACACAGCTTGGGTAGAATGGTGTACTTTTGCAACTACAGTGTGATTGATTAATTCTTTCTTTTATGTCAAATACTTAGCTCAGTCCCTTTTCAGGATGATTTTTCTGTCAAGATGGAATTTTGATATCAAAGAGTAATGCTAACAGAAGTACACATATAGGCAAAAGGGAAAAGAATTAAGCCTGATTTAATGTAAGTGCCTATTTAGTGAATGTTATGGCATCCATACCATCTCAGTGAAGATGGAATGATTTATATAAAATAACTACAATGCATCTTAAATACTTTTAAAAGATTTGTCAAATTTTACCTAGTAAATATATTACATAGATAATTCCAAGGTTAAAGAAGGGACTCTTGTATGGTATAGGAATAATACCTTGTAAAATGTGTGTCACATCAAGTACACTATATGAATAAGAAAATGTCTTTCAGTAATGCCCCTGTCCTGAAGCCAGTGCTTATATCTCTAAATGGATACCTCCTCCTTCCAAAACTCAAAAGACATTACCCCTGGACTTGAGTTTCTGATTCTTCATTGGACTCGCTATTTTGTCTGGTCTTCATTCACCCACATTTTGCATTACTCTGAATTACCAATGAATCCCGACTTTTGGTTGTCTATTCCTGTTCTAACTCAGAATGTCTCTGACCCCTTCTTACCTAATCTCTCAAGGTTAAGTATTTTGGGCTTCTTGTAGATCACCCTATTAGTCTATTATTATTGTCAGATTTTTGGCTGTTTTTTTAAGGATCAGGTAAGATAATAACTATTGAAGCAACTTACAGCCACCAAATATTACGCAACTTGGAGGTACCTATTTTCTACGTCCTGGTCTATACTCAGGAATCTGCCTGCTATAGACCAATTTAATGGAATGAATTTCTTGCTTTGGCTTCTGGTTGTTTGGCCGATGGAAAAGTCCAAAGAGATCAAAGTTGTCTCCACAGGCTGCCAGAATCTTTTAATTAATGGCTACCTCTTCTGCCAAGGTCATTTACATGACCCTCTTTCAGCTTTCCCTTAATTGCTACTTTCTTGCCCCTGCAATCTTATTCAAGTAATGAGCTTCAGTGGTGCAGGTCCAAGGTACTTCAAGATCCTTTATGTTTCCCAAAACCCAACTCAATATCCTACGGAAATGGTCAGTTTCTCAAACTGTCTTCAGATTTCTCAATTTGAATGAGCCACCTGTTTTCTACTGGGAACCTGTTGGATACAAGGAGCTTGCTTTCCTTATCTTTCATCTTCCTTTCTCTTCTTTTCTTTTCTCCCTTTTCTCTTCCCTTTTTGGTGTATCTTCTTTCTTTCCCTCCTTTCTTCCTTCCTTCATTCTTTCTGCGCAATTTCTATTTTGTACCAGGGCAGAGACTTGACAGCCAATGGCCAAGGGTTACAGAAACTTAAAGTTTACTATTTTAAGAGAAAAGAAAAATATTATTTCTCAAGTATTAGAGATGCCAACTAACGGAATTTGATGCCTTGAAATGGATGGGCTGCTGTTTACCAGAAGTATTCATGGTGTAGCTCTATTGCTATGATTAAGGATCTTGTTATATGCAATGAGTTGTCTTTGAGATGGTGCTGTATCATTGCTTTCAGTTCTAAAACTGTGTTTCCCAAATAGCATCATTTAAGACTATGCATGATATTTCTCAAATATTTGGAAAGTCAAATGTCAAATTGTCCAGAAATAAACCCATACATCTTGGTCAGTTGATTTTGACAAGGATGCCAAGTCTATTCAATGGGGAAGGAATAAAGTCTTCAACATTTGGTGCTAGGACAACAGGATATCCACACACAAATGGATGGAGTTGTACCCTTTATGAACACCAAATTCAGAAATTAAGTGAAAATGGATCAAAGATATAAATGTAAAAACTAAATATATACAAAATCTTAAAAGAAAAACAAAAGTAATAAATTTTGAATCTGGAAACTAATTCTTAGAAATGACACAAGGAATTCAAGAAACAAAATCCCAAAATAGAAAAATTGGACCTCCTAAAAATTAAAATGATTGTGCTGCAAGGGACACCATCAAGAAAATGAAAAGACAACCTACAGAGTGGAGAAAATGTTTTTAAATCATATATCTGATAAGAGTCATGTATCCAGCTTATATAAAGATCTCTTACAACTCAAAAACAAAAATATAAAATGGGCAAAGGAATTGAATAGACATTCCTCCTTATTGGTATATAAAGTTGATGAAAATGACCAACAAACATACAAAAAGTTGCTCTGTAAAATTAATCATTAGGGAAATGCAAATAAAAGCCACAATGAAATAGCAATTGAATGTACTGACATGGCTATAACTAGAACAAAACAAAACACTACAATAACAACAAAAACCCAGAAGCAGGGTCACGTGAGAGAAAGAGAGTCACACCTTGGGGTAGTTTGTTGGTGGTGATTAAATGAGCTGAGTTGGAAATACCAGGAGGTGGGATGGATTTGAAGAAAAAAAAATTTGTTTTATCTTTTTTTTTTTTTTAAGATTTTACTTAAACAACGACAACAACAAAAACAAGTAGTAGTGAAGATGGCAAGAATTAAGATCAGTCATACACTGCTGGTAGGAATGGAAATGAATGCAGCTGCTGCGCAGAAAGCAGCTTGGCTGTTTCCTTGAAGAGTTGACATTGAATTGCCACATGACCCAGCAATTCCATTCCTGTGCATATATGCTCCAAACAGGTCACTGAAACAAACTGAATTGAATTGAAAACAGATATTCCAACAAATACTATACAATGACCACACTATTTCCAGTATCGGAAAGGTAAAAATGACCTAAATGTTCCTAAGTAGGTGAATGGATAAACAAAATGATAACACATTTGACCACACAATGGAATATCATTCAGCCAAAAAAGGAATGAGTTCTGACACGTGCTTTGGTGTTGATAAACTTACTTAAGATTTTTCCCAGCGAAAGAGGTCAGACACAAAAGGCCACATACTGTATGATTCTATTCCTACAAGAGATCCAAAGCAGCTAAATCCATAGAGACAGAAAGTTGACTAGTTGTTGGCAAGGGCTGAGGTCAGGGGAGATGTAGATGCAGAGGTTGCTTCCTAGGAAGGAGGTTTCCTTTTAGGATGACGAAAATGCCTTGAAACTAGGAAGAGGCGATGGTTACGCAACATTTTGAGTATATTACATACAACGGAATTTATACTTTAAAACAGTTAATTTTATGTTATATGGGTTTTACCTTAAAATAATGGATAATAAATGCCCAATCAATGCAGATACAGTTTCTGTGTTGGTTTTCTATGCTGGTTCTAAATCTTTATAGACCACATACTCAAAGAACAGATAAGTAAAAGGTAATGTTTCTCAATGAGATAAAGGCATGTCTTGTTTAAAAAAGTGTTTTTTTTAAAATAATAATGTCTTTATTCAAGTATATAAATTATAACTTAAAGTAATCTGTTTGCTATTTTACAGTAAGTTGTAATGTAAAATGCAAGATAAAAGACATTTTAAGAAATTATTCAATCAACTAAATTTCAGTAATGCTGCTAAAGTATTTTATATCATCTTATATTTTGCTTTTTCAATGGTTAATCACAATCTCAATTCATCTTGATTATTGGTGAAATACGATTAAGATGGAATGAAATATTTTCTCCTGAGTTACATGTTTAGGTTCAACTATGAATTTAAAAAAATGTGATGTTCCAAAACATAATGCCACTATTTGTAGCTGGTTTATAACCCAATTTTTTCTGTGATTCTTTTTTTTTTTTTTCTGTGATTCGTCTTGATAATTTATTAGGATTGGCTCAATGATGACTTTGTATTATATCCCTGGCTTCAACACACTAAAAGTGTGCATTAAAGCATTGAAATCCACAGGAAGGGCTGCCTGACAGCTTTCTTCTGCATCCCTGCCCTTCACTTAGGTCCTAAGTGTCCCCAGCTATGGGCTCAGGTCTAGCTAAGTGCTGACCTTGGTCCTGTTCACAAATCAAAGTCATTCTAGAGACTGATTCCAGGATGTGCTTGAATTCTTTCAACTTGTCATTTCAACATTCCCTAAGAATCCATTAGATGCTTGTGTGTGTGTGTGTGTGTGTGTGTGTGTAAACTGGGTAACTGAAGACAATGACGAACATGGCATGGCAAATGTTCACAAAGATTCATGGTTTGATGGAAGCAAAAAAGCAAAAGACAGGGTAAGTAACCTTAATAAAATGGAACGCATTTAAATAACTGAGGCAAAAGAGAAAACATAGTACTCCACTTGAAAGAGGAGATGTGATAAATGCATAGCTAAGGTAAAATTCACAAAGGAAATATGCCATGACATGTTTCTCAAGAGATGTGTATGGGTAGCAGGTACAGTAGTTCACAATCTGGCTTCCCTGCTTAGGGCTCTAAGGTACCCAATATCCAATGCAGTATCCAATATTTTTGGCTTTATTCTTCACTATACCATCAAGCAGATATAAAAGTCCTAAATTCCAAGATGGCTTTTCCATATCCTTAAATGCAGTGTTCTCAAAACAGGACTCTTCTCAGGGCTCATCAAGATAAGCACATTTTCAATCCCTTCTATCCATGTTCCCCTTCCTTCCCACATCTCCTGTGGCAACCACCAGTTTGTTCTCTATAGGTAAGAGTCTTTTTTTGCTTGTCTTTTTTTTTTCATTTGTTCATTTGTTTTGTTTATGAAAATCCTCATATGAGTGAGATCACATGGTATTTGTCTTTCTCTGTTGGCCTTACTTCACTTAGCATTATACTATCTAGATCTACCCATGTTGTTGCAAAGAGCAAGATTTCATTCTTATTTATGGCTGAATAACATTCCATAGTGTGTGTGTGTGTGTATATATATATACATATACACACACATACATATATACATGACATCTTGTTTAGCCATTCATTCATCTGGCATTTGTGTTGTTTCCATGTCTGGACTGTTGTAAGTAATGCTGCAATAATATAGGAATGCATAGATGTTCTTGAATTAGTGTTTTGGTTTCCTTTGACTAAATACACAGTAGTAGGATTATGGGATCATATGGTAATTCTATTTTTAACTTTTTGAGGAACCTCCATATTGTTTTCCACAGTGACTGCACCAATTTGCCTTCTTACGAGCAATGCACGAGGGTCCCTTTTTCTCCACATCCTCACTAATGCTTATTATTTCCTGTGTGTTTAAGTTTAGCCAGTTTGATAGTGTATGGTGATATCTCACTGTGGTTTTAATTTGCATTTCCCTGGTGATTAGAAATATTGAGCATCTTTCCACGTGTTTGTTGGTTATCTGCCTGTCTTCTATCTGTTTGCATGTATTCCCTAACACCTGTAGCTGTTCTTTGGATCCATTCATTTCTTTTTGTTCATTAAACATATATGAATTATGTGACACACACACACACACATACACACTCAGGTTATTTTTTTAACAGTGAATTGAATTGAATTAATCTGTAACCTCTAGTACTGAAGGGCATAGATTTTGTTGGTTTATTTGTTTAGCAAGTTAATGGAGAAGAATATCAAAATATAGGGCTTCCCTCCATTTAAATTCAAAAATTATATACAACCAGAATTGTGGGCTCCAAGGGGAGAATCAAGGACTTCATACTAGTCTTGTCATTCAATGTAATCATAGAAGTCACAAAACTCTGTGCTTTAACATATTGCAATGTTTCTTGTTCAAATGTCATTCTAATTCTCAAATCAGTTCCACGTGTTAATACATGGCATAAAGAGGTCACAGCATTCAGTCCTTGGGGAGTTATGGTCATGTCCCTATTGCTCAAAATTCCAGACTGAAAACTGAAGTGTCCCAGAAGGCTTTAAGAAAAAAAATAAAATCTGATGCAGCCATGTTTTTGATATTAAAAAAAAAAAAAAAGATCCTGTCATCAGTAGTTTATGTTTAAAATATTTTAGAGAGGTTGCAAATCCCTAGGCTTCAAATCCCTGAAAAAAAAAATAAAGGCCAAAGGCCAAAACAGCAGCTTGTTTCTGCCTAGAGGTGGAAGTGCTTGTGGCTCTTGCCTTCCCAAGTTGGGCTGAAGGTATCCAGCCTGAAACACTTTTCCCATGATTAACTACACAGGAGAAAACCCTAATGGATAGACACATCACAGGAAGATTTTGGCTTTCCAGAATGAAATATGGAGGAAACATCTCAAAGGTGACCCCACTAGGAAAAGTAAATGGTGAAATCACTATGAACTTACTAATATTAGTGGTAAAAGCATAAAGCTTCAGAAAAGCAAAGGCAGAAAGGGAGAATTAGTTGAACCATTAAGGAATGTGTTCTGTTCACAAGCACAGGAAGAAAGCCCTGTCCTCTAAATGCAGAGGCACTACCCCTTAGCTATCCACCCTCAGTAAAAGACAGTATTTGAATGGCTTTTCCCATAATGCTCATGGACTAGTGTTCATAATGGATGACTTTCTCATCCGGTGTCTGTGACCTCTAGGTTTTCCATGGTGAACTTCCACCCATTTCTTCTTTTTGAATACTCAGATTTTTTTTTTTTTAAGATTTTATTTACTTACTTGACAAAGAGAGATCACAAGGAGGCAGAGAGGCAGTCAGAGAGAGAGGGGGAAGCAGGTTCCCTGCTGAGCAGAGAGCCCGATGCGGGGCTTGATCCCAGGACCCTGAGATCATGACCTGAGCTGAAGAGCAGAGGCTTAACCCACTGAGCCACCCAGGTGCCCCTGAATACTCAGAAATTTATGAGGCATAACTTCTTACCAGACTGGAGCTAAATGACACAGGGCTTCATCTCACAACCCTGAGATTATGACCTGAGCCAAAACCAAAAGCTGGACACTCAACTCATCCAGGTACCCCAACTCCTTTCTGCAGAATACAGTGTCACAGATGTGTTCTGACATGCACTTCCTGCCATCATCTTCAGATCTGATCACCACCACCCAGTGGCCTGACTCTGCACTTATCTCTACTCTTAAACAAGACGGACATTGGCCATGTTTTGGAATTTACTGATACTTCTCATACTGACGTTGCCCATCTCAGTCCTGCTTGTTCTTGTCATTTTCCCAACACAAAACTATTGTGGTGGTTAGAGAAGTGCCTCTTCTAATAAATGTCTTAATTTTGTTAAACAGATAAAAGGATACATGTGATCTCACTCTTTTTGTGTGTTGCTTTGTTTTGCTCTTCAGTGGCATCATCTCCAATACTGTGTTCCCTTTTTTTTTTTTTTTAATTTTTAATGATTTTGTTTATTTATTTGACAGAGAGAGAGCACAAACAGGGGGAGGAGCAGAGGGAGGGAAAGAAGGTGACTCTCTCCTGAGCAGGGAGCCCTGATGCGGGGCTCCATCCCTGGACCCTGGGATCATGACCTGAGCTGAAGGCAGACACTTATCTGCCTGAGTCACCCAGGCCTCCGCATGTGTCTCCTTTTATTATGCCCACCTGCACTTGCTCTCTAATTTCTGGCGCCAGCTAGATCATGACGCCCCGGGCAACTGCAATCTACCAGTCATATCTGCACTGTTTGTAGACTGCCCCCCAAGACCCATTCTTGCTCTCCTCTTAAATGCTGGAGGGAGTTACGTTTTTCAGTCTCCTTGCTTTTAGAGGTGGGGCTGTTTCTATGTTCCCACCAGGTGGATGTGAGTGGTGAGAACAGGATTAATCTCGGAAGCAAACATGTTGAAGAGCGCAGAGCTGCCTTCTGGCCTGGTTTCTTAGAATACGTCCAAGAGTAGAGCTCCACCTAGTTTGTTGGCCTCTAAAGAAATCACCTTTAATTTTATCTGAACCACTGCATTTTGAGTCTTGTTCGTTGTAGCAACTCAGCCTTATCCTAATGAACATACTATAGTTTATGCCACTTTTACATTGTAGTATAATTAACATGCAGTGTTATATTAGTTTCAAGTGTATGATGTAAAAATCCAAATATTCAGTACATGATGCAGCGTTCACCACGGTAAGTGTACTCTTAATTTCCTTCATCCAGTTCATCTGTCCCCCCACAACCACCTCCCTTCTAGCACCCACTAATTTGTTCTCTTAAGAGTTTGTTTTTTGTGTGTGCCTCTTCTTTTCTTTGTTTGTTTATTTTTATTTTTTTTTTCTTAAATTCCACATATAAGTGAAATCCAATGGTATTTGTCTTTCTCTCTCTGGCTTATTTTCTTAGTGTGATACCCTCTAGATCATCCATGTTGTTACAAATGACAAGATATCATACTCTTTTATGGCTAAGTAACATCCCTGTGTGTGTGTGTGTGTGTGTGTGTGTTGTGTATACACAACACTTCCTCTATTTCTTCATCTATGGATGGACACTTGGTTGTTTCCATATCTTGGCAGTTGTAAACAATGCTGCAATAAACACAGGGGTGCATATATCTTTTTGAATTGGTGTTTTCATTTTCTTTAGATAGATACTCAGGAGTGGAATGACTAGGTCATATGGGAATTCTATTGTTAATTTTTTGAAGAGCTTCCATGATGTTTTTCACAGTGGCTGCACCAGTTTGCATTCCCACCAACAGATACAAAGGGTTCCTTTTTCTCCATATCCTTGCCAACACTTACTAACCTCAACACAACTGAATTAACTAGACTTGATCACAGGATATTTTAAAGAAAGTCTTGGGAAAATTCTTGAGCAGGTGATATTTCTCTAATCATATGTGGTAGGAAGTGTGAAATGCAGATTATTTTATTATTTAGAAAAATTTATATATAGCTGTCATTGAACTAATATGCTTTAGATTTGAGAATGGAACCTGGAACATGGAATACATCATCTAGAAACTGTGCAAGCCATTGCACATTCATTTTAACTTGTAATAGAAAAAGAGAGAATTAGAGTTCCATGAGAGAATCAATAACATTTTTTGGAAAGTGGAATATAAGATGATGAAAATGGGAGAGATAATCAAATACTAACATCCAGCATTTTAAAACAGTGAAGTATTCTATTTCACTGAATGTGTTTTGTTTACAAATTAGTAACAGTAATATATTTAATTTTAAAATTTATATACACTTACTGTAAACAAATTTTAAATATAGAGTAATAAAATAGAAAGGTCTTATCTAAATCATGAACTCCTATCAGAAAGGCAAAGCAGCAGTCTAACAGTTCAAGAAGCAGTTGTAGATTACAAGGAAAGGTCTTTGCCATTAAAAGCAGTGCACTCTCTCTCTCTCTCTCTGAAAGAGAAACTTTAAAAATTGACAGTCCTTCTAACAGCTCCTTGCTGCATCTCATGCCTTCCTTTCAGAATAACCACTTACGATGTCCATCTATAATAATTTTGATCTGCTATCTTTAACTTACCCCAAGTTTAATTATGAAATTGAGGACTTCTCATGTAAACTGGCCTTTGAAACACCCAATTAATAAAAAATCCAAAACTATTATGTGTAACCTGACTATTCCTGGACTATGGTCCTTAAGAAATTTTATAAGGGATGACTATTCATGTCAATCAAGAAAAGCTCTAAGCATCACCCATTAATTAGCTGTAACCAAGAAGGCAAAAAACAACAATAACAGCAACAAAAATCTGCTTGCTCTTAGAAGGTGGTGATGCTTATATAACACTTAAGTTGTATAAGGGCTTGGGTAAAGGATCTGAATTTTCCTAAAACGTGGAGGGACACGACTCGCTCTCCAGAACACAAAAAAACCTGGGCAGCTGTTCCTACTTCCATGTTTGGTGATAATAGTAAGACCAGATCACACAGAGATTTTACTATGCAATTAGTAGTAAGAGCATATACCTGGAATTTGGCTTCTAATGAGGTGATTACAAAGTAATGTCAGGTAAATGTTCTTCAAGGTCATCAGTCCTGACACTAATGCTCTTACTACTATTACTCCAGATAATAATAAAAATTGTAATAAGAGGTTATACTTATAGAGTACCCATTCTGGGCCACACAATAGTCTATGCACCTAATTTTTAGCTCATTTGATCCTCATCCCAAACGGCATTATGGTATGGGAATTCCTACTCTCCCATCTAACAGATAAGGAAATTGAGCAACAGGATAAGTGAGTTTGGTGAGGTTCTATAAGCCCCACTCATTTTTTAAAGATTTTATTTCTTCATTTGAAAGAGAGAGAGAGCAGGAGGATGAGGAGGGACACAATCTTCAAGCAAACTCCCCACTGAATGTGGAGCCTGAGGCAGGGCTCGATTCCATGACCCTGCAATCATGACCTGGGCCAAAACCAAGTGTCCGGAGATGCCTGCCTGAACCACCCAGGCACCCCCGCCCCACTCATTTTGACCCTGCAAGGATCTCAATGGATATCCAACACCTCACATACATCAGGAGGAAGTGGTGAAGCCTTCACCATTAGGGGACCAGGAAGAGGAGATGCGGAGGGACCACCAGATGTTTCTCCAAGCAGCACTGAAGTCATACATTTGGAATAGATCCAAGCCATTTGCCATTTTCCACAGCCAGACTTGGCAGCTTAGAAATAGAAAGAGATTTTAAAAGGAATGATTTGGGTTGAATCAGTCTTAGAAGCTATTTAATAAATGTTCTCAAGCTCAGCTTTCTACATGTTATAGGTTAAAGTTTGCCAATTAGAATGTGGATTACTGTCAGAATTCAACAGGAAGACTCACAAATGATGCTGTATTTAAAAAGTGAATCCACAATTAAATTATTTTACTGGGTAGAACAGAAAAATGTTTATATTTTCTCTAATTTCTGAACATTTGTAGTCTCAGAATGCAAGTTAGAAAAAGCACATGACAAGCAGACTTCAGTATGACATGCTTAGGAAACATATAAATCCATGCCAATTTGTGTGGAAACTACCCTTTAAAGAGATTACATTTGACAATGATATGCTATCTATATAGTTAGAGAATATGCCTTTTCTCTAATATAGAAAATTAATTCTGTTTTTCACTCCATTTTGCACGCGTAGATGTTGTCTTAATGGACAAGTGGTTAGACACCAACTAAAGCATTTTTTGTTGCGGTATATTTGTTTTTTGCCTGAATAGTACTTCATGAGCAATGTGGTTCCCTAAGTGAATTCAAAATATGAAAATTAATTATGCAAATTAGAAAAACTGATAGCTAACTGTTATTAAAATAATTCACTTATCTTTTACCACAGATCAATTACTATGGCAAAGGTTATTTTTATATCATTAATAATAATCACTACTAATAAATTTATTGAACAGCCATAGGCCAAGTGTAATAAGCTGTATAAAAGCAGGGAATTATGTCAAATATCTGACACTGTAGGCAAAAGACCACATTTTACCTAAGCTCTCTGCCAAGAACATGTTTAGGAGAAAGATTATGAGTTCAGCTTTGGCCTTTGGATATGCCTACAGACAATCAAATGAATATTCAAATACACATACTTGAAGATCTTTAGAGAGATTTGTGTTCGGGAGACAATTTGCAAGTCAGCAGTAATTGAAGCCATGAGGGTGAGTGTAGTCACTCTAGGAAAATAATATTAATTGAGAAGTAAATGAATGATGTCTACTGCAGAGCCCTGAAGAACTCAAATATCCACAGGTCAGAGTCTGGTAGGATATTCGATGAAAAACATTAAGAAGTGGCCCGGGAGAAAGATAGAAAAGCAGCAAGCCTGGTAAAGCATGAAGTAAGCTCAGTACACCTGCCAGGACTGGTTGTACAGAAGGGAGTGGGAAGAAGACGATCCTCCTCAAAAGATTTCAAACTTGTCTGACTCTACTGGAGGCTTCAAATACACATCAGCACCCGCAGGTGCACACACGTGGATGCACACACATAGATAGTCATATATTCAGTGCACATAAGAGCCTTCACCAGAGTTTAAACCTCTACCTGGGGACCCCGAAATGTGGTAAATGTGGGGACAGAGTGAATGTGTCCAATTAAATTCTATTGAAAGGTCGTGCAAGATAACGACAAAAGAGAACCAATGTGTTGTTTTGTTTTGCTTTGTTTTGGGGGGGGTCTTTTTAAGATTTGATTTATTTGAGAAAGAGACAGAGATAGCAACAGAGAGCAGGAGAACGGAGAAGAGGGAGAAACAGGCTCCCTGCTGAACAGGGAGCCCGACAGGGGCTGGATTTCAGGACCCAGGGATTATGATCTGAGCTGAAGGCAGACGCTTAACCCACTGAGCCATCCAGGCACTCTGAGAACCAGTGTATTTTATTTAGTTTATGGATAATTATGGTCATTAAGTAAACTGGCAAACAAGATTCCTGTGGTATGAGGCAAGGTGATTCATGCTTAATGCCAACAATAACTGGTAAGATAGCAATTACCATTAACATTTACTGTGGACTTGTATGTGAGTGGAACTGTATTAAGAGGCAGTTTTACAGTAAATTTCCAGTTTAAAGTCTTGAATGATTCCATGAAATAGGGATTAATATAATGATTTTTAAAATTAATATTTATAGAAGTTGAGTAATTTTCTCTAGATAACTAATGAGTGGTAGAGATGTGGTACTGATCCCAGATACGTGGGACTTTCAAAATCCGCTTTTAAACATAGGATTAACTAAAATAAGCTTCAATACGCATAAAGAGAACATGATGATGTCTCTCCTTTGTAGAAATGGAGACATCATAGAACCTTGGCAGTGAGTATGCCTGACTTTATTTGGGTTCGGGTAGGTGTTCTCTTTAACTCTCAAAGGAGACTGGGTGTGCACAGCAATGAAAGTCTTCACCTACAGCAGCAAATTTGTCCTCTGAATCCCATGTTCTCAGTAGCATCCATGGATTTTCAATGGAAAGGATAAACAAAACTAGAACCCAATGCTATTTATTTTTGGTGATTTCAGTTTCTTTTATCATTTATTTGTTATCTGAGCATATAGTATTTGCAAATATATGTCCTACTCTACACAAGCTGGAATTTCCTCTACATCATTTGTGTTGTTGTTATTGTAAATGCATTTCCTTCCTGTGGTATCAGTCTCTAGGAGCCAAATACACTATAGAAATGTTCCTATTGTGGGTTCCAATAATAGTAATACATAAAAGTCTAAAATGTGATATCTAATTTGTTAAATTCACTGTGAATAGAAGAGACTCTTACATTAAATGCTATTAGGGAAAGGAGAGGAATGGAGACAAGATTTCAGATGCTCTGGAGGAAACTTTTTGTTCCATTTTAATTCATCAAGATTAGGAAATAATCAACAGCTAAAATGCTATTTCTACAACTGAAAAGTTCTGTCTGCTAGAAGAAAAGGATGAAGTTATATAACTTACTAGTTAATGGCATTAAGAGGGAATTTTTATTGTAAAAAAGTAAAAGCCATTCACTTGTGACTTGTGTCTGTACTCTTTTGGTGATACTTACATAAATTCAGTTCCCTAATCCAGATAAAAATTATGTATTTACCTTCCATTATTATATTAAGAATAATACGGGTCACATAATTAAACACAGAATCATACCTTAGTTTTATAGTCTCATATTATGTATTTTTTTTCCAAAGATTTTACTTATTTATTCAATAGACAGAGATCACAAGTAGGCAGAGAGGCAGGCAGAGAGAGAGGAATGGAAGCAGCTCTACAGGGCTCCATCCCAGGACCCTGGGATCATGACCTGAGCCAAAGGCAGAGGCTTTAACCCACTGAGCCACCCAAGCGCCCTCATACTAAATTTTTAATAGACCCTTGTACACCATGTATTACCAAACTTTAAAAATAAAAAATTAGTTTTCTTAGATATCAAGCCCAGTGGGAAATCTCATGAAGCCAGTCTTCTTAAAAATTTGGAAGGGGTTTTCCAGAATAAAATTAAATTACATTAGCTCATATAATAATATTTATTTGGTAGTTAGGGCCTCCCAAAGGATTTATTTCAAAATACCAAATAAGAGTAATATTTAATTCTCAGCAGATTCTTAAGAACACTTTTTTAAAAATCTAAGTTTTTAAAAATTCATTTAACAAAATTAGGTAAAGAGAAGAGGTGGTGCATGGAGGGACCGTAAGGACCTATTTAGCCAGGGTGCTTCCATCTGGTTAAAGCTTAAACTGTCCTTGCCCCCTTCCCCCAGGGGACTTCCTTAAAAACAAGTCCTGGAAACCAGTCCCAGATAATAAAGCTTAAATACAAGGGTGGGTCAGGCCAGGTGGAAACATCCGGTCAGTTGAGGGGGGGTGGTGCATACTGTTTCTCTAGTTACCAAGGAGTATGGGTCCCACCCTCTGGGTGCCTTTTGGGCACCAATTCTGACCAAGATGATAGGCTGGTTCAAATACCTATTAGGGTACATTGTAATTCAATTGGTCACTAATGTGTGATCTAGCATGACTGTGCAGCTTTCTCTGTGTGTTACAATTTCATTGGCCACCTATGTGTGGCCAGGTCCAACCACATGGCCTTTGCCCTTAAAAGCTACTCTGTGAGGCAGGGAGGGGTCTCCCTCTCTTTAAGAGGTGAGGCCCCAAATGGTCAGTTTGATTCTCGATGCTTGGCCCAAAATAAAGCTTTGCTTGACCTTCACTTTGTATCAGTCTTGCTCCTTTAATCACAGACCCATTATTGGGGTACCCAACATTGGGGACCCAACAGGACTAGGGAAGAGAGGTGAGTAGGAAATAATAATGTTATTAATAGTTGTGTTCAGTTCATGCATGGCTAGATATAATTTTCATATAATAATGAAGTATTTGTTCTTTTTTTTAACACTGACGTTTTTACATTACCTTCTATAGTAGTTCTCAAATTTGTTCTTCATCATTTTTACATATTTAATTATTCTAAACACATTTCCATCTGGTGGGATAAAAATAATTAGTATCCAAAATGTTTCCATCCAGATGATATTAATTTTACAAGATGAGGGACTCATCCTGTAAAGTTGCACACGACGGGGCAGGAGAAAGGAAGTACAAAGACTGATAACTGACACACCAGCTCAGTGCAATCCTATTTCTAATGAGCCATAACCTTTACGGAAACAAAAACAAAAACAAAGTCACTAGATTGGAGAGGTTCGTCTCTATAAATGGCACAAGATTCTTACAACGCCCCTTTTGCTCCGACTGTGGATTCCCCCCATACCTTTCAGATAGGCAGTTTTTGATCTAAAGTAGTCTTGTCCACCTAGAATGGCTGTGCTATGTAAATGAACAGTATCAATAATTAAAATTGAGATCTCTGTTTTTTAAATACTTAAGCATTGATTTTTGTCAATTACTATGTTAAAATTGCGTGCAGTTTCATTGTCTTTCTGAAAGTAATCCCTTCATCAATTAGCTGGCTGTGTAACCTTCCTAGAACCTCAAAGCTTAGGCCCTGATGGTGTTTCTTGGTGCACGCCCCCCCCCCCACCGCTGCCCATTTCACCGGCATTATGATTTAGGCACAACAGAAATATATTCACTTTAAGCAATACAATATAGTAAATGGCTGTGCCCACATTGCTATCACTACTAGTAATTAGAGAAGAGTATTACAGAAGAATGACTCCTGGAGTTGGAGAGACTTTTGTTCAAAACTCTTCCTTCTTTATCTAGTTTTAGCACCCCAATCCTGATAAAAATTTTGTATTCATATTCACTATAGAAGAGTTCTATGATATGGAAGATAAAAATTAAAAGAAAATTTAGCTTGAATGTTCTGTCAGATCATACACTAATAGTAAAACATTCTCCTAACTTAGAAAATTAGTAGTTGCCAGAAAGATTGTCAATAACTTACATATTTTAATATTTATTGTTGCTTTACAATGTAGTATTTCATTTTGTTGTATAAACAAAGATAATCAAAATTTACTATATTATAGTTCTAATTCAATGTTACTAATTTAGTATTCTGAATGTCTATTTTGGAATGTTCCAACTGAAAAAATGTTAACTGAGAGGCTAATTTAACTGTGTCATTACAATAAGACAGCCACCAATGACTCTTACTATACAAATAGAAGTAAAGACAGATGTTATTTGCATTGGCTTTATTGAAAGTTTTAAATAAGATATAATACAGTACAGGAATTGAAGAAATTAATAATGAACACCACTGAGTTCCTCTAATGCATATAATATTATGTAATATTAATAAGGTTCAGAAATCATGATAAAAGAAAAATTAATATTTCATTATATACTTATTCTAACATTTATTTAATTCATTCCAAAAGCATGCCTGTTAAAATATCTACTCTGTCAAGGGAACTATGAGATAGTAAAACACACACGCACACACACACACAGACCTATTTGATTTTTCTTCAAGGATCACGCAATCTACTTAGAAGTATAAGATCACACAGACTGAAGCAACCAGAAAACAAATCCACGTACTATCTAAAAAATATAATGTTTAATTAATCAGGCTTGAAAGTGAAGTTTTTTAGTTCTTTCCCTCATTCCATGACACCTCAAATGGGTGAACTTATTTAATTTTTTTTCTTCATGATTAGCGATGCCATCCTCATTCTGTAAAGCCCATTGATTTGGTATTTGGAGGAAGTGCAAGATGTTCTAAAACTGTTACTCCAAAGGTTACCAGTTAGGGCAAGGATCGGGAAACTTTTCCTAAAAAGGGCCAGCTGATATTTTAGATTTTGCAGGGTCTCTCCTACTCCACTTCTGCTATCGTAGACAAAAGCAGTTGTTGACAACACAAGGGCGAATTAGAGTGGCTGCGTTTCAGTAAAACTGTAGAGACAAAAACAATAACTGGCTCACCAGCTGGAGCTAGGGAACCCTCGGTCTACTGGATCACCGAGATCCTGGGCTGATTTCAGATCCCAGTTGGCTAGTGGGTGAGGAAGTCTCTTCTCTAACTGTAGTCATTCCCTAACCAGATAGTTACTGTATAGCTAAACAAGAAACAAGCTATTGTATAGCTAAACAAGAAAGACAAAGACTCTTTGACTTGTATGTGGTTTTCTGGCAGCTTCATTTCTTTTACACTTTTGCTTCATGGCTTGGCAACTGATCGATCCCACTTAATGGAGTGGGTTGAAGCATGGGATCATTTCATCATGAATCTTGCTTCCAGGTTTACCAACAGTTGGCCACTCATCTGTGGAAATCTTTGTCGAGCAGGTGACCCTCTGGTAGCTTCCTGAGTATCAGATTCCTTAGACTTTTCCCCCATGGTATTTTGTTTTTCCTACCAGCTTCTCACTTGCTTCCCAAATTGTACCCAAGTCTTGCCATTTTCTTCTGTAACTCACCTCTGCTCAAACACCAAAGATAACTACCCCAAATAATAAACCTTAAGGAACGAAAGCCCTTATTTTTCCAGAGTCTGCGCTAAATGCTCTACATACAGAAGGGATTTAACACAGAGATGGTGAGGTTGCATATTAAAAGCTACATCTGTGAATCATATAATTTTTCTTCCGATGCATTCTCACAGGTATCCACGATAGTGTTTCACCCTTTCCCAGACCTCAAGGAAAACAAACCTAAGATTCAAGGAAGCCACAGGTCTGACCAAAATATAAACGCAGTGGATTTAGTGACTCTCCCATGACTGAAGACTACAAAAGAAGGGGTGTGTGTGCAGAGAGTGAGGGCTGGGAGAGAAGCCTCTCTGGAACAGGGGGCCCCCCAGGAACAAGGACCAAGGACAGGTCAGAAAAGACTCAGCAAAGGGCTGTCTTGGAATGTGTGTTTTGCTCCGCACACAAACACATCCAAAGTTACACTCACACATAAGAAAACGTAACATGGAGAGACTAAACACTAGTTTCAAGTTACATAGACACTGACAGATACAGAAGTCACAAAGATAGTACCATTCCTTTGTTTTTTCATGAATGGATGAATGCTGATTTTTTTCAAGTGCCCTTTCTGTGCTCATTTTGAAGAACATGTATTTTTTTTTCTCCTTTATTTGCATGTGTGGTAAACTCCACTGATGAATTTCTTAGTGTTATATTAAACTTATTGAGTTTAACCCCTCTTGGTCATGCTCAGTTGCTATTTTAATATGTTTCTAAATTCAGTTTGTTAATATTCTGTCTTTTTTTTAAGTTTAAATTCATCAGGGATATTGTTTGATTTTCTTTTCTCACAAAATCTTTGTCTGATATTGGGGTTGTGGTCAGTGTAGCCACATAAAACAAGTTGAGGTGTGCTCCCCAGTCCTCTACTTGTAAAAATGTTTGTGTGAGTTTTGTATTATTTCTTTCTTAAACATTTGGTAGAATTCACCTGGGAAGCATGTCAGATTTTTTTTGTTAGGAGAATATTTGATGATGATTTTCATTTCTTTAAGAGACTTAAGTGTTTTAAGATTTTACATTTTTTTTTACTCTGTCAACTTAAGTTATATTAATAAGGAATTTAAGAAATTTATCTTATTCTTCCAAGTTTTTAAATTTATAGGTAGATCATAATATTCCCATAAAAATTCTCTTACTCTCTGTAGTATTTGCAGTAATCTATTTCTGGCTTTCATTCCAGGTACTGACAATTTATACTGTCTCTGTCTTTTATCTGATCAGTGTTGCTAACAGTTTATAGATTTTGTATTTTTTTTTATAAAATGAAGTTTTCACTTTAAATGTTTCTTTTTCTTTTTTTTTTAAACCATTATTTACTTTAACATTCATTTTGATTATTTTGCACTGTATATTAGTTTTGGGTTTAAGTAACCCTTTTTTATTCTAATTGTCAAATTGGGATCTTAGACAATTTTATATCTTTCTTCTTTTTGTAATGTAAACACATAAAGCTACAAATTCCCTTTTTATTCACTGCTTAATTTCATTTTACAGTTTTGCTACATTGTGTCTTTTCTTCCATTTCATTTTGAAATATTTTTACTTCCTCCATGATATTGCTAATGATCCACTCATTATTTAGAATCTTTTGGTTATTTAAAAATATAAGGAAATTTTATCAATTTATTGTTAATATTATTGTTGTTGTTACTGTTGTTCTTGGCTTCCAATTTAATTCCATTGTGGTCAGAGAACATGTGAATTATTTGAATCCATTGAAATTTATCGAGACATGTTTTGTAGCCAAGCATACATTCTCTCATAGCGAGAGTACCACATACAGATTAAAATGCCATACATTCTGCATTGGAGTGCAGAAATGACAATTATGCCAGTTTCCTTGTTAGTGGTCTTACTGTATTCTGTAACTATGTAGTTGCTACTTTTCGGTCAGTAACTGAGAGTGTCATATACAAATGTCTAACTGCATTTGCCTGTTGCTTCTTTCACGTCTCAAGGTTTTCCTTTGTGCATTCTGAAAGCTCCCTTACAAGATAAATACATATTAAGAATTTTTATACCCTCTGTTCAAATTGACTATCACTATTTTCTTTTTATCTGGTAATGATGTCGTGAACTCATTTTTTTCTAATATAACCCGCATCTTTTTTTCATGCTTCATTTTATGTGCTATATATTTTACTACCGTTTATTTACTCTGTCGGCATTTTTATGTTTGACGTGTGTTTCTTTCAAATAGTAAGTACATGGATCTTCCTGTTCAGACCCAGTTGGATAATCTGTTTTTTAACCAGACAGTTTTAAGTATTTACAATCAATTAATTATTGATCTTTTCAAAAATGATTGTGAAATGGAATAACCTGAAATTCATCATGATCAAAGGTAGATTACATGAGACAATTCATGAGCAGTGCTTGAATTCCTGTGAAGTGCCTAACACATAGTAAGAATTCATTATTTACTTTTATTTGCATTATTTTATATTTTACTGCATAAATCAAGATGAGTGCTACTTCACAATCATAGGTGCTCCGATTATTTTAGTTTCATTTCCATCTGTCTCAATGTGCTATATTACTTTTTTTTGAAGCTTCAATAAGTATATTTATCTATGAAAACTGATATTTTAAAGGTGCCTTTTTGAAATATATACATAAAATATATATTTCTGGGTATATATTATATATATAATCTATATATATAAAATACATATTTCTGGGTATATATTATATATAATCTGTATATATTATATTTATGATCTATCTATATATAAAATATATGTTTTGGGGTATATTAAAAGTAAAATATATACTTCTGGGTATATTCAAAGTAATATATGTATTTCTGGGTATACTAAAATATGGAAAATAGTCTAAATATTTTTGGCAAAGTGCAGATTACTTAAACTATGATATGATCTAATATGGAGAGTGTGTTCTGGCATTGATAGGGAAACTTTGGTGTTTAATATGCTTTTTTTCTTCATAAACTTGTAATAGACAATATATTTTATGTAAATAATAGTTATAACTTTACACACAATTCTAAACTCAGTATCTGGCTCCGCAATGGATCCATGAACATATTGTCTCGGTGCACAGGAATGATAGTCATGCCAACCATAAAATTACTACAGCAACACTTTTATTGTTTCTTTCATTACATTTTTCCTTTTATTTTTCTTCTTTCCTGTAATTCACTGTCTTTATCCGTCTTTCCTCTTTTTCTTTTTTCTTTTTTACTTGTTAGGATACATAAAATTTATCCTATCTATGTTAATGCCATGCTTTCTTAAATTATATGAATTATAAAAATGTATAAAAATAATTTGTTATGCAGAAAATAGCATCAGTTACACATGGCATTATGCTGTAATAACTCAAAAAGCCAAGGCGTATTCTCACATTACATCTCTGCCAAATTGGTTTCCATGCTGGTAAATGGAAGAATGATTGATCTACTGCTGCCTAAAAATCCTCAGCCATTTTTTGTCCTGAGGGTGACAAGATGTTTCAATAGCAAATTTTCATTGCTAGTAAAATAATGCAGGAACTAGAAGAAAAAGAGCTCTGATGAGAATGATTTTACTAGACAAGAAATCAAACAAATTGCTATGGAAGGGAGAATCAAAATAACAGATGACTCTTAAAATGCAAATGCATTATCTATGCAAAATATGTCTAGGGAAGGCCAAGTAGCAGCTGGACCGACACAGTGTCAGAAAAGGCACTTAAATCTGGAGAGTAGGATAAAAGAATATTTTTACTGTACTTATCAAATAATGACAGAATTGAATTCTCGAACATGCACCATGAATGTAGAGATGATGACTGAAAGGTCATAGACATTGAGAAGACAAAGTCATCACACAGAGCAAAGGACTGATTTGATGAGGTCTTCACCCCACTAAAGATGGGTAAATGGTGATGTGTTAAGGATATAGCATTTGAGGCACCTCATCCTAAGATCCGAGAGCTGTAGGCTCTGCAAGGAACTAGTTCCCATGGGAATTTCTCCAGAAGACTGTAGAATGTCTGAATTACAGTTGTCTCAGAAATGCATAAACTTGGGCACTTTGGTGGCTCAGTGGGTTAAAGCCTCTGCCTTCAGCTGGAGTCATGATCTCAGGGTCCTGGGATCAAGCCCCACATTGTGCTCTGCTCAGCGGGGAACCTGCTTCCCCCCCTCCCCCCGCCTCACTGCTTACTTGTGATCTCTGCCTGTTAAATAAATAAATAAAATCTTTAAAAATAAATAAATAAATACATAAACTTGGAAGAAGAATTTCCAGTTGAGGAAACATCCCCAGTAGAGAAGAGGTCTTTATTTCCTGGGGTTTTTTTTCCCCCCAAGTTGTTTTTGAAATTTATCTACTTTAACAAAATTTTTAAAAATTGGGGAATTATCATCATTGAATCACTTGCAGTTGGTAGTTACAAGTAAGGACTAAGAGAGCTGCTGTAAGCAGCTGGATATTGGGAATGAGATACAGAAAATCTTAGACAGTATAGCAGTAAGATTCTGTTTATGGGCTGAATCCAACAGATGTTTAAATCTAATGTTGTTTTTCTAAGAGACTTGACTCTTGAATATCATAGTGAATCTCCTAACTTTTTGTGGTCACATAAATATACAAAATAAATAGATAAGCACGTGCCTACTACTATCTGTACATTTATTACTCTATAAATTATGAATAGGTACGATTATCTAAATATATTTGGACTTTATAAATACATGCAAAAATATAAATTTAAAAAGGTTTGCTTTTCTGCCCTTGTGGTGCTGTGGGTTCGCATGAATGAGAAAATGTGTTATTAGCTATTAGCTGTACTTTCTGCAGCTCCTCCGTATGGGCCAGAAAAGAGGCTCTGCATTACGTGTATACTGACCATTACCTACCCTTCTACACATCTGCAGTTCCAGACCTCCTTGCAAATCAAGACTATTTCCAGTACTCATCACCCCAACTCTGGTAGATTCTGCAGCTTTAAACCCATAACACTACTCTTCTTTATTCTCTTTCCAACTCTGTTGTCAACATTCAAACTTAAGTCAGAAGCTAAATATTGCTTTTTAATTTATTATTTTCACTTTTCAATGTAACAGTCCTAACTTTTTGGATGACATCAGTGCCTTGAGGGCAGTTATCATATGCAAGCTCATACAGTTTTTGGAGTTGAGTTCCTCTGTTACAGACCTAAAATAAATTTAACACCAGAAATGATTAACATTGATGTGCTCTAAATGGCTTACAGAAACCATCTACACACGATTAAAGGCATTCATCGATATAAGGATCTTTCCCCAGGGCAAATATAGGTAGTTTATTAAATTCGATCCAAAGCAAGTGGCTGATATTTTAAAGACTAAATAAACCATGTAAAAATCAAAGGGCTTTAATAGATACAGTCTCTGAAAATAAAATATTGGTATAATAGAAACAAATTAAATATTTTCATCACCTTCAAATGATGAGTTATTGGAAGACAAATCTAGAAGAAATCAGACTTTTATAGAGGAATGAAACATTGTTTTAAGGTAGCATTTCATGTTCTGAAAAAAGAAAGAAAGAAAGAAAGAAAGAAAGAAAGAAAGAAAGAAAGAAAGAAAGAAAGAGAGGAAAAATAAAACTAAGGTTTTATTTTAAGGTATTTCTATGTAGTGTTTTATAATTCTTCCCTTTTTTTAAATATTTTATTTGAGAAAGAGAGAGCATGAGTTGGTGGGGAGGGGCAGAGGAAGCCAGCAACAACAGGGTTCCCAGGACCCCAGGACCATAACCAGAGCTGAAGGCAGATGCTTAACCAACTGAGCCACCCAGGTGCCCCAATTCTTCCTTTTTATTTTTATTTTTTTTTTTAACTTCTGTTAACTGTACCTATTTAAGCCTTCTGATGTATGTTTTTACACATAAACTCCACTTGAGTCTTGTAATTCCTCTCGCTCAGCTTTAGTTCACTGGACTGTTCCTGGATGTCTTGGGTGGTGATCTTAGATTTGTCTTCTCTTAAGTTCTATCAGGCAGATGCGGTTTTATGAGACAAAGATCAAGAGAATGATTAATGATGATACTTTAAAGTTTAAAGGGGTTCTTTCAAATAGATTGCTCATTGTAATTGTGACTTCACTGCTTTTAAAATGAAAGGTATCTGTTCATTCTCCATGAAAGTGGGATTGTATTTTTTGTCCTGAAAGAATATAAGGAAATTTAAACTGTTTTGTCTGTACATTCCACTTGTAAATACTA
Source organism: Mustela nivalis (assembly GCF_964662115.1). Taxonomy (NCBI): domain Eukaryota; kingdom Metazoa; phylum Chordata; class Mammalia; order Carnivora; family Mustelidae; genus Mustela; species Mustela nivalis. The sequence goes on along the minus strand of NC_139034.1, from coordinate 81,592,993 downwards.
ACACTTCTGATAGTTCATTTAAAGATAAATGTAGGAATTTTTGTCAATCCCTCCATCTATTAGGCTGCTATGTATACTACTGTCAGTTGAGTATCTGTTTATTTTTTTACCGAAGAAAATTGGAAATCACAGGGTATCGTAATTACCAATAATTGTTTTATTCATTCTTTTCTCTGCCTGAAAGCCTTCTTTTGTACTCATCAGTTATTCCAAAGGTTGTTTCCTTACCTCCTCATGATTTCTCAAACGTCATTTTATATCATCGACACATTTCCTAATCTCTCAGCTTAAAATGACAGACTTCAATGATGAAGTGTTCTGAAAAATGTCTTTTTTTCTGTGGTTTTGTTGATCAAAAGTTATGGTTCCCAAGTAGACTCTATACTCCAGTGAGCCTGAAGTCTTTCATCAAGCAAAACCCTTCTCCTTAAAGTCTTTTTTCCACATCAGCATTAATTGTGTTCACCACCTCTTCGAACTTTGCCCCACATCAGGGAGATGTCAGCTGCTACCCATCTGGAAAGCTCTGACTTTTCATTTACTATGCATGTGTAGCCAAGTTACATGCACTTTACATGTTTATTGAGTGGATCAAAGTGAGTTCTAGTTTCTCTTTGACTGGATACAAATAAACCTCTGTTATGCCAACACGATACTGTGTGGACACATTCTCTTATCCATCACCACTCTTCCAAATTTTATAGTGTGAATGAAAGAAGTGAGCCAAGTTTATGTATATTTATATATGTGTGTGAGTGGATATACACATCTGTATCACCAGAAAAGAGCTCCAACATCAAGTCTCAGTAAATAATTTCAGATCTGTTGTTTTCTTATCTGTATTGATTCACTCACTGTTTTTATTTCCTTTTTTTAAATAAAGATTTCATGTAAATCTGAAAGAAAATACATTCCTCAGCAGCAATATTTGAAGAAGGAAAGATGATTCTCCCTGCCAAAACTGTCAGGAAGGCATCCTGCTGAGGACGAATTTTGAACATGATTTTGAAAGAAGTATGTATTAGGAGAATTTTAATGCTAATCTTCAAATACTTCCATATTTCATCCTGAGCTTGCCAAATAGACAATTACATACATTGACCAATGTGTCTGGAATGTTACTCAGACAGACGTGAACTTGCCTTTGGATTGCAGTGATCAAGACCGTATCAGATCTCAGATGTCAGCTATTTTATTTTCTGATTGGTCTCATCGTAGTTCCTGAAGTTTTAGCTTTTGTAGATAAACTAGAATGTCTTCAAAAAGGAATAACTTGATATCTGCTTTAGTGTTTTGCATACAAAAGGAATTCAATAAATGATTTTAAGCTGTTTCATCTCCAGTATATTTAAAAGCACTGGTAAGCCAAATAAATAAATGAATAAATGAATGAATGAATGAATGAATGAATAAATAAATAAATAATAAAATAAAATAAAACCACTGGTAAGCCACTATGAAGTTTACATTTCCAGGCACCTGTGTCTCAATATTTCTATATATTTACATCTCTGTTAAATGTTATTCATGCGCATCTTAAAAATATTACTTAAATTATTTTCTTGTTTGCATTATTTCTGTATGAAGTTCATAAAATAAGGGCAGCTCTGAGGTTTGAAGTCTGTGCATCCTAAAATTTCTAATAATATCTCTTTATTTACCAAAATATAAAGCTTACAAAAGAAAAAAAGATAAAAAAAATTGTAAAAATCTGTTCTTTAGTCTAGAAACTTAATATATTCTTTCCTAAAGGATATTGTTTATTTATTTGTCAGAGAGAGAGAGAGAACAATCAGGGAGAACCTTAGGCAGAGGGATAAGCAGGTTCCCTGCTGAGCAAGGAGCCCAATGCAGGACTTGATCCCAGGACCCTGCGATCATGACCTGAACCAAAGGCTGACATTTACATGACTGAGCCACCCAGGTGTCCCAAAACTTAATATATTCTATATGTATAGTGGTACTTAAAAAAACAGAATCAGGGAAAGAGAGATAGGGCATGTGACAATAATATTGAGAAAACACTTTAAAAGATTATGATAAGAAAATAAGTCCAGAAAAAAATGACTAATTATAAGAAGTTTCATTCATTTCACAATACATTTTAGCTTTAGTCCTCTGAGAGATTTTTCCTTTTCTCTAAAAGAATAGTATTGAGGTCCAATAACGGTAATTTACAACTTGCAATGGTAAAAAACAAATTATAATTCTTAACATGGCAACACCATTAATATTAAAGAATTGATTAATATATATTTCCAATATTTTATGTTTCATATATTATATTGTATATAATAAAAATATATTGGGATTAACTTTGGTCATATTTGTTGTCATGGGATTGTCTTGTTTTTGTGCTTTGTTTTGTTTTTAATATTTTATTTGTATGGAGAGAAAGTTGTAAGGAGAGAGGTCAGTGGGACAAGCAGATTCCTTGCTGAGCAGGGAGCCCAATGTGGGACTCCATCCCTGGGCTCCAGGATCATGACCCTGGGCTCCAAGGCAGTCGCATAACAGACTGAGCCACCCAGGAGCCCCAGATTGTCTCATTTTTAATTGAAACATTAAATCAATGCAGAAAACAAGGGAAAAGACATATATTTGGAATCAATACAGGCAAACTTGAGGCATTAGGAGCCAGACAGATATTGATACAAATCATCTCTCAAATGTTGGCTGAGGCCAAATTATTTGACAATTTTTTTAAAAGTAATCTCTACACCCAACATGGGGCTTAAACTCTCAATCCTGAGACTAAGAGTCAGACGCTTTTCCAAATGAGCTAGCTCACACCTCTAATTTAATATATCTCTTAATTTCTTAAGCAGGCCAAGACTGCTGTAGACTCAATGTGGTAGCAAACAATTGAAAAGAGAAGAATGAAACTCTGACCCAAAGAGGGTGCCTTCATATGATTGTAGAGTAGATCTCTCAGTGTGGGTGGGGGCTTTCCAGCAACCCTAGAGGCTGACTGTAGTGGAAAATCATCACCATTCCATATTGACTGCCAAACTTCAGACAGGCCTCAGGGGAAGAAAAGGCATCAGAGAGTCTTACCTACTTACGAGTACATTCGTAATTTTGGATGTCTATGTTACACTATCATTTGTTTGCTTGGTAGTGAATCTGCTGAAAACAGGTCCGTTGACCATTTCCTTCAGTTTTCAAGACTGGATGAGCCTATCTCACTCTCAAAGGCTCATACTAAACTGGTGGCAATGATTCCTTTCTTACAGTGTGAAAGTGAAGGTTAAATCAGATCCTGTATGTAAAAAGCTTTGTTCAGCCCATACATATCATCATTATCGATGACTGAAACCAATTCAAGAAAATGTTATAGGGAAATTGTTCCTACATGTCAAAAATTAGTAAGTAAGGGCATGAAAATTTCCTTGTTTATATTTGTTAGTGGCAGATTTCTAGTCACTCTTCCAATTTTCTAAATAATACTTTTAAGAGAAGCACACGATTATGTTTTTTTCCCCTAAAAACTCTTAATTTTCTCTTGCAACTTAAGTCGTAAATATGGAAATGGTTACACTCCATTGTTCTGAAACATAAAATTGCATTAATTTAGTTTAATCTAAATGGGTAGGAAATTTGATTCAATTCTATATAGTAGGACCTATTTTTTGCAAAATGCTTTTAATCTTTTTTTTTTTTTAAGATTTAATTTATTTATCAGAGAGAGGTGGGGAGAGAGCGAGCACAGGCAGACAGAGTGGCAGCAGAGGCAGAGGGAGAAGCAGGCTCCCTGCCGAGCAAGGAGCCCAACGTAGGACTCGATCCCAGGACGCTGGGATCATGACCTGAGCCGAAGGCAGCTGCTTAACCAACTGAGCCACCCAGGCGTCCCGCAAAATGCTTTTATTGGCATGGTGGCAAATTAAAAAAAAAAAGGAAAGATTTAATTCTGGACTTGAAGAGGTATACATTTTCGAAAAGAAAATGCCTTGTAAAAAGCAAGGAGAATATGTTGTGTTATTTTGAGTGACGTTAACAACTACAACTTGACTTCTGTTGAGTTCTTGCTACTCAATAGTTTTTAAGAACATTTACCAAAACCATGGAGCTGAAAATTAATATAAAAGAGTATCAATTCAATGTCAAGCAGGGTGATATCCTCTCACCTCCTTCCCTAGCTGTACAGTCTTCCATTATCCCACTATTGCTCACTCTCTAGATCTTTCCTGATCTCTGCAAGGGTTTATATTTGAAATTACACTCTGTGGCTGTGCTTCTGTAGATTTAAAATTGCTACTTTCATATGTTATGATTTCACATGGTCAGTCCTCTATGGAAAATTAGTTTATCCTCCATTACCTTCAAAGTGAACTTTGGCAAAAGTATCTCTAATATAAAATCCAATGTAAAACCACAGCTTTTTCCATTATTTTAAAGAATTGTGCTCTTTTACTTTTCTCTTTTAGTTCCTGTTAGTTTAAATGACCTCGGTACTATGGTCATAAAGACACTATCATCAAAAGAAAAAAAAATTACTTTATATTTTCTTTTCTTACTAAAATTGGATTCATTTGAACTACTTTGCAATGGGTTAATGGTATTACCTAACAAATTTCATTTGATTTTGAGGTTACTGTATAAAGTAAATTCACCTGATTCAAATTGTTTAAAACTTTTTGAATCAGAGCTGCCTTAACCTCAAAAGTTAATACACCCTAAAATGTTCTAAAGACTTTTTTTTTCTACTTTACTGTCACAACTATAAAGCATGCTCTTTCAGAAATGAATCTGGAACATTTCTTTGAAATTTACAGATTGAGAAAATGTTGCTATTAATCTCTTTGAAAACCCTTGATTTTGTCAATGTATTATCCATCTGAAAACAAAGTTTTTTCAAAGATGAATAAAGAAATTTGTAAGTAATGAGTTATTTAGAAATAATCATCAAAAAAGTGGCATCCCTTATATGTGCTACTTAATTATAAATAACTACATATGGATAACAGGTATAATAGGTAAGCTTTTGTAAGGTTAATTTTTATCTCCTTTGCAATGTAAAGTTATTTTATTTTCAGGAGCATAAATTAGCTAAGACATATCAAATAGCATCCTTATCATTCTACCAGAAAACTGTAATACAGATGGTTTAAATAGCTCCACACAAGGTCATAGTTAGGTGTAAGGTGGAACCAAAGACTGGTTTTAGCCTTGCTGTATAATGTCACCTGAGATTAGGTTCTGAATCAGTGCTTTTTGCTGAAGAGTCCCAGGCTAGCACCTTTCCACTAGACCATGGCACCTCTCTATTATCGTGTTCACTCTATGATTTAACAAATCCTTCTCCATCCTCATGGGTTCCATCAGTAGCCAAACTCAAACCATAACTTCTAAATTCTTTTCCTAACTCGTGTCTTTAATATAAACTTATGGGTATATTTATACACCATTAGGAATAACGGGATACCCGCTATGCCTTGCATGATTTAGTTAGAGCACTCTATCTTGAAATTCATTATCCTAACACAAGCAGTGTCTGTAGGATAAGATCTAGAAGGACAGTTTGCTCTTGGGCCATACAGAAAATTATTAATATGGATGTTATTTGTTTTATTTCATCCCAACTATTTCCAGGCTATCTCACCTTATGATAAAAACTACAAACCGTTAAGGGTAAGACACTCCATTATCCTTTAATGACTAGTTTGGCAACTGTGAATTTGTAAGTTGATATTGAAATTAAGACAAAAAGCTGCTGCTGACATTTTGATGATGTTACTGTTTGCATTGAAATGTGAGGAATATAAGGCCAATTTCTGTAGAACTAGGAAAATATCATTCCATGTTTTCCATATCATTCTTTCCTCCGGTGTATAAGAAGCTCTTGGCATTAACTATTAATGCCATTATACTATTGCTTACCCAATGTCATTTTCCCACAAATTTTTATTTAATGTTCTACAGAAACATTGATATCAGTAAGTATTTTGTAATACCTAATACACACTTCCTGCCCCCAAATTACTGTGGGTCCTTCAGAAAATCAGTTAACCAGCTGGAATGAGAACCATGCAGATAAAGCAAATGTGGTTCATGAAAGCACAATTCCAGGCCTTTTCTTTTTCTTTTTTCTTTTTTTTTTTTTTTTGACATAGTACTATAAGTTTTTTATTTAAATGTCATTTAATTTTATTTTTGTTTTTATTTTATTTTTTATATTTTACATATTTATATATTTTATTTTTTCAGCATTCCAGAATTCATTGTTTATGTACCACACCCAGTGCTCCATGCAATACATGCCCTCCTTAATACCCACCAGCAGGCTCACCCAACCCCCCAACCCCCTCCCCTCTAAAACCCTCAGTTTGTTTCTCAGAGCCCACAGTCTCTCACAGTTCATCTCCCCTTCTGGTTTCACCAACTCACTTCTCTTCTTCATCTCCCAATGTCCTCCGTTTTATTCCTTATGCTCCACAAATAAGTGAAACCGTATAATCATTGACTCTCCCTGCTTGACTTCTTTCACTCAACATAATCTCCTCCAGTCCCATCCATGTTGATACAAAAGTTGGGTATTCATCCTTTCTGAGGGAGGCATAATACTCTATTGTGTGTATGAACCATATCTTCTTTATCCACTTGTCTGTTGAAAGGCATCTTGGTTCTTTCCACAGTTTGGCAACTGTGGCCAATGCTGCTATGAACATTGGGGTACAGATGGCCCTTTTTTTCACGACATCTCTGTCTTTGGGGTAAATATCCAGTAGTGCAATTGCAGAGTCATAGGGAAGCTCTATTTTTAATTTCTTCAGGAATCTCCACACTGTTTTCCAAAGTGGCTGCACCAACTTGCATTCCCACCAACAGTGTAAGAGGGTTCCCCTTTCTCCACATCCTCCCCAACCCTTGTTGTATACTGTCTTGTTAATTTTGGCCATTCTAACTGTGTAATGTGGTATCTTAATGTGGTTTTGATTTGAATCTCTCTGGTGGCTTATAAAGAACATTTTTTCACGTGTCTGTTAGTCTTCTTTGGAGAAGTGTCTGTTCATGATTTCTGCCCATTTTGTGATGTGATTATCTGTTTTGTGTATGTTGAGTTTGAGAAGATCTTTATAGATCTTGGATATCAGTCCTTTGTCTGTAGTGTCGTTTGTGAATATCTTCTATCATTCTGTGGTTTGCCTTTTTGTTTTGTTGATTGTTTCCTTTGCTGTGCAGAAGCTTTTGATCTTGATGAAGTTCCAAAACTTCATTTTCGCTTTTGTTTCCTTTGCCTTTGGAGACATGTCTTGAAAGATGTTGCTGTGGCCGATGTCAAAGAGATTACTGCCTATGTTCTCCTCTAGGATTTTGATAGATTCCTGCATCACGTTGAGGTCTTTTATCCATTTTGAGTTTATCTTAGTGTATGGTGTAAGAGAATGATCAGGTTTCATTCTTCTATACATAGCTGTCCAATTTTCCCAGCATCATTTGTTGAAGAGACTGTCTTTTACCCTCTATATATATTTTTTCCCCTGCTTTGTCAAAGATTAGTTTACCATAGAGTTGAGGGTCCATATCTGGGCTCTCTACTCCGTTCCACTGGTCTATGTGTCTGCTTTTGTGCCGGTATCATGCTGTCTTGGTAATCATAGCTTTATAGTAAAGCTTGAAATCAGGCAATGTGATGCCTCCAGTTTTGCTTTTTCTTTTTCAACATTTCCTTAGCCATTCCTGGTCTCTTCTGGTCCATACAAATTTTAGGATTGTTTGTTCCAGCTCTTTGAAAAATGCCTGTGGAATTTTGATCAGGTTGGTGTTGAAAGTATGAACTGCTCTAGGCAGTATAGGCAATTTAACAATGTTTATTTTTCTGATCCATTAGCATGGAATGTTCTTCCATCTTTTTGTTTCTTCTTCAATTTCTTTCACGAGTGTTCTGTAGTTCCTTAAGTACAGATCCTTTATCTTTTTGGCTAAATTTATTCCCAGGTATCTTATGGTTCTTGGTGCTATAGTAAATGGAATCAATTCTCTAATTCCCCTTTCTGTATTTTCAGTTAGTGTATTTCAGTTAGTGTATAAGAAAGCAACTGATTTCTGTACATTGATTTTATCCTGCCACATTATTAACTTGCTGTTTGAGTTCTATTAGTTTGGGGGTGGAGTCTTTTGGGTTTTCCACAAAAAGTATCATGTCATCTGTGGAGAGAGAATTTGACTTCTTCTTTGCCAATTTGAATACCTTTTATTTCTTTTGTTGTCTGATTGCTGTTGCTAGGATTTCTAGTACTATGTTGAACAAGAGTGGTGAGAGTGGGCAATCGTGTCATGTTACTGATCTCAAAGAGAAGGCTGTCAGCTTTTCCCCATTGAGGATGATATTTGCAGTGGGTTTTTCATAGACTTTATGAAGTTGAGGAATGTTCCCTCTATCCCTATACTTTGAATTGTTTTAATCAGGAATGTTTAATGCTGTATCTTGTCAAATGCTTTTTCTGTATCAATTGAGAGGATCATGTGGTTCTTCTCTCTTCTCTTATTGATTTGCTCTATCACATTGATTGATTTGAGAATGTTGAACCACTCTTGCATCCCATGGATAAATCCTACCTGGTCATGGTGGATAATCTTTTTAATGTACTATTGGATCTTATTAGCTAGGATCTTGTTGAGAATCTTGGCATCCATATTCATCAGGGATATTCGTCTGAATTTCTCCTTTTTGGTGGGATCTTTACCTGGTTTGGGGATCAGGGTAATGCTGGCTTCATAAAAGGAGTCTGGGAGTTTTCCTTCTGTTTCTATTTTTTGAAACAGCTTCAGGAAAATAGGCATTATTTCTTCCTTGAGTGTTTGGTAGAATTCTCCAGGGAATCCCTCAAGTCCCAGGCTCTTGTTTTTCAGTGGGTTTTTGATAACTGCTTCAATCTTGTTACTAGATATTGGTCTATTCAGGTTGTTAATTTCTTCATGATTCAGTTTTGGAGGTTTATAGATTTCCAGGAATGAATCCATTCTGTCTAGGTTGCTTAAATTTATTGATATATAGCTGTTGATAATAATCCCTGATGACTGTTTCTATTTCCTTGGTGTTAGCCATGATCTCTCCCTTTTTATTCATAATGTTATTAATTTGGGTCCTCTCTCTTTTCTTTTGGATTAGTTTGGCCAATGGTTTATCAATCTTATTGATTCTCAAAAAGCAGCTTCTAGTTTCATTGATGCATTCTACTGTATCTCTAGTTTCTATCTCATTGATCTCTGCTCTAATCTTGATTATTTCCCTTCTTATGTGTGGGGTTGGCTTTATTTGTTGTTGATTCTCCAGTTCTTTAAGGTGTAAAGAGAGCTGGTGTATTCTGGATTTCTCCATTTTTTTGAGGGAGGCTTCAATGGCTAGGTACTTCCCCCTTTGCTGTATCCCATAGGTTTTGGACTGAAGTGTCTTCATTCTCATTGATTTCCATGAATTATTTAAGTTCTTCTTTGATTTCCTGGTTGATCCAAACATTCTTAAGCAGGGTGGTCTTTAGCTTCCAAGTGTTTGAATTCCTTCCAAACTGTTTCTTGTGGTTGAGTCCCAGTTTCAAAAGCTTGCGGTCTGAGAATATGCAGGGAATAATCTCAATCTTTTGGTATCGGTTGAGCCCTGATTTGAGACCCAGTATGTGGTCTATTCTGGAGAGGTTCCATGTGCACTCAAAAAGAATGAATATTCTGTTGTTTTAGGGTGGAATGTTCTGTATATATCTATGAGTTCCATCTGGTCCAATGTGTCATTCAATGCTCTTGTTTCTTTATTGATTTTCTGTTTGGGTGATCTGTCTATTAATGAGAGTAGCATGTTAAGATTCCCTACTATGAATGCATTCATATCAGTATGACTCTTTATCTTGATTAACAGGTGACTTATATAGTTGGCTGCTCCTGTATTGGGGGCATAAATATTTACAATTTTTAGATCTTCTTGGTGGATAAATGCTTTAAGAATGATGCAGTGTCCTTCTTTATCTCTGACTTCAGTCTTTAGTTTAAAATCTGATTTATCTGATATAAGAATCACTAACCCAGCTTTCTTTTGAGGCCCAGTGGCATGAAAGACGCTTTTCCATTCCTTCACTTTCAGTCTGGATGTATACTTAGGTTCAAAATGGGTCTCTTGTAGACAACATATGGACATTTTAACCAATCTGCAACCCTGTGCTGTTGTATGGGATCATTTAGGCTCTTCACATTGAGAGTGATTATTGAAAGATACATTTTTATTGACATCATGTTGCCTGTGAATTCCTTGTTTCTATAGATTGTCTCTATAAATTTCTGTTCTATTACACTCTTGGATTCTTTCTTCTTTTATAGAACCCCCCTTAATATTTCTTGTAGTGCTGGCTTGGTGGTCACACATTCTTTTAAACCTTGCTGATCTTGGAAGCTCTTTATCTCTCCATCCATTTTAAATGTCAGCCTTGCTGGATAAAGTATTCTTGGCTGCATGTTCTTCTCATTTAGTGCCCTTAATATGTCTTGCCAGCCCTTTCTGGCTTGCTAGTTTTCTGTGGACGGGTCTGATGTTATTCTGATGGACCTTCCTCTGTATGTAAGGAATCTCTTCTCCCTAGCTGCTCTCAAGAGCTCCTGTCTAAAATTATGATTCAACCATTTCACAATCAGGTGTCTTGAGGTCTTTCTAGATTCTATGATCTTAGGGGGGTGATATTTCTGCTTCTAGGACATGAATGCTGGTTCCACTCCCCAGATAGGGAAAATTTTCATGGAGCAACTGTTCAACTGTATCTTCTAGTCTTCTTTCTTTCTCCTCCAGATCCCAATAATTCTGACATCGGACATTTCATGGTGCTATTTCCCTAATTCTGTTTTCATGGTTTCTAAGCTGTTTGTTCCAGACCTCCTCCTGATCCTTTATCTCTATTATTTTGTTCTCTAGATCACTAATTCTGTCTTCTGCCTCAGTTACCCTAGCTGTTAGAGAATTTAGATTAGATTGGATCTCATTGATAGCATTTTTAACTTCTTCCCAGGAAGCTTTCACTTCTGCCCTAATTGATTCCATGTTGTCATTAATGGTTTTCTCCAACTTAGCCATTGCCTAGATAATTGTTACCCTGAATTCCCTTTCCAACATACTGTCTATGTTCATATCCAATAGCTCTGATAGAGAGGGCATAGTCTCTAAATTTTTCCTGTATTGGACATTCCTTCTTCTAGTCATTTTGGTGAGAGTTGGTTGAGAGGATGTGTAGCTGAATATATCATCCATGATCCAAATGCCAGTCCTTTTTAAAATGTGTTTGTGTTGGTTAAATTGGGCTTTGAAGTGTTATAAGAACTGGACATTAAGAGGCTCACTGGTGTATTTGGGATCAGGAATATAAACATAAATATAATATACAAATACAAATATAAAATATAAAACAGCCTGAAGAACTGTGTTAAGATGACACTTTGATTTGAAAGAAGAGAAAAACCCAGGTTTTACGTATCAAGAGTAGCAGGACAAACATATCCAAATGATCAGAAAAAAATGACCAGGAGAGAGTGAGTTGTTGGAGACCAGGGTATGACCCTCAGAATGGACAACTCAACCCCCAAAAAGAGTAAGACCTAAATAAATTATAATTTCTTTGGAGAAAACCAGGGAGAACTTGGTTGCACTAGAAACATTAGTGTTTACAGAAAAAGCAGTTTTTAAGCAGGAGTTTGGAATTAGACTGGAATTTGGCAATTTAAGATAATTAATTGGGACGACACAGATGAATCAGGTAAATTATGACAAAAAAATGATCTCAAAGTATCATACAAAGGAAAAAAATGAGCATAGAATAAAAACAGAAAGCTCAAAGACACCACCATTTGATGCTTTTAATTTGTGAATGTGGATTTGAGTACTAACAAACTATGCATCTGTCACTTACCTAAATTACATTTTTTCATGTACACACTGGTTATTAAACCAGATTCCATTTACTAAAAACAATCATTTTCACAATAATAGTTTCTTGCATATCACTAGATAATGAACAAGGTCGAGGAGGGCGTGGGTACCATGAAAGAGTCATTAGAAAGTGGAATCAGTTCCTAATAAAAGAAAATTACTGACAGTGAATAATGAAGAAAAAATATTTAAAAATTCATTGCTTGACAATACATAATGTATTCAATATTTTTTAACTTAGTATTATAGGTTTTTTCCCTCAACTTAAATAATTATATATATACATCAAAATTTTGATAGCACCATAGTGTGCCATAGTATCTCATTAAAAATCCAATCACAGTTTTATTATTGACTATTGGGTTACTTTCCTATTTTTCATTCTTAAAAGCCACCCCAATAAACCTTTGGTAAGTGTATCCTGATCCACTTATCCTATTATTTGATAAAGACATGAATTTTACATGACTTTTTTTAAAAAATTGACTCTCACATGATTACTATAGTTTTGGTGTTCATTGATTGAACAAATGATCTGAAAATATTAGATAGTCTGATACATAAAAGAAGCTCAATAAACATTAGCTAAATGGATAAATTAACCATTAACATATTTTGACATTAAAATAGCATCTACATATACTTGAAAATTTTGACCTTACTTTTCCCTGTGCTCTTTTTTACAACTTAAATTATTTTAACAGTTTTGCTGACATGCAATTGGTATACAATGAATTCCCCATATTGCGGTGTGTACACTTTGATGAGTCTGGACATATGCAAATACCCATGATAACATTGCCTGTCTTCTTTTCTGTTTTCATCCCCATATGAAGAGTTTGTTGTTGTTATTTTTAATAATAACTCACTAAAGTTTTGCTTTAAAAGCAGTTATTACTGGCAAGAGAAAGGTGCTTGTGTTACAGATTTTGTGCTCAGGATTCTGAGCACTGACCCTCCTCCTGGGAACACCAGAAGAAACCACTGTGTTTGGGCATGTGCCTGTGACCTCCTATAGTTGAGAATAATGGTAACCTTGCATGAAGTGGTCAGTGGAACAAGACTGGGTGGGGGAGGAGAAAAGTCTAGATACGGAAAGAAGAAGAGGGACAAGAATGGTGCACAGCCAGATACCCACCAAACTCATCAAGTTTGAAATGTGACCTGATGGGAAAATAAACTCTGTTCACCAAATGTGTTTATAATCTGCATCTGATAATAATGAATTTTATTTTTGTGAATGGGGCGTCCTCATGCCTTTTCAGACAGATCAGATGCACAACACATTTCTGCCCATGCTGTAACTCCAGCACCTAGAACAGAGGACAGAGAATAGTAGGAAATCAATAGATACCCATTGAATGTTGACTGTGTAGTATTATTTATTCAATCTGTACATGGTGTTATGTGGACATCTGAATTTTTAACATTGCAATAATTCTACAGTCCTACAGTGAGCCCAGGGTCATGGATGGGAACCACTGGTTTACCATCTTTGGTGGCAGAGTTTCCAGGCTCTTCTTTATGCCATCTTCAGCCCCTGTCCCCCTTCAGTTTCCTGGACAGTGAACTCAGCCTGCCACCTTTGTTTTGATCTAGACCAAGATCAATGATCTGAGGCAGAAAAACCCCCAGCAAGTCTTCCTATCCAGCTGGCACCACACACACGATAAATTAAAATAATAATAATAATAATATAATATCCTCACACTCTCACTGTCATGCTACAATGTAGCCTTAATTGTTATTAACTATCAGTGGTATGCAATTGCAATGGTACACTGAAAGATCCAATTTGGTCCTAATGTCTCTTGCTTATTTTATTGCTATGTATTAGTATTAGGATCCCATAATTAATATTAAAGTCAAATGAATCCAAATATAATTGCTGAACTATAAACACCTAATAATAATTAAACCAATCAATTTGAATAAGAGATCACAGTAAAAAGCACCCTTTAGCTTAGATGACTATTTCCAAAACATAAATACTTATCTTTGGTGGTCATTTCTTTTCTATATTATCCCATTTATCTTCCTCACAAATTAATCTCCATCAACATTCTTCTCTGAGAATTTCCTCTGACCTTGGCATGTTTTTTTTCCCCACTATGACCTCAGATGAAAAAATACTGTTAATTTTACAAGCTATGAAAATTGTAGCCTTGCATTTCCTGGGTAGGACCACCCCTTAGTCAGGAATGCACATGCTAGTAGTTCTCAACAATTTCTTGATTATATTATCAAAAGGACAATACACACAATAAAAAGGGACTTAGTAAATGAACAGTTACTTCCTTTTTTCCAGTATGGTTAACTTGAAATTACTATCTGATGAAAGTATTTTAAGTACTTTACCATTTTACCCCAAACTATATTAATTTATTTGGATTTAAAAATTTCTAATGATGCATGAGGAAGAAAAATAAATACATCAGTATATCTGGCAGTGCTGATTTTTCTTAACATAAAGTAACAAAACTCAATATTTACTGGATTGGCTTGTCAAATTTCTGCATAATTAATAATAACTTCCATTAAAGTTTAAAACTTATTTAATAAAAGTGTTTCAGTAAAAATTGCATTCAACATTGTCTATGTAGGACTATTAGAGCATTAGTACGTGCCTGGAATACCTTTTTTTTTTTTTAAATTTCAGTATAGTTAAATGACATCTATGCCTTTTACTCACAGTAACAATTAATAATAAGAAGAAGAATAAAATTTAGTTCAATTAATGATACATTGCAAAGTGTTTGCAAAACACAGGAAAACTAAAACTTTAAGTATGTCTAATTAAAGAAGAAAAATGACATTAATTCCTTGCTTATCTTATGAAATGTCATAAGTGAAGGGAATATCTCTGAATTTTTGCAGGAGAGATGTTTCTGCTCTGGTAGTGCACTGATGGGGACACAAGTATCCCCATCATGAACAAGTACATGTTCAAGTTTCATACTTGTTACTGCGAGCGCAGGTGGTGAGCCTGGGAGGGAAGCCATCTGCCGCTGAGCACTCATGTTTTACCTTGGATTTATTCTCCTTCTATCTGCTGAGCTACTCCACAACTATAGCCAGCTTTCCATCTTCCTCATTTTTATATATTTCTATGTTTATATACATGACTCTTCACCTACTTCTAAGCCTATATTGTAACATAAAACATTCACGAATAAAAGAGCATCAAGTACATGACGTGAGTTTATTGCAAAACATAATTATTTGCTTTGCTATACTTACTGGGAAGCAAAAGCAAAAGGGACAGAGAGAGAAAGAAAGTGAGGAAGAGAGGAAGGAAGGGAGGAAAGAAGGAAGAGGGAGAGAGTGGAGAAGACAGAGGGAGGGGGGAAAGGAATGGAAAAAAAGGAGAGAAACTAGAGAGACAACCCCTCACCCCCTGTCTGGCACACTGGCTGTGCTGGGCACCCCTTCAGCAGTAACCAGGCCATTGAAAACTCAGTGTTCACACTGAGCATAGAAATCAGCCAGAGGTGAAAGTATAGGGTTCCTCTGGTCTTCCTCTGCCTGGGTACTCCTGTGTCTTCATTAAATTCAGGTGTGCTGCAAGGCTCTCCTGTCCCAATGACACTCTTTCCCAGTGTTCCTCCTTGTATGGTGCTCTCTATTATTACTTTACTTGAAATCTTTTACCTCAGGCAGCAGTAGAGTGTCCCTGTACCTTGCAATATTTCTGAAAAATGTCTGTAGATTTTCTCTCTGATTGAGTTCCAAATTAGGCAAAAAAGGCAAGTTCCTCATACCAATCCTTCAGGTAGAACCTAGACAGGCTGGAAGACGAGAAGCACATATGAGAAGAGGACCTGCGCCCCCAGCTCTAAGAATCAGGATCCCGTACTGGAAATGTGGCTGCTGTCTTGAAGACAACTGCTGGTCCAGGAGCAGGCAGGACAGCACAAGTCCTCATGTCACAAAGCCTTCCTACCATTTTTGAGTTGCTTTTACCTTGATTCATTGATTTCCTTGGTTCCTACATAGATTTGACTTTCTAGGCATGATGATTCTGACAGTTATTGCCTGATTTTTTTTTAAAGTTCCTGTAGAAGGATGGGCTTGGGAACTACCTACCAACTCCATTGCCATCACTCTTGCAAGAACAATGAGACAGTGAGCCTATGTACAATTATATATATAATATATAACATGTATGATATGTGTATATATATTTATTTGAGTATATTTACATATGTGATTGTCTATCTCTTCAACATTAAGTACTGAACAGTCTTTTGGGATATGTCGTTCATAATAATGAAACAATTTTGTTGCCAGGTGAGCTGGGGAGACCCTGGGCCCGGAGGCCTTTCCTCAGCACACCCCAAAGATACTTCCAAGGGCTCTTGGTCTCTTCAGGAGAAAGAACTGAAGGACAGACTCAGCACAGCAGATGAGAAGTACAAACAGGACAGTTTATTAAAGGCAAGGACACTCTCCATTGTGAGAGTGGGGGAGAGAGAGAGAGCAAGTGCAAGAGAGAGACCTGTGAACACCTGAGTTTAGGCTTCTAATCTTGTACTGACAGTTGTTAATGAATAATATTCATTATTTGGGGTGAGGACTTCTAGGAAACATGATTTTGCATTTTTTTTCTTCCTCATTTGGTCAGGGGTTTGTTGTCATGGCACCCGCCACCTTGGGCCCGTTTGGTTTGATCCAGCTTCTTGTGGCTGTGTTTTGGAGAGCTGCCAGGACAAGTCTTTGCTTTCCTAATGGCTGACCCTGACTTCGTCTTTGCTGGCTTCCAGGTATCCTGTTAGAACCTAACCACTGCCCACTGTCCATTTGAAACAGGAGAGAGAGATTTGTAATTATAGAATTACAATTACCAGGGAATTTAGGGTAGAAAAACTTCCTTTTGAAATAACACTTTAGTCCACTTGTTCTTTAAAATGTCAGTTATATTTTTTGCCTCCAAATTCTTAGCTTCAAAACGTAACAAGTGCTGGAAGTCTGAGGACCTGTGTGATAAATTTTAACTCGCCATTGCTGTTTTATACCAACCCCCCGCCCCTTGTATTACCTTCTCTTCATTCTTAGCAGCACAGAGCAGTATCCTTTCTTTGTGGCATAATTTTAAAAGCCCATTACTCCTATTATCAAATATTGAAAACAGTTTCTTCAATAGATGAGCAAATAATGGAAAAAAAGTGTTATAGATGTCCGTAATTACATGACTCCTGGAAATAGAAGAACTAAGTAATGCATTCTGAACAAGGTAGTCTTAGTGGCGATGGTTATTCATTTATAAAAAGTGGCACAA
Source organism: Mustela nivalis (assembly GCF_964662115.1). Classification (NCBI taxonomy): domain Eukaryota; kingdom Metazoa; phylum Chordata; class Mammalia; order Carnivora; family Mustelidae; genus Mustela; species Mustela nivalis. The sequence continues at coordinate 81,575,810 of NC_139034.1, read as the reverse complement.
AAAATCCTGTGCGACTCATTTAAACCGTAAGTAAACTTTCAATAAAGGTCTAGTTTACATAAAGCACTTTTAAAATAAACTCAAAAGCAATTTTCTCTATGAATCATCTAAGTGGTTTAGTCCTCCTTATCGTTTTAAAATTTTACTGCTACATCACTGGTATACATCAGCGAAGTGGTACCCTAGCATTGAGAAATAACGTCAGAGGGGTGCCTGGGTGGCTCAGTGGGTTAACCTCTGCCTTTGGCTCAGGTCGTGATCCCGGGGTCTAGGGATCAAGCCCCGCGTCGGGCTCTCTGCTCAGCAGGGAGCCTGCTTCCTCCTCTCTGCCTGCCTCTCTGCCTACTTGTCATCTCTGTCTGTTAAATGAATAAAATCTTTAAAAAAAAAAAAAAAAGAAATAGATCAGAAACCAATTTAGTCATTTGCATATATCATAGACATCCTGTAAACTCTTCTTTAAATCATACCTCATTTAGAATTGTGTTCCAAAAGCAGCATTCTGAGGTTAACTATCGAATTGTGTTCCCTTAATAATCTTAGAAATTATGATAGTCTATTTGAATTCCACTGTTGGAGCTTTTTCAAAAACATGCCATAAAAAAATTATGCAAGTTGGAAGAAATAGCCAATTAAAATTCTGCTCCATCAACAAAAGCATGAAGTATTTATATTAGTAGTATAATAACAAAATATTTGATTATGAATAGGGCATGTGTGTAAACCCTCACCCATAGTAAATGTTAACAAATGCTCTTGAAAAAATGAATCAATAAATTAAAAATGAATGAACAAATAAATCAATAAATAAAGACAAGAAGTATGTATTATAATTCTTGCCAAATAACTTTTTTATAAAGGAAAATCCATCTTTTCATGTATCCTTTCTTCCTATCTAAAGGTAATTTTTATAATATTTTATAGATTATACATTTTTTCATATTGGCTAATTTATACTGAGTTTCTTAAGTAGAACAGTTTTATCTACACTGTATGTAGAGAGAAAGGATGTATAGTTTGGGAAGGAGGAAAATAACTCTCCCCATATAAAATATTAAATTTATCATAAGGACATAGGTTTCCTTCTCTATGACAGTTCTGTTTGTAGTCTCATAAAAAGAAACAAAATATTTATGGGATAGCCATTATGTGTTAGTGTTTCAACTGCTCTCCTTTAAATGAGAAAGATGCAGCAATCTAAGATAAAAATTATTGCCCTCATTTTATCATTTTATGAGCCCAGCTACAATAAGGGAATTTCCCAGTGTCATCTAGTTAGTGATTAACCAAGATCCAAATGTCTCCCACTTCATTAAGAAGGACAACACAGTCTTAAAGGAAAAACTCATATTCTTTCCACTTCAACAAGATGGATGCAGTAGGAGAAAAAGAAAATACTTTTTTCTTTGCCTTTCTAAAGATCTTAGATGAGATCCCTTTTAATGAAGGACAGATTACCAGGACCAAAAAGAATCAAAAGTTCAAAAATGTGTATACCTCCTGTGTGCATGAGAGAGACCCTGGAAAACTGAGTAACTCCCCGCAATGGCCCAAGCCATCACCTTAAATCCCATGTCCAGCTAAAGACAAAAGATGGTGGAGGGACCAGGAGGCACATTGTGGGAAGTGACCAGGAAAGGAGCAGTAAATGATGGCAAGGGGGTTGTGCAGATTTAAGTCTTTGCTGTCTCCACTGATAAAGAGTTTCTAGAGATTAAGAGTCATCCTTCTCTTCCTGCTACAGGGAGGAGGACACCCTTCCAAATGGAGGAGGACCTAACTGTCAATATCTCCTATAAAAAAGTTACAGTCTCATGGTTTTCAGACCTTCTTTTGTGTCTGTAGTTTCTTAAAAAATTCAACTCAAGATAATCCTTATGCTAAAGAGATATATTGTGGGGTGTCTTGTTCTCCTCTTCAGTGTCACACAGGACGAGAAAGTGCAAGTCAATGGAATTCCCATATTGGAAATGAAAGAAATAAATGAAGATATAACCGGTCAAACTTCAGTGTAATTAAGGAAGATTGAGTTGATAAATGGTTAATTCACAATAAGTATTCTATTCTGGATCCAACATACTTCACACGATTCAATGTGAATGACACTTAGTAGGACTAAAGTTAGAGGAAACAAATGAGATAGCATTTCAATGTGTAAATGTAGTACTTGTTAACTAATATGCAATGGAGCGTAAAACAGGAAAAGAGATTTAGAAATGCGCTCCCACACACATGTCTATTAAATGAAGAATTCACTAGAGCTGACCTCTATCTTGTCCAGATGGAAGAATGAACACTAGAGGTCATATCACCCCCAGGCACAGCTGACTGGCCAAGCAATGCATTGGCCTAGCCTCAAAGGATAAGAATGCTTGCTTATCATTCAAAGGAACCTGTTGTACAAGTAGTTAATCTGCACAACTCAAATCTCTAGTATAGAACAAGGATATTTCTCAGATTCCAAATCTCTTGAGAGGGAATAGCCCTCCAGGGGACGAGGCAAAGTGGCACCAGAAGTTATTAACATGACCTCATGGGCTTCCAATCAATGACATCCACCTTCACAGGAGACCCTTGCCCCTAAATGTGCTCTTAAAAACTCTCACTTGCAAGCCACGGGGAATTTAGGACTTTAGAGCATTAGCTCTCCATTCACCTGGTGGCAACACCCCACTAAATAGTCTTTTTTTCTTCTTCTTCTTTGCAGAAGCTGGGTGTCTATTCAGCTTTTATTGGCTTGCTGAGTGTCAGGTGCATGAACACTACTTTCCTGCCACTCCTTCACTTCTGTGAAAACAGAATCAAAGTTTGCATTCAGTTGTCTAGAATTGTACTCCTAAAACTCTTTTTTGTACTGCTTTTTGCTTTTGACTGTGTGATACTGGTGTGCTTACCAAGAACTTTATTCATTCACTCATAGCATAAGATGGATGTTTAGCATTTACTTTGCAAAGAAATATATTCAGCAGTGCTGGGACTCTCATCCTGGAGTGGGGTCCCTAACAGACCCTCTGACAAGCAGTCCCAACATCTGTTTGAACTTAGTGAGTCAGTTCCATCACTAGACACCTACTACTGATTTTATATGAACTGAACCCTTTTTTTCTATCATTCTGCCCACTGTCTATTAGTTTTGCATTGAACTGAGCAGAGTATGTGACCCCAAAATATGACACTTTGTCTGTGGATATTTGGAGCTAAAAGCAATCAAGAGTTGGCAAACTCAAGAAAAACATTCACATCTCCCTTAACTACCTAAAAGAATTTGGTTAGGGGACGTGTCTCTGAGAAATAGCTATTACCAGAGATAACTTCTAGCTAAATGATCTATCTGTATGGCAAGGCAAATATCTAATACCAAGCATCTGCTCTTCTTATTGTTCTTATTATGAATTACTCTCCTTCTCTTTGAAGCCCCAGGCCTCAATCCCATTCCTTAGCTCAGGATGGCATACAAGCCTCAATTTCTCTACTTGCCCTTGGGTCTCAGATTCTTATGGGTCACACATATGTAATTAAACCAGTTTTTTTTTTTTTCTCCAGTTAAACTGTTCTATGTTTATTTGATTACAAGACCAGCCAAAGCCCCAAGGACAGAGATTTTTTTTTTTCCTCCCCAACAACATATTAAAGAAAAGCAATTCTTAAAGCAATCCTTTTAAATACTTAAAGACAGCCAAGTAAACCTTCTCTTTTCCTTCCCATTGTCTGTATGCATCTAACCATCTCTGCTTCCTTCAAATATCCTTCCATGATTCAGGACCCCCTCCTCTCAGTTTATTCTAGGAAGCTGTGACATGCACACCTCTGCTAAAATTTCAATGGAGAAGACTAAGAAAACAGTAAAAGAATCTTTGATCTAAGTTTTTTTTTTTTAAGAATTTATTTATTTATTTGACAGAGAAAGAGCACAAGTAGGCAGAGAGGCAGGCAGAGAGAGAGAGAGAGGGAAGCAGGCTCCCCACCAAGCAGAGAGCTCAATGCGGGACTCGATTCCAGGACCCTGAGACCATGGCCCGAGCCAAAGGCAGTGGCCCAACCCACTGAGCCACCCAGGTGCCCCTGATCTAAGGTTTTGAGAATAATTTTCTTTTCCAAAGAGAGCAAGTTTTTTGTTTTGTTTTGTTTTGTTTTGTTCTGTTCTGTTTTTAAAGATTTTGTTTCTAAGGGATCTCTATAGGCAACATGGGGCTCAAACTTACAACCCCAAGCTGAAGAGTTGCATGCTCTACCAACTGACCCAGTCAGGTGCTCCTCAAGGCTTTGAGACTCTTCCTCTGCCCTTGGATATACTTTTTCCTTACTGGCTTATTAAATTATAAGCCCCAAACTTGCACTAACACTTTTAATTCCTCAAATACCCGGTTTCTTGCCTTCTTGGTATTCCCCTTACTTCAATTTCATTATTTCCCATTATTTTAAATAATCTTGTGTTTTTCTTCACTGACTTCTGTGTTGCCTCTCTGATCCCCTTTGGAATATAAACTCTGTGTAGGAGATGATCTTTTTCTCTCTCACTTCTATGTATTTAGCACCAACAAGTCTTCTTGAAACACATTCAATATCAAGCACATATTTGCTGACTTAATGAATCTACTGAAAATTCCAGATATGATCACACACTGTCACAATACAAGAACTTATGCATTAGGTGCTACAAAGAAAGTGTCAGCTTCTTACAATTTTAAAGCAAGGAGTGAACCCCCTGAGCTGGGCCACTGGTCATAATACCAGGGTCAGGTTCAGTGCAGATGGTCTTAATCTGTAACAGGGTTAAGAACAGTCTACTGAAGTAAAGGAAATAGGTTTGAGTCTATTGTTTAGAAAGGGCAACATATTTAAAAGTAGCTTTTGTAAAGAAAGTAATAAGGTAATAAAAATATGCCCAACAGGAAAGCTGGTCAAGAGTAAAAGCTTAGCTGAGCATATATAGGAAGAATTAGTAGTAGGGGCACCTGGGTGGCTCAGTGGGTTAAGCCTCTGCCTTCGGCTCAGGTCATGATCTCAGGGTCCCAGGATCAAGCACTGCACTGGACTCTCTGCTCAGCAGGGAGCCTGCTTCCTCCTCCCTCTCTCTCTGCCTCTCTGCCTACTTGTGATCTCTGTCTGTCAAATAAATAAACAAAATGTTTAAAAAAAAAAAAAGAATTAGTAGTAAACCATCTTACTCACTTGTTCAACATTCATTGAACATCTTTTATTAACTGTCCTGACCAATTTCATATTTCTTTTTCAGAGGTTTAAATCTTTATCCAAACAGTCCATCTTGTTTGCTAGGCAGCCACTCAAAGACTGAGGCTATTGAAGACTCTCTATTTGTGCATAAATATGTAGCAGATGCTATATTATCTCTTTGGAAAACATTCTGAATCCATGAATGATTACTAAATAATTTTATGCACTGCACTTTTTACAAGCATATAAAATTTTAGTGAGTTTATTCTCTAAAATACTTCAGAGACCCTAAAGTAGAAACCCTTCTTATGATAATGGGGCTTTATGTTTCTTTCCGTGAACATTAATGTATCTATTTGAAGGCTCCCCTAAAACAAATTTATCAGTATTCTGCTATGTGATGTATGTTTACTACTTTATAACACTTAAGTAAAGTTCACTTAGTATCACTCTCTCTTGCTCTACAGATTCACAAGCTTTAGGAAATGGGTACATGTTGCTTAATATGTCTGCTATCAACAAGAATTTAGAAAAGCATTTTAGTAAGAGAAATAAAAACAGGGACTACAAATTGGAGATGTGACAAGACAGGAAGTCTCAAGAGAATGCCAAAATAGAAAGAAAAACTAAATAAAAAGAAGAAAGCAAAGGTCCTTCTGGTGGACAGAGGTAATCAGGTGTGGATACTAAGGAGAAAGGTGAATTTCCTCTTTGAACCCAGATATTCTAAATCGTACACAATTTACTAACAATGTAAGATTTCATAAAGATCTCTGCTACTAATTCTTTTTACAGACTTTGGCTCCACTGAAAGAAATGCAAGGAGCAATTTTACACAATTAGTCCCTTATTACCTCTTAGCACTTCATTACTCTTCCCCTTGTTCAAACACCTTTCCAGTTCACTGGCCTTCTTGCTCTACCTAGTCCATGAGAGCCAGGCTACATCACAAACTTGCTCTCCCTTCTACCTGGAATATCCCCCTGCCAGGTAGCAGGTAGCTTTATGGCTATCTGGAGAGGCTCCTGCTCCTTGAATTTATGATGGCCTTCGAATGTATTCATTCTATAGTCGATTTCCTGTTTGCCCCTACATAATTCCACCCAAACTCTAAGCACCTTGCTCATTGCTGGAGGCACTAAATTAGCATGTATTATAAGAAGGAAGAAATAAATGAACAAACATCTTCCCCTCATATCCTCTTGTTAATACATCGGCTACTGTTCTGGATGTTCTGGTCATGCCTTGGGGAAGTATGCATAGCAAGTGGCAGTCAAATCAGGGGAAATGCTTCCAGTGGCCTCAAAACAACAGCAAAATTATTGCTGAAAATTCATCATATGAATCAAACCCCCACAATGACCATCTATTTATACACAGTTCATAGTAGTTATTAAAAAGATCCATGGAACACTCAGTGAGTAGAATTCCCCTTGTGTTTGATAAGAATAAAATTAAAGTACACATCTCTTAAGTCATAAAGGCCAGTGGCATATGTGAATTTATGCAATTATAAAATAGTGGTTATTGTGCTGTTTAAATGAATGGAGGAGAAGCAAAAAGACCAGTTTAATGGAGATAACACACCGTGTTGGCCAGATTGTGGCCATACCATCCTATGCTCTTGGAGGAATGCACAGTAGTGAGTCATCTTAGAGGGGTATTTTGCAATATCTAGCAAAATTAGTTTGTTCTTTGGCTCAGTAAAACCAATTTGAGGTGTCACATCTCCAGGATATACTGCCCCAAATGTGAAATGTCCTCTGCTTGAAATAACTCTTTGTAAAAGTAAAAGACTGGAAATTACCCAACTGACCTTGACAAGTCAAATAAACTATGGCACATACCTAAAATGGAATACAATGTAGCTGCAAAGAGAATGAGAAAAATCTCTTAATATTCCTATTACCTTTTCTTTGGGATAATTATCAACTGTTAAATTAAAAAAAAAGTGCAAAATTAAGCATGGGAAGATTTTACCTAAGAAAGTACTTACATTAAAAAAAATGATTTCTGGATATTCAAATTAATGGCAGTTGCTTAAATGTACATTTCTCTATACATTCTCCAATGAACTATAAGGAACAAGAAAAAGAACCCAAAGAAACCAAATTCTGTAGCAAGAGGACAGTGAAACTACAAATTTCAATTTCCAGACAATGTTCTCTCACTGTCCCCCTGTAACGTTTTGTAGGACACTGGAGCATTTCAGAAAAATTGCACGGAAAAGAGATAAAAGAATTAAGGTCAATTAACCCCAAAGGTCCACCCGAAGAATGGAAATTTTGGAAAGGATCCTCATGCAACCAAAGCATTGACTGTAGAGAGCCCAGCAACAGGGTAGGTGGTCTCCAAAGCACAGCACTCTGGAGAGAATGTGGGATGAAGAAAGGGAGAGAAGCCTGGTGTAAATGGAATATTGAGTGAAAACTCTGAACCAGATAGAAAAATTTGGAATCCTGGAAGAAAAACAAAAACAGAAAAATTGAAGGACAGACAACTCCTGCCTTCTGCCTACCACTGCCCAAGGTTAAATAAATAAATAAATAAATAAATAAATAAATAAATGTATGTCAATAAAAAATTCTTACTCAAAAGGAAGGGAGGGCACCAGGATGGAAGCTTCACTTCTCCAAAGATCAAGTGTTTGTAGTTTTGCCTTCAGAAACATTCACATGTTTTACATAATCCTGAAACAAAATCAAATCAGTTTCAAAAAATAATCCATAAGGGGACACCGGGGTGGCTCAGTGGATTTTGGCTCAGATTTTGATCCCAGAGTCGAGTCGTGTGATCAAGCCCAGCGTGAAGCCTGTTTAAGATTCTCTCTCTCCCTCTCTTACACGCCCCACCTTTCCCCATCTCTAAAATAAATAAATAAATAAATATTTGAAAATCCTTGAGTATTGAAAACATAATAAAATATTGTCTCTTTCTTGCATTAGTAGCCTAATCAAATGAAATGATTTCAAAACACAGTAATTCAACTATATATATTTGGTGAGATGTGCTCCAAGCACAAGTAAATCCAAAGAAATCTTAAGCTCTTTCATTATTCAATCTTATAATGCTACAGAGGTGACACAGAGATGACAGAAGAGGATGGATACACATATGATAGAGCAAATAAGAATCTAGGTAAGATTCTCAGTAGAAGCAACAGTGACCTAAATATAAACTCAAAGAAAAAAAGTCAACAGTTTTAACTTTGAACTTTAAATTTCAATATGAAAATATTATGCCTATTTCCTTAAAATATTTCCTAGCTCTGCCTCAGGAAAAACCTACAATGACCAGCCCAGAAACAATAGCAATCTTAGTGGATTTTAAGCAGAGAACACCAGTAAATATGTGTGATCAACCCTACTATATTTAACTTCAGCCAACTGAGCTAATTTAAAATCTCAATGTTATATTTCCATTTTAAAATCAATAATGATGAGGTAACTTCATGTATATTAGGTTGAGAACTTAATGTATTATTCACATCCCATTATAAATTTGAATCATTTTCAAAATCATGTTTGTACAAATATTTATGAATCAATTTCAATGAGGTCAATATGCAAGTTTCTTGGTGTTAAAAGTACATGACCTTCAATTTTTTAAATACAGTAAACTAGCAAAGAGTAATTTTTTTAAAAAGTGCACAAGACATGTTGCTGCCTCGAATCTCGTGTTCTAACTCACATTTGCCTCTGTTTTTTCAATGAATTCCAGCTGAAGCACCTCCTAGTAGCAATTACCTCCAAGACTGAAGTTTCTATATTGACAGGACTTATCTATGTTTTCTTTTGTTTTGTTTTTCAGTTTTAATAAATACAAGGTAATGAAGGAAAAGAGCACTTGGTCTGTGCTCAAAACAATAAATCTAATACTGAGACAAGCCTAATCCCAATTTGCTTTTGAAATAAGCATTGTCACACTAGGAAGCTATACACTTATTCAAGAATATTGATGTTGAATAGACTATTTTTGCAGTTCCCCTACAGAGTTGATTTTGAAGCTAGTTTATAGGTCACGAAAATCAGTTTTACTCCATTGTATGTACACACAGCATGTTGTTACCCAGAGGTATCCTGTTGTTCTGCTTTGAAATAAGTAAAGGAAAAGAAAAAAAAAAAACTTCCATAAATCATAAAGGGATAAAGGACCTTAATATTACTGAGATTACCTTAATACTAATAATCTGCTGAGAGTCTTACCTACTTCTCGATTTACCTCTTTATATATAATACATGTATTTCTAGCCTCCATGTTTGTTTGTGTGTGTGTGTGTGTTTGCTTACTTATCTATTTATTAAGTTATGTTACGTTAGTCACCATATAGTACATCATTAGTTTTTTATGTCGTTTTCCATGATTCATTGTTCACATATAAAACCCAGTGCTCCATGAAATACATCCTCTCCTTAGTACCCCTCACTGGGCTAATCCATACCCCGCCCCCCAGAACCCTCAGTCTGTTTCTCAGAGTCTATAGTTTCTCATGGTTTGTCTCCTCCTCTGATCCCCGCCCCCTTCATTTTTCCCTTCCCTCTCCTAATGTCCTCCATGCTATTGCTTATGTTCACAAATAAGTGAAACCATATAATTGACTTTCTCTGCTTGATTTATTTCACTCTGCATAATCTCCTCTAGTCCCATCCACGTTAATGCAAAAGTTCGGTATTCATCCTTTCTGATGGCTGAGTAATACTCTATTGTGTATATGGACCACATCTTCTTTATCCATTCATCTATTGAAGGGAATTTTGGCTCTTTCCACACTTTGGCTACTGTGGACATTGCTGCTATGAACATTGGAGTACAGATGGCCCTTCTTTTCACTACATCTCTATCTTTGGGGTAAGTAACCAGTAGTGCAATTGCCAGATCATAAGGTAGCCTATTTTTAGTTATTTGAGGATCCTCCACACTGTTTTCTAAAGCGGCTGTACCGACTTGCATTCCCACCAACAGTGTAAGAGGGTTCCCCTTTCTCCACAACCTCTCCAGCATTTGTTGTATCTTGCCTTGTCAATTTTTGCCATTCTAACTGGTGCAATGTGGTTCTCACTGTGGTTTTGATTTGAATTTCCCTGATGGCTAATCATGATTAAACATTTTTTTCATGTGTTTGTTAGTCATTTGTATGTCTTAAGAAGTGTCTGTTCATGTCTTCTGCCCATTTTTGACATGATTATCTGTTTTGTGTGTGTTGAGTTTGAGGAGTTCTTTATAGATCTTAGATATCAGCTCTTTGTTTGTAGTGTCATTTGTGAATATCTTCTCCAATTCTGTGGGTTGCTTTTTCATTTTGTTGACTGTTACCTTTGCTGAGCAAAAGTTTTTTATCCTGATGAAGTCCCAAAAGTTCATTTTTGCTGTTGTTTCCCTTGCCTTTGGAGACATGTCTTAAAATAAGTTGCTGTGGCTGATGTCAATGAGGTTACTGTTTATGTTCTCCTCTAGGATTTTGATAGATTCCTGTCTTACATTGAGGTCTTTCATCCATTTAGAGTTTTTCTTTGGGTATGGTGTAAGAGAATGGTTGAATTTTGTTCTTCTGTATATAGCTGTCCAATTTTCCCAGCATCATTTATTAAGGAGACTGTCTTTTTTCCATTGGATATTTTTTACTACTTTGTTGGAGATTATTTGACCATAGAGTTGAGGGTCCATATCTTGGCTCTCTATTCTGTTCCATTGGTCTATGTGTCTGTTTTTTGTGCCAGTACCAGGCAGTCTTGGTGATCACAGCTTTGTAATATAGCTTGAAATCAGGCAATGTGATGCCCCCAGCTTTGTTTTTTTTTTGTTTTGTTTTGTTTTTTTCTTTTTCAACATTTCCTTGGTGATTGGGGGTCTTTTCTGGTTCCATACAAATTTTAGGATTGTTTGTTCCAGCACTTTGAAAAATGTTGTTGGTATTTTGATCGGGATGCTGTTGAAAGTACAGGTTGCTCTGGGAAGCATAGACATTTTAATAATGTTTATTCTTCTGGCTATGTGCATGGAATGTTTGTCTTTTTGTGTCTTCTTCAATTTCTTTCATGAGTGTTCTGTAGTTCGTGGAGTATAGATCTTTTACCTCTTCAGTTATGTATATTCTATGGTTTTTGGTGCTATTGTAAATGGAATCAATTCTCTAATTGATTTTTCGACAGTTACATTTTAGTGTATAAGAAAGCAACTGATTTCTATGCATTGATTTTATATAGTGCCATATTAATTGCTGTATGAGTCCTAATAATTTGGGGGTGGAGTCTTTTGGGTTTTCCACACAAAATATCATGTTATCCGTGAAGAGAGAGAGTTTGACTTCTTCCTTGTCAATTTGAATACTTTTATTTCTTTTTGTTGTCTGACTGCTGTTGCTGGGATTTCCAGCACTGTGTTGAATAATAGTGATGAGAGTGGGTATCCTTGCTGTTCCTGATCTTAAGGAAAACACTTTCAGCTTTTCCTCATTGAGAATGATATTCTCTGTGAGGGTTTTTCATAGATGGATTTTATGAAATTGAGGAATATTCCCTTTATCCCTATACTGTGAAGAGTTTTAATCAGGAAAGAATGCTATATTTTGTCAAATGCTTTTTTTTTTAAAGATTTTATTTATTTATTTGACAGACAGAGGTTACAAGTAGGCAGAGAAAGAGGAAGGGAAGCAGACTTCCCACTGAGCAGAAAGCCTGATGCAGGGCTTGATCCCAGGACCCTGAGATCATGACCTGAGCTGAAGGCAGAGACTTTAACCCACTGAGCCACTCAGGTGCCCCTGTCAAATGTTTTTTCTGCATCACTTGAGAAGACCATGTCATTATGTCTCTTATTTATGTGTTCCAGCACATTGATTGATTTGTAAATGCTGAACCATCCTTGCATCCCAGGGATAAATCCCACCTGGTCCTGGTAGATAATCCTTTAAATGTACTGTTGGATTCTATTAGCTAGGATCTTGTTGAGAATCTTGGCATCCATATTCATCAGGGATATTGCTCTGATTTTCCTTTTTGGTGGTGTCTTTACCTGGTTTGGGGATCAGGGTAATGCTGACTACATAAAAAGAGTCTGGAAGTTTTCCTTCTGTTTCTTTAAAGTTTTACTTTTTTATTTATTTATTTATTTTTTAAAGAGCATCAGGAGAACAGATGCTATTTCTTTTTTGAATGTTTGGTAGAATTCCCTAGGGAATCCATCAGGTCCCTGACTCTTGTTTTTTGGGAGGTTTTGATCATTTCTTCAATCTTGTTATTGGTTTTTGGTCTATTCAGATTCTCAATTTCTTCTGGTATTTTTTAGGTTTTCAGAAATGCACCCATTTCTTTTAGGTGCTTAGCTTATTTGTATATAGCTGTTGATGATAATTTCTGATGATTGTTTCTATTTCCTTAGTGATGGTTGTGATCTCTTCCCTTTCATTCATACTTTTATTAATTTGGGTCCTTTTTTCTTTTCTTTTGGTTAAGTCTGGCCAGTGGTTTATTAATCTTACTAATTCTTTCTAAAGAGCCAGCTTCTAGTTTTGTTGATGTGTTCTACTATATTTCTGGTGTCTAATTCTGATCTCTGCTATAATCTTAATTATTTACCTTCTCATATGTGAGTTATGTTTAATTTGTTGTTGATTTTCCAGTTCTTCAAGTCGTAAAGGTAGTTGTGTATTTGGGATGTTTTTACTTTTTTGAGTGAGGCTTGGATGGCTATGTATTCCCCCTTATGGCCACACTTGCCATATCCCATCAGTTTTGGACCAATGTGTTTTCATTCTCATTGGTTTCCATGAATTATTTAAGTTCTATGATTTCCTGGTTGACCCAAACAGGGTCTTTAGCTTCCAAGTGTTTGAATTTCTTTCAAACTTTTTCTTGTGATTGAGTTCTAGTTTCAAATTACTGTGGTCTGAGAATATGCAGGGAATAATCCCAATGTGGTCTATTCTTGAGAAGGTTCCATGTACTCTCAAGAAGAATGAATATGCTGTTGATTTAGGGTGGAATGTTCTGTATATATCTATGAAGTCCATCTGGTCCAATGTGTTATTCGAAACTCTTATTTCTTTTTCGATTTTTTGCTTAGATGATCTGTCTATTGCTGAAAGTGGAGAGTTGAGGTCTCCTATTATTAATGTACTATTATCAATACATCTCTTTATTTTGTTTAACAGTTGACTTAGGTAGTTGGCTGCTCCCATGTTAGGCCCATAGATATGTACCATTGTTGGATATTCTTGTTGGATAAAGCCTTTAACGAATGATATAGTGTCTTTCTGTGTCCTTAACTACAGTATTTAGCTTAAAATCTAATTTTTTCCGATATGAGAATTGCTACCCTAGCTTTCTTTTTAGGTCTGTTGGTGTGAAAGATGGTTCTCCCTCCCTTCATTTTCACTCTGAATGTATCTTTAGATTCAAAATGATTCTCTTGTAGACAATATATGGGTGGGTCCTCTCTTTTTATCCAATCTACAACCCTGTGCCATTTTATGGGAGCATTTAGGCTGTTCACATTGAGAGTGATTATAGAAAGATAGGATTGTATTGTCCTCATGTTGCCTGTGAAGTCCTTGTTTCTGTAGATTATCTTTGTAAATTTCTGTTCTGTTTTGCTTTTGGGGTCTTTCTCCTATTATAGAAACCCCCTTAGTATTTCTTACAGAGCTGGCTTATTTGTAACATATTCTTTCAGTCTCTGCTAGTTCCGGAAGCTCTTTGTCTTTCTAACTCTTCTGAATGACAGCCTTGCGGCGTAAAGAATTCTTGGCTACATGTTCTTCTCATTTAGTACCCTGACTCTATTTTGCCAGCCCTTTCTGGCTTTCCAGGTCTCTGTGACAGGTATGACATTATTCTTATGTTCCTCCCTCTGTACTTAAGGAATTTCTTCCCCCTAACTGGCCTTAAGATGATTTCCTTGGTTCTAAGATTTGTGAGTTTTACTATGACATTCTGGGGCATTGGTCTGTTCTCCTTGATCTTCAGAGGGGCCCTCTCTGCCTCTAGGTCACTCATGCTTGTTTCATTCCCCAGATTAGGGAAGTTCTTGGCTATGATTTGCTCAAATATATCTTCCAGGCCTCCCTCCCCTCTCAGGGATCCAAATAATTCTGACATTAGAACATTTTATGATGTCATTTATTTATCTAATTCTGGATTCAAGGATTTTAAGCTGTTTGTTCAGGCTTCTCCCTGTTCCTTCTTTTCTATCACAAATTTGTTCTTCTGCCTCATTTACCCTAGCTGTTAGAGTATCTAGATTAGATTGGATCTAAATGATAGCATTTTTAAGTTCTGACAGATCAGCTCAAGTTTCTGCCCTTAGAGAATCTATGTTGCCAGTAATGATTTTCTCCATCCTAGCTATTGTTTTCATAACTGTTACGCTGAAGTCTATTTCCAACATCTTGCTTATATCCATATCCATTAGGTCAGTGGCAGAGGTCACAGTATCTGAGTCTTTCCTATGTTGGGGGTTTCTCCTCTTAGTCATTCTGTTGAGGGGTGGTTGAAGGAATGTACAAAGTCCAAATTATTGTCCACAACCCTAGCAAGGTGCACATGTTTTATAGGGACCTTAAGGTTGATGGCCTCTTGTTCTTCCTGCCTGTCTTCTGAGGGAGGGGCCTGCCACACTGTTACTCAAACAACCCTGTTTGGGCAGAGTTGCCCTGTTCCCTGTGGTGGGGGGGAGGGGGCTCAGTGAAAACCATTTTTGGGGTCTTTTGTTTTCTGGTGACTTTCCCTAGCAGCTTTCAGTGTCTCTTCTGAGAATCAGAGCAGAAGGGACCATATCCAAACCTCTGTTTCAGAACAGAGAGATCAGTCTGTTCTCCATTTCTGTCTGTGCTGCTAAAAACCACAGTGTCATGGGTTGTGCACCCCATAGCAGCACTCCTAGCCCTCATGTCCAGGTCCAGGCACATCTCTGCCCTTTGTGCTTCTAAAACCATCAGCCAACCCCAGTTCACACATGTGCCTTGTACCTCCAGGTTTCAGTCTGGGGGACTGTCCTAACATCCTTTCCCTGATGCTACCAGTCTGTGAGTCTATGCTCTGTCCCCAGTGCAGGAGGGTTCTGCACTCTGGTGGTGGGGGATCCCAGAAGTTCCCTCCCCTTCTATTTATCTTCTGATACCTTCCCACAGAATCATGGCTCCCTGCTTCATACCTTGAGACCAACCACCCAAGATATTCTGTTTGTAGAAATCCGGATGCATCTTCTTACATCACAGGCTGATTTCATGGGTGTTTAGAGTGGTCTGATAGATACCCAATTCAATTCAGGGGACATTTGAAATAGGGTCCCCTACTCCTCTGCCATCTTTTTAACAACTGCCACCTCTACATTTATTTAAATAAAGTTGCAAAGGAATCTTTAAAACATCTCTATGAGTAGCAAGTTGAAACATTTTATATAAAACCAAAAGGGATTGAGAAGCAAGTTGAAACACTTTTTGTAAACATACCACAGCTTCAGAAAGCCTACAACAAAAACCACACAAGTACTAGAGAGTCACTACTATTTAATGACAAGGAATAGACACTAACCTTGAGACAGACTACCCACATTTGTACCCAACCTCCAACACTTACCAGCTGTGAGACTTTGGGCAAGTAATTTAAACCCATCAGTGCCTTAGTTTCTTAGTTTGTCAGTGGTGCTTTCTGTCTGAGGTATTTCTAAGATTCAGTGAAGTAATAATGGTATACATAACACATTTAGAGAACTGTCTACCATATGGCAAGGATTAAATAGGTTAGAGCCTCCCTTGCTTCCTTTGCTTTGTTTAGCGGCCATGTCTTCATTGCCTTGACTGTGTTCTCTTATTCTCAGAATATGCTGAAGGTATTGATTATTCTAACTAGAATGCTTTCTAATGAGGGGTAAGAAATCACATAACTAAATGCTTATGTTTAACTTCTGAGTTTCATTGCAGAAGAGTGTCCATATTTTACAGATAGATTTGTTACATTAGATTCTCCTGAGTTTTGCAGATCAGAAGCATTTTCCTAGAATTGCTTAGTCTTCTACTTTGCTGCCTTATAGACAGAGCAAATATTTCTTCAAGCGTCTATGGCACTGTCAGTGATCATATTCCTGAATGTTCACAGCCATTGTGACTGTGTTCCTCACCCATAATCAGAGCCAAGATGGGAGCCTCCTTCTCCAAGTCATGCCTGGAACCTTACCACCCCCTCCTCATTGACTGGTTTCTGAATATATCCTTGACCTTTAAAAATATTGCAGATAACTGCTTTTCCTTTTACAGATATTATAGCATTTAAAAGCTATGCTCTTGAGTTTGATTTTAAGATTCCCTTTTCACTTTTAAGGGCAGTTGATATTTTAATAGATTGCTTTTGTTTTATTACTTTGTTTAAATCTGCTCATTCACCACTACCTGTTCTTGTTTGCTCTTGAGTTTTTCTTCATATTACTTCCAATTTTTATTATGAATTAAAGACCTTATTCTTTAACAAGTTATGGTTAAATAAATACAAGATTGAGAATTAATATCCATGTGGTACTGGCCTCATATATTTGATTTCATAAATTTTGTAACTGTTATATTGTACCTAATGGATGTATAGTAATGGCTTCACATACCTGATTTTACACATTTTAAATGCATTATTCTGGGCTTAATGCATTATTGCTAATACACATCTAATAAGCTTTTAAACTGTTTGAGTCAATACAGGATTGATCTATGTGTCTTCAGATTTCATATTATTATATGCTCTTTGAATGCAGTTTCATATTTGAATGTTATTTTGATAAGGATTTATAATCCTGTAAAATTACTATTTTTCCCTTATTTTCTTTAGAATACCATGAACAACAAATCAGTAGAAAGAAATTATAGTAAGATTAGAAGGGTTCTCAGAAGGGAGCAAAGTCACTTCTTTACCTGGTGTTTTCTTCTCTGGGTCTGGGGTAGTTTGTTCAGATTTTAAAACCGGATGCTTGTCAGATAGTTTGTACTCATCTCCTTTGTAGGCACAGCATTGGTGAAGACCTGGTCCTCAACCTCAGCCCAGAATCTGAATTGCTAAGTTTCTCTGTCTGTGGAATTGAGGCTTTGAGGAAATATCATGTGGAATCCACCTTTCCATTTTTTTTTTTTTTTTTCAGATTTCCCTGATGTATTTCTTTCCTACGTTGTTGGAACAACTTAAAACAGGAGACTTAGGGGCGCCTGGGTGGCTCAGTGGGTTGGGCCTCTGCCTTCGGCTTAGGTCGTGGTCTCAGAGTCCTGTGATTGAGCCCCACGTTGGGCTCTCTGCTCGGTGGGGAGCCTGTTTCCCTCTCTCTCTGCCTGCATTTCAGCCTGCTTGTGATCTCTCTCAATATCGAATAAATCTTAAAAAAAAAAAAAAAAAAGAGACATTCCCTCATAGTTCTGGAGGCCAGAAGCCCAAAATTAAAGTGTTGGCAGGGCCATGGTCCCTCAAAACCCTCTCCAGAGGCTCTTCCCTTGCCCTCTGCAGCTTCTGTTCAGCTGTGGTTGGATGACTCCAATCTCTGGCTCTCTTATCACTGAGCAGTCAGACTTCTGTGTTTTTCTCTCATTTTTTCCTATACCTGGCATGTTGCATTAGGGTCCACCTTAATGAGCTCATCTTACTCATTATATCTGCAAAGACCCTACTTCCAAATAAGGTTATATTCATA
This sequence comes from Mustela nivalis, assembly GCF_964662115.1. Lineage (NCBI taxonomy): Eukaryota > Metazoa > Chordata > Mammalia > Carnivora > Mustelidae > Mustela > Mustela nivalis. Next base: position 81,557,978 of record NC_139034.1, on the reverse strand, counting down.
GGCCTATGGATCAGGATTTCAACATGTGTTTCATGGGGCTATGATTTAACCTAAGTGCATAGGGTATCAACTGATTATTTTATCTCTAGCAGAATTCAAAACCTTTACAATGTAAGAAAAGTAGAGCTGCCCTTTCTTACCAGTAACTTGATTTAGATATTTAGATATTTAGATACTTAGATGATAATTTGTTTTGTGTGTTTTTGTTATATTTATGAAGATGGGTACATTCACTGAGTGGTAATATTTTATTGATCTCTTACAGGCGAAGTTCTGGGCTGGGTTTGGTATATGTGTAAGTTAGACACAGATTTTTTTTTTTTTTAAGATTTTACTTATTTATTTGAGAGAGATTGAGGAAATGAGTTCAGGTAGAGGCAGAAGGAGAAGCAGGCTCCCTGCAAAGCAGGGAGCCCAACATAGACTCAATCCCTGACCTTAGGATCATGACTTGAGCTGAAGGCAGACACTTAACTGACTGAGCCACCCAGGTGCCCCAGACACAGATCTTTTAAAAGAGCCTATGTTTTAGAAACAGGAAGATGAAAACAAGCACATAATACTATACATTTAAAATAGAAAATAACAGTGCTCTAAGAGACAGGGATAATATGCAAGGAGGAAAGCAAATATGCAGTTCTGAGCTTGTAAGCCTCTTCTCTGTATGCTTCAAATATCTCAGCATTGGTAGCCTGGATATGCCCCTGACTTAAGGCAATTCTTGTCCAGGTGTGTCCTGGGCCACTGCTATTCCTGTTTAGGTCCATAGCAATATAAATTACAGAAAATGCAACCAAACATTGCGACAGTTTTAAAGTAACTTTGGTAACTTTATGTGTGGTGAATGCAACAACAGCCACAATAATAATAATATGTTGATGTGGGTTTTGTATGCCTTTTTCCTCTTTTCTTATTCTAGTAAATTGGTTTAATTGGATTTTGTAAAAATGAACTAGGATGTATTGAAATCTTAAGTTAAGCTAATTCTTCTCCTCACATACTCGAAATGCTCTGAGGTGAGGGCTCTCTCTCCTTGGGTAGGGTGGTATTGAAAGGCACAGCAGGGCAGGGTCTTGGGTCAACGCTCCTTGTCACCCCCTCCCCCTCCATCCCACAGACCTCGCACTTCAGAGTTCAGGTGACTAGTAAGAAATTTAATATTTTCTTTTCACATTCAGGCTGGCCTAGATTGTCAGGGTATCCCAGGTATAAAGGTAATTACCTTTTGAAAGACAAAAATATTCTGTCCTTAAGATGCCGAATTTCACAGCTCTGAGGTCATGCCTGAAGGAGCACAGAATTAAATATCAAAACCCTGTTTTCTGCTTTCAACTCTGCCACTTCTGGGGGGATTGCCTTCAGACTCTTCTGCAACTGGAACATCTAGAAATTGCTCCCCATTTACCACAGAGTATTTTTCCCACAGAAAGAGATTTGGCATGTGAACATTTTCCGTGGTGGTCACAGTTCTTCATACGTGGAACAAGTTATTATTTTATGGCCAGGATGGTGTTGATTCTTCAGGGATATGCTAATAAGAAAAATGTTCCTTAAGTGAAATCTTAGGCAAAACCAAAGACATGAAGCTTTCTTGAGTTTTTCTATAAGGATTATTTTTGGGGGAGCGGGGGACAAAGATGTAATGGAGAATCTTTTCAAGGTAACTATTTCCAGCTTTTCAATAGACTGACTTTCAGATGGATTTTGACTTATCTTTCTATCACCCATCAATGATGAACTGTAAAAACATTCAAATACTTTGATATTCTGCATCTCTTTACGTTATTAGGACTAAAGAGAAATTGAACATGGTTAAATTTTTTTTTTTTCTCAGAAAGGCTTTCAAAACAAGCATGAGATAACTGGTCTGTTTGCAGTTCTCAAAGCAGGAGCTCCATAGTAAATACTGACTATGGTAGGTTTTTGCTTCTATGAATATGGGTTTGGGGTTATATATGTATACTAGTCGATACTGAGAAGAATTTTTCTCAGAGATTTTTTTGCTTGTTTGTTTGTTTTTGTTTTGTTTTGTTTTGTTTTAACATTTGTCTCTAAAAAACATAGAGGATGCTAAGCTAGGTCAGCTGAGGGCCAAGATCTTAAGGCACCATAGTTCCCTGTCCCTCTATGAAACAACACTGGCATATTTTCCCATACTTTCTGATACAAAGATCGAGCAAAAATAGCTTATCATTTTGCTTCAGGAATGGCCTGCTCCTGGAAGATAAGACTCCCAAGCAAATAAACTACCTATTTATTAAGACTAAGTTTGCTCATTGAGACGTGCTTCAAGATTCTCACTCCAAAGAGATTCTCATCCCACCTCGGTGGCTCAATCTGTTACGTGTCTGCCTTTAGCTCAGATCATGACCTGGGATCATGAGTTTGAGTCCCATGTTGGACTCCCTGCTCAGCAGGACGTCTGCTTCTCTTTCTCTCTCTGCCCACCCCCCCTTGCTCCTTCTCTTTTTCTCTCTCTCACTCGGTCTTTCTCAGATAAATGCATAAAATCTTTAAAAACACACACACACACACAAAACTTCTCACCTCTTTGATGTGCTGTAAAACCAAAATTATTATATTATAAACTGTCCATTCCCAACTGCTGCTATACCTTGAAATATCCACCTTAATATCAGCTATCCTGTGTTCTAAACCATCCATAGATACAAACATCTATTAGCACTTTCACAATTTCCTTACTGACACACTTTCCTAAGACTCGATGTGGTTTTCTTCCCATGATCATAAGTTTAACCAATAGGTTTTTCTTCTAGTTGTTTGGGGGAAAGGACAGTGAACAAGGTATACCAAAATGATCTAATTAATATAGAATCTAGATCAACACATACAATATTTTTCTGTGAACTATTCTTACCTTTCCTCTATTCTCTCTTTAAAATCAGGATTATTAGAGACATTGTTTAGGCTGTTTCCTTTGAAGCGTTAGCTTTCTCTTGCAATGCATGGACATGAAGTCCCCTTCCTTAGGTGCTGTGACAGATGGACATCTTATCCAGGCAACATAGTATAATTCACTGCCTGATTGTTTTGGTACCTTCCCCTTCTTATGAAAAGCAAAGGTTAAAAGAGACATACATTATGTCAATTCTTGGATGTGGTGCTTTGATGGAGGGAATTTGAGCTCACGCATGAGTTTCCCATAGAAAAAGAAATTTGGAAGTCATTGTTGAGGTCCCCAAGAAGGAGCAGCCACAAATTGAAATAACAAAGTGGCAAGACCCTAACCCTAGAGGCCTATATCCAGGATACAAGAAGCCTAATTTCCTCAAGCAACAGGACTGATCCAGGAATGAAAGGAGCTGCTGAATGGCCCTTCCAGGAGATGGTTGGGTACATTTGTGACCTTACAGTAATTATGGGGATTCTGAGGTAAAGACAGTAGTGTCACAGAGCAGTGGTTTCACAAGTTTCGAATACATGTAATACTTTTCTAAGGAGAATATGTCTTTGAATCAAGTCTCCGAGGACAGTTTCATTATTCACAGAAAAAAATTTAAGACCAAACTAATTTCCCAACACATCAAAAGTTTATAGCCAAGATGTAGCCCTGTGTTAAATCTAAGAAAAATTCCTTCACAAAGACTATTTACACAACTTAAGGGATCCATAGTAATCAGTTTTGCATGGTTTTCCACTGCTTTAGGGAAACTGTAGACTGTTTGTGCATAGATGCTACTTTTTTTTCATTCTTATCATCACTGTCTCCCAGTGCAGAAATGATTGAATGATGAAACCACTTTGAGCAGGAAGCAGACTGTCTGGTGTCCTTCTGATCTTACCACTACCCTTTGGAGATCCAAGAATTTGGTAGCCAGACACTCAAAAAAGATGAATCCTCTTCAACTGCTGTGAGCCATTTCCTCTTATGGAGCTTGTCTGGAAAAAGACTCACACAAAATTAGTTACGGAAATTAGTAAAAGAAATATCAGCAAATATTTAAAGTCACTAAAATTATCATAAGTTTAGATATTTTACATTTGAACTAAACACATTTTAATTATCTAATTTGAACTAAGTGAATAAATATATATATGTATACATATAGCATATAATAAATATATATATATATATATATATATATATATATATATATTGCTTTCATTTCTTTTAGAGAAAATTTACAGGTATGTCTGGACACTTTATTACTTGAGTTATGGTTGAATAACTCAGTGTTTTAGGGATTCAAGGACCAGCCTTGGTAGGACAGTCAGCCAAATTATTTATTCTTAAAAAACAAAAACAAAAACATACAATTAATTAAGAACATGGTCTACTATAGCTCCAGCTAGGAAAGTTCATTTGAATTTTCCATTAAAAGGAATCTGAACTCTTGCCAAAATGTTTATTTTCCCTAACTCAACATGTATAGTCTTATCAAGGTCAATTAATTAATTAGTCCATTCAAGATTTATTGAAGCTTCTTCTAGATCAAAGTTTTTACTACTAAAAATACATAGGTCTAAAGACTGTCTTTGCCTTTATGGAATAAAAGTTGTTCCAGATGCCAAATATGAGAAGTTCATGGATGGAGGTTACAATGGTTCATTTTATGTGCCAACTTAACTGGGCTGTGAGGTGCTGAGACATTTGGTCGAACACTATGCTGGCTATTTCTGTGAGGGTGTTTCTAAATGAAATGAATATTTAAGTCTGTTGACTGAGTGAAGCAGATTGTTCTCCCTAATATAAGTGAGCCTTGTCTAATCAGGCGAAGGCCTGAGTAGAACAAATGCTGACCCTCCCCCAAATAAGAAGGATCTTGCTATATGCATATATCTCCCCATGGGACATTGGCTTTTTCCTGCCTTTGGGCTTGAACTGAGACTTTTTTTTTGTCGTTGAGCCTGCCAGCCTTCAGACAGAGCTATACTGTCAGCTCAGCTGGGTGTCCAGCTTGCTCATTGCAGGCGTTGGGACTTGCCAGCCTTCATAAACCCATGAGCTAATTCCTTATAATAACCATATATTATAGCCTATTGGTTCTGTTTCTCTGGAGAACCCTGACTAATAAAGACCTTTACAGAAGACATCATGAGATTGTGGAGGAAAGATCACTTAAGGAATTATAGAATAATTACAGATGGGGTCTCAATGAATTAAAGTTTAACATGAATTTTAATTTAAATATTTAAAAACTATATGCAAATTGTAGTCTCCTTTAAAGAAAAAAATACAATCCACTTTAGTATATTTGAATATTTTTGACATTACAAATGTCTTTATTTTTTTTAAATATTTTATTTATTTATTTGAGAGAGAGACAGGGAGAGGGACCATGAGCGAGGAGAAGGTCAGAGGGAGAAGCAGACTCCCCATGGAGTTGGGAGCCCGATGCAGGACTCGATCCCAGGACTCCAGGATCATGACCTGAGCCGAAGGCAGTTGTTTAAACAACTGAGCCACCCAGGCACCCACAAATGTCTTTCAAATAATATTTTACAAACATCTCCATTGAATAGAACAGATGTAACTATAGCTGCTCTACTTGATCTAGAAATGCTGCTGGGCACCCAGCCATATCTGCAAACTCCACAGAATCTTCTCCATAAAACCCCCTAATCTGACATAGTAATTCAGAGGTTAAAAATCATGACTTCACTTCATCAGAGAAAATGTGTATAGGGAGGGAACTTAGCCCAATTATATTTGTTTGACTAAACATTGTCATACCATTTAAACCACCTTACTTTACAAAAAAAACTTTAACACCAGAAATTTGTAAGATAACATTTTTTTAAAGAGAAAGTGTTTTCAAGTTCAATTATTCCACTTGTGTTTACTGCTGTATCTAGTCCATCTGTGGCAGAAGAATTAGATGCAGCAGTAATCATGTCTGTTTTTCTCCAGGTTAATGAGGAAAAAAATGAAAGGTATTTTGCCCATAACAGGGGTGATAGGCAGGGATTTATGTGTAGAGGCCCAGAGGTTTTTGTTTTTGTGGGTTTTTTTCTTTTCTTTTTTTAATCTTGAAGATACTGTTTTGAAAGACTAGGTAGAACAGTCATGGAAATAAAAGACAGTCTGGTGCAAACAGTGCAGGGCTTCAAGTGTTGAAAGGGAAGGAATGTTCAAAATATAATGAAGGTGACAGCTCAAATCAATGGGAAAGATGCATTTTTCGACAAATAGGAAAATGGAGTAGTCATCCAATGGAAAAATAATAATCTGGAAATTTAATTCACATCTTCTATTAAAATAAATCCAGATGAATCAATGATTGAAAGAACTTGGTCTAAAAAATTGAAAAGTACAAAACTAAAACAGGAGAGGTAGATTTGGTTTTAAAATTCTGTGGTGGGCATGGCATCTGTAAATATGAAACAAAACACAAAAGATAGCAAATAAAACACCAATAAATTTTAATACATGTATATTTTAAGATTCTTCCCAGAAAACTTCATAAAGCCAAAGACTAATGTTAATTTGGGTAAATATTTTCAGTTCACATCTTTTTTTTTCTTTTTTTCTTTTTCTTTTTTTTTTCAGTTCACATCTTAAACAGCAAGAAAATTTCCTTAATATATAAATACTTTCGGGGCATCTGGGTGACTCAGTTGGTTAAGCATCTGACTCTTGATTTCAGTTCAGGTCACATTCTCACTGTCCTGAGCTCAAGACACCCATCAGGCTCCACACTGAGCACAGAGTCTGCTTGAGATACTCTCTCTTCCTCTCCCTCTGCCCTCCCCACCTTGATCTCTAAATAAATTAAAAAATCTGAAAAAGAAATAGTCTTGTAAACCAAAAGGAAAAAGACCACACACACACACACACACACACACACACAAGAATCAAGCGAAACAAAGAGCAGTTTGCAGTAAAACAAAAAACTAAAACAAAACCCACAAAGTGTTCTGAAAAAAATGTACAATGATGGAAACATACATTTTTGTAATTCCCACAGATGGTAATTAGACAAGAACTATCAAAATAGAATGCACATGCCCTGTGATTCAACAATCCATTGTGCTGGGCGTCGATCCTACACATTACTTGTATGAACAAGAACATTCCTTGCAGCCACTGAGTGTTATGTAAAACTACTTCCATGCTTCCAGAATGGGACAACATAAGTAAAGTGTGCTACATTCAAATGATAGGATACCTTACGGCTTTACACAAACTGCAACAGCTTTCTATGCACTACTAGCATGAAAACTAAATCACATGGCATTTCTCCGTGTGGAAAAAAGAATCCGTGTATGATGCTTAGAAATGTAGAGAAACACCTGAAAGGACAGAATCAAAATTGTGAGTGCAGGGTGCCTGGGTGTCTCAGGAGGCAAAAGCCTCTGCCTTTGGCTCAGGTCATGATCTCAGGGTCCTGGGATGGAGCCCCGCATTGGGCTCTCTGCTCAGGAGGGAGCCTGCTTCCCTTCCTCTCTCTCTGCCTGCCTCTCTACCTACTTGTGATCTCTCATTGTGTCAAATAAATAAAGAAAATCTTTAAGGAAAAAAAGAAAGAAAGAAAGAAAGAAAGAAAGAAAGAAAGAAAGAAAGAAAGAAAGAATGAATCATGAGTGCATCCAGGGAGGGGTAGTAGCTACTTGGACAAGAAAAAGGGTAACAAATTTTCACAATATATTCTTCATACATCTTAAAACTTAGTGACTATAAAAACCTCTTTGGTAATACATAAATTTAAGAAATTGTAACTTCACAAATATTTAGGAACAACACTAAACTCATTCTTCAAAATGCACAGGCCAGAGAATAATATAATGAAAAACTATGAAATACTTAGAATCAAATGATAACAAAAACAATTTATATAAAATGTGGTCAAATAGAGCACATTATATAAAATGTGGTCAAATAGAGCATTAGCTCTACTTACATGAAAACTATAGCCCTAAATGTTTTTATTATAAAACAAGACACACTGAAAATAATTAAGTTGACTAAGCAAAATAATTTAACTTAAAGTACAAGATTATAGTGAATTCAGATAAATGAAGAAAAAATATGAATAATACATGAAATACATAAAAAAATACATTAAATTGAAGAAGAATGTAAGCAAACAGCAACAACAACAAAACCTCCTGGAAACCATCAGCAAAACAAAATAGTATATTTTGTTAAATAAGCTCGATAAAATAGACAAAGAAAGAAAAGAAACAGTAAAAATGAAAAAGGGGGATATTCCCCTGCAATTGCACTCCTGGGTATTTACCCCAAAGATACAGATGTAGTGAAAAGAAGGGCCATCTGTACCCCAAAGTTTATAGCAGCAATGGCCACGGTCACCAAACTGTGGAAAGAACCAAGATGCCCTTCAACGGACGAATGGATAAGGAAAATGTGGTCCATATACACTACGGAGTATTATGCCTCCATCAGAAAGGATGAAGACCCAACTTTTGTAGCAACATGGATGGGACAGGAAGAGATTATGCTGAGTGAAATAAGTCAAGCAGAGAGAGTCAATTATCATATGGTTTCACTTATTTGAGGAGCATAACAAATATCATGGAGGACATGGGGAATTAGAAAGGAGAAGGGAGTTGGGGTAAATTGGAAGGGGAGGTGAATCACGAGAGACTATGGACTCTGAAAAACAATCTGAGGGGTTTGAAGTGGCAGGGGTGGGTGGGAGGTCGGGGTACCAGGTGGTGGGTATTATAGAGGGCACGGATTGCATAGAGCACTGGGTGTGGTGAAAAAATAATGAATACTGTTTTTCTGAAAATAAATTAATTAAAAAAAAGAAAAGAAAAAGGGGATATTCTCTGCTTGGGAAACAAAAGTAACTAAGCTCATATGAGAAATACTTTTATTGCAATAACATGTATAAGTTTAAAAACTCTAAATGAGCAAGTGATTTGAAAAGTGCACATACAACAGACAAGTTAATCTAAGCACACACACACTCACACAGTTGTGTGCACACATTTATGCACGCACACACCTCTGACTAGTCTAGTGTGTAGTAACGAAACTGCCTTGTGAATAATCTACACTCTCCCCAAAATACAGAAAGTAGAAGCACAGACTTTTGGGCATATGCTTTCTAACTTTCAAGGAACAGGAAAAACAATCTTATGCAAACTCTTCTTTAATCTTACACACTTTCTCTTTGAAAATGAGAAAAGTGGGAAGATTCTCTAGCTCATTTCACAAGGCTTCCAATACCAAAGAGAATAAAAATTCTAACTAAAAAATATAGCTATTTATAATGCAGCAGTATGTTTTTTAAAAATGTATCCTAACCAAATAGAGGCAAGGTTACTGCATTTTAGAAAACTGAGTAACACAATGTGTGCAATTAACAGATCAAAGAAAAAATGTGGTCACCTTAATATATGCAAAACATGTTTTAGAAAATTGAACCTTTCACAATAAAAACTTAGCAGAATGGAATTAGACAGGATGGTCATTAACTCGATAAATGGCATTATTGAAAAAACTTTTAATTATGAAACTTTATGCATTCCATACAGGAGGAGAAAAGTAAGAATATCTGAGAATATGACAATTACACAACATTATATGAGAGAGTCTAGCCAATGAATAATACAACAAAAAGAAATATACAGAATGACTAGTAAGTGATATCATTGTCAACATTAAAAACAAGACCATGAGTTAAATAAAATTGATCAGGTTTATGAAACCAGACTACAATCTGAAATTTTAGAAACTTCTAGCAAACATAACTAAGTAAAAATGAAATAGGAAAAGAAAATCCACTCAAAAGTGAAAAAGGAAACTGTAAAATTGCCTAGAAAATACATCTATTCAAATGTATTAATACCTTTGGTAAAAATTCACAAAATTTAACTGAAGGACATTAAAAAGATAAATGCAAATACAGATAAACTCTGAAGAATGGGAGTGATAACTTCTTACAAAAATATGTATAACAGAAGATGTCTTTTTCAGGTGCAAATTTCCCACAAGAAATTGTGATAACAGGAGTTCCTCTGGCCGTTCTGGGGGTGATTATAGCTACGATGTGAAGATTTATGACCTGACTTCAAGTTAAGCAAGCAAACTGTCTTCTCTTTTTCCTTCAAAAGGACAGGATCATGTGAGGATGGAGGAACCCCACATCTCCACCAGGCAATATTGGAGTAAAAACTCTTTGCCACTCATCTTCCAGGTGGGGCCCCCCAAATCCCATGTCCTATGGAAGAACTCTCGTTTCCTAAATGTAGCTTCTATTCCCTGTGAACTAAAAAGGACACATTACTGAGATGAATAAAGATGAGTTGTAGATTTTACTACAGGAAAACTGCAACATAAGACAAAGGCCGCGAGGGAGCCTGTAAGTCCTCAGGACCCCGTTGGTGGAAACGCGGTAATGCGCGGAGCCACCACTGGGGGGAGTCGTAAACTCTGTGCCACCTTCTGTTGCCCTGGTCGCTTCCACCGCTTTTGAAGGTAGCTGGGTCTATAAAGAAATGGTTGACATAGTATAACAAACAGCGGATCCAAATTCTGCCTTGAAATGCAGGGCCAAATTTACAACATGGGGCACGCTGCTTTAAATAGAAAATTGATCTGTGCTTCTCTTTTGTGCTCACTAGCTAATCAATGTATTGGGCCCTGAAGTTAAAATTCCTCTTTTAGGGATTTCTTATAAACACCCAACTTTACTATAAACACATCTCAAAGCTTATAATCTGTTAGATCTTGCAAGACCCCAGACTTTGTTCATTAAATACAAAGACCGCTAACCTGATGGTGCATGCTCAGTGGTGGGCAATCCCATCACCACGCCCAGGCCGTCCTATAGTCGGCTTTGAGGCGCACAAAGGGGCTGGCTACATATTTCATTCCAGAATTATCCCGGCGTTTCATTTTCCTATTTAGAAAACCCAACCCTTTAAAAATAGGTCATGAATAAATAAGCTGTATATCAAGTAAAGGGTTTCTTTTTACGAGAGAACAGACTACCCTTCTGAGACCCGACCATGCCGAGTTCTAATCTGTAACTGTCCCGTAACATCCTGACCAGGTGGTTTCCAAAGGCTGCCAGCTACACGGGCAATCTCTTATTTCAATTTACAGATGAAAATTAAATCAGTCCTATAAATTTAAATATAGAAGAATTCTCTTTCTTCTTCACAAAGGTATTCTTTTTTCTTTCTTTCTAACGAGTTGAAAGATTGAGAACTCCATATTCATTTAGATCCCCCCTTCTCCACCGGGCCCTTCCTACTCTCTCTGGTTATTTGTGTTGACAGCCAGAACAGTGAAGCCTGTTTTATGGTAATACCCCGACAGTCATATTTTCTCCAGGCTGAGTCATCTCCACGCTTTAATCATTCTCTGGCTGCCTCTGAAATTTGAATTTTGTCATCCTGCCTTCCAAAGGCAATGGATTGGGAGAACTCAGGCGTGTTAGATGGTGGAACACAGCCTGCTAATCTTTGATAAAAAACTATAATCCTATATAACATGGTGTCAGCCTGCTTTTTTTTATTCCTTCATTTTTAATCTGATGAAGAATGGATCAGCACCCTTAACCGATTATAACACATACATGCGCTTTTGAAATCATATACCTTGAGTGATAAACACCATAACTTAACCAATACCTGTGGGACGGGTGGCAATGAAATCCATTTTTCCCTTTTTGTATGATTTTGCTCACTCTGCTCCTGGCCTTCTCTCCTTTTCTGTTGACAGAGAGAACAGCGATTGCTCAGGTGTGTATCCGATTCAGGCGATGTGACACGGAAAACTTCATGTTAATGCTAGCAGGGAACCCTTCACCTCCTTCCAAAACCTCTGCATCCAGTAACAATATTGAAAAAATACATCCCAAGTTTTAAAAAGAGGATGAAAATAAATACCCATTAGTCGTGGCTCCTAGTAAAATCCAGAATCTAAATCCCTAATCTGAATACCGCAGCCATCATTACCCTGCTAAGCGGCTAACGATCTAGAAGATGCATTGTAATTAGCAAAAGAGGCTGTTGTTTCTCCAAGGCCTATCTGATCTTATATCCTTGTGCATAAATCCAGATCACATGTAACCTTTAGTGCTTCTCCTTTCCAGCAGGGGCAGAAAGAGCAGGGTGTGGAGGCTTAGGCTGACAGATGCCTTCCACTAGCAGGGATCTAACCCTCTTCCTATTCTGCACTTTCCAAACACCTCACAATCTGGAATAAATTTCAGTTTTTATTTTTCCACATCAGCTACATGAGTTGGAAGAAAAATGTTGCATAAAGAAGACAATATTGCACCTGTTATGTTCAATATGGACTAATGTATCTCATTTACAAAAAGATCGCATGTCTTCCTGTGTTGCCTCTCTGTGAACTGGGGAAGTTCACTTTGCCCTTGACTTCTGGTAGGGCATTTCTTCCCTTGAACTGGAGTGGACAATTGGGACAGTGTAGCAATTAGCAACTTATGAATACCAGAGTTTCAGGTATGACCCATGGCCCCCCACAGAATAGTGGATCCTGTTTGTGGTTCCGGTTCATTAATTTTCCCACTATACACTGAGAGTGGACAGGATAGGTGAGCTGTGTGCCGTCCACCAGGTTTCTGCTGACTACACTAAATAAGTATAGAGCCACCACCCTGCCATTAGGGTATGATGTGTGCTCAACACACTCATATAGGTTTTCTCCTTTCCTTCCAATGATTTTAAATCTTGGACACAATTAAGTAGGCTTATTGTGCATCCCCATATAGGAGAAGGATCATTGCAGAATTCTGCTTGTCCCTTTGGGAACTTTTTCCTGATAATCTGTTGCTCCTATGTACCTATGGTCAAAGTAGTAGATGGATTGGGTCTTACAGCCTTTTATTGATTCTGACATTATCTCTAGGAGCCACATAGTATCCTGGTTCCTGTGTGCAGAACTGACTGCCAGGTAGCAGAGTAGAAGCAAGGGGACTCAGTATGGTGAGAGGGGCACCTGGGTGGCTCATTCGGTAAGCATCTGCCTTAGGCTCAGGTCATGATCCCAGGGTTCTGGGACTGAGCCCCACAGTGGGTTCCCTGCTCAGCGAGAAGCCAGCTTCTCCCTTTCCCACTTGCCCTGCTTGTGTTCCCTCTCTTGCTGTGTCTCTTTCTGTCAAATGAATAAATAAAATCTTTAAAAAAAAATCTAGGTGAGAATCTATGGTTGGATGGTGATGGCTTGGATGAAGGTAGTAGTAGAAATGACAAACAGATGACTGTATTTCTGCTATACTGTGGAGGTGCCATTGATAGTATCTGCCAATCAATGAGATGTTTGTTCTAAGAATGGGATACAGGGACAGTACTTCCTATGACTCTAGCTTAAACACTAGCTTAAACACTCAAAAGATGGTGACATCGTTTGCTTAAATCAGAAGATCAGGGAAGGAAAAGTCTTTGGGAATACGGAAAGATTAATTTATAAATAATTTTTATAATTATAATAATATAATATAATAGATATTATATGATAAACATATCTTATATTTACATATTTCTATACATTCATAAATATTTATATATTTTATAAGTATAATAATAATAATATTTATAATTATTTTGCCTTGGAGAAGTTAAGTCCAATATGTTTTCATGGCATTCATGCTCAGATATCGATCAGGCAGTTGGACACATGAACTTGGTGTATAGACAAGGGATGGAGATATAACATTAGTAACCACCAAAAAGGAGACTGAACCTAAGGTCATTGGGCAGGGAAAGCAAGTACATAAATAGAAGGTAACACTATGACTTCCCTCTCCCCACCTAATCAGTCCTTGTTCTTGTTGAGAAATCTGGAGTGCTAGGGGAATGAATGCCTACTTCCACATATCGATTTAGAGAAATTTGAGTCCTCACTTATACACACAAAATAATGCATGTGCCACAGCGCTTATTTCAGCTCACTTCCATGTGAGGAATAGCAGTCAAATGAACGAATGGAATTTCAGGCATTTCTTCAATATCTGAAGCCTGGGATATCTTTCCATTGAAATCATTTCAGCACCTCCAAAAATAGCTCTCACTAGCCACATCTTTCCATAGTTTTAGGAAACATTCAAGACACCCAAGAATACCATAGCATCATTGTCACACCCACACAGTGTGGAAACAACCAAAATATCAATTAAATGTGACAAACAGCAGTTTATAATCTAAGTTCCAATTACTCTATTACAAAATTTTGCTACAAAACATGTGTGTCAAAATCAAATATACATTGTAAAGTCTAGACTTGAATTTTCATGACCAGCTGCAGAAAATTATTGCAATTTAGAGGAAAAAAGGAAGATATAAGGAGAGTAAAACAAAAAGATTTCCAGATTTCAGTCTCTGGGGCTGCCTTCTTCTGTGCCAATGAGTTTCATCGCCAACCTGTAGAGCTGAGATGAGTTACTTGAGATGTTGCTACAAGGTTCAGCTAAACATATAATGGTGAGTGAGTGAGTTCTAGAGCAAGGATGCCAGTGTTCAAATCTCAGCTGTGCCAAATACTTGAAATGCGTGCTTAAACAGATTACCTAACTTCTTTCTTTTTCAAATTGCTCATCTTTAAAATACTTACGATAATAACACCTAACTCTTGTGTCTCCACTCAAAATTTGCCCATGGAAACACAGCTGCTCAAAACCCCTCCCTAAGTGCATGTTCACTCTTGCTCGTCCCAACTATGCCATAAACCCATCATTTCTCTGAGACATAACTAGAATTTACTCTGCTTTTACTTTTTTCATTTCTTCTTCTAGGGCAATTCTAAAACCCTCAGGAAAGATTTAAGAACAAGCCCAAGGAAAGGGAGAAATTGTGCTTAAATAACTTCTATTTTACACAAAGATTTTCTCCAGGTAATTTCTTTTTGTATATAAGACAATGGCTTATGTAGCCCTTCTGGTGTGCCAGACATTATTCTAAGTGCTCTGTAAACAATATCGCAATTGGTTTTCATAGCTATTCCATGAGATTGGCCTGGGCTCTTAATTACTCTGCTGTGTTGCCCCTGTTGTCATACACAGGGCATTGTACATTCATTTTAAACACTTGGTGAGGTGCACGTGCCCTTTCTTTTCACTACGCCTGTATCTTTGGGATAAATATCCAGTAGTGCAATTGCTGGATCATAGGGTAGCTCTATTTTTAACTTTTTGAGGAAACTCCATATTGTTTTCCAAAGTGGGTGCACCAACTTGCATTCCCACCAACAGTGTAAGACGATTGCATCGATACAGATGGGACTGGAAATTATGCTCAGTGAAATAATTCAAGCAGAGAAAAACAATTATCATATGGTTTGTTTTACATGTGGAACATAAGAAATAGCATGGAGGACATTAGGAGAAGGAAGGGAAAAATGAAGTGGAGAATCAGAGGGGGAGAAGAACCATGATAGACTATGGACTCCAGGAAACAAACTGAGGGTTTCAGAGGGAAGAGGGGAGATGTATGGGTGAGCCTGGTGATGGGTATTAAGGAGGGCACATACTGCGTGAAGCATTGGGTGTTATACACAAACAATAAATCACGGAACACTACATCAAAAACCAACGATGTACTTCATGGTGACTAATGCAGCATAATAAAATTTTAAAAAATAATAATAGTAGTAAAAAAAATTAAAAAAAATAATAAAACATTTGGTGAAAAATAGGATGGTAACCTGCCATTATTGAAATGTCTCCCCACTCATGTAAGTTTTATGAAGAGATACTGCATCTACCACAATATAAATTAACATATAGGTGATTCCAAGATGACCTAATTTTTTTTTCAAGATTTTATTTATTTATTTGACAGCAAGAGACACTGCAAGAGAGGGAACACAGCAGAGGGAGTGGGAGAGAGACAGCAGGTTTCTCACGGAACAGGGAGCCCGATGCAGGGCTCGATCCAAGGACTGGGGTCACGACCTGGGCTGAAGGCAGACGCATAATGACTGAGCCACCCAGGTGTCCCTGACCTATCTAATTTTAAAGGCCAGTCTTTCCCAAACTAGCCACAGTTCGATATTTAGTGTGCATATTCAGTAAGTTCTCCCAGTGAGTTGTCTAAGAACTGAGATTTGGTGATGCTGATTTAGATACTCTTTGGGACAGGTGGACTCTCTTTTCTTTTATAGAAATATTCTGAGAAGGAAATATTGATTTGATCCAATGAATCTTCATGTAGAAACAAGATGGGTGGTAATTTTAGGGGATCTGTTTTATTTATTTATTTATTTATTTATTTATTTATTTAACAGAGACAGAGACAGATCACAAGTAGGCAGAGAGGCAGGCAGAGAGGAAAGGAAACAGGCTCCCTGCTGAGCAGAGAGCCTGATGTGGGGCTTGATCCCAATACCCTGAGATTATGACCTGAGCCAAAGACAGAGGCTTAACCCACTGAGCCAGCCTTAGGGTTCTGTTTTATGTGTAAAAGGAGACTCAGTATTTCTAGGAATGGAGACGAAGTCATTGGCCTGCCTATTAGCTGACTTAGTTAACTGGATACTAGTAGGTTTCTGATGACTTTCATGCTGCTGAGGATTTGCAAAGTATGGAGAAGATTGTCTTTAAATATCCTGTGTGGTCCATGTTCCTTTTATATACTCACTCCATTTGCCCTTCAAAAATGTAGAGACTCTTACAACAAAGCACCCTCCACGCCAACACCCAATAATAAGTAACTTGTGTCTCTGACTCTCCTTCCTGCGCCACTGCCTTGCATGATTATATTATTATTATTATCATAAGGTGAAGAATTTTAAGGGGGCATTTCTCATGTACTTCACAGAGACTGTATTCTAAAATATTACTGACTTATACAAAGCATGAGCTCCACTAGCTCATCCAACTGCAAAGCTTTCCTGGTTAACCAGGTATGTTATTTTGTTTGGTCATTACACCGATGTTATTGGCTAAGAATTATCATCCTCATGTTATATATGAAAAGAAAGAGGCCCAGAAAGAAATTTCAAAAGAATTCAAATCATAAATAACAGCCAGATTCAGTGCTTGGTCTTCCACATGCAACCTTCAGCTAAAGCCTACGGCAAAGATGTCTCTTTCTCTGAAGCATGTGATTTATTTTTTTATTATTTATTTATTTAGTCTTCAGGATTCTGTGTCTTTCTAAACAGATGGACTTGAACTTCTGGGTCCTGGATGTTTCATTCATAGCAACCCCATATGTCCCTTAGAGTTTACTAAAATCTGTCCTGCAGCCCTAATTATATCTCCCATTGAAATGGTGGATTTAGAGGGATGCTATCAATTAATTCCATCTAGCTGGGCAGAGTTTTGGGGAAATTGTTGAGTTGACTTAAGCAGACAAGAAAACTGGGAGCAGGCAGCAGATAGATCTTATTGTTAGTGGTACATGTTAACCATCAGGGCAAAATATTCTCAATTAGAAGTCTGTGAGTGAACTTCTGGGATTTACTGGCTCTCAAATAAAAGGCAAAGTTGTTAGTTGTTATTGGAAGGCAGGAAGGCATTTTTCTGGGGACCAAACCCGAAGGAATATTTAATATTTAAAGGGCTTGATGACCCAGAAAGTACCATCCACTGGTGGAGAAGCACAATAGCCACTCCTTTCTTCACCCACACTCACCTATTCCGGTCCTGAGCATTAGAGTGACATACCTGCCAACCACAAGGGCACACAGTTATTATCAGACCAAGACACTAAGGAAAAGGATTCCTGTGGGGGACAAAGAATAGGCCCACTCCTCATGATTCCAAGGCCGTTTTCCTTTATTAGATTTCTCCTCTCTTTTTGTTTCTTGCGGTGCAGCTTGTGTTGAAAATTTGGCCTGGTTCAGTCTCCCATCTGAGAGAACCTAACTGCTATTGAAAAATTCTGGGGTGGGCTGCCTGGGAAAGTTCTGCTTGGACAAATGGAAATTTTCCTGTGCTTTCATCTGGCTGTCCTTGGATTCACCTCTACCTCTTTCTCTCTGACAGAAGATATTCCTTGCTAAAATTAAGATGTAAAGCTAAGGAAAAGAGGTCAAGTTGGAGGTGAATAAAGTCCTTCCTTCTTATAATTATTTTAGCCCCATCTGCTAAAGTCAAAAGTCCAATAGAGAAACTTGGAGACAAGTTCTCCAATGTCTAGAGAAGGCATGAATTTAATTGGAAGCTTCTCTACATACCTTCCTTGGAAGCTGTGGCAGCTTGAACACCTGGAAAAGAATTCACAATCTCAGATTCTCCTCACCTCCACCGTCTTTCCACCATGGAGACAGGCAGATCAATGATAATTATTAAACTGCTTATGTGTGGGGAGGGTTGAGTAGCTGGTGGTATGGTGTGATAAGTGTGGAGTTTACACTGACCATCCAGGAGGAAGGTTTGTTCTGTGTTAAAGGCAGGAAGGGTCACCCAGGAAGACAGGAACTCAATATGAGAAAAGGACTAGTCTAGGACACAGCCACTTTCCAGCATCCATTTAGAGGTTAATTAAGAAAGCCTTATAAGCCTCTGGGATAAACCAATGGGGAATTAATTTTATGTCCTTGGACACAATTGATTTTTAGGAGGCCACAAAATTAATGCCTGTTAGAACACATGGTCAGAATTCTTTTTCCATAGATGGCATTAGCTCTTGGACTCTGGGGGCAGCAAAGCAGCAAAATCAAATTAGAATCAGTAGCATTAATGGAAGAAGTATGAAGGTCACAATATCAGTCAAGTAGAAAAACAAAATCTGCACTAAGTTTAAAATAATAAAACCTGCTATCTATTTCAAAAGACAAGGCAGCATCTAACTGGTCTTCTAGAATGGATATAGTAACTTCATTGTGGGCCTCCTGGGACCAATGAGTTGAGGCACACAATGGGGACCATTTTCACTCACCCATTACTAGGATAGGGAAGCCAAGCCCAGGTTTGGACATAGAGGATACTGGGAGAGGGCAGAGATAATTGGTTGGGCTGAAGATAGACGCAAAGAAGAAAACTAGGAATGACTTCAGGATAACTGAACTTTGGGATTGTAAGCAGAGTGATTGATTTTCTCAGTGTCTTGAATCACTTGGGGGAAGTATAGCTTGTACGCATCAACATAAAATCAGCACTGGTTTTCATGTGGCTTGGCAATGGAAGGTCAGATGGGTGGACTCCCTGATTAAAAAAACTATTCGATATTTTAATGTATTACACAAATGGCATCTGTGAACTATCTTTTATTCAATTTAAATAATCTGAGATAACTAACAGAAGAGGCTTAATTTAATGTGCCTCATGTAAGCGAATATTGGGAGCACAATTGCTCAAGTTAATATTTTATATGCAATTAGAAGTTGTAGAAGGACTCTTGCAACCTTGTGGTTTTGAGTTTAAGAACAAAAGTCACTTGATGCTGAGCACTTAAAACCACAGGGGGTGAAGAGCAATCATCAGTTGACTGAGGAGACATGCAGCCATGAAACAGCCAGAGCTGTCGGAAGGTCCCACGGTCAATTTCCAGGTACCTCTTCCTATGGGGTTTGACCTGGACCCAGTTGCTTAAAGCTTTTAAGCCTACGCTTTTCGCCCTTTAAGTGAGGATGATTATGATTATTTCTATTCCATAGGGCTTTTGTGAGAGTACATGAGATCATATGTACATAGTACTCAGCACATGACCTGGCACACAAGTGCTCCTAAAAAGACAGCTGCTGTGGCAAAGGCTGCTATTTGCTTATTCAATGTACATGCTCCCCTCCTTTTTTTGTCCTAACAGAATCATATTTTTGTTGGCAATTGTATTATGCTCACTAAAAACTGTTTTCCAATTTGTTCTACAGATTAAGGTGAGGATTTGGTATGGGCAATGGAATGCCACAGAATGTGCGAATGCAGCATTAATGATACCATTCTGCTTGTACTCCTTCCTTCCTGGAATCACAGCTATGTTGCCTGAATATTAGCAGCCATCTTGTGACCATGAGGCAATCTGGAAGATGATAGTCATGTGCTAAGTTCGATGAGGCAGAAATATTGAAAATCTTTAGGTCCCTGATGACAGTATGTAGCTGTTATAATAATTCTTGATTGTCTATCTGTGATAATTAATCTTATGTATTAATTATAGTCCATGATACTAGATATTTGGTCCAAGATTATTCAAAATGCTTCTGTGAATGTATTTTAGATAAGATTCATATTTAAATCAGTAGCCTTTGTGTAGAGCAGATTGTCCTCCATAGTATGGGTGTGTCTCATCCAATGTATTGAAGGCCTTCCTAAAAAACAAACAAACAAACAAACAAACAAGAAAAGCACTGACTTCCTCAAGAAGAGAAGGAATTCTCTCAGCAGACTGCCATCTGACTCAAATTGCAACTCTCCTCAGGGTGACTCTCTAGAGATCTATAGTTATCTATCTATCTATACATCTATCATCTATCTATCCTATTGGTTATGCTTCTCTGCAGAACCCTGATTAATACACTCATTAAATAAAATTAAAACTTAATTTAATTAAATACCTGTTTTCTTGATCTCTGTTACTCTCTGTTGAGCACAATTCTTTGCTAAACATGGACTATTTTTATCAATTGATGCAATCTTATCATGGTCACCATTCCATGTAAAAGGCACAATTTGTTCTCATGCTTAAATTCTAATGGGGTATCTTCAAACTTGAGACTGGCCATAGAAGAAAGGGGTAGAAATGATTTTTAAAAAATAGTAAATTTACTATTTAAAAAATATTTAATTTCCAAAAAAGACTCATCATGAACTTGTTATTTGAATCCACTGTAAGTCTGAAATCATTTCTCATCTCACAAGGTTAACACTTATGTAACAAAAGGTATCAGCCACTGAGGAGGAGACATATATTCTCCCTGGAAGCAGCCCATCACTCTCCTAGATGGAAGGTTGTGCTAGCAACTTGGAACAAAGTAAGACGTACATCCAGTTCTTTGCACTCCACATCTACCCAATACAACTCTGGAAGCAGCCCATCACTCTCCTAGATGGAAGGTTGTGCTAGCAACTTGGAACAAAGTAAGATGTACATCCAGTTCTTTGCACTCCACATCTACCCAATACAACTCAAAGGTAAAATTGACCACATTGTATAGTCTAGCAATTTCATTAAGGCCACATCAAAAAGTGCTATCCGAACATTTTTAAGCCTCAGTTCCCTTTCTTTAAGCACAGTTTTACAGATTTGCCCAGTATAGGTGATATTTTAAAAATGGCTTTGTTCTGGAATGCTCTCTGGTGGAAAGGTCTGCCCACCTGAACTCCTTTGTCTTCTTCATGATCCCTGAGTCATCCTTGTGGGACTCCCTGGAGTTCTATATAGTCAAGAGTTTTAAAATCCCTGATCTACAGATTCCACTGAAGATCTGTGTCCTCTGAGTTCAGTCTCTGAGCACAGCAAAGATTAGAGTCAGGCTTTTTTTATTTTGAATCAAATTCAATTTCATATCTACCATGTGCCTCTTTCTATTTATTATTACCTCTAGATTCTAAGCTCAAGTTGTGCTCATCCTCAAAAACTGTTCTCTTTTTGCCACTTTATATTATTCATCCATCCATTTTTTGAGTTTTATAATAACATCAAGAAAGTATGCCACATAAAATGATCCTCATCATACAAGTCATTTTAAATCATACTTGTTGAGAAGACATATTAATTGCTCTGGAGGAGGAATTAAGCCTATCACAGATCAAGGAATGCATCATGAGCTACTTCTGTGAAGGACAAGTTGACCAGAAATTTGACAGTGATGGATACTAATGACAGATTTTGATTCTTTTGGTCAATTCCATCCTTCTGCTTTTGAAAGATAGTGTGAAAGGTGGCTGGCTCATTTGAAACCTTGTGTTTTTGTTTTGTTTTGTTTTGTTGTTTGTTTGTTTGTTTGTTTGTTTCTGGTTTATCAAATGTCAAAGAATACATTAAACAGTAGGCTTTATGCTTGAATATTTTTAATGACTCTATCAAAATACCTGACCCATTATCATATGGTACTGCCAAGATGTCATCCTTGAAGGTTGCAGGAACATTCATATCATTATGTTACTTTGTGATAACATATGGAATAAGCATATGAGGATATTAAAATGATTTTCACATCAATGCATCCATCCCAGACAGATTTCTTATACAAAATACTCTATGCCATTTATTTTAAGGTATGTTGCTAAAGCTTATTTTTATGATACTCTAAAACACAGGAGCATAATAAGTTAGTTGGTACATTTAATCAAGGAATTGTTTTCACTTTGAATATGAAGGCAAAAATTCAGTTTTTGCTCTCTCATCTTGGAGGTCATTGAGCAAATAGCAAATACAAAAGAAAAAGTCACTTTCAGTGTAACAAGGAGACAGCTGGGAAGCCAGACACCAAAACAGATGGAGTGGCTACCAGGAAAGATACGGATGAAGCTGGCACCCAGCAAACAGTAGAGCTAATCCACTGATGGAGAAGACTTCATTCCGACAGATCCAAGCAAAGAAAGAAGAAGCACAAGGCTAAGAAGCAGAGAAGCAAAGCATACAGTTGCAAAAACGCTTGGCTACCATTGAGGTGGGTGGTTATAAGCAACAACGGAGGGGAAGGAAATGAGGATTCGTGGGGGGACAAAGCATTTTCACAGAGTTTGTACTATCTCTGTGCCAGTAGATGAAAAGCGAGGTGTTGTGTTATGGTTTTTCACAATGAGCTATTTATCTCATTTAAGTATGTATAAGAAAAAGCAGGATCAACCTCAGACAAAAAAAGTAGAACTAAGAACAGAAACAATAAAAATCAAAACTCCAAATAGCTTGGAACATGTCCAGGCAACTCCCACAACAAATGACTTGCAAGTAGCTGCTGCAGACAGAGGGGGTGGAGAAATCTCTTCTTTCCATGATGTGCAGTGATAAAAAGAATCAACATTGGCATGGATGCAACTATACTACATGGGGGAAAAAAAAGAAAGGGAACAAAAAACGGCATGCTGTTTGCCACCCATAGTCTTGTCATGATGAAAGGCGCAATAAAATGGACTCACTTTGTCAAGGGGTTTTGAAGTGGAGCCAGGAGGGCAGTCAGAATGTGAGCCTTATGTATGTCCTTACCAAGTGGAACATAACCTTTTGAACAGGGTCAAACCTCCAATATTCCAAGGACTCTGTACAGATATCTGCAAAGTTCTACCATACCTTTGCATAGTGAGAGCCTCAGGGGCCGTGTTTATCTTGAGGTCTGATGGAAAATGAGAATATGTTGATTTTTTTAGGTAAGTAAATACTTATTGAACTTGTAAAATAAGCTTACACAAGAAAGAATGACTTTAGCTCAATTTCTTTGAAGGCAAGAGAAAGTAGTGCTTAAGACCCAGGATTCTTGGGTGCTTGGGTGGTGCAGTTTGTTAAGCTTCAGACTCTTGGTTTTAGTTCAGATCACGATCTCAGGCTCATGAGATCGAGCCCCATGTCAGGTTCTATGCTCAGTCTGCTTAAGACTCTCTCTCTCTCTGTCCCTCCTTCCTCCAAGCTCACTCTCACTCTCTCTCTCTGTCTCTCTCATAAATAAATAAATCTTAAAAAAAAAAAAAATGAAGATCAGGGATTCTAACACTCTGCTGCTGAGGTCATGCCCAGTTCTGCCATTATTTCTGTATCATTGACATGTTCTTTAAAATCTGTTCCTCAGTTTTTTCATCTGTAAGGTAGACAGAATTATAGTAGCCTACATTATAGGTCTGTTGTGAGACTTGATTAAGTTAATATAGATGAAGCACTGAAAATATTCCCTACTACATAGTAAATTTTCATTGAGCATTCTCTACTATTATTTCTGATGCTAAGATGATCTTCGGTCTTTTTATAATGGTTGGATAAGTTAGAGCTATATCACGCAAATCATGGTCACTCTTTGCCACATAGAAAAATCAAACTGTAAATGTGGAAAGATAATGATTTTGTTACATTTCCCAACATAGGTTTTTGCAGAAATTCTGCAAGTACATAATTTTGTTTGCTTAGATACTTATATGCATACAGTCGTCCATGACTTGACTTGCTGTTTGTGAACTCAATTTGCAAAGAAAAAATTTATCCTTCATAAAGATTTTTACTTAAACATGAAAACAATTTAAAGAGAAATGAGTCAGGATCACAACAGAGTGTATAGTTCTCTCCATGAAGTAATCCTTCCACACTACAGGTCAGGTATGAATACATTTGATTAACAAGCTCTAGAAGAGTAGGTAACAAACAATTGCATAATTATTTCATAAAGTAATACAGTTCCTACTAGAAGCTACTTATTTGATTTATCCATGGAGTCTAGCTACATTTTATATCACAGATTTCTGCACAGAAATAACGATGAAGGCAGATATCTCCATTTCTTCCAGCTTAAACCATCCTAAGTCAAGTCAGGCCCTAGCCATCCTCTCTTTTTTGACACATTTAAAAAAAAAATGTGTTTCTGAATTCTCTCTCAAGCTGTATCACTCTGCCTTGATTTATTACTAGAGAAGCCCCATCATTCAGTCATGAAACTGGCTATACGCATGTGGGTTGTGTATCTTTCTACTAGTGACTGTAGAAACTTGCAAAAGAGAAAACCATTTGAATCAGGTTTTTCAAGTCCCTCATAAATTCAGAGCTTTTTTTCAATGACTTCCTGCTGCTATCTACCAACAGCATGAAAATTATTTTTTTATGTAAAGACTTGGCCACTGGATTCACAATTAAGCCTATGTCTTCCCTGAACCTGATATGACATTGTGGGAGTCACTCTCTTCCCCAGGTTACCACTGATTACTTGTTTAAGAATTGTAATTATTTAATAGAATATTATTTTAGAACAAATTATCCTATGTTAAAAATAAAATAAGAAGCTTTGTTATTTCTCCATTCATTATGAATAGGGAAACCTAGGTTAAAGTCAGTTAAAAATAGGTAAATACAGCAATTGATAATAATGGTAATGCTACAGAAAAGAACTGGCGTTCTCTATTAATTTTATTGACACTAAAGAAATTATGATAATAAATGCTATTATCCTGATCCAGATCAGGTAACTGTAAGCGGGGGTTTCAGGGGTCAGGTTTCATGCCAAATGTGGCCGAGGATAAGGACAGACATAAAGGCTCTGGGAACAATTGGACAAATGAAAAAACTTTCAATTTGCTGTTCCAGATACCTGGCTCATATATATATTCTCTCACTCCTTAAGTGCATGAGTTTGAGAAATTTACTTCATTTATTCTTCTGTAAAACTGAACTAACACTCACCTTATTACTGGGATATTGTGATAATGTAATGAGATTTTTTTCTAAAGCAGCTTAATTGAAGTAAAATACAATGAAATTTACCAATTTTGCATGTATAATTGATGAATCTTAACTAGTATATAGTGTCACACAATCATCACTACAATTATAGTTTAGATCATTTCCATCATTCCAAAATTTCCTTCTTGCCCCAGAGCAGTGGATCCCCCCCTCTCCCCACACCCAGCCCTAGATTACTGCAGATTTGCTTTTCCATCACTTGAGCTGTGTCTGTTCTAGAATTTCATTTAAATGGAATCATTTACTCTAGAATTTATGGTGTCTGGTTTCTGTCATTTGCCATAATGTGATCATGATTCTGGTTGTGTATTATCAGTGCGTTATCTAATTATCTATCTGTTTGGTGTTTTGTTATGTTTTAGTATCCTATTATATGGATAGACCACAATTTGTTTACCTGTTCATTGTTGACAGCTGAAGGTTGCTTCAGCTGTCAGTTTGAGATTGTTAATAAAGAGCACTATTTTAGGTCTTCCTATAGAAATGTTTTCATTTCTATCAGTTAAATAATTATAACTAGGGAGACTGGGTTTCTGGATAAGCATGTTTACATTTGGCAGTAACAGCGGAACTGTTTTCTAAAGTGGATCTGCCATTTGGAAAATTTCGACTGGCAGCATAAGAATTTTTCAAGTGCTTACATTCTCAACGTTTGGTTTAAAAAAGTGACTTTTGGGGTGACTTTTGGGGTGTAGTGATCTCTAATTGTGGTTTTAATCTTTCATATCACTAGAGATACTACAGATTTTTTTCATATGTGTATTTGTCACTTGTATAATTTATTTAGCAAAGTGTCTATTTAATAACTTGAACATTTATTGGATAGTTTGCCTTATTATTGAGATAAAATGTTCTTCACATATTCAAGACAAATCTTTCACCAGATGTACATTTTTTTGTGTGATTTTTTTTTTTTATTTAGCTTTTAAGAACCTAGCACTTGCTTGTGTATTGTAGATATGTAAGACGTATCAAGAAAAAAAAAAAAAAGATGATCTGATTTGGGGGCACTTGGGTTCTCAGTCAGTTGAGTATCTGCCTTCAGCTCAAGTCATGATCTCAGGGTCCTGGGATCCAGCCCGGAGTTAGGTTTCCTGATCAGTGGGGAGTCGGCTTCTCTCTCTCTCTCTCTCTGCCCCTCCACCCACAGTTTCTGCTGGCTCTCTTTCTCTCAAATTAAAAAAAAAAAAAAAAAAAAAAAAAAAAAAACAATCTGATTTTGAAGGAACTTGAAAAATCCGACTCTAAAGCAATTCCAATACACTTAACCAAAAGTATTTATGAGGACATGGTTGCAATCACATCAAAGCTGTTTAATGTGCCTCGTTATGAAATAATCCCACCGATTTGTTTGCTGACTCAAACCTAGAACCTTTGTTTTCACTCAAATATAGTGAGAAATTCCCAATAAAAATATTTTTATCGCTACCCATTATGATGGAGGGTACACAGCGTCACATCCAGCAGTTGCAAAATTTGCTTTGTATCTCTTATTTAAGTCTTATAACATTGTTGTAAAAAAGAGAAGCAAGTAATATAACATTGAACATCCCAGACTCTGGAGTGCGGCAGGCATTTTTGTCCTGGCACCACTGTTAGTAAATTTGTGACAATTTACTTAACCTCTCTAAGCTTTAGCTCCTTCATCCTCAAAATGAAGAAACACTTCTTACCTCGTAAGGTCATTGTGAAGACAAGAGACAAGACCTGTGAAACACTTGGGGTGATGGTTGCCACACTCAGGGGTGCAAAACAGTTTAGTGGATTGTTTAGAGAATTTGTGTCAGGTTCCATGAAAATGTGCAAGTCAGGTGCTTCCATAAATTATCTGTAGACCTGAGCAGGCAGGCAGTGAGATACAAACCCAAAGCTTCATTCCTATAGCAATGTTCCTGTGATGAAGATATTTGAGATTTTACTGTTTCATGAGATGCAAATTAACCTATGTCACTTGTGTCACTTCTCGGGATGTTAGTTCAGTGGCTTTGACAAAGCATCTGAAGTCATCTTCCTCCTTTCCTGCACACAGCGACTCCTTTTGTTTTCTACTGCAAAAAAGAGAAAAAGGGAAGGAAGAGAGGAAGGAGGAAGAAAGGAAGGAAAGAAAGGTAAGAGGCTAGAGCTACTGTCATTGTTTTAGCATTTCCTGTATTGCTATAGATTTCAACAAATTTGATAAAGTAGACAAAATTGTTCCTTGGGGATTATTATTGGCATATGTACAGAGCTTAAAGCAAATCTCAGTGTGGGCTCTCAATGTCACGCAGATGCACAAGGAGCAGTGCCTAAAGACAGTTGGAAAGCCAGGCTTCCGTGTGAACGGCACTCACTCTGAGCAACAGTCCTGAAGAGCGAGGTCTACCTGCATTACCTTTGGCCTATGGACTGTGACTGCAAATAAGGCTCAGGTATCTGAACAATTGATGTAATTTATTTTATTTTATTTTATTTTTTAATTTTTAATTTTTTATAAACATGTATTTTTATCCCCAGGGGTACAGGTCTGTGAATCAGCACTCACCAAAGCACATACCCTCCCCAATGTCCATAACCCCACCGCCCCTTCTCCCAACCCCTCTCCCCCCAGCAACCCTCAGTTTGTTTTGTAAGATTAAGAGTCACTTATGGTTTGTCTCCCTTCCAATCCCATCTTGTTTCATTGATTCTTCCCCTACCCACTTAAGCCCCCATGTTGCATCACCACTTCCTCATATCAGGGAGATCATATGATAGTTGTCTTTCTCTGCTTGACTTATTTCGCTGAGCATGATATGCTCTAGTTCCATCCATGTTGTTGCAAATGGCAAGATTTCATTTCTTTTGATGGCTGCATAGTATTCCATTGTGTATATATACCACATCTTCTTGATCCATTCATCTGTTGATGGACATCTAGGTTCTTTCCATAGTTTGGCTATTGTGGACATTGCTGCTATAAACATTTGGGTGCACGTGCCCCTTTGGATCACTACGTTTGTATCTTTAGGGTAAATACCCAGTAGTGCAATTGCTGGGTCATAGGGCAGTTCTATTTTCAACATTCTGAGGAACCTCCATGCTGTTTTCCAGAGTGGCTGCACCAGCTTACATTCCCACCAACAGTGTAGGAGGGTTCCCCTTTCTCCACATCCTCGCCAGCATCTGTCATTTCCTGACTTGTTGATTTTAGCCATTCTGACTGGTGTGACGTGATATCTCATTGTGGTTTTGATTTGTATTTCCCTGATGCCGAGTGATATGGAGCACTTTTTCATGTGTCTGTTGGCCATCTGGATGTCTTCTTTGCAGAAATGTCTGTTCATGTCCTCTGCCCATTTCTTGATTGGATTATTTGTTCTTTGGGTGTTGAGTTTGCTAAGTTCTTTATAGATTTTGGACACTAGTCCTTTATCTGATATGTCGTTTGCAAATATCTCTCCCATTCTGTCAGTTGTCTTTTGATTTTGTTAACTGTTTCCTTTGCTGTGCAAAAGCTTTTGATCTTGATGAAATCCCAATAGTTCATTTTTTCCCTTGCTTCCCTTGCCTTTGGCGATGTTCCTAGGAAGATGTTGCTGCGGTTGAGGTCGAAGAGGTTGCTGCCTGTGTTCTCCTCAAGGATTTTGATGGATTCCTTCCTCACATTGAGGTCCTTCATCCATTTTGAGTCTATTTTTGTGTGTGGTGTAAGGAAATGGTCCAATTTCATTTTTTTGCATGTGGCTGTCCAATTGATGTAATTTAAAATAATTCATGGAACAGATTAAAACTTTTAAGTAAGGATATCCTTATGTGTACATATGTAGAAATATGAAACTTATAAAACACCAAGATCTACATATCTAAGTATAATTTGTGTGTATGTGATTTCTAATAATGCACACTGTATATCGATTGCTAATTTATGTGCTTGGAGATTAAATATCAAGCCCACCACTGGAATATTGGTACCATCTTTAGCCAAGTGTGATGAGGAATCTAGACCCAGACACACCTTCTTCTATTTTCATCTGGCTATGGGCCCCTCCTATTGGTTTTTCTATCCCTCATTGGTTCTATCTCCTCCCTTAATGTCCAGACTTTTTCTCAGCTCAGAGCTAATACATTATTGCAAGCATTCTCAGGCTGGCTAAAATGCTCCCAAGTTAAATTCTGAACACACATAGACATTATCAGCAGTATTTGCAATGTGTAGCGACATTTACTTCTCTTTCCTTTTGTTTGAATGTCTTTAAATGTGTACACTGCTGGGGATGTTTTGTAAATGCCCTCAGGAAAAATGTCTGGCTCAAAATTTCCATGAATTCCTGTCTGCAGCTGAAATGGCAGAAGTTTTAGAGCTCCATGGCTTTAGGCAAGCAAAGAAAAACTTTCCAACTAGTTTTCTCCTCAAATGCTCTCTCCAAATAAACATAGAACTTTTTATGATTGTGTCCTATTAACCCTTCCCCTTCCATCCCCCAAGGCCCTGAGCTGCTAAAGAGCCTCATGGCCAATTGCTCGGGGCCCATCTAAACAATGGCACTGGTTCCATCCTGAATTCTCAGGGAGAACTTGGTTCTTTTCTTTTCCCACTTTTTTTTTTTTTTTTTAAATCATGGAAAGAACACTTAATATGAGATCCATCTTCTTAACAAAATTTTAAGTGAACAATACAGTATCATTCACTATAGCCACAATGTTGTATGGCAGATCTCCAGAAGTTATTCATCTTTCATAACAGAAACTATACCCATTGAACAACACCCCCTTCTTCCCCTTCCCCTTCCCGCTTCTTGCCCTCCCCCCCCCCCCCCGCCTGGCCCCTGGCAAAAACTATTTGACTTTCTGCTTCTATGAGATTGGCTGTTTTCAATGCCTCATATAAGTGGAGTCATGCAATATTTTCCTTCTATACTGGTTTATTTCCCTTCACATAATGCCCTCCAGGTTCATAGTGTGGGTTATTTGTTTGTTTTCCAATGTATGGAAGGAGAGGAAAGGTCTGTAGCCATCTGTCCTAATGGTCTGCCAACATACGATCTTGCTAAACATTTTTATTTGTCCATACTTATGCAGGTCTCCCGCTGGGCACCTCCTTCTGTTGAAAGCCCACCTCTTCCTCCCTAAATTATTTGAAAAGATGGAATTAGTGCTTGGGGCAAACTGTTCACATGGAAAATATTAGACCCCAACAAACAAATAAACCTGGATTTGGCCCTGTATAAATGACAGCCTGAACTAAGTCATCAAGCAAGGGTGATTAGACTTGAAATGTTTTCTCCTTTTCTCCAGCAGCTTCTTTTTTACCATATAGGACAAGGTATATTCAAGTCACTGGCATTCAGCTAAAACGTCACTGAATTTTCATCAGTAAAATAAGGGCATTTCACCCTTACATTTAAAAACCCATATTAAGTTCTGAAAATAAATAGTTGAAAATCCTGATCAAGCAAAACCTCAACCAAGACAGTGTCTCATGATTGGTGTTTACCCTGTTGGTTGAGCCCCCAAAGTAAGGTCTACCAAGAATAACAGGACCATTGATTTAATCCATTTCTGGCAGGCCTTTCACTGAAATTTAATTATGTTGCTTTTTGTCTGCAACCTTCCCCCAAGGTTTCTATGATATTAGAATACCTCCTTTAAGTGTTATGAAAAGCGCATTAGAGGGTTTTTCCTCTGATTATTTCATAACATAACATAGTGGTTCCTTCTGCCAGCGAGCCCACACAACTGTTTTCAATAAATGAAACAGTTTTCTTTTTTTATGTTTTATAAAGTGTAGATTAAACATTAATTAGTTGTAGCTTTCAGCATTTTCCTTTTACAGTGTTCTTTTTAAGGCTAGTTCTCAAACAGCACAAATAAGGTCCTATAATGTGTGAACAATGGTGCTGCCTTAGGCTTCATAAAGGGCGAGGATACTTGCTTAAGTCAATCTTAAACTGTTTTGCAATGAGTTCATGCTGAGCAATTATTTCTATATTCCTTAAACGTGGGAGTTTCAAAGGCATGGGGGAGTGTGTATTTTTATAGCTAGAAAAATCTTATTAAATGTGTATGGCTTTCTGGATTTCTTCCCTTCCTCTTCTCCAAACTCATAAAATTGCAAGGGGCCAACCCCAATGTGTACTAACCACAGTAGCTTCCACATCTTATGGTCACTGGTGTCAATTTTTTGTTTACTATTATTGGCACGTCACAGGCTTCATAGCTCCAAAAATAATTGAAAATGAAAACAAACTTTTGTGTGTGTCCTTTTTCTCCCCAGCAATGTGTCAGCCTGGGAAAATGCTCTCTTTGAAAAGAAAGCAGAGCTGACATATAATTGTTGCCTTTACCCCAGCTGTTACTGACATTACATGCTGAACCTTCCTTGGAGACGGAAAACCAATTTTGATGTGACACTCTGAAAAGTCACCACTGGTACTTCACAAATAGTTCAAGGTCACAGAAATCATGCCCGAGACACTCTCAGGTAAACCTCTAGAGGACTTTTCTTTCTTGGGAAAAGCTGTGTTTTTATTGATTTTGCAAATTGTAGACTTAAAGTCTAACAAAGGGAAAGCTATCAAAAAGGAAAAAAAAAACACAACTAAATACAAAATCAATGCTTTTATGTTGAAATCTTAAAAAGCAATTCCATACAAGTAATACTGTGAAAGAGAAGTTAAAAATAAATGTCAGGTTCAACTTTTGAAATTTGTATATGGAAATAGAAAAACTTAATCTGACTATTATTAATGGAACCTTTGTTAAAGGATTTAACTTCTATTACTTAAACATAATTCAAGTTCTTTCCCTAAAAATTTTTGTCTTGGAGTATCTTACCCATTACATAGATATTTGAATTTGTTAGTCTCATTTCTTCACTGTAACTTTCATGATTCAATCAGCAGTTTGTTTCCTAACAATATTCTAATCAATGCTTAACTTTGCTTTTGTTTTTGGTTTGTGGTTGTCAACTAAATAAGTAGTATTTCTATGAGTTTCAATTCTGGTAGTAATTTCTGGGAAAAATTTATTTGCTCTCATTTCTTTCTTGCTCTTTGTACTCTCAAAGCTGAAATACCCTTTTAGTTGCTAAGACATTGAGTCACCCAATCCTCTAAGGAAATTGAACATTGTTAACAAAGCAAAGGATCAAGATCTCTGTACCTATTCTGTTTTGGAGCTTGCTGGCCATCAAAGCGACATTGGCCAATAACCAAAATGGTTAATCTGTACTTGAAAACTGAACGGAGTTGGCTTCATGATCATTTTCTATCCCTGGATGTTTCCATCCTTCCATCATCTCATTTCAAAACCATGAGAAGTTTATACTTACTCATACAGGTTGGGCTCAGAAAGATCAATTTCCAAACAAAATGCTACCAGGAAAAAAACAACCATTTGAGAAATAATGGACTCTTATCTATGTTCTCTTTTATAGTCATCTGTTAATAATAGTCTCATTATTTGTGAGCTTCAGGGCAAGAAGCAGCACATTTAATTTCTAAAGTTTATGACTCATATTCACATTACTGCTATTTCAGAGACAGAACTATCTATATGCGTCAAGCCATTGCTTTGTTCTAAATTAAGGTAGAAAGATAAATGATAGATAATAGATATATAGATGATGGATGATAGATAAATGATACATGATAGATATATAGATAGATGATAAATGGATAATGGAGATAGATACATGATAGATGTATCAGATATGTAAAAGATATGTTTATATATATATACACATACGCATGTATATGTGTGTGTCTGTATATGTGTGTGTGTGAGTGTGTGTGTGTATAGCCATCTTAAAAGGTATTAGATCTCTAATTATACAAATGAAGTAACTGATCACTGTAAGAAGACTGGCCCAAGTTCATGTGGAAATGAGAACTAAGTAAAAAAGTTGGAATTTGAACTCTAGCCGATTGGGTCTAAAAATCCTTATTTGGTACATTAGACCAAACTAATCCTTAAAGGAAACTGGCAATTATGCAAATCACTCTATTAATGAGCAAGATGTGGTCCTGTCATTTGAGATATAAATAGCCTTACAGAAATTTGCATTACTACCACTGGCATCAGAGAAACATTTAGAAGAAAATATTAGCTTCATTACAAGCTTGAAGGCAAGGTAAGGAGTAGACAGAGTAGACATAGAACATGAAAGTGAAACAAAATCCAAATGAATAGAACATCGGAAGCAACATAATCCTGGAGACCACTCATTGTTTTTGACCAATAGCTTACCATCCAATTAGTTTAGAGTATAGAATATCACATTAGGTTAAAAAAAAGAAAGAAAGAAAAAGATAAAACAAAAAAACAAAAAAACTCCAAAAATGTATGTCCAATGAATTAGGTTGGCATCATTGCAATGATTCTTGCATTAGAAGATTAATGTTTTTAAAAATGAGATTACCATTTAAGGTTATTTAAGATAGGAGGAGTGAATGACAAGGTTAATCTTTCAGTTGGAAATTAAAGAGGCTTGAGGCAGGAAAATTGAAGAGGTGGTTGTAATAGCTCAGGCAATACGTAAAATGGTGTGAACAAAAATGTTTGGTTATAGAAAGTAAGAGAAATGGATGGGTCTAGGTCCAAAGTTCAGGTATGATGGTCCATGTAAGGGAAAATGATGACAATAATAAAATGGTGAATTTTTTACTGGAGAATTTGTTTCTTCTCCTTTTTGTCTCATGATATTCAGAACATTGCTTATTTTTCATACACATTTCAATACATACAATTGGCTCAATTATATCATTACCATAACCAGATTCCTCCATGGAGGAACCCCAGAAGTGAAATAACAGAGTGAACAGATGTGAAATCTTATTAGTGAAACGTTTTAATCCCAAGTCTAGCCACATGACTGGAAGAGTTTACCCTAATTCAGCCATAATGTTTTCATGTAGAACAAAAGGAGATGATGTACCAATATATGTCTATTTTGAGAGTTGAAGGAGATAATAGAGATAAAGAATATAGCATGTTGACTAATAGAAAAAGTTGTTTAGCAACTATGAAATTCTTCCCTCCTTTCATAAACTATGAAGGTCATAGTTTTATTTAGATTAGGGATCTGCAAACTTCCTATGAAGGGGCAATGTCCCTAAGAGTTGACTCAGGCTGCTATAATAAAATACCACACACTATATGGTTTGTAATTAGCAAAAACTTATTTCTCTCAGATCTGGAGGATGGGAGTTGAAGATCAGGGTGCTGGTGCTCGGTTTGTGCTGAGGATTTTCTTCCGGTTGCAGATTGCTCTTTTATTGTATCCTGTGATGAAAAGAAGACAAGAGCTCTTCCAGGGTCCTTTTATGAGGCACTAATCTCATTCATGAGGGCTCCAACCTAATCACCTCCTAAAGGCCCCTCCTCCTAAGGTCATCATGTTGGGTGTTAGAATTTTTATGTATGAATTTGGAGGTAGAGAACAAACATTGAGGCCAGTGCATTTAGATAGTAATTATTTTAGGCTTTGTTGGAAAATATAACCTATTGCAATTTCTTGATTCTTCTATTATAATCCAAAAGCAGCCATACATAATGCATCAACAAATATGTCTGCATTCCAATAAAACTTTATCTTAAACAGGAATCTTGATGGATTTGGCCTGTGAGAGTAGGATTTTGTCAACATCTGACCTACAGTCATTTAATATCAGTTAAATATAACAGTTAAATATCCTGGAGGAGTGAAGCTTTGTGTAGTTTGATCATAGGTAATAGAAAGATGATGTCAAGTAAAACCACGTTTTGATATTAATAACTTAATTGCTATCATAGAACTCAACGTCTACATGAAAACTCTGAAATAATTACATATTTTTACACATACTCTGACTCCTCAGAATAAAGCAACTTAGTTGATGTGGGGAAGTCAAGTATTCTCAGATGAGCTGAAATGTAATATAAATCT
Source organism: Mustela nivalis (assembly GCF_964662115.1). NCBI lineage: Eukaryota > Metazoa > Chordata > Mammalia > Carnivora > Mustelidae > Mustela > Mustela nivalis. The sequence continues at coordinate 81,522,868 of NC_139034.1, read as the reverse complement.
TAAAAGAATGATTCTGAGAATACCAGGAAAAAAAGGAAATGTTAGACATAAAAAAATACATGAAGACAAAAATACTATGAATGATATGTTGAGAGAAAAATGGAATTTTGACATGAATGCACATAAGGTATGGGGGCCACACTGGAGATGAGGCTGAAAACACAGGTTGAAGGTAAATTATGAATAAGTTTTTGGACAATAGGATTTTGTATCTCTTCCTGAGATTCAACAAGGAGAAAACAGAAATTGGGGTGGTCATCAGCATTGTTCATCAAATACTTCTAGCTTTTCCTCTGTTCAGAGGGTAATATTGCAAGTCCCCATTTCCTTGAAGTTAGGTGTGGCCATATGACTTGCTTTAGCCAAATAATGACAGCAGAAATGACATGCATCATTTCTGGGTGGGACCTCTTGTGCCAGGGTGCAAACTCCATGATCCCTTTCTCTATTCAGGGTGACCATAGAATCACAGAGTAGAGACAGAGCCTCCCCTGGCCTGGGTACCTGAGTGAGGATGATGCAGGGCAGAACATGCCGCCCAAACTGTTACAGTTGTCTAGCGAAAGGGAATAATGACCCTTTACTGTTTTAGGCCACTGGAATGTCTTAGGTCTGAGCTGTTCTCTTTTCTTTCCACAACCTACCTTCTTCTGACCAATATGAACATCTTTAAACAATGAAGCAAAATGGCTACACAAGCAATTATTCAGTGCCCCTGTAACTTGTGATTTAGAATATCCACAGGAATACTTGCACAATACAGTTCTTTAACATTGTAAAAATTATTTTAAAATAAAACATGAAAAGAAGAAATAGATCAGACCATTGGTGCTCTGAAGTCTCTAATCCTAGGTAACTTAGCAAATATGTTAGGTTTAGTCTGAGAGAATTAATAAATCGTGGTGTCGAATGTGACTTCACAGATATGTCAGGAAGTTATTTGATTTAGTTTACTTCAGTATCAAAATTGAACAATATAATTTATCTGTGTCTTAGTTCAGTTTAGGAAAGTCCTAACATTTCAGAGTGATATATTATAACAACACTTAAACTGTTATTTCTGCAAGTATATATTATTTTATAATACAAGAAGTTGTCTTTCTGTTGTGATCAACATGTTTGGTACAAATAACATATTCTGTCTCTCGTTTGCTGTGCCAGGGAAATCCTCAAGGGAGATAAACCCTGGGCCAGTGCATAATAGCTTAAAGAGAGGTGGTAAGGAAAGGGGAACATATAAAAGGTGGCTGTTTTATTTTATTCTCTCTTATTAGGAAAAGCAGTAGTGCACCAGAATTTGTATACACTGTAAATCTAAGTCTATAGTATTGATGTTTGTAAAAGTTCAGCAACTGAGGAGAAAAAGTCCAGATCAACAAATTAAGTTGTATTCACACTGATTGGCATGGGCAGACGCAATCTTATTCTTTCTTTCCACCAGTGGTACCAAAGGTCACATCTTGGAGGAAAATGGAAATCTCTGCATCACAATCTGACACATTCCATTTGGTACCCAAACATGATTTACCTAAGTAGTTATGAGTATGACACAGTCAATTTAGCAAACACAATGGTTTGTTCAATAACATTAGCTGTCTATGAAAATATCCACACCTGTTTTATAACATAAATATTGTAAGCTGTAGGTATAATTAAAATTTTAGACAGTGTTTGACTTAATAAAATGCAAAGAATCCAATAAAATTATGTATATATATGTATATAATATCTTCTCCATAAAATATAATGAGTAAAGAGTAAGATGTCTTTGTTTTTCAGGATACATTGTTTTATTTATATGGAAATAGGCTTTGGTGGTCAAAGGCTAGTCAAACATTAGTCTTAGTTTAAGGAAGACAGTATCTTAATAAAATATTAGAGCAAAATGAAACACTCAAACACAGCCTACAAGACTCTACATGAATTCATCCCTATCTGATTTAATTTCATGTCATTCTCTCCTCCTTCATTTTTATTAAAATGCATTAGATTCTATTTCCTTTAGAAACCAACTCTCATTTCCACCTGAAGGCTTTTACACTAGGTATAGCCTGAAATCTTCTCATAATTGACTCTTGGCATTTCACTCTCTGTTCCAATGTCCTGTTGGAAAGACTGTGACAATTAGAGTCCCTCTTTGCCTGTCCACTCTCTCACTAGGGTATTTTCTATGGATGTTCTTTTGATGAATTATCACTATTTGGGAAATTTCATGTTTATTTAATAGCTTATTATTTGACTTCTACTAAAATAGCAAATATTATAAAGGCAAGAATTGTCTCTGTCTTTTTAACTATTCTATCTTTATGTTCCACTTATATTTGTTGAACAAAAAGAATTTTTTTCCTTTATATTTACCCTAATGATTTTTTAATTTTTTCTTTATATTTCCATGCATTTATTTTATTAGTGATTTTTAATATATTATATATATTCTTACCTTTTACCTTGCAACCACCCATATGAAATTTATAGCACTTTGCTTTTATATAGTGCTGATGTATATTTTCAGAAAGCTCATTTGGAACATATAGGCAAGTATATAACTGGTGTATGATTCAAAGTTTTGCCTTATGTCTTAGAGGTGGCTTTAACTATAATTTAAAATAGGATCATTATCTTTTATTCTTTATCATTAAAAGCATGAAATAATTTCTGAATTTCCTTTCTTTGTACTATTGAGAGCATCAAGCTAATTAGCTATATAGATCATTCACTTTTTTGTGGTGACTATATTTATGTGTGTTTATTAACTTTTGCTGGATCTTTCCATTTTAACATATTGGAAAAAAGAGGACCAGAAGGGTGGATATACCTTATCAAAATGTATGTTCTTAATGAATCATAAAAAATTGTTAATGCTTAACCAATATCAATATGATATTTTTATTGCCGTAATAATCACTTCATATAAATTATTACACTATTTTCTGAGTTATTAAGACTATAAGGTTAGAAAGCAGGGAAATAAAATATCTAGAAAGTGACTGGTTTTCCTTATTTCCATAGTCAAACACTGGTAAGGTTTCCTCTTGGAATTAGATTTGAACTGGAAAATGCAGAATATGGTTTTTATACATATAAGGAAGGAAGGCAAATCTAGTGGAAGAAATGCCATAAATTGATGTGTAGAATTACTATGGAAAGATGAGAAATACAGATTATCTAAAACATGGATCATACATAAAGATGGTAATATAGTTGAGGTATTTTAAAACATACATGTTTTGAATTTTATTTTTCAGGAAAATGGGGAGCCATTAATGTCCTCTGAGAAAGAAAATATAGAAACATTTTTGTGATTTTAAAGTAATAAATGTATGCCAAATTGTTAAACCAATAAAGGAAATGATAATTAATATGAATGAACACTCCCTAATCTTCGGAAAACCAATTTAATAGTGATATGCAAAGACAATTAGAAGAATAACAATAAATAATAAAGATAATTAAATAACTATTGCTTTGTAGAGAGATCAAAGTGAGTACTGCATACTTGAATCAAGATCGTACGTATTTCTGTTTGGATTGTAGGATCAGCTGTTAGGACAAGTGGAGAGGAGACTGTCTAATTAGTTCTGGATTATATTACTATGGTAAAGTGTGAACAAAAGGAAAAAAACCAGCTATCTACTAGCTGGTCTCCGGAGGAGAGTGGTTAGAATTGAATATAAAAATGTAGCCATCTCAGGTATGAAGGGAAGCCCATAGTACTGAGTGGTATAATTAATCTGAATGTCAGATAGCCCTGGGAAACCCATGCCATAGATTAAAATCAGAAATATATTGAATGGTAGTCCTTTCAAAGATACTGTCAATGATAGCAGGTCTTTTGCCTGAGGATGAACATAGGTAAGAAATAGATTATATACTTATGAATATTAAATAAGAAAGTGTCCTAGATGTGAGCTGGGGTTTAGTGTGGGATCCCCCAAATAGTAGGGGAATACTTGGCAATCTGAAAAGATGAAAAGATAGTAAAGATATATTAGCCAGTCTGAAATCAAATCCAAGAGATTGAGCCAGATTCAGGGCGCCAAGAGAGTGCTAAATTTGTAGGCTTGTGTCCTTGAGATTTTCTTTGACCTAGAAAAATGAAAATATGTTGCTTCAAATGGACCCCAGAAAAATAGGTTTACTTCAGCTCCAGTATCTGCCATAAATCATGGGCTTCATGATTTCTGTTCGAACTTTGTCAGATAGTGAGGCTGAAGGTATTGAAATATATCCAAAATTGGTCTAGATTGCTCTAAGAACTAGGATTGAGTGATGAAAATGGGTGGAAAATTAAGTTTTAAAGAAAATGAGGGCACTGACAATAGAGGCAGTGAAAATAAAGAGCAGATCAATGCCCAAGGAACTGTGAGGACATTAACAATGGAGTAATCAAGTAGGTGTATGTTTGCATGAGGAAGACTGAGAAGAAAGAACTGGCACCACGATGTCCTCAGCTTAGTTAATGGAAAGAGTAACCAGAGATAAAAGTCAACAGAAGAAATCAGTTTGGTGGTGGAATGTAATGAGTTAAATACTGGTTAAGGCAAGTTGAAATATGGTTCTGCTTTCTAATGTGCACCAGAGCCACAGAAGCATAAGTAAAGATAAAGCTTTCTGGAGAGAAAAAGTGAGAACACAGATATAGGACAAAGTATGGGGAAGAAACTTATGATGTGACACCATGTAGGGTTGAAGAAGAGTGAGAAGACTGAACATTGGAACAGAGAAGCCATGTTCAGAAAGTCACAATGATAAATTCATGATATAGCATGAAAAGGGAATTTCACTCATGACTGAGTAATTGAAACTGATAAACTGAGGGAGTAACTGAGTCAAAACTGAGAGAAATTTTTTCACGTGATACGTGTAGGGCCATTATTAACCTATAAAACAGCTTCTTGTGGTCAATGGAGAGAAATGTCAAATGTTAGAAGGTTATCAAATGAGTTCACAAGGTAAGAGAATATAGAACAGCAAGTGTGTGTTGTCCTTATTGTAAGATTGAGTAGGACAGGGAAAGAGCCAGAAGTGCAGGTCATCTGAAAAATGTGAATCAGGTAGACAGCCTTGGAGCATGTTTGTGGACAGAGAGGGAAAGGCACAGACCAAGACTGAGGACCAAATGGAGGGAATTACATGTAGAAGGAGGTCAGTAGCTAGATCCAACAGGGGTCCTTACATACAAAGTAGTCTTGGAGAGGAACAGAGCAGATGAGAAAGAAGAGAAGGAATAGTTGGGGGGTGAACAGGCCTTCCAAGAGAGTGAAGGGAAACTCAAGCAGCTTTCTCTGGATAGCATCTGCCTTCTTACTTAAGCAGAGGTCAAGGAGGAATTTCTCTTAGGAATTGAGGATGAAACTTTTGAAAGTTGGGATTAATCATTGTTCTTTGGAAAAGAGACTTTGGGAATTTAATTGGGAATTAACAAGTGATAAGGGAACTACAGGCTAACACTAATAAATTTATTATATATTCTATTCTTAAGCACTTTGGCCATTTTTTAAGATAATGTTACATGGTCAAGATAGATTGAGTCTCATTATGATAGTCAATGAGTTGCTCAAAATGAAGCTTTATTTTAGTTTTCTTTAAAGTTCTATCATAATAACATTTTTAGAGCCTTTTGTTTGCTTTATCACAACTGATGAAGTTTATCCCAAAGTTTATAGTTGCCTATTTATTTCCTTAATGTCATTTATGTTTAACTATAATTTACTGGCTTATTTTTTTGTCATATGAATTTTAGATGGGATATAATAGTCCCACCTTGTGCATGAGGAGAATGTTCCAAGACCCTGAGTGGATGTCCAAAGCTATAGCTGGTACTGAACTCCATATGTACTCAGCTTTTTCCTCTACTTATATACATATGATGAAGTTTAATAAACTAGGCACAGAAAGAAATTAACAATAACTATCAATAAACTTGAACAGTTATAGCAATGTACTATAATAAATGTATGAATGTGATTTCTCTGTTTCTCAAAATATGGACTTGTACTGTACTCACTCTTCTGGTGATGATGTGAAATGATAAAATGTCTACATGATGAGATGAAGTGAGATGAATGACATAAACATCTGGATGGAATGTTAGGTTGCAACTGACCTTCTGATGATAGGTCAGAAGCAGGATCATCTGCTTTCAGTCTGCAGGTGACCTTGAATAACTGAAACTGCAAGAAGTGAATCAGCTGGTATAGTACACAACTACTGTACTGTGTTTTCCTGTCATTATTTTGTCTCAAGAGATTACGTCCCTTCCCCTCTAAGCAGACAGAAGATTTTGTTTGCCGACCTACCTTTAGTGATCTCCTGAATCATCTGATTTTCTCTTTCTCTTCTGGCCTCTCTTTTTGCTTAAGTATTACCTCAGGTGGGTTTTTAATAGGACACAAATTTTATACATCCCCGAATGTTTGAAAATGCCTATATTCTCCCATCGGTCTTGATTAATAATTTGAATAACATGGACATGTTGGTAAAAAATATTTTCTTCATAACTTGGAAGGCATTGCATATATTTCTCTTCTGTCCCTCTTAATCAAATTCTATTTATAGTAGAGACAATGGAGATTTTGCAAACACCTGCAGTAAGAGATAGCCATATGTAGCTCAAATGAAAAGTGTGATTTATTTATATTTTTAGCCTCAATATGCCAGTAGATTGTGTCTTTTTTGTTCTTTCCTGAATGAAGATCTACTTGGTCTTGATGATTGTGTATTGGCATAGTTTTATTTTGCATCTTTTTTTGGGGGGACAACTAATATATTCTTAACAGCATGGGGTCACTAATTTCATAACCATTAAGAACTATAAGTTGCCCACTTCCTTATGAATAATCATGTGAATTTTGCTTATTATAGAGTATTCTGGCAAAAAGATTCTGTATGAATTTAAATTCTATTTTGTTACAAACTAAAATGCATTATATCTCCTGTTTATCTCATTTGACTTTGGACACATATTGAAACTATAAAACAAAATCTTGTAATATATCAGACATTTCTTAAGTTCACATTAATGAGTTTTAAAGGACTTTATCAAATATACCCCAGAAACACAGGCGTATATAAGGATTTAATTCAGTCTGCGTTGTGTACCACAATTTCTATTTGCTAAATATGTTAGAAAAGAAGAGAAAAAGAAACTATAGCTGCATTTTCAAATAGTTTAGTCAGTCCCCTTCTCCCCTTTTTTAATTTTCCTCAGTGAGACATCTCTAGGCAGAAATAAATGTGTGTAGTAATAGGTATTACTAGTTTCTGGCCAAGATATTACTAGTGGTATGGCTGATGTTTTGTGGGAGAATTTCTGAATGGGATGTAAGAGAAAGCATTATCCCTGCCAGGCGTAAGGTAAATTATGGATGCACCAATCTCATATGAAGTGGGCTATCAGGCCAGAGAAATGTTTGACAAGACACGAAAGGGAAGCCACTGAGAGCGAAGGTTCAGGGATTTGTTTAAAAAGTAATTTATTTTTGGCTTCACGCCATCTTTGAAATCTTTCCCCAGGCAATAAACATTAGAAATTTTATTATCATTGCCCCACTCTTGGCTTCTTTGGGAATCATATAGCTTGTCTCTTATAGCCTAGGGCTGCCTTGATGGCTTCCTCCAGGAATAGTGACCCTGCCTTGCAATCAAAGTCATGAGGTTAATCTGGTACTTGGAGTGGCTTTCCCCTCGAGATCCTAATTCTTATATTAAATTTTATTTTTTTTCATTACCCATCTTCCTCGTTAAAATTCTTTGCATTAAAGCCTTTCAAATTATAGCATATTCTGTCCCACGTTTTCTGAGTGAGATCCTGGGCATGTGCTTACATTCTCCACTAGAGATCCTTTGGAAATTAAATCAGAATAAGCTCCATTTCCCCCCCCCCCCATTTCATTAGTATCCCTTAGTGATGAGACCTACAGCAGGTTAATGAGACAGCCAGAACTGTCTTGTAACTGTCTTAGTACTATTTTATGAATGAAGAAGTTCTGTTACTTTTTTTTAATTGACAGTTTCTTGACCGGTGCTATCATTGTGATAGCATTCCTTCTTTAAAAACAACCTTTTCGACAGAACATTACAGGGAAATGAACAACAAATCTACAAATACTTTATTTTCCTCAAAGAAAATACTCTCTTTTATTATATACAGATTTGTCACCAATAAATACTAATAAAATCACACAAGTCAATTATGTGATCTTGTATTTGTAATTTTATGTGTTGTATTTTCTACAGTTTCATTATATTTTAGGAAGACAATACAAAAGAAAAATGCATAGTAATTCAGATGAGAAATGAGATTTTTCTCCAGAAAGAAAGAAAGAAAGTAGGCAAAGTGGTGCGATGTTTGTTCTTGTATCCTAGAGATGTCACTGAGTGTGTATCAGTCAGGGCAAGACTGGCAAATCCAGTTACCCTGGTTGTTGTCAAAGGCAGATTTAATAAAGAGAACCAAAAACAGAGCAATTAGAGGAGTTGGGGGAGTGTAGGCCAGCCACTGCTTCCAGGAATCAGAGATTACAGAGACCATATGTGATGATCTCAAGTATTTGCAGCACCAAGGTTGTTCAGGAGAGTTTGGGAATCAAAAGAAATCACCAACTGATGATATAAATCACCTAATCAGAACCTTCCTCATTGCCTCCCTAAAGTATATAAGAGTCAGGAGATTTTGGGATAATGTAATCTCGGGCCCCACCCAGTGATGTAAAGTGAAAGCCAAAGGGAATAAATGGCAAGAGGCTGAGTTGATCATATGAAATGTGCCAGGGATGGGAGCTCAGCAGTCATCATCAATCTTATTTTAAATATATAGTAATTCCAGTTCACAAAGGCTTAATGGCTTTGAGTAGTGAGTGATACCTTTTGTAACAATTCATACAATGTGTTTCATTAAACACATTATATAATATGTAAATATGTATGTGTGTGTATACAGAGATATGTAACAGGGAGAGAAATCATTTCTGATAGGTTTTATGCCATATAATACATGCATTTTTATCTCATGTAATCATTAGTACAAGCCGTATATTACAGATGAAGGAACTGACATTAAGAGGAGGGAACATGCCCCTGGGTGCACAACTAATAAATAGTGCACAGCTAATAAATGCCAAGTTAGGATTGGAACTCGGATTTTTCTCACTCTAAAGTGTGTGCTTTTAACTAGTGACATCTGCAGATGGATGCATTTCAAGAGACACGCAAGATAATGTATTGTATTAAAGGAAACAAATGTTATTCTTGTTATTTGTATTTGTTTCTATCCTTAAATGATAATAAAATGGTTTACTTATATTTCATATACAGTTGCCATGAGAGCTCACACTTGGGCCATATAATACCTTCATGTTTTGGAAGATTCCAAGGGAAGAGCAGAAGCTCTCAAAATCCATATAGTTCGCAGCTGTGCTCACTTTCTTCTGCTATTTTTGTTGTAGTTCTATCTGGTGCAAGTTATCATGGCTAAGACTATTTTAGAAAAAGAAGAGGTCCAAATACTCCAAATTTTATAATACTTTGGAATCAAATGTGCTAATGTTACAAATATTTTACACAATTATGAAGTCCTCCAGGTAACCCAGGGTGAAATAATTTAGCCTTTGCATTTTAGAATGAGTTGTATGAACTTCCATTGTTGGCTAAAAGAGAGTAAGCTCATTACAACTTCAAAATGCTGGGTAAATATAAAAAGAAACTACCTAGAATAGCCTTCTACTCTAAAAAGTAAGGAAAATCAAGATGACTACCTAGTAAAGTCAAAAGTTGAAGCAGCAGCCTATATGGGCTGAGTCCCTAAGGGTTTTTTGTTTTGTTTTATTATGTTTGTTTTTCTTTTCTAACTTCTGTCCTGACATTGACCTGAGGATGAAAGCCTGGCAAGTTTGCTTGGGTGACAGAATCCTCAAGGCGTCTTATCTTTTTGGACAAAGAACCAAGAATAGGAGCCACTTTGAGCAAAAGAGTATGAGGGTATCCTTCCCACTACCTCTGCCTTTTACACTCTCCTGGTTCTGGCCCAAGGCCAGAGGCAGTCTCACTCACCAAGCTGCAGCAGCCAGAGCAAATGAAAGAATTTAGTGTCTAGGGTATGATGTTTAAGACAGTATTTAAGCTGAGACATCTTGGCAGGAGAATGGGGAAGAAGCTGGATCAGGAGGTTAATTGAATAAATAATTAAATTACCAAACAAAAAGCTACATAACTGGAACTCAGTGAACAAGAAATTGGTACGAGGTGAGAGACAAAGGAAAGGCAGAGGCAGAACTATTCCAGGCTGGGAAGGTCAAGTCAAGGAAAATAGCACACCGTTACATGGCCCTTACTAATTTTGAGACACTGCTCTAATTGCTTACATAGTTAACTGGTGTAATTATCTTAAAAACTCTATGGCAAACGTATTTTCGCCATTAACATCCTCATTTTCTTAAGAATTTATTTATATATTTAATTAAAGAGAGAGAATGAGAGAGAGAGAGAGTGCGTGCATGAGTCAGGGAAGGAACAGAGGGAGAGAAAGGAGGACAGAATCTCAAGCAGATTCTATGCTGAGCATAGAGCCCAGTGTGGGGCTTGATCTCACACTCTGAGGTCATGACCTGAGTTGAAACCAAGAGCTAGATGCTTAATTCACTGAGCCCCCAGGTACCCCCAACATCCTCATTTTAAAGATAAGCAAACTAAGAGACTAAGAGATTACATGTTGAAATTCACTAGGAAGAGCTGGAGCACGGTCTATGCAGGGGACGAGCTCTTGTTCTAAGTGTAATATTACATGGGATGACAAAGTACTAGTCAGTGAAGCAGTAAGAGTCTCAGCTTTTTAAGATGTATTTCCAGTTGTCATGTGGTCAGTAGATTGAAGCCAGAGAAGAAGGAAATGGCAAGCCAATAAACCCAAGAGATGGTAATGATCAAATAAAGGGTCAGCATTCAAATCATAGAGAAACAGATGATTCTGGAAATATTTTGTAGGTTGACCAATCCAGTCTCCCAGTAAATTACAGGGCAAGTGTCAAGGGCAATTCCTAGGTTTCATGCTGAGCAATTAGTTGGGTAGGCATGACCTTTACCTGGAGATGAGAAATGCTAGACCCAACCCAAGCTAGTTGGTGGCATATCACATGACAGAGATCGATGACATTTATACGTAATACCCAAATAAGGGATTACGTAAGTGAGCATCTCAGAAAAACACTTCAGGGCTGGAGATGTTAAGTTTAGGCATCAGAAAATTTTGATGACATTTAAAGCATTAAGAATAAATTTGATGGCATGAAGGAGAAGGATGGAATGAGAACTTTTTAGAAGTCAAAAGTCAAGCCCTTACTAACTCTAACATGGAGAAGGTGATAAAGGAAGTATTTCTGGCCACAGAATGTTCTGGCTTTTCTTTTCTTTCTTAACATTTTCCCATTCATTTCCTGATATGTAATCTAGTAATGTGATGCTCTCAGGCTATTCTTGTACTTATAAATCAGTCCCAAAAAACAATGGTCATGGTTGATCAATGTTCCTTAGAAGTTAAATGAAACATTTAAGCAACTGGTGAATAATATCCCCCTGGAATACCTCTAGAGTCCATTCCTCCATGACCTTGGTTTTGCACTTCTTCTACAGAAGCGTCTGTTCACATAAAAAAAGAAGCCACAACCCAAAGATAGTTAAATAAAGGAAAGATCTCTAGTGGGCTCTTGGGTTTGTATGCACTTTGTTGTGGAAATGCTGGGCCATTCGGTCTTTAATCTTAGTCTGCCAGTCTGACAGCTTTGAAATTGCTGCAGAAAAGTTCACTGAAAGAGATAAATCAGTATATCATCTGCATAAAAAAGATAATGCATCATCATGGTAAATAAGATAACCAAATGAAGCATAGATACTCTGGAGAAACTCTCCTGGGCAGGCTCAATAATAAGACCTGGGATTTTAGGAAAGTGGAAGAAAACAAAAACCATAGGAATACAAAGTAATGCACCTTTCTTTCATCATTCAAGTAGCACACATTCATACGCGTGCGTGTGCGCGCGTACACACACACACACAAATGGAATCATGGGCTTCAAACATTCTGAAAGTGTGAAGACACCCCGAGTGTGAAATTTGTTATGGCATAAATAAAAATAAAAATCACAGGCATAGAGTGAAAAGGTCAACATAATAAACATAATAAGGTTCTTTCTCAGATAAGAAATCTTTTTAGGACTAAATTAAATTTGGCATTTCAGTAATAATTGATTTTATCTGATCCCAACATGTAAATAAATCTAATTTAAGAAATATAATATGAGACATAAGTTGAAATTACCATACCATAATAAGTAGTAATATCTTTGTTTAACAGCAGGGTGGGTTTGAAAAAGAGCAGAAACCTGCTTAATTGTCTGAAGACAAGGGAACTGCTTCGTTCCTGGAAGGATAAGTAACCAACTACCAGGTTTCCCGACCCCTGCTCCCCGTAAGGGCCTATTTAGCCAGAGCGGCTCCATCTTGGTTGAACCGCCATTTTGTTGTTTATGTAGTAAAACTTAAACTGACACTGTCCCTCCCTCCCCCTGGGGGAACTTAATTAAAAGCAAGTCCGGGAAACCAGTAAAATGTGGTTGACCAGTCTCTGATAACAGAGCCCAAATACAAGGGTGGGTCAGGTCAGGTGGAGATAACAGAGACCGAATGCAGGGATGATTCCGTCCAGGTGGAGACATCCAATTGGTGGAGCATGCATACTGTCTCCCTAGCTAAAGTGTGGGCCCCGCCTTTTGGGTGCCTTTTGGGCACCTTTTGGGTGCCAATTCTGACCAAGGTGATAGGCTAGTTCAAATAGCTACTATGGGGTCAATTGTAATTCAATTGGCCACCCAGTTGACCTAGCATACACCATGTGTGTGACCTAGCATGACTGTGCAGCTTTCTCTGTGTGCTGCAATCTCATTGGCCACCTGTGTGTGGCCAGGCTCAACCACATGGCCATTGCTCTATAAAAGTTAGTCTGTGAGGCTGAGAGTCGCTCGCTCTCTCTGTAAGAGGGGGACCCGACCGGTTGGTTTGATTCTTGATGCTTGGCACGAAATAAAGCTTGCTTGACCTTTGCTTTGTATCAGTCTTGCTCTTTTGATCATGGACCTAACACTCCCGAGGGCTCTGCCATCTCCCGTGAGCTGTCACATGTGCCATATTGGCCATTCAGCATCAGAGTGGTTTTGTGCTCCTATTCATGTACTCTTGGTAATGATATGCATTTTTGAAATTTCAACATAAACTGTGGAAACTGGAATAGGCAGGTCAGAATCAGTAGATGATTCAACGTTAGGAGAAAAATTGATGGTAGCCAGAGGTGGTCCACTGCAAATGTTCTCCACTTTCCTTAACCAGAAAAAAATTCAAATGGTTGAAATTCAGCTCCTGGGTTGTATCTGAGAGAAGAATTAACACTGGAGCTACTATTGTCATCATCTTTTACCTCTCTTTTCCAGAAACATTATACACCTTTTATAAAAACCAAATACACATCTGGGGAGTGTGACAGTGCTGTAAGCTGGTGACTAGGGCCGTGTGACAAGAGCACACGTATGCTGCTGGGCACAAGGTGTCAACAATGAAGTAAAATGGGTTTTAAAACTATGTTTTCAACTGTGTAATATAATAGCATGAATACATCTTAAAACTGCCAACAAATGCTATGCTTAGACAACACTAATATTTATGATGAGGGAACAGAAGGCAAGCTGAGAGCAAAGCAGAAGCTGACACCCCACAAACCGCCCCCACTTGGGATAAGTGTGCCATTCCTCAGGCATTCTGGGCTGCCCTAAGGCTAAGGAAAGGAAAAACAAATAGTTAACTTATAGAGATCACAATCCTGCAAGATAGGAGTCTCCTTCATGTACAAATGTCTTGGCAATCTACGAGAACAAAGCATTTCTACCAAGAAACTATCTTTCAGAAGGAAATATAGATAAAATCAAATGTCCTTATAACCAACCTGCAGCCCACTAACAGATAACTTGAAGCTGAAGGGGGAAGAGTCTATTGTTCTTCCAGGAAACTCCCAACTAACTTAATATTAATGCCTTGCAAGTGGGAAAAGCAACCTTAACTTAACAATGGCAAGGCCTCAGGTATCCTGTGAGTCTTCTTTAACATACGAAAGTTCTTTTAAAACCTCCCTTTCCCTTACCTCCCCCAAACCTATAGTATAGAATCAGCTCCCCTTTAACAATCCTGGCACAGCAGCTCTTTCTGCCCATGGGTCCTGTCCCTGTGGTTTAGTAAACTGCCATTTTGCACCAAAGATGTCTCAAGAATTCTTAAGTCATTGGCTCTGAAACTAAACCTATATTCCAAAACTCCATCATTTAGACAACTCATTAACATTGTAGGGGAAGACAAACTGTATTTAAAGAAAACAGCCAGTGTATCTTTAAGGAAAGAAAGTATGTGGCATCAAACTCCAGGAACACCTGAAATTCTAGAACACAGTAGTCAGAAGTCTTCAGCTAGTTCTAAGGTATATGGGGTTAATATCTCTTCTCACAACCATGTTTTCCCCTCTTTGGTCTTGCACTGTGATGTAGATAAATTGGATTTCTCAGTATCCTCTCCTGGCACAGAATACCCAAATCCGACATCCTTTTACTTCACTTTGACACTCCCTCTCATTCACCAGGGCACATACTAAAGCTTTGCCTCCCTCTCTCTCATTTCCTCTGAGCCCACTCTTTTTCTGCTATCAATGCATAATTGCATTTTGATCTGTTGAATGCAAGTTTTAGAATCCAAAGTTTGCACTCAATTCTCAGCTCTGTTATGTAGAAGAAATGAATTCTGAGCTAAGTCACAGAGCCTCTCTACATTTATTTTCTGTTAAGTGAGAGCGGTAGTAATACTAACATCAGAGTGGTAGTGAAGATGAAATGAGGAAATGCATATGAAAAGTTTTCTGCACCTGAATATCATTGTTTGTAATGTACTACTGCACGTAGGTATGGATGCCCTTTAGGAATAACACTAATTTGAAAATTTCAGACATAGTAGCTGGTTAATAGTGGGCTTCTTGTGAAATTCCAGAAGCTGCATCCTGGGTTTTGGAAAACTTTTCAGGGGTAAAAGGAGATCCACCAAACTCTTCAGTGTGACAGCTGAAAACAAGATGAGATTGTGGGTATCATTTATTTTCCCTATGTAGTAATTTTTGACCATTTTCGTTATGTTTGAATAATTTCCCTGTTTATGAGTTGGTTTCTCTGCAATCCAGAAAATGTGTCTGGAACTTCAACTCAAAAGGAAGTTGAACTACAGTTCACGTCTGTAGATTGTGAATGTAGGACTATTCAAAATTCATTTTGATTTCGAGGGTAGGAGTGGCTGGGGCAACCGATGATGAGGCAGCAGCAATGAAAACCTTGTGGCCCAATCCCACCTTCACGCAGGTGGCAGCAGTCCTGGCATCTTCCACATCCCCCCTTGGGGTGGCAGCAGCCCCCGTGATGCTTCTCCAGTTCAGCTTTGTGTGTTATTCCTGGAAACCTGGCCTGAAGCTGGGTTCTCACAAGCCAAACAAATTGTGAGCCTCCCAGTATTCTTTTGCTAAACACCATTTCTGCTTAATCAGCCAGATTCAACTTTGGTTCCTGGCAACTGGGAAACCTGACTAATTCATCTTTTCATTGCCAGTTTGCAACCACTGAAATGATCTCCAGAGCCAGGGCACAAGCTGCAAGGAATAAATGCACAAAGGGATTTGGAGTAAAGATGAAATGAAGAGAGAAACACCCAGCAACTCATTTTAATTGGAGCAGATGTGCCAGAGAAAAGAGGCTGTGTGTGGCGCTCACTCTTTCAAAGCCTGATAGGCTCAGTTACCCACAATTAAATAGGAAGACAACGAGTGAGTTGTGTGGTTATACAGGACACAGCACAGATGCAGAAATTCTGTCTGGAAAGAAGCTACATCCGGGTGTTCACACCGTCTTGGGCAGCCGCGCTGGAATCAAATCAGCAAGGAGCTGATTTCGTTCTGAGAGTATTACCGCCAAAGGCACAACCAGTCTGGACTAAAAGAGACTGTTACCATTAGAGACATAAAACGAACCTTGGTCCCCAGTAGTCCACAAGCCAGAAGCATACTGAGAAAGACTTTCATCCCCAGAGAGGTCATTTAATCCAACCTCTGATGTGGCCAAGCAGAGTAATGGGACAAGAAGAGCCTTGAGAAGTCACGGGTGGGGAAGCACTTTCAGAACAGCTGGAGCTCAAGAAGCTTCCCCATCCTCGAGGCAAAGCAATCAGACCCGGGGTTCACCGAGTGGGTTTGCCATGAACAAATGGTTGTTATTTCTTACCTGTTGCTCCCCTTTGGGGATGAGCGTATCCATCGTGGGCATCCTACACCTGTCCACCACTGTATATTGGGATTAAGAAGGAGAGGAGAGCTTCCGAGTCCCCTGTGCTCTAAAGTCTCAAGTCCCAGAAGACATTCCTGTGAACTGGGCGTCATTGAAGGTCTTGGCTTTGGTCTGAACTCAGTGACTGCATCAGACCTTTCAGTGATCTCTCCTGAGGAAGAGGGTAGTGTGCTCTACATAGAGGAGGGACAGTGAACTTAATATTTTGTGATCAAATGGGTAAATGGTGACAGTCAGCACTGCATTGATGCTGCCCACAAATGCATTGAAGTTTTCATCAGAGCAATGAAATAACCACGTTCTCCATATTCTACAAGAAAGAAATCGTCAGTAAACTTCTCTGACCAGTGAAATGTGAGTGAACATGTAAGGATCGTTTTGGGGAGGATAGTTAAAAGTTCAATGTGCAATACAGTAGTCTTTCAAATACAATGACAAGTCTAAGTGCAATCTTTACACATGTTTGGAAGGAAAATAATAAGACTGGTTAGAATACAGGCTTAAATTCTAATTGACACACAGAGATAATAGTGAGAACCACAGCACATGATTTACTCTTCTACTTTTTTTTTTTTTAATTAATTGATTTATTTGAGAGAGAGAGAGCATGAGCAGGAGGGACAGATGGTGAGGGAGAGAGAGAATTTGAAGCAGACTCCATGCTGAGTGCTGAGCCCCATGCAGGTTCCATCTCCCCACCCTAAGATCATGACCTGAGTCGAAACCAAGAATCAGGGATTTAACCAACTGAGCCACCCATGTGCCCCTCACTTTTCCACTTCCTATGTACCAGTGCGTAAAATCTACACCTACATGCAGAAAAGCAATGGATACAAATGGAAAGGTCTTTCTGAATTAGAATGACTTCGACAATATTAAAAATTATTTTAATTGTGATTTGATTTATAATGTTAATTTATCACCTCCATAAAAATGAACAGGAGCCCTTCTCAGCCAAGTGTCATCCTATACTCACAGATAGTATCAGCTTTTGAGACTCCTACCTACTCACTCATTTAAATAGTCCTAAAGGGAAATCTCTATCCAACCTTTTCAGAATTAATACAGGTTTTTATTTTTCCAGCTAGGTAAAAAGGGTAAAAGATCTAACTTTATCAGGAAAGTCAAAGAACATGTACTTCAATGTAAAAAAAATCAAAATAAGAAAAAAAAATCAAAACCAAAACAAGACAAACATGATCTTAGAATTAGGAAATGAAGGAATGATAATGTTTTGGTCGAAGAAATGTCCTAAATAAAGTAAACTAAATGTTCATATCTCTGAATTAAAAAAAAAAAAAAAAAGACCCAGCAAAACCTCATTTATCATTTTGATACATGCTGTGAAAAGATACCATGGAGAAAATTCCAAGCTTGTGAATTGCACTGCTCCCCTTAGTTATGTTTATTTTATTTTGTTCTCTAGATTTTTCATTCTAAATTTGATTTTCAAAGTTTAAACTGCATGAAGACATCCACTCACAAATATGGAATCTATTTTCTAAGTTAGATAAGTTATAAAATGGTTAAGGTCCAAGTTAATGATGAACATACGTATTTATGTGCTGCTTCTTAGGAAGAGTGACTCTCTCACATTAGTCTAGATGATACCAATCTCCTCCATCAGTCACGGAGCAAACCAAGTTCAATATAAACGTCAACAGAAGGAAAAGACATTATTAAGGGAAAAAAATGAGGTTATTAAACAAGCATCAGGGAGAACTTAATTCAGTCAATAAAACAAAAATAGTTTTTGAGACCAGGTCAGATACAACACTTCAGTAGCTGGAGCTGTGACATCCAGCATGAGAAGAGTTAAAAATCAGTTCTTGAACAAGTCTGGTAAAGTTGTTAAGATGACAGGAAATTAGACTGCATTGCTAGTGTGTCAAAGCAGGTTCCTTTTGAAGGCTCAAGCTTTGTCCTCACATAGGTACTCTTTCAGATCTGAAATTCTGGAAATTTCTATCCACCATTTCAATATCTGACCAATAAAATATGTGATTCATTAGTTAAGTGATGTGACTATGGGTAATACTGAAAACGACCTTGAAAAGTTGCAAATCGGAAAGGAAAAATGGCAGATATAATGTCATATTTAGAGAAATACAACTTTATAAGATATTCCTAGGGAGAAGTTTCAGAGATAAAAGCAGAAGCTCTAAAGAAAGTAGAATTCACTACAGAACATTGGTTCATAACGAAGGGCAGTTTTGACTCTCCCCACTTCCCAATCCTTAGAATGTTGGGCAAAGGCTGGAGACAATTTTGTTTGTCACATTGAGTAGAGGGCAGGAAGGCTGCTAAATATCTCATAATACACAGAACAGCCCTCAAAATGAAGCATTATCCAACACAAAATTTCAGAAGTGCAAAACTGAGCAACTCTGCTATGGATAGTTCCAGAATTCCAGAACTGTACATATTCAATACAATCCCAAATCCAAAAATAAAAAGGATAATAGCCTTTGGATATGTCCAGAAAAGTTTCTTTAAATATAAAAGGAAGATCATTTTCTTCTTGGATCACTCATAGCGTATCGTATCTCATCAAAACACCATGAATGAGGATGAGTACTTTGGTTTTAGCCAGACCTCAGCTAAAAAATTCATTTTTTGTAAATAGGGGATTTTTGCTGTGGGCACATCCACAAAAATCTCTAACCCACTAAAAGTCAACACTGTGATTTTAGCAATGCTATAAAGAGAAAACGACAATATTCAGAAAGACAACATAGAGCAAATAATAGCAATTGGTATTATTATTCTCATCACCACTATTTTATATGAGATAATATAAGCCACTCTAATCCTGTCCACTTAAAATTGGAAAAGTAGAAAACATACTGATAATGTCCTAGTGGACGTTACCAATAAGAAATAGAAAAAAAATGCATTATTGTTTTCAAGCCTCACATTTTTTAGCTGACTTGACTCCTTTGAGAAAGTGTCCTCCATGTAGCAGCAAGGGAAACTGACCTAAAGTAAACCTGTCTCCCATATGAACCCAGAAAAATAGTGATTAAGTAGGTACATGGTGTATTTTAAACTGTTTAAATTCTTTGATACGATTGGGGGAATGTGTGTCATGTACAAACCCTTAAGTGACCTCAGTGAGTCATACTTTCTACAGTCACTTTCCCATGCACTGGAGTGGAATTTGGGACTTGTGTCCACCAACAGAATATGGTAAAGATCATGTGTCACTTCCATGTTTATGTTACATTATCTCTCTCTCAGAAGATTCTCTTGCTGGCCTTGAAGGAGCAAACAGCCATCTTGTGAGTTGCCTGTGAGAAGACGACCTGACAAGAGTCTACAGGCAGCTTTCAGGAGCTGAGGGTGACCTCTAGCCAACAACCAAGAAGAAGCTGAGACCTTCAATCATACAGCCAAAGGAAAATAGAAATGAATTCTTCCCCAGTCAAGTCCCCAAATAAGAACACAGCCAGGCCAACACCTTGATTTCAGCTTGGGTAGGCCCTGAGCAGAGGACTTGGTTAAGCTGTTTCTGGATTCCTGACCCCAGAAATGGTGAAATAAGAAATATATGTAGTGTTGATGTAATAAATGTGTGGTAATTTGGAATGCAGCAATGAAAAGTTAATACAGGGGGAGTGGCCCATAATATAGATACTGTCACTAAAGTAGAAGTAAAAACTTGAATAAGTAAGGTATAAAGAATTATAAATGAAACTAGAACATGAAGGAGCTTCATGGTTCATGGATCCCCAACAATTAGCCATGATAGTTTTATGTTCTTAGTACACACACACACACACACACACACTCACACACACACTGGTTTATAGGAGACCAAACTAATTCACAGCTATGAAAATATTTTATAATTATTTTACTATAAATTTGCAACTGGATCTCCAAATTATATGTTCTTAGCAAGAATTCTATATCCTATGGATATAAATGAGAGTCAGTAAAGCCAAAGTACAAAGCAGAAACTCTTTTAATTGGCAATACTACAACATATTATCATGCCAGTAATCTGATGCAATATATGAATACCTAAGTTATTAATGTCATTATAAGTATTATAAGCACATGAAAGTCAAAATGAAAAATTAGAATGCATCTATTCATTATCAAAACATAATATCAAATTAAATGGGCTTAGGAAAAACCTTATTGCAACTAAATAACGCTGAAGTCAAGGTCAAGCTTTAAAAGAGTACTTGCTACGTTATACTTACATTTTTCATCAGTGGCATGGGAAAGGTATTTTAATTAATTCAAGGAATTTATTATTTATGGAATTATATATAAAAATAAAAGAAAGTCATTTAACCTGATGGCAGGAGGAAAAAAAAAGCATGAAGCACCATTACATTTCTGCAGGCCCTCAGTGTGAACAGCACGGGGAAGGCAGCTCTGAGAGCAAAATGGAAGATGCCAATTGTCTGATGAAGACAGGGGCGTTACTTCTCTCTGAACGTCCCCAGGTCCGTCACAGGCTTCCCTTCATCACATCTAAGTCCAAAGTGGAGTTCTAAATGAGGACCTGGGATGTCATTTGTCTGAGAGCTTTTAGGCCCTAAGTTCTTGATTCAGCTCATAATAATATAATTTGGGGCAATATTTACATGTAACTGGTTTGTTTCATACAAATGCTATATTTGATGACATGGTGACATGTTTTTGCTATTGTAATTAAAACACATATCCAAATAAATAATTAGACAAAAAAGAAAGCCTCCCTAATAATTTTTGACAGTATAAATAGTAGGTATAAGGATTTGGTCCCGGAACAGGAATAAAAATAACCATAGAGGAATAAGAAAATCTGGATGAGTTATAGTTTCTTTGTTATACACACATACACCCACACCCACACACACACAATATGTATACACACACACACACATATATATATACACATACACACATATATATACATATGCATATATACATACACATATACATACATATACATAGGTGTGTATATATATGTAATGTAGGAATTAACTTAGATAATGTTTACAAAAATGTCAAGTGTTACAAGCGGAATGGAATTCTTCAGGGCCACTGGGTAGCTGAGTTGGTTAAGTGTTTGACTCCTGATCTCAGCTCAGGTGATGATCTCAGGGTAGTCAGATCAAGCCCTGTGTCGGGCTCTGTGCTGGATGTAGAGCCTGCTTGGGCATCTCTCTCTCTTCCTCTCCTAGACCCTCCCCCTCCCCACACCCCATTCATGGGCCCTAGCTCTCTCTCTCAAATGAAATAAAACAAACAAACAACAACAACAACAAAACAGAATGGAATTCTTCAGACATGACTGTTATTGTTGGTTTTACGTCACCCAAACTCTAACCTAAACCACAGCCATCATTTACTTTGATACAAATAGTTACCACCAGAGACCTTTCACCATGTACTACACTTTGAAGGCTTTCTATAAAAACATGGCTTTAAAGGAATACATTCTTTTAATTTAAGATGCCAGGGTCATAGAGGAACAGAGCAGATTGAATGTCTTCTTCCAAGTCAATGCTACGGTGACCTGAAAGTTTTTCTGGCGACAAATTACTGCAGGGCAACCAACCTCAAAGGGAAGAAAACCCAGGGTAATATGACTTTGAAGATCTCTGTGGACTAGAAGATCTAGGATAAGACAAGAGACTGAAAAGCAAAAAACCTAGTATAGATAAGAGCCAAAACCACTGAATTGTCCTTTAACATTCTGGTCAGTCCTTCCCTGGGAAAGTACAATGTTTGAGAACAGCTGCTCTCTCCCATCTTGGCACAAAATGAGGGAAACATTGGGTCACATGACACAAAATACTTTCATGATAGCTCCATAATAACAGAAATGCAAGGGTGTAATAACAGCCCGTTTTAAGGATGTGTGGGTTTCCTAGTGTCAAAGTCAAATTGTCATGGCTTTACTAGTATTACCAGTTCTACCAACATATGACTTTACACAACCCAAATTAGGTGGATAAACAAATTCGGGGAATCCTACAAGGTAATGCCTGGTGTATTTCTCTCCGCCTTCTGAAAGTGCAGTAGTGAAATGGCATAATTCACTGAATCTCTAGAGTGTCAGAGTTTAATGGCATTTCACAGCCGTGGCACATCACATTACATTATGTTCACAGTGTCACCACAAAAGCCCCAACACCATAAAGTGATAACGTCGCATAATGAGACATACAAACCCAATGTAATGTGACATACAAGGAAATCAATGCAGCATATCACTAAAACCACCCCAGTTTGGAAGGGGGTACCTATGGGCATTTCAAATGAATTTACAGATCATTCATTTCCTACATAATTCTACTGTATTTAATTTCTGTGCATCTGCAGGCTTCCACAGAGAAATCTAATGTTGAATTTGCAAGCTGTGCAATTGCGTGACCATATTTCTCTTCCAGAGGAAACCAGGAAGGAAAATGTAAATATGTAGCATACGCTATTTGAAGGAATTTAAAGAAGGGCAAGTATTTCTTCTTAAAAGGCTGTTCTCTTTGCAAAGATTGTGTAAAGGACTGTGCATTTCCTAACTGAATTAGCACAGTTCTGACCTTTCAACGTGAAAAAAAAAAAAAAATAGAGGACCTTTTTTAAAATAAAGAAGTAGCAATTATAAAAGGATTAAAGGTAGGATTTATCAGGAAAGGCTACATAGGACATGGAGGGCTGGATAGAATTAGACACTAAGGCAATAAGAGTTCCTCAACAATAGTCTCTTATTATAAGAGAAAACACTCCCAGATAAAACTACCCCAAAGTTGGGCAACAAGTTACTTTGGGAATTCTCAAGGACCAAACTTACAGTACCAAATCTTGGCAATAATGTCTTTGCATTTTCACAAAGGGCAATAATAGTGCTTTCTCAAATATGTTGATGAGCTAAATCCCACATCATGTTTAGTCAGTACATGGACAGATGGAGTTAATGTCAATTAGAGAGTTTAGATTTTGGAGTGCCTGGGTGGCTGTCGGTTGAGTGTCTGCCCTAAACTCTGGCCATAATCCCAGGGTCCTGGGATTGACCCCCAGGTCATTGGGCTCCCTGCTCAGCCAGGAGCTTGCTTCTCCCTCTCCCTCTGTCCCTGCTCCTGTGCTCGCTATCTCGCTCACTCTATCTCACAAATACATAAATAAAATCTGAAAGAAAGAAAGAGAGAAAAAGAGAAAGAGAGAAAGAAAGTGAGTTTAGGTTTTGCTGGTGTATCTGGTTAGGGACATTTGAAACCAGGAGCCATTGATTTACAGAGTGGAAAATATGGTGACCAGAAGCATCAGGTTAGACTGGAAGATATTCTTAGGGCAATTTTAGATCTTTTAATACATTATTTTTTAGTCTTTATGGCATCATTTTCAAGACTGAATTGAAAATATAGGAAAGTAGATTTAAAATAACATTAAAATATCACAGATTTTTTTTAAGACTGTGATTTACATTTATACAAAATTAAATCTCTACCTTATGAATTTAGGGTGGAAATGTGTTCCACCATCCATCCTTACTTTGCCTCCATCCTTTTTTGAACTTTAAGCCCTGAAACATTAGCACTGTCTCGGACCTGGTAGCTATCGTGTGTGGATCCTACCAACTAGTTCTGTCTGTCTTTATCTTTTCTCCTCCAGGTTTTAAACCATCTCCTCGTTTGGCATGGCATCTGAGGGTTGAAATAGGCATAACTCCAAAATGATCAGAGTTTATATAGAAGTTAAAATAGACGTGAAATCTTGAAAATTACAATCATATTTTCAAATAAAACACATGCCAGTTTTCCATCATTATCTTTTGTGTGTGGGTGTTAAAACACATAGCATGAGATCTATCCTGTTAACAAATTTTTAAATGAACAGTACAGTGTTGTTAACTAGAAGTACAATATTCGAAGTCAATTCTCTAGAACTTTTTTATTTTGTATGACTGAAATCTTATATTCTTTTGAATATCAACTCTCCATTTTCCCCTCCGCAATGCCTGGCCATCATTATTCTACCCTTTCTTTCAATGAATTTGACTACTTTCGATACTCATACAAGCGGATAATGCAGGATTTGTCCTTCTGTGACTGGCTTGTTTCACTTAACATAACATTACCAAGGTTCACCTTGTTGTAGTATGTACAAGATTCCTTTCTTTTAAAAACTTGAATAGTAATCCATTTTATGCATATACCACATTTTCTTTATCCCATCCATGGACATTAGGCTGTTTCCAGCTCTTGGCTAGGGAGAAAATACAGCAATGAACTCGGGAGTGCAATTTTTTTTTTTTTTTTTTGAGACCCCATTTTTATTCCGATTCATTTTCAGTGGAAAAAATACCCATAAAGCCCCTGGGTGGCTCAGTTGGTTAAGCGACTGCCTTCAGCTCCTGTCATGATCCTGGAGTCCCAGGATCAAGTCCCACATCAGGCTCCCTGCTCAACAAGGAGTCTGCTTCTCCCTCTGATCCTACCCCCTTTCACGCTCTCTCTCTCTCACTCTCTCTCTCAAATAAATAAATAAAATCTTAAAAAGAGGTTTACCCACTTAAAAAAAAAAATCCCTAAGTTGCTTTGCTGGTCATATGGCAGTTCTATTTTGGATTTTTTTGAGGCAATTCTATACTGTTGTCCATACTGGATGCACCATTTTGCATTCCCATCAACAGTGTGTAATGGTGCGAAATTCTCCACGCTTTCACCAAAACAACTGTCATTTTCTGTTCTCTGGATAATGACCACCTAACAGCTGTCAGGTGATATCTCATTGTGGTTTTAGTCTGCCTTCCCCTGATGATTGGTAATCTGAGCATCTTTGTATAAAACTGCCAGCAATTTGTACGTTTTCTTTGGAGAATTGTCTATTCAAGTCCTTTCTCGTTTTTAATAGCTGGAAGAATTCTATGATTTTCCAATACTTTTTCCCATTCTGTGAGCTGCTTTTGAATTCTGTGGATTGTTTCCTTTGTTGTGTGGAAACCTTTTCAATTTGAGGCAGTCCCACGTGTCAATTTTTGCTTTTGTTGCCTGTGCTTTTAGTGTCCTATTCGAGAAACGATTGCCAAGACAATGTCAAGAAGATTTTCTCTTCCCCTAGAAGTTTTCTTCTAGGAGTTTTATAATTTCAGCTCTTACACTTAGGTTTCTAATCCATTTTGTTTGATTTTTGTGTACAGTGTAAGACAATGACCCCATTTTTTGTTTCATTTATTTGCCCAATGGTGTGGCACAGTGCCAGGGTACTAGACAGAAAAGATACCATGATTTTCCTACAGGCTTTGATGTGGCTGCTTTCAGGTTTACCTGGAGGACAGGACCCTTTAACTGATTCCTGTATAAAGGGAAGTGGCCCAATATTGGGAGAATATTCCTTTGGGAGAAAGAAAGCCTTGGGATTTCCTATGCTGCTCTCCTCTGAGGCCATTCCTCTATCATGATCTCTTCTGCTTAGCCCATTTGCAAGAGTAACACTTGCGGGAGAGGTATCGCAATTCATAGATGTGTAAACATTTCTCTTTATGTACAATGCCTCTATCCCCAGCCTTGCAGAAGACATCAAACAAAATAGATCCCACTTATAAAGCTGAAAAATGAGAGCGTTCTGGATGATTCATGGTTGTGAATCTACTGATGTGAAAATCTTAGATATCATTTGAGCTCATTTGGTAGTAGGTTTCCTGGTCTATTTCTTTGTGATAAATTTGGAGGGGAAAGAGATACTAAAGATAAAATAAACATATTATGTTGAAAATGATTCAGTTTGACTTAAATTTAGCATCCCTATCTCATCCTCTAATTTTCTTTTTTGGCTCTGTTATGTACGTTCTCTATTTTTACCTGCTGCTCCAATCCTGTGTTAATATGTGTTGGAACATACCACTTTTGTGCTTATGGCATGTGCTCTAATTAAAGGCACACACCTTTAAAGTTAAATTAGCATTGGTTTGCAAACTTAAGCATTTAAACTAGCACACAACCTAAAGAAATTTGTAAGTTAACCTTTGAGAAAAAAAACAAAAACAGAAACAGAAAAACAGGCTTAAAGGTGTTAAAAACAAAACAACAACAACAACAAAAAACCTTTCATGAAGTGACACCCACCTTAGAAGGATAAAATCAAGGATTATTGACCACAAGTAATGATTCATAAATAGTACGTATATTTTGGGTTCAAGCTCCCAGGAGGACAGTATCAGGAACCTCTGATTTCCCTACGATCTATAGCACATGGCAGTCCCAGAGTATCTGACAAGGTGTTCCTACAACACATGTCAGTGTAAATAAATAATCACTCCTCTCTGCACAAGACACAATCTGTTTTCTACTTTAATCAAGGTCACAGTACAAATGTTGCATCTGAGTTCCCTCCCCCACCTCCCTTCCTCTCAGTTATCTCCGCCTGGAGAACAAGGGCATGACCATCACTTACTCAGATCCCAGCTTTCAGCATTCAGAGACCTCAGGCAAGTAGACGCTGAAAAAGAGACTCAGTCAACAGTGCAGCTCTGGGACTTTTTCTTCTCTCTCTCTCTCTCTTTCCTTTTTTGTTATCACAATTAACTCTGCAATGTGAATGCATTTTTCTTCTGCACCCCCAGGATACGACACACCTCCTTCTGGGGCAATGAGAGAGAAATCTCTTCCCTAGGATTATCCAAGTCCCTTCTCTTTGTTGCCCCTCTGTCACTCCAGGAATTAGGAGAGTCTGGGAAACATTCTGCCATACCTGTCATTCTTATTTCTCTTTCTTGTACAATAATTGGGAATCCAAAGGTGTTTCCTCTTGTTCAGATTATTAGGTCTTTCCCCCAGGTGTTCTGCTAAGGCTTTTCCTAGTCAAAGATTTACAGTGTCAATTCCAGGCTCCTCTAGAAGAATACAATATATTTACTTTTCACTTACATTTTAGTAGTTGCTGAAAATGATAAAAATTTTGTTTTGTTGTTTCTTTTGTTTATTTTTATACCTATTATAATACTCATTATTACTGGTTTTATATATCATCATGTTTCAATGTTCATACATCATCATGTTTCAGAAAAATATCTGATTTTCTTAGTATAATTAGTGTTAGTTCACTCTACCTTCTTCAAAACTGCATTTTTGATAGTATATTATTTCTTAGTTTATCTTACTTCATTTTCTCTAGTTTTGACCTTTTTTTCACCAAAGATGGCTCATCATTTCTGTTTCCAAAGGATGAGTAACTTCAAAAATCCACTATCAATCGATGTCAACTACAAATTCCAGTCTGAACTCTAGCTAGGTGTATTCTTTACATGCTTGAAAAAATTGGGTCAGAATTGAACCAGTGCCTAGAACATGTGCACAACATGTAATGAATGCTTAAATTATCAAGATAATTCAAACTGGATTGGGATTAAAAAAACTTTATATGAAATAGTCAAACAGTGAGAGAAAAAAAATGGGGGCTAATCCATTTTAATAACCTCACTTTTATCATTATAACCAGATAATGATTCTAGAAAGAGAACAATACTTCATGAGAACTTCATGAGAGCAATACTCACTTAAAAGTATTTTTCCATGAAAAATAGATACAGAGGACAAATTGGTGGTTGCCAGAGGTGGGGGTAGAGGTGGGAAGAATAAATGAAAGGGAATCAAAATGTACAAACTTCCAGGTATAAAATAAGTAAGTCATGGCATGTAATGTACAGCATAGTGACTATAGTTAATGATACCATATTGCATACTTGCAAATTGCTAAGAGAGTAGACCTTAAAAGTTCTCATCACAAGAAAAACAAATTTTGTGATTATGTATGGTGACGGATGTTAACTTGTCTTATTGTGATCATTTTGAAATAGACATAAATATTGAATCATTATGTTGTATACTAACATAATTATGATTATTTTATAGATGAAAATAATGTTCTATATCACTTATACTTGCCTAAAAATATTACTAGACATTGCCAAATGCCCCATAGCAGCAAAATTACTCCCATTGAGAACTTCTGGTCTAGAGATTCCCAGTAATGCTATTTTCCAGGCCTTATTCTTGTATTCACACACACACAAAAGTATTTTTTCATGAAAAATGAACTTATCAGCTTTCTACAAGGTCCTCAATCCCAATTATCTATCATAAGGAACCTTTTAACAAGCTCTCTGTGGATATAATCACTCATCTATCACTCTATTCAATTTATTTGACCTCATTTTGCTGATTAGAAAAATCATCCTTTATATTTAGGTATATTATTTCTTTTTTTTTTCCGTTTTAAATTTCTGACCAAAAAAGCAAAATGAAAACAAATGTTCTACATTTTACTGATATAAAAGACTTTCAAGGGACAAATGTATGTCATATACATTTGTCAAAGAATTATTTTTTTCCCCACTTTTATTCAGCTACGGTTCAAACAACTGCATATAACCTTCAGATCCCCCTTGGATTCTACATTATGACAAGGGAGAAACTCTCTGGAAGGGCTCTTTCCTGCTTGTTAAAAGGATGGAATGTCACTAATATTTCCTATGTGGTATGAGTAACAAAAGGAAAGATCAGATCGAAGGGCAGAAAGATATCCTGAGCTGACATCTTTGCAGCAGAGGTAAAGTACTTTTTATTACTAAAAAGAAAACATTTATAAAGACGTTGATCTCAAAAGCAAAATCAGATGCTGTATTTTGTACCAGAGTGAACTGTGTAATAAGCCTTCCTCTCTTATGTTTGAAACTGTGTTTTTCTATGATGACAGTGACATTTTATATATTTAGCCCACAGTTTTAACAGCTCCTAAATATTCATAACGCTAATTTTAAGTCACAGCATGATTTGTTAATTCTTATAACTCTGCCAAACCTTGATAAATTGGGCTAAATTTGAACCAGATTTTCTAAGCCTTGCAGGGACATATTAATTCAATATTATTACTGTCAAGCATAAAATATGTTCAGAAGCTTCCAGCATCACTTCACAGATGAACTGGCATTTCGTTGCCTTAAACTGACTAACTTATCTGCCATTGAAATAACCAATAATGTTGTCTATTGTTCTCGCATTTAATGGGGTTCATTCTTTTGACCAACTTGTAGAGTCAGGAAAGGAAATAGGCAAAATTCTTTTAAGGAAAGTAATAGCTTAGGTAGCTAATAAATATGAACCCCCATATTTCATAAAATTTAAAAATGTCAAGAAAGAAAAAGAAGAGAATTGTTGTTGGTCTACCAAATGCTAAATACAGTAAATGGCTCTAAATGAGCAAAATAGAGAAATGCCTGTTCTTTTCATAGAGATAGTTCAAAGGAAGTAAATATGGTTTATTGGATTTATGTCATTTATAGTGCATTATTAGTGAGTCAATATCTATTCATATTGTCTGAGGAAATCTTATTTCCTGGATATGATTCCGTGTTATTTTGACATTGTCCTATTTTCATGACAAATCCAAACGTGATTTAGATTTTGACTTGGACATGGAGTAGTTTCCTTACTCTTTCCCTGACCTTCCCCCCATCTGACCTTTCTTCCCCAGGGCAAATTTTAATAGCACCTGTGGTTATAAAAATATAATACCACAATGACCTTGAGTGTCAATAACTTAAAAGATAAATGACACAGATATTTCTGCAACCAGATTCTTTTTTTGCGTTATCCTACTGAGGACTTTTTGCATAACTCTTTTTGTCTCCCTATCTGAGATTCTTCCTCTTCTCTCATGTATCTGGATCTTACATTTACTGAAGGATTTCTGCTTTGGAAATTGCACTCCCTCTTACACATTTTCCATTTTTCCCCTTTTGCTACATTCTCCTTAATAGATGACATCTTTAAAAAAAAAAAAAAAGAAGAAGAAGGAAGGAAAAAAAAGCTCCCTTTGACCCCACTTCTTCCTCTGTTACCGTTTTATTTTCTGCTCATGTTGAGAACAAAACTTCTTGAAAAGAGTCTATTGGTCCCTTTCTCACATTCCTCAACAACATACACATTTTTTCCTTGAAGATGCTATATTTATTAATTTTCTTGCTTTTAAAGAGACATAGACTTTATTTTTTTAGAGCAGTTTTAAATTCATAGAAAAATAGAGCAGGAAGTACAGAGATTTCCCATGTATCCCCTTGACCCACACATACAGTCTCTCTCACTATCAAAACCCAGCATCAGAATGATACATTTGTTACAGTTGATGAACCTACACTGATACATCATTACCACTCACAGTGCATAGTTTACATTAGTATTTACTCTTGGCGTTATAAACTATAGGTTTTGATAGAGGTATAATGACATGAATCTACCACTGTAGTATCACACAGAATAGCTTCGTTGTCCAGAGTCCTCTGTGCTTGTCCTATTTATCCCTCCCTTCACTAACCCCTGGAAACCACTGATCTTTTTATTGTTTCATAGTTTTGCCTGCAACATACACTTTTTAACTCATGTAAATATTTCTCTCTCTTTTTTTTTTAAAGAGTTTGTTAATTTATTTGAGAGAGAGGCAGAGAACAAGTGGTGAGGAGGGGCAGAGGAGAGGGAGAGAGAAGCAGAGTCCCTGCTGAGCAGGAAATCGGATGTGGGGCTCAATCCCAGCACCTGGAAATCATGAGCAGAGTTGAAGACAGATGCTTAACCGACTGAGCCACCCAGATGCCCTTCGTTTAAATATTTCTATCCAACTACTACACACCTACTCTTTCTGTAATCACTAATCATTTTGTCAAGAAGAACACACTGATGAATTCATGACATTCAACCTAGTTCAGCATTTCTGCATCGACCGTTGATCATTTCCATATTCTCGACAAACATAGGTACCTTTGTTCACATGATATTGCATCTTTCAGGTCTCCTCTTCTTCTTGGGACATTTGTGTTCATTCTCATTTATATTGACTTGTCCTCTTCTGACCACTTTTAAAATTAGGGCACTCTGGGCTAGCATCTGGCCCTCTACTTTATTCTAACTACATGGAGTCCAATTTATCTTATTCAACTAGAAGACCTCAAATAATATGTATTGGTTAAAGTCACCTCTACTTGTGTATGATTTCCAATCTTGGGACAGTATAGAATAGATAGAGTTCTCCCTATTCTTCCTACTAAGTACAACTAAAAACTGTGGACATTATATATGAAACAAAGAGAAGATGATTCTGAAAGATTCAGAGGAAAAGACAGGCCTTCTAGGAACCTACAGACCTAAGGAAATCACGTGATGTGGACTGCCCATTGCTGAATATAGTCCAGACTGGTTGCTGAAGAAGATACCAACCTGGAAATATCAACAGGTACAGACCAAAAAAGCCAAGGGAAATGGCTCTCTCCAGGTAAAGGATCAGGAAAGGAACAACCTAACAAGACAGAAAACTTTTAGACAAATACCATGAATGAAAGTGTGGCCTCATGATCAGAAACTCTCAGCAAAGTGGTGTTACCAACTACCTTAGCTTTTGTGAAGTTCCTCCATCCCTTACTGGGGTGGTTTCAAAGAAGGCTGACTGGAGATCTGAACTTCTATCCTCACTGGACAATAAAGAGTCCCCACCCCCCACACACGCAGTGTCAGTGGAAGCCACAAGAATTGTCTCTGCAGAGACACACTGGGAAGGCTGAATTATCATCCCACCCAGCAAATGGTGCTTAGTTTCCTTGCTGGCATGGTGTCAAAGGATGACCATGAAAACAGGATATATATAAGAAACAGATTCTCATGAAATAATATTCAAAATATCCAAGATATATAAAAAATCATTTATTATGCTCCAAACCAGAAGACATTTCATATTAAATTAGAAAAGATAATCAATAGGTTGGCACTATGATGGCAAAGATGCTGGGATTCTCGGACAAGGAAAAAAGGAGTCATTGTAAACTTGCTTCCATGAGCAGTTACTAATGTGCTAGAAGGAAATGAAAAAGTAGAGTGTCTTATCAAAGGCAATAGTTACACACACAGACACACACGCCATAAAGAAGAATCAAATGGAAATTGTACTGAAAAATATAAAAACTGAAAATTTAAAAATGTCATTAATGGACCCCAATAGGAGAACTGAGAGGATGTGGAAAATTACCAGTTAACTTGAAGACAGACGAGAAAAATGACCCAATCTGAATAATAGAGAGAAATTTGACTAAAGAAAAATGAACAGAGCCTCAGAAACCTGTAAGACCATAACAAAAATCCAACATTTCATGTCATCTGAGTTTCAGGAAAAATGGAGAACAAGAATAGGACTGAAAATATATTCTAAAAACTAATGGCTAAAAGCTCAAATTTGGAAAAAGACATGAACTTACATATTTAAGAAGCTGAGCAAACCCCAAATAGGATAAACTCAAATAAGTCCATGCCAAAATATGTCATAAATGAACTTAGGAAGACTGAAGACAAAGAAAAAAATCTTGAAAACACAGAGAAAGAGACACTGCCTTACCTTTAAGGAATAGACAATTTAAACAGTGGAATTCTCATCACAAAACAGTGGCCAGAAGAAAGTGGTACAACATTCTTGCATAATAAAGGAAGAGAACTAGCTCCCTAAACAAATAAGTGAAAACATAACTTCAGAAGTTATTATTTTTTCAGACCCTTTGGCCTTTGATGGGATTATTTCCCGAGTTATAGCCTTAGCGACCAAAAGTATTCTTCCAATTTTAAATGCTGCCCCAAATCTTCTTGAACACTGACTTTTTATTCTGATATCTAGATTATTTCAAATGCTTGTAACCTTGATATTTCAAATAAAGCGAGTTCAGGATTGATAATAGAGCATTATATTAGGAAACAAAATATCTGTACTCAAATCCTCGTTCAACCACTTACTGTGTGAAGTTGGTTAAGACCTTTTATCTCGGAACCGTAATTTCTTCATTGTTTAAGCGGAACGATAGCATCTGTTGCATATCTCACAATGAGGATCACAGAGGAAAGGCTCATAAAGTAGCAGTTTTTCAGATTTCATCATTCTTTTAATTATAGGAATATATAGAGATGTGTATCATTTAATTTATTTTTAAAAATAGTGAGAATGCTTTTTCTGGACATGGAAGGAACAAAAAGATCAGTCTCTACCTTCAGGGTAAATAGTTAATTGAAGAGACAGACCTGTCTGTGCACATTCCATAAAAGGCAACATAATGATGCAAAATACATTTATAGATGCAAAAATAAATTTCTGTGGGAGCTGCACGAGCCCTAGTGTAAACACCTGGATGTAAGTTTGGGCACCACCACCTGTGTCATTGGATAGGTTATTAATATCTCCAAAGTTCAGTACCTTCATTGACAAAATGAGGATAAAAATAATGTATCCTCATAACTCAAAGAAAGACAATTCACGTGAAGCTTTCAGCCAAGAGTGTGACACTTAGCATTCTACAAAATGATAGATTATTATTGTAGTTATTAATGATGATTATTTATCAGGAGTGGCTTTCACATGACAGGTTTTGGCGAGTGCATGCTTCTAAAGGCAAGCACAGAATGAATTACAACTGTACCCAAAGCTGACAAAGCAGGATATCGACATCCAGAGGGCCAGAAAGCTTCAGGATGAGTCTGTACTCCAATAGGACAGGAATGACAAGAGGAGTATATTGCAATTTGACTTGCGATCGTATTATTGACAATAAAGAGCTTTTAAGGATGCTGGAGAACAGACTGGGCATGATAATCATCGCATTTCTTAAAGGTTTTCTGACGGCAGAGAGAATGTCATAGATGAAAATGCAGAGGCTAGAATCAGGAAAATCAATTACAATGCAGTTCCGATAACCCAGGTAGCAGGTGATAAAGGCCTGACCTAACAAGAGAAAATGGGTAAAAATGATGATGGATGCCAGGTGCAGGAAAAGAGCATCTTGGGATAATACAAGTGAACTGATTCATTGGAAAGAATCACACCCAGCATTAATGCAAAACACAACAGGAAAACTTTTGGGAACTTGACATTTTTACCACTACAAAACCTTGACCTCAAACAGCCTGAGATCTATGTCAGAGACCCAGATCATCTATCTTTGCTTATTCTTCACTTTTGTGCCAAACAACTTGCTCCTTGTCAAGGGTAAATACGATGCCTTATCGACTCAGTCTGGTAAAGCAAATATCCTGAATGCCTAGTTATTGACACTTCAGAATTACATCTTTTCTAATGACTCAGTGGGTGTGATAGTCAGTAATGGAAGTTCTTAATTTGTGCTTTTGATATACCAAGACCTTTCTCCACAGCTGCATTTTGTCCGCTGATGTCATTGTCTGCAGGGATCCCGTCCACATATGCTGCTTGCAATTTCCTGTTGTGTACTCGACATAATTGAGTGATGCCCTCAGCACTGGCTTTCCAATAAATATCACTCACGATGACCTTGAAAATACCCTTTCTCCTTCAAACACTTTTTTTTCTAGCTCCGGTCATTAATCAAATGAACTAACATAATATTCATTAATCTGAAAAATAGCAAAAATGGTATAAATAAGATACTGAAGACAAATTATTTTCTCTGGCACTACTAATTATATTAAATGATGTTTTATTAGAACAAATGTATCTCCATAAATTAGCATACATATTTTCATGAATACACATGTTTTTTCAAAATTATATTATATATTGTTTATTGAGTGTTTGTTATGGGCTGAACACAGTTTTTAGGACTTTATAGGTATTCTATTGTTTTTTTTTTTTTAAGATTTATTTATTTATTTATTTGACAGCGATCACAAGTAGGAAGAGAGGCAGGCAGAGAGGGAAGGGGGAAGCAGCCCCCTGCTGAGCAGAGAGCTCGATGTGGGGCTCGATCCCAGGACCCTGAGATCATGAACTGAGCCAAGAGCAGAGGTTTAACCCACTGAGCCACCCAGGTGCCCCGGTATTCTATTGTTTTAAGCCATGAAAGGTGAGTAATACTACTCGCCCCATTTAACAGATGAGTAAGGTGAAGCTTAGAGAATTGAAAGGCATGGTTCAAAATCAGGACTAAAAGGAGGTGAATCCAGTAAATCTGACAGAAAGCCCTTATCCCTTGTCACTGTCCTACGGCAGGATGCATTCTAATATGAGTATATCTGTGTAAGCACACATGTGTGCATACATAGGCATATCTGACTATATAAGTACTGTTAATAATATACAAGGTACCCCAACCTTGATTTGAAGAATTAAGGGCCAAAGCTCTCCTATGGAGTAATGCTTTGAAACAAAGAACAATGTCCAGCTCTAAGTTAAGATTATTATTTCTCTTCCTCCTGGCCCATCTATTGGTAAATCTGAATTACACTGCATGACAGATTCTACCATTCTGGTTTCATCAACAGTTATTTGCAATACCAATCAAATTAAATTTCCAGAAACCTCTTCATAATTTCTAAAAATAGCCAGATTTCAAACTTCAGTTTTCTCCAGCAAAAACCTTACAAAATACTTATAATTAGGACATTTTAAATTAACTTAAGGTTAGCTCAACTTACATATAAAGTGTAATTTTTCAGGTCATTCAGCTGGTTTGAAAAAAGTCTGAGTTTCTCTGAACACCAGCCTGAAGTATGACTACACATAAATGAGTGATTTAATAAGCAATTTTTAAAAAATCAATCTTATTATTGTAGAGCAGAGGTCAAAAACTGGCAGGCTACAGGCCAGATTCTGCCCTCAGATATGTTTTGTTTGGCCCACATAATTTTGGCCTGTCCACGGTTGTAAATCTTTTGAAATGGCTGCCAACGTTTGAAAATTGGGAGATACATAAGAATGTGTTTCTGGCTTCTTTTAAAAATCCTGAAGTTCTGGCAAACTGTGCATGCCTTCCCAGCTCTCCTTTGTATGAGGCTAAGTCCTAGCACTCAGTTCACTGTGACTCTGTCCTTCATTGCTTGAGCTCTCCTGAGCCTCCTCTTGACCATGGCAGTTTCTTAGACTTCCTTTGCTTTATCCTTGACAATCTTAAGGAGAATTGGTCAAGTCTTTTGTGGAACGTGACTTGATTGGGATTCTGCTCAAGTTTTTTTATAATTAAGCTATGCTTCTGTTGCTTTCAGAAGAAGATCACAGAGGTAGTACCTCTCATCAAATTATATCAAACGGTACAAGTCGTCCATATGACTGAATACTTTTGATACTAACTTCGATCATCTGGCTAAGCTAATCAATTATGTAGCCCACCTCCTTAGGATCAAGATAGTTACATAATTATTTTTGGATTCTTTCACATGATATACAGATTTTTAATATAAAGAATCCCACATTGTAGAACAAACGAATTTAAAATTTCTAAAAGAGAGGCTCAGTCTTCTCAGGAATCTATTTACTATCTTTGTCTTTCTTGTGATTCATTTAACCTACCAGGTTAGATAGCTTTGCACTCAGTATCTTATAAAAGGTAGAAGTTTAATAAGTATTTGTTGAATGAATTCACAAATTATGATTACCAAAAGTTTATTTATATATGTGTATATGTTATAAGTAAATATCAATCATTTTGTTGATGGAAAAGAGAAAGGTTAAAAAAAATGTTCACGTAATGACTCCATGTGTCATCAATATATAGTGACAGAAAGCAGAGAAGGGACCCAATTGAGAGTGTGATTAACTGGAGAACTTTGGGGTGATGGAAATGTTTTATAATTTGATTGTGGTTGGAATAACATGCATATTTACAATGGTCAAAGTCCATCAACATGTATCTTAAAACATAGTTGCTGGGGCGCCTGGGTGGCTCAGTGGGTTAAAGCCTCTGCCTTCGGCTCAGGTCATGATCTCAGGGTCCTGGGATCGAGCCCTGCATCGGGCTCTCTGCTTGGCAGGGAGCCTGCTTCCCCCCACTCCTGCCTGCCTCTCTGTCTACTTGTGATCTCTATTAAATAAATAAAATAAAAATCTTTAAAAAAAAAAACATAGTTGCTTATCATATTAATTTAGATCTTAATAAAGTTGATTTTTAAAAAGTAAAATATGAGGGGTGCCTGGGTGGCTCAGTGGGTTAAGCCTCTGCCTTCAGTTCAGGTCATGATCTCAGGGTCCTGGGATAAAGCCCTGCATGGAGCTCTCTGCTCAGCAGGGAGCCTGCTTCCCAACCCCCGCACCTGCCTCTCTGCCTACTTGTGATCTCTGTCAAATAAATAAATAAAATCTTTTTTAAAAAAATAAAATATAGACCCATTTTCCAAGTTTTTGTGTCAGATAACAGAGAAGCATTTGAAACTGTAAGAAGAAATATAATTAGAAAATGTTAAGAATGGTTATAATTTTAGTAAGTGAAGAGGAGTGTATCACAGGTATCCAGCAAAGTTCATTTCCCTATTTGCCATAATAATGGAATTTAAGGAAGAAATATGACTTTATATCTAAAGCATACATTTCCAGTTCTTCCATTGTGAGAAGTTAGATAGCTACATCATTAAGCCTTCACTGAATGGATCTGTAAAGAATTGATACATACAGCCTTACTTGCTTTAAAGAAAATTGCTTACAGAGCAAATGTCAAGATTTCTTCTTCATGACCACTGCAATGTAGATATTTTGATCATACAGATGAACATAAAAACTAGATATTGGTGAAGGTGGACCATTGGAGAAATCAGAATGATGGAATTGGCCAAGTGGAGCAATGCCTCCCAGCCAGTCACCCAGGGGATTACAGGTCAAGGAATTGATCACTCTTCCTTGAGACACTCTGGTTTAGATCTCCAATGAGAGTTTAGACTTTGCTTTAACTGAAACCAGGAAGACCCAGGGCATTTCATTTAATAGTTTGAATAAAGGCTGAGAGATGTAAAAGGTTGGCAGTAAGGAGACAATACTCAATGAACTCAATGTATTAGGAAAATATTAGGAAATATTAGGAAAAGGGGATTTGGAAGAGGGATTAGGATAAAAGAATGTGGAATTCGGTTAATGGGGTAACAAGATTATCAACAAACTTATAAATTTACAGTGCAATTAAGGTTTAACGGTATCAGTGAAGAAAGGAGCGATCATGAACCTTGCAGAGACATGTGGAAGCATTTCCTCAGGAAGATCAATCCAAGGTATACAGTTGGAGAAAAAAGAGTGTTGCAAAATGAAACTGTAGTAATGATTTAAAAATCAAGTGAAACGCCGTAGGGGCAAGGGAGTGGCAATAAGAAAAGAAGAGTTAAAGAAAAACAACAACAACAACAACAAGATATATCTTGAAGAAGGTAACTGACAGAATGAGGTGATCAACCCTGAGAGTCTATAAAGGAATTAAAAAAAAAAAAATCTAAGGTACAAAAACTCAGCCAATTTGGTAATTGTAGACAAAAATAGTTCATGTTTTTATTTCTTTTGTATAATGAATACTTCTATGTTATTTTCAAAGAGCTATATTCTGTGGAAGTTTCTAATTAATTTCAGTAATATATTCTTTTTAAATGAGTTGCCTATGTGAATAAAATGTGATTCTGTATCTGAATCATATTGGTTTCCTTTGGCAATGAAGTTCTAACAATAATTCTTTTTTGCTTCTTGTACTCCTTTTCTAGAGAGCACAGAAGTATATCTAATAGTGAGTAGAGAGACAATGCCTTCCTCAAGAAGACAGCTCCGCTGTGTTAAATAAACAAAAATTCCCAAGGTGTAGAGAGGAGGGATTGCCTGAGAGTCTCTGAAAAGCATGTAAATAGGTGAAATTTTATAAAGAAGTGTGGAAAAAGAAGGGATTGCAAATATTCTGAATGACCAATACGTAGCACGAGGATATTTGGGAAATGAAATAGAAACATCCTTCTCTGAGCTTAGTCCTAAAGCTTTGGGTCAGGTTCACGTTATCCAATACTGAGAAAGTAAGTTTCTGTATATTCTTCTTCCAACCTATCCCATACATTTCTAACATGTTATGCTCTATAATGTATGTTGCAGTCAGTCCTCTCTAGTTTCCAACCCTCTGGGAACCCCCCATTCCTGAAGAGTACAGCTTGACATCTGTGCATGGCTGCAAGACTTCTAAGATCTAACCCCAAAGTATCTTTCATCATCTGCTCAATCATGCCAAAAGTTATACTCTGGTTCTTTAATGCAGTCTGCTATTTCTTTCCCTTTTTCTTCCCCAGCGTATACATCTTTTATCTTTACTGTTTGAAAAATCTACTTATCTCTATGGTTCAGATTAAACGGCACTTATTCTTGGATCTTCTTATGCTATATTTAATCTTCTTATGCTATATTTAATTGGTATACGGCTTGTTACTTTTTTCAGTTATAATCTCTTATAATCTATAAAACTTTTTTTGGTTTTTAATTGTACATGGAATTTTTCTGTGAAAAACTAACTTAGAGTGCTCAAATCTGAAACTTGATAAAATGTTCCATTTTGTCCTTCCATGTGCTTCTGGCCATCCTCTGAAATGGAGCACAAAAATCTTTGCATGAAAAGAATAAAAAAAACCCCACATACATATATAAGCATGTGATATCATTTCACTTCCATAAGCAGTTAACTGGGACTCTTTTTTAAAGCCCATATTTACCAAATAACTTCTCTTTTTCACTTTGATTACTGAGTAGACATGACAATTTTCTGACAACTTCAAATACCAATTTGTAGGTGGTGATGATAACAAAATGATCCTTCTAATATTGTTTTGCCTGGCATATTCACACACAAAATGCAAATTGTCATGCCCTGGAAGAATAAAAAGCAAAAGTAACATTAATGACAATAATAATAAAGAATATTGTTTAGAATTTCTCTGAAGGAAAATGAAAACCCAGCTCAAACTCATTTAAACAAACAAATAAAAAAAGAAGTGAAAGGGAATTTATTAAAAAAAAAAGTGGCTCTAATACTAATATAGAAAAAAAGAAATAAGTCTACCTTTAGACATAGCTAGAGTCAGGACTCAACTGACATTATCAGTTATTACCTTTGGCTCTGAATTCTCCAGTTGACTTTAATCTCAGACCCTAAATAGTAATCTCTGTTGGCTTAATTCAGAAAGTATCTTTTAAGTGCCTATTGTATACAAGTAGTATGTATGTATGTGTGTGTGTATATTT
Organism: Mustela nivalis; assembly: GCF_964662115.1. Taxonomy (NCBI): domain Eukaryota; kingdom Metazoa; phylum Chordata; class Mammalia; order Carnivora; family Mustelidae; genus Mustela; species Mustela nivalis. The sequence goes on along the minus strand of NC_139034.1, from coordinate 81,482,507 downwards.
GGTGAAAAAGTGAAAAATAATTCAGGGTAAGGAAAAAATGATGACGAGGAAGTGTTTTGGGTAGGGTTGCCGGGAAAGTTTGTCAAGGAAAAGAGCCTCTTCTAAGACAGTATTTGTCCTGGGACTAGAAAGCATTCAAGAAAGGAGCCTTGAGGATATCTCCAGGAAAAGCTTCTAAGCAAAGGGAAACCAAGAAAGAGCTTCTGAAGCTAGCGTGTGCCTCATGTGGTTCAGGGAGACTAGAGAAGCCCGAATGGCTAGAGCAGAGTAATAAGGGGACAGAACTAAGCAATAAAACTGGGGAAGGTAGATTGGGTGGTGACATAATCTAGAACAATTTAAGTCATAGTAAGAATCATTTGCTTTTACTTTAAATAAGACTGAAAAGGGGCGCCTGGGTGGCTCAGTGGGTTAAGCCGCTGCCTTCGGCTCAGGTCATGATCTCAGGGTCCTGGGATCAAGTTCCGCATCAGGCTCTCTGCTCGGCAGGGGGCCTGCTTCCCTTCCTCTCTCTCTGTGATCTCTTCCCTTCCTCTCTCCTACTGTGATCTCTCTCTGTCAAATAAATAAATAAAATCTTTTTAAAAAAATAAATAAATAAAATGAAATAAAATTAATAAATAAGACTGAAAACTACCAGAAGGTTTTTGAGCGGACATTGGCAAAGCTGATACGCATTTTAAAATGAACACTACTTTTAAGGTTCCAGATCAAATAATCACAACTCAGAGGTCAGAAGAGGAGAGTGTCCTTATCTCTGAGAGTTCAATGTAAATTCCAGAAAGTAAAGGTTCATGGTCACTTACCACCTGACTTGTATCATCTTCCCTTTTCTAAACTATTCTTTGGGTGGAGAGAAGAGAATGGAAGGTGACTACACTGAATGGCTCAGAATGTGTCATGTGACCCCAAGCCTTGTAGCTGGTGTTGGAGATAATGTCACCTGAAATACACAGAAAAAATAAAATATAAAACTCACTGAATTAATTGATAACCTGATGGAGACGCTGGAGGAAAGAGAAATGATCTAAATTGAAGAAGAGAAAAAAATGGAATGAAATAATCAGGCCTCAAGGACACTACTGACAATGTCAATGGATCTAAATTATGGGTAATTGCCAACCCAAAGGAGAGGAGAGAGTGCAGGTCAGCAAAAACTCCCTGGATCTACAATGGCTAAAAACTTTCAACGTGGAGTATTGGACATACACTTAAACATTTGAGAAGCTCACCAACCATAAATGTGATGAAAACCAGACCTAGATACATCGTAGTCAAACTTTTGAAAAGCAAAAATTAAGAAAATATTTTGAAAGTAGCCAAACAAAAACGATACATTATCTGCAAGGTACTAATCATGAGAATGCCTCTTAAACTCTCATTTGAATTAACCTAAGGCAGAAAAAAGTGAAACTTGCATAGTGACCCAATACAGAGTCTATGTTGGTGAACATAAGAACATGTATTTGAAAGGAAGGTTGATTTTGTAGTTGTTGTGCAGAGAGTTCTACAAATATCAATTATGTCTTCTACATTTTTATTTTTTTTCTAGGTATTTTATCAACTGTTTAGCGAGCAATGTTAAAACCTGCTATGATTGTGGACTTAATGATTTTACCTCTCATTTTATTGATTCTTGAATCAGAGTTTCTGAGGTTTATTGTTAGACATATCTACATTTATACTTATTTTGTTTCCTGAATGAATTGATTCTGGCATCATTATATAAAAGGTCTTCTTTTACATGTTAAAAGAAAATAAACTTTCGCCTAGAATTCTGTCCAGTAAAAATATCTTTCAGGAGTGAAGCAAAATATTAATATTCACAAATAAAGGAAAATTAAGATAATTTGACATTCCTATTCTCTCACACTAAAGGTAGTTCTTAAAGTCAAAAAACTAATACCAGTGGGGACCTTGCATTTCAGAAAGAAATAGCCCCAGAAATGGTGAATGTATGATGTAATACAAAAGACCATATTTTCTCTTTATTTAAAATATGTACAACCATTTGAAGCAAAAATGATAACATTTTCGTGGGGTTTTCAAAGTTTATTAGTACAACACATAAATAACTGTAGCCTAAAAAATGATGGGTTAGTCAACACACACTTATGGTTACATTTTTCTAAATATCACATGAGATGGTACATACCAGTAGATTGTGAAAAAATAAGAATATAAGTGGTGATTCCTAGTAGAAAAAATAAAAATTAATAGAAGAAATAAATAAAAATACAAGAGATAAAACTAATTTCTGAAAATTACTCAAATGCTTCAAAAGAAGACAGTAAGGAAGCAATAGGACCACATAAAATAGAGAGAATGAACAGGGAAAAAAACGACCAATTAGGAGACTTAAATGTAATGACATAAACATATATATTCTTTTAATACACCAAATTATTTCATTGAAAAGCAATGATTATTAGAGTAGCTTAGTATAAAATTATATGCTATTCCTAAGAAATGCACTTAAAACACATTTATGTTAATGAAGTCTATAATGGTTAGAAGAATATCAGAATTGTAGACATGAAGACAAAGAGTATTACAGAGATAAGGAGGGCCAGTTCATAACCACATAAGGATCCATTCATTGGAAAGACAAAACAATCATAAATGTAGACTTGTCTACTAACAAGACCTCAAAATAGATGAAATAAAAATTGGCAAAGTGAGAAGTAGATAATTTCACAACCATAGTAGGAGTGAGTGTTAAAATCCCACTCTTAGGTAGGTGATAAAATATCTAGAAAAAACATCAATGAAAAGATGAATGGCTTAATTGATATTTATAGAGCACTGTGCTCAACAGTGAAAAAAATATCCTTGTCAAGTGTACTTTATTATATTTGCCAAGAGTGACCGATGTATTGGGTCATTAAACAAGTCTCAATACATTTTAAACAATTGAAATCTTACAGTGTGTTCTCTGACCAAATAGAACTGAATTAGAAATCCATAACTGTAAGAGTTTACAAAAAATACCGAGACTATTTGAAAATATGTATAAATTGAATAGTCTTCTAAATAATATTTGGGTCAAAGAAGAAATTAAAAATCAGAAATCAATAAATATTTTGAACTATATATTGTAATAAAAGTTCCACATGTTAAAATGTATGGGATGGTGCTAAAGCAGTGCTTAAAAGAAAATGTTGGGTTAACACTTGAAAATTCAAAAATGTAATAGGTAAATAAAATAAATGAGCTCTTTTGAATTTATTTCATCCTTGGCAAACGAGGAATAGAAAGAAATGTCTTCATGCTAATAAAGGACATAATTAGTGATTAAATAATGAATATTTCACCCTAAATTCATTAACAAGATACACTCACACCATTTCTGTTCAACATTGGACCTGTGCACCACCCTGTCACAATAAGCCAAAGGGGAAAATGCATTTAGACTGCAAAAGTAAAGCTGTCTGTATTTGCAGGTGTCAGGATTGTTTACATGAGAAGTTCTAAGAAATTTCAAAATTACTTAAACTAGTATCTGAGTGTTCAATTGTTGAAAGATAAAAAGTTAATAAATTAAAAGGGACTGTATTTTTATACACTTAACAGTAAATAAGAGGAAAATAAACACTTACTTAAAAAGGTTTAAAAATAAAATACTTTGGAATAAATTTAACAAAAATATATAAAAAGTATCTTTTCACTGAAAATACAAAGTCACTGAGATTTTTTAAAAAAACACTAAAAATAATGTAGAATCACTATTTCTACAATGTCCGTTCTTCCAAAACGATCTATAAATTCACCTCAATCGCAATCAAAATTCCTACAGAACATTCTGTAGATATTGCAATGTGATTCTAAAATGTATCAACTTAAAAAAATCTAGAATCACTATAGCAAATTTTTTAAAAGAAGAGCAAAGTTAGAGGGTTTGCATTATCTGACTTCAAAATGAGTAGAGTCACAGTAACTAAAACAGTGGTATTAGAGTCAAGAGAGACAGATGTAAAAGGAACAGAGTAGAGAGAGCAGAAGTTGACCCATACATATGTAGTCAATTGATTTTTCCCAAAGGTGGCACTTCAAAGGATAAAGAAAAGTTATTATAACTGTGTCTAGAAGAGCTGGTTATCTATATGGGGAAAAAATAATGATTGACTTTATTAACAGCATACACAAAAATATCATTCAAATTGGGTTCAGGCCTAAATGGGAAAAGCTAAAACTACAAAACTTCTAGGAGAAAACAAATAAAAATATCTTTGCAACCCGGGGAGTATTTCTTACACAAAAATCATAAATTGTAAAAGAAAGCATCAATAATCTGGACTTTATTAAAATGTTCTTCAAAGGCAACAAAAAGAAAATAAGTAGATAGACTAAAACACAGGCAAAAATATTCTCGATATATTAATATGAATAAATGTATCCATAATATATAAAGAGCACTTACAATTCATTATTAGAAGATATGCAACCCAGTAAAAAATAAGCAGAAGATTTTAGTGGACACTTAACAAAAGAAGATATGAATAAACATTAAAAAGGCTAACCATCATTAGTTATGAGGAAAATGCTACTTAAACATTTTTACCTTTATTGAAATGTCTAAATTAAAAACAATTACAATACCAAGCCTTGGTCAGGATATACGACAACTGGAACTTTTATACACTGCTGGTGAAGTATAAAATGGCACTATCATTTTAGAAAAAACTATAGAAATTCCTATACAGCTAAACATGTATTAACTCTATTACCCAACAGTTCTGAACTAGGTATTTATTTATCCAAGAGACATGAAAATCTACATCATCCACAAAAATAGTTGCTCAAAAGTGTTTATCACAGCTTTATCATAATGATGAAAAACTGGAATCAATACAAGTATTGATCAACAGGAAAATGGATAAACGAATTTTGGTAAATTCTTTCAAAGCACTTATATTTGGCAAGGAAAAAAAATTGAATGAACATTGTAGACAAATCTCAAAAACATTATGCCAGACTTAAGAATGCATACTTTGTAATTCCACTTAGGTGAGGTGCATATTTTATGATTTTTCATGTATGAAGAAAAGCAAAATCAGAAATCAGAGCAGTAGTTACCAGTGAGTTATGGTGATTTAATGAAAGGAATATAAGAGAACTTTGGCATATTGTACATCTTTATCAGAGTGATTCTTCATCGATTGTATCTGTCAAAATCCAGAGTACTTAAATTTTATCTTCATTTAAAAAAAAAAAAAAAGGCCATCAAATTGTTTAACACTGTAGAGTTGAGGAGAAATGGATAGATATTGCATTTGGAAAGTCAAATGTCTGTGAAGTGAGGATGTGAGTCTTTACATCCTCATGCCTATTGCAATCACCCTAGGAGCAGATAGAATTTAGGAGGGAAAGGAAGGACTCAGTTGTGTCTGGTGAAGTAGAAACCTCCCTCATTTAAGAGTATCCAAGTGCATTACACAACCTAGTTATGCAGTTTATAGCAGACAACAATCTTATTGTGAGACATGCATACCTAATATGTTGCAGTACCGATATAAAATAATGGGTAAGGCAATATGTTGTTCTTTTATATATTAAAAAATTGAGAATACAACTGCATTTATAAGAATGACTGAAAACAGCAGAGGAAACTAAGGGTCACACCCAGCTCGGAGACCAAATTGGGCCTTGAACTCACCACCCTGAGATCAAGACCTGAGCTGAGATCAAGAGTTAGACAGTTAACTGAATGAGCTACTCAGGCATCCCCTAAGGGTCATGTCTTTAGTCCCTCACTTGCATATTGCTATTTGTTCATAATGATGCTCTCACCGTGCCCACCATTCTGTGAAAACCTATCTCTAAGATGCTGTTGGAGTTTGGACTTTCTTTTCGAGGGGTCCCAGCTGTGGTATGAATTCTTGGAGATGCATCCTGAAGTTATTCCGTGAAAGTGATTTCAGTAGAAAAGTCAGCATAAATATTGTTATGGTAAATTTAAGGAGTTAACCTTACTGTTAAAACCTTCTTAAGAGGCTTTCAACCAGGAAATAACCTGGGCCCGCATAGGATCTCATTTGTCGGAGATATGTCCTTTCGTACATTGGAAAGGAAATTTTAAACACAATTGCTTTACTCAACTTTGTTTCTGACATTTTTAGAATGTCATAAGCAAATTAAATATCAAAACTTTTATTTCTCTGAGTTTGTAGTTCCTATCCCAAATGAATCCTGACAAATCTGATTGATGAAGAGAAAACTCATACAGCACACCAGTACGACTGAGTAAGTCTGGAATTCCATATACTTTTCAAAAGGATAATTAAAAGTAGCCAACAAATTGCTCCAATGTATTCTAGAGAAAGAAGGACCAGCTCCAGCAGGTGGATATTGCTTTCACGTCTGTGTGGCCTCTTTTCAGCTTCTTTGGTGTTTAAAAGACCATAATGTATCTCTGTATTTTTATTATTCCCATAGTATACTTTTTCTCATGATCATGTGCTGAAATCTTGCCTATAAAATTTTGTAAAGTGTCATATCTGTCCCTTTGTTTAAGTAAAACTAAAACAATCTTTGGGACACCTGGGTGGCTCAGTGGGTCGAAGCCTCTGCCTTCGGCTCAGGTCATGATCAAAGGGTCCTGGGATCGAGCCCCACATCGGGCTCTCTGCTCAGCAGTGAGCCTGCCTCCCCCACTCTCTCTCTCTGCCTGCCTCTCTGCCTGCTTGTGATCTCTGTCTGTCAAATAAATAAAAAAATCTTTAAAAAAATATCTTCACAAACTGTACAAATCGAACCATATTGAAGATAGTAGTTTAAAAAAAAAAAATGGAATCCATCTCCATGTTCCTAATTGGAAAACAAAAAACAAAAAACAAAACAAAACAAAACAAAACCCAAACAGTAAACCCAAGCCTCTCAGAGAAGGAAAACCAATTGTCCATAACCAGCCTGAGACCAGAATTGAGAAGGAGGAATGACTCTGGGTAGATTTTATAGCCTAGGTTTGCAGAACCATTAGCAAATAGAGTCCAAAAGTCAAACACTTGAGTAAACAGCACAACACAGAATGACTTAGGGAATGCTCTCCGGGCCTGTGTCAGACACATCCTCCGCAGAGCAGGCTGGTGGATAGGATGATTTAGCGCGGCCAACGATCAGTGGCACTCCACGTGTGGGTGCCCAGCCAGGGGCTGGCGGCAAGACGGGAATGCCAGTCACCCAGTGTCACCTCTTCATTCGCGTCACATTGGAATTCAGATGGCGGCGGAGAACCTGAAAAGTAAATTTATTGCAAGAAAGTCAATACTTCACAATAACTCTAGGCAGTGATTTAAAAGGCCATTTTGTGCACACCATTTACTTCTTCATACACATGCATATTGCTATTCTTTGCCACGAATACCTAGAAGCAGAAAAACTCCACGAGGCCACCTCATTTGAAACACTTTCTTTACAAAGCAAACAAACGACCTGTGGCTCATCAGGAAAACTGAATTATTAGAACGTTCTCTGAATTTCAAGAGAGGCTGTTTACTTCACTAGTCCCACTTTCCCCTAGTAGAGAATTTTTCATTCTTGATGAAATCTGTCACCAAGTCAAAACCATGAGTCCACCCTTCCTACTGGTGCCTTCCAAACACAATGTATAAAAACAGACAAAAAACAGAATGCAAACTTGACTTTTAAAAGGGGTATATTTCGGGGCGCCTGGGTGGCTCAGTCGTTAAGCATTTGCCTTGGGCTCAGGTCATGATCCCACCGTCCTGGGATCGAGTCCCGCATCCGGATCCCTGCTTCTCCCTCTCCCATCCCCCCTACTTGTGTTCCCCGGCTTGCCGCGTCTCTCTCTGTCAAATAAATAAATAAAACATTTTTAAAAAATAAAAATAAAATAAAATAAATAAATAAAAGGGTATATTTTGATTGAAGGAAGAGTCTATTCATAAATCTCAGATAAAACTAGTGTCCTTTTCTAAACTAATGTCTTCTTTCTTATTTATAAATAGAGCTCTAACCGATATTTATGATTTTCGCTACACACTTTATTTTTAAAGATTTACTTATTTATTTGACAGACAGAGATCACAAGTAGGCAGAGAGGCAGGCAGAGAGAGAGGAGGAAGCAGGCTCCCCGCTGAGCAGGGAGCCTGATGTGGGGCTCGATCCCAGGACCCTGAGATCATGACCTGAGCCGAAGGCAGAGGCTTTAACCCACTGAGCCACCCAGGTGCCCTTCGTTACACAATTTTTAAATGAAATTATCTTAAGTCAAAGAGAGATAACGGTTTTATATGCTGTTCCCCTTCATAACACACACACGCACAAGTCACCAAAAGGACATGATGTCTGTCATTTTTCATAACAGGTTTTCAGTTAATAAGATAAACAGAGATGGGCGCCTGGGCAGGTCAGTCAGTTGAGCAGGCTTGGGTGGTGATCTCAGGGTCCTAGGATGGAGCCCCGCGTCCATCTCAGGGTCCTAGGATGGAGCCCCGCGTCCAGCTCCGCACTCAGCAGGGAGTCTGCTTGAGATTCTCTCCCTCTCCCTCTGTGCCTCCCCCTGCACTTTCTCTCTCTCTCTGAAATGAATAAATAAATTTTTTAAAAGAAAAGAAAGAGAAAAAAGATGCATTTGTTTGATGCAGCTGTTAGCATGATAAAATCTTTTTTGCTTTTCCCTCCATTTTTTTTTGTGGAACAGAGGAAGGATCACAATACTTTTTCCCTGACATCAAGTTGATACATATATTTGGGCCAGAGCAGCTTCAGTAGGTACATTTTGTTGTTTTTGTTGTTATTAAAGAGAACAACTTTGTTGAAACCTACCAAGAGCTTCAAACTCTGAAGAGGACATTATCAAGGAGAAAATGCAGGATCCCTCCAGATTAATTTCCAGTCTCTCGATCACTCACAGTGCAAACAGCAGCCTTCCAGCCTGCCCACAACTCTGCAGCACTTCGGGTAGATCTGAATATTGGAGTTCGAGAAAGACTCTACCGCTGAGGCTTATGCTTATCTTTTTCCTTTGCATTGGAGTGATGCATGGGCATTTAAGTAAAAGGAAAACTGAAGTTGGCCTCACAATACAAATTTGTTTGTTTGCATAACAGGCAACGGCAGAGTATCTCCTCTAAATTTGTTCAACATGAGCTTCACCACCCAGAAATCACTGCTATGCTCAAGCATGGATACTGTAAAGAGCAACCAAGACCCAGATGAGACCAGAAAGTCTCCAAAATGCATCTCAAAATCGTTTTGTAGATGGAGTTAGTCATGGATCAATTTTCTAGCCAGCAAAAAAAGATAAAACTTATAGTATTTATTTTCCCACAAAATACAAGCAGCTGGGTTCAGGAGACTCAAAACTGAAGTGTGCATCGGTGGGTAACTTAGGAGCTTTAAGAAGCGGGGCATGCCCAGTCTTAACAATTATGAAGTGACCCTTCCCCTGCTCTCTACTCAGCACCTTGCCACTGCCCTTGACTCCTTCTGGCATCATTTCTCTAAACTTCCAGGGCTCCAGCTCATGTCTCCCATGAGTCAGCTTCCCTCGATTTCTCCCCTCCTACGCCAATCTCAAGTTTGTTGCCAGGCTCCCTGTTTTCATTGCAGCACGTAATTGTTTTCAAACAGTGCTTCTGGGAATGGACTTGAATGACATGGCTGTGAGACTGGCTCTAGGAACCCTCCAATTTGGCAAATTTGTTCTGAAGTTTGGAGCATCTTCTGGTCTGACACTTGGTCTGTTCTGGTTCAGGACAAGCAAATTGAATAATGGTACCAATGCTGCTTAACAATATAAACGCTTTCCTCTATTCAATTACCTTTCTTGTCACTTGTAACATCTTTACATTTATGACTCAAACAATTAGCCCAGAGAGTATGTTTTGTTTGGGCCGTCAACTATGAAGGGTATAAAGGACAACCTTATGAACAATTTCTTGAAACTTGACTTGGAGGAAATATAAATTATTCTCAAATCTCTTATCTCTATGAATCCTTTTTTTTTTTTTAATTTCAAGAAAGGGTTTTGTTGATACTACAGTGCCAAAGTTCAATTCCCGACACTCTACTTAACCATTTAAAATAATGCCTGTTTATTTATATTTAAATAACATACTTATTTTCATCCTTATATTTGCTACTTTGACATGGTCGTTTATTTAATATGAGATTTGAGTGCATTGATTATATATGAGAGAGTGTTTCTGTGGAGATACAGAAGACCATATTTATGAAACCCTATACATTATCACGTTCAAATAATCTCCTGACATTGAAAAGCTCTACCTCTTGAATCAGCCCGACTGGTATCTGACTGCAATTAAGGAGACCATAAGTGAGGCCAGCACTGGGTTCAGCATTTTAATAAAAATCAGTTCAGCCTAAAATCACTTCAGCCCAAATGACAAAAGTTGCATGGAAAATTAATTTTAGGGATCACTTCAAGTCATGTGGGCTTCTTTAGGATAAAATTGCCAGAGCTGTGGGAAATATGAGTGTCAGTAATGATATTTGTTAAACAAAATGAAGGATAGCAGGAGCCTTGGAAGCCAAAGTGGAAGCGATGACTCTCTGAGGGCAAATTGCACCAGGAGCTTTTAAGACAATCAAAAGATATCAAAGTGCAGGGACAGATTAGATCAATCCATACACATTTCCATCCATCATTCCTTTGGGAAATGGAGCACATGTACACAAGAGGAAAAATGGGTAATCACAGAAGGAAACTTCAAATCCTGTTTGTGGGCCTCTCAGTTGGCACATTGCATATATCAAAAATGTTAAGTGGCATACATCTATAAGGCCAGCAGTAGATGGATAAATACATCCTTTTTTCCTTTTGAAAAATCTAAATTTGAAAAATCTAGAATCCTAATTTATAAGCTACCATTTGTATCGTAGCATGAAAATGAGAGAAGTGTAAATTTCACCAGGAACAAACCACCGAGGGATGCCTGCATGGCAGTCAGTTAAGGGACCTACTCTTGATCTCAGCTCAGGTCATGATCTCAGGATCGTGAGATCGAGCCCCATATTGGACTCCGTGCTCAACACAGTGTCTGCTTAACACTCTTTTGCTTCCTCTCTCTGTCCCTCGACCCCCGTCTTTCTAAAGTAAATAAGTAAATCTTTATTAAAAAAAAAAAAGAATAAAATATGGATACATTCCGCAACATGAATGAGACTCAAAGATATCAGGATGAGTAAAAGGAGAAGTACATTTTATATGGTTTTGCTATGTGATTGTATACAGGTCAGGGATATGCTAAACTTTTCAACCATGGAGAAAATCAAATCAATATTTGCACTGTTTTATAACATGATAGAGTGGTGGGTTACGTGGTGTATTCATGTGTCAGATTTCTTGGAATATAGAATTAGATTTATACCTTTCACTCACTATAAAGCCTATCTTTATCAAATTATGCATATAAAAAATCTTGCAACATAGTTGAAAAAAATATCAAACCCCAAAGACAAAAGCATTTTTACAAAATATAAAAAAATTACAATTCATTCAACAAATATTTACTGGATGCCCTTCAAGTGACAGAAATTATTTAGAGCTTTTATTATATACATCAGTGAAGCAATTAGACAATGATCAGTGCCTACATTTCAGCAACTGAAAGAAAAATTGCAAAATAGAGAAAAATTTTTAAAAAATAAATTACTTTCATAGTCTAGAGGCAGAAGGTGATAAAAGCTGTAGAAAAATAAAAAGGCCATTCATCTGTTGATGGACATCTAGGTTCTGTCCATCAACAGATGAATGGATCAAGAAGATGTGGTATATATACACAATGGAATACTATGCAGCCATCAAAAGAAATGAAATCTTGCCATTTGCAACAACATGGATGGAACTAGAGCGTATCATGCTTAGCGAAATAAGTCAAGCAGAGAAAGACAACTATCATATGATCTCCCTGATATGAGGAAGTGGTGATGCAACATGGGGGCTTAAGTGGGTAGGAGAAGAATCAATGAAACAAGATGGGATTGGGAGGGAGACAAACCCTAAGTGACTCTTAATCTCACAAAACAAACTGAGGGTTGCTGGGGGGAGGGGATTTGGGAGAAGGGGGTGGGATTATGGACATTGGGGAGGGTATGTGCTTTGGTGAGTGCTGTGAAGTGTGTAAACCTGGTGATTCACAGACCTGTACCCCTGGGGATAAAAATATATGTTTATAAAAAATAAAAAATTAAAAATAAATAAAAATAAAAAGGCCATAGCAAGATAAAATGTCTCATAAGTGCTGGTCAGGGGAAAAGAGGGCTGGTCTGAATTTTAAATAGGGTGCCCAAGACAGACCACAGTGAGAAAGAGCACTGCAGATCAGCCAACACTTCCAGTGGGTGAGGTTGTCTCCCATGTGAATGTGTTGGCAAATGGCATTCAGGTGGGAATATGAACAGAATGCATGGGGAACAGCAGGGAGATGGTGTGTGGAGTGATCCAGGTAGAGCCAATAAGGAGGAGAAATCAGAGGCCACTGAGTCCAGATCTGCAGTGCCTTCGAGGTCGGCTTAAGAATTTTGGCCTTGGGTTGGAAGGAAATGGGAAGGTTTTGAAGTTTAAAAATATTGCTCTGGCAATTTGTTGGTGAATCGCCGTTGGGGGTGGGGCATGGAAGGAATGGAAATCTATTGTTAGCAAGTAGTGATGAAAGTTGTCATGTTCTGAATATAATTTGAAAGCAAAGCTTGGAGGATTTGCTGAGTGTGAGATGAAGAGAGAGGTCAAGTTGATTTTCAGCTTTCCGGTCTGTTGAAGGCTGTTGGTAGAGCAGATTAAGAATAAAGAGACAGAGATCTGTAAACCACTCCCAGCAAGCCAAGATGAAGGCATAACTCAAATGTGAGTTATTCCTATCCTACAAGCTTGGCTCATAATGGAAACAATAAGAGTAATCTGTAAAGAGTAATGGATTTAAAATACGAATTTTGCTTAATTTTTTAAAAGTAAGAAAAATTTTCTCTAACACACAACACTGAGAGATATTGATGAAATGATCTCACTTCACCATCCCTTACTTGTTCCTCCGTGAAAAGGTAACTGCCTCCCAACTGCCTCCCTAATGACAATGACAAGGAACAAACAGAAAGATAAAGGAAAGCGAAGGTAGATCAGAAGTGGTTAGAATTGAAGTTATCTTGGTAGTCAACTCTAGATTCTTCCTCTAGTTTAAAAAAAAAAAAAGGTGAAACATCATCTGAAGTATTCAAGAGTAATGGTCCATTGAGGAGTAGGAAACTCAGCACCTTCAAGGTGGCACATTCCACGAAGGTAATGCTGGAATTGTAATAAGATTCTTAGATAGATCAACAAAGTTCTGCCTTCATATAACTTCTATTTCTGCATTGAGTTTTGTTTTAATGTCTACAATGAGTAAGCATAATCCCCTTTACCTGACAAACACAAATATTTCAAAACAGTGAGTATATTCATCCCATCTTCCCTTTAGATTCCCATACCCTGATTTCCTCTGGTGTGCCTCATTTACTCTTATTTCTAAATCACCTACGGTCAGTCTGTCCAGTCATATGGATGGACTCCAGTGTTGGTACCAGCTTGAGGCCAGTATGAATGAAGCTGTAAATGTGCTTGTGCAAGTCTTTCTGTGAACCACGTGCTCATTTATCTTGAGTAAACGCCTTGGAATTAAATACTGGGATCTTAAGGTTAGTGTATATTTCCTTTCATGAAGTAGTGCCAGAACTTCTCCCAAAGTGGTTGTACTATTTTATATTCTCACCAGCACTGTATGAAACTTCCAGTTTGGGATGAAGCAGAAGTAGGGACGGACTGACTGGGCACAACTATGAGCGATGTTCTGGGGGGCTAAAATCGTCTATGACTTCACATGGGTCTCGACTGGACCTAGTCAAAACTCAGCAAATCTATGCTTTGGTGCACATTTTGTCGTATGTTAAATTTACATCACAAGAAAAAAAACTAAACAGATACTAAACACTAAACTAAACACACAGATACTAAACACTAAACTAAAGTGTAATGATACACTTACTGGAAATAGGACGACTATAACTAATATCTTCAATTTACTTTGTAATGCATCTACAAAAGAAGGTTGATGGACAGAGTGTTTTTGCACTGATAGGTATTTGGTAAGCAAGTACATCATTGGTGATAAAATTTTATGGTGAGTATACAGGTGGCCACTGTAAAAATGTTCTCCTCCGTATGTTCAAAATATTTCAAAACAAAATGCTTAAAAAAGAGAATAAAAAGGTAAAACATATACTTACCGTAGGAATCTGCTATTCTACTCATGGAATGAAGGCATAGTCTATACAAAATGGTGCATGAATGTTCAAAGCCACTTTATTTGTAATTTAAAAAAAAAAAAAAAAGTAGAGACAACCCAGCTGTCCACCAGGAGGTACATATGATGAGCAAAATGTGGTACAGCCATAGGGTGGTCTGCTGCTTAGAGTGAGAAGGAATGAGTTGTCAGTGCTCACAGGGTTGTATGTAGAATGAGTCTGTTGTGGAGAGGAAGCCAGAGCAAACAGAAATCAGTACATCTATATGTAATTTATTTTAAATTTATATAAATTCATATGATTTTAGAAAATGGAAACAAATCCCAAGTGACAAGAAGCAGAACAGCAGCTTCGAGGGGATGAGGTATGCGGTGAGAGAGTGAGGCAGAGGAGGATCACAAGTGGAAACCAGGAAACATTGGGGCCTGATGCTGATGATGGCTTCACCGGGACATACAGACATCACAACCTAGTCAGATTTTACACTTGAAATAGGTACAGTTTAGTATACTTCAACTGCATTTCAATAAAGCTTTTTTTTTTTTTTTTTTTAATCCTCAAGAAAAAACACCCACCATTCTTGAAATCATTTTCTGCTCTCCTGGTCTTCAGCCGCCTTTGAAATGATACACAGAGACCTGAGCACAGGCTTCCTAGCAGAGAACAGAGGGATGGTTTTCTCCTTGATCTATGTGTTCTCCTATCAGTTTGGATTCAACTATTATGATTTTGGTAGTCCTGACATAGTGTTAGTGGACAGTGTAACTAGAGCAAAAAAAAATCTCTTAAACCATTTTAATTTTTATTTAAAAATATGTACTGCTCTTAAACCAGGTCACATGCAATCATGCTGACTTGAACTTCGCAGGTGACTTTTCACTTCAAATGAAGAATTGACCTCTTACATTACTCAGTTTGTCATGTTGTAACATTTGTGAGCCTTTATGCTATAATCTAAGTATTAGCAATCTTCTGTGATTCTACTGCATAGAGATGACAACTGTTTTTTCTTTATTCTTCTGATTTGCTGTGGTGCACATTTTAGCTCAGTGACTTATTCTCTCCGTAGCGGGAAGCCTCCATCTCTCACACCCCGTCACCCTTTTTTGCCTTCCTCCCTAACCCCTGACGGTCGGCATGTTCTCTGTATTTCTAGGTCGGATACTATGTTTTGTTTGTTTCCTCATTTAATTGTGTTTTTTGTTGTTGTTGTTTTGTTTTGTTTTTTGATTCCACATAGGAGCGAAATCATATGGTATTTGTCTTTCTCTGCCCAACTGACTTCATTTAGCATAATACCTTCGAGATCCATCCCTGTTCTGACACATGACAAGATCTCATCACCTTGGATGGCTGCGTAATATTCCATTGTATATAACCCACACCTTCTTTATTCACCTGTTAATGGACACTGGGACATGACAACTATTTTAAAGTGAATAAGTCACAGGTCTACAGAATATGAAACTAGCACCTCAGAAAAAAATTAGAAAGGAAATTTAAAAGAATAAAATTAAATCACTTTATGCAACATAAGGATGATCTTTTACTGTGAAGTTCATGATGCATCCTTGTATTACATGTTACGGTCAACCCAATCTTTACATTTTGTTAACTGAAGAGTGTATGAACAGCTGTGCACTGAATGTGTAGGTAATCATTACATAATAGATAACTTCCATAAATGTTATTGCTTAAGTAAAGAAATGGTCTCTATTATGAATGTTTGCTATGGGACACGAGTTGAAACTGGCATTCCGTTTGTTCTTAGAATGGGATGGCTGCCATTTGTGTTATTCTTTGGTTATCACTAAACTTGCTGACGTTGCGAGTCTGTTCTAGTAAAAGGCATTGTATTTTTGTGTACTTATTTACACCCCAAGGCTATGTGGAGAAATGTCTGTGCATTCCTTATTAAATAACAAGACATATGGGTAAGATAAAAGTCTAGTTAATGGATGACATTTTTTAAACAACATTAAGACAAAAGAAACAGTGGCTCAGAAAAGTTGAAATTGCTACATTAAGCAGAGGACAAAAACTGTTTAAAGAAAAATAGCATGCTTCTTGCTTTGGCAGATTAAAATAAACTAAAACTATAATATATGCATGAGCCATCTCTATGCAGAAAAACGTATTTATTTAGTGCTTCTTAGCATGGACAACAGTACCGTTTGTGACAAAATACCGTACATCTGCTATTAAACTCATAGAAAGGCATTAAAATTATGGTATATTATTAAAATTTATTATATTTTAGAAATAAAGTGTAAATGTAAACTGAAGTATGACTAAGTTCAGTTGAACAACACTGATAATCTATGAGATAAAGAAATATAATGAATGAATCCATCCAAAATCCAAGCCTGGTAAAAGAAAATGAGCATTTATTTTTAGTGACAGTGCTCAAGTTAAAGTGACTTTTATTTTAATTTTGATTATGTGAGATGCAACTGCATAAGGTACAAACGAAGTTATAAGTTGTCAAGCACTCTTATTACCTAGTGCAGCTGATGGTCTACTAAGAGGTTCAAAGAGGTTCACTTACTGCATGACTGATGATATTTATGGGGGCAAATATCTTTTACTCTTTTGCCTTCACCATCAGCTTTCCATTAGGTCGATATGAATAATGATGAAGACATGCTAAGCTCTTTTCTAACTCCTAACTGGAGCACCTTTCAATAATCTTCATAACTAAAAGACCCCATATTTCTGAAACATCCTATGTTTAATAGCAAATGTGTCCTTTGTGTAAGTATTTTTGGATGAAAATGTGTGTGCTGTTTTCAAATAAAGCTGATATACCAAAAATGCATACCATCAACTGAGTTATTTGTAACCACAATTATATTTCTGTGGTACACCTCTAGCGAAAAAATTCAAAATTATAATGGGCAATGATTGTATTAAAGAGGAAATTGTATGTGTCAGGATTGTCATCTCTCATATCTTTGAGTTGGCTGCTGTTGAAAGCTCTCAAAGACAAATATTATACGGTTCATCCTTTCTGCAACAGATATACTAACCCAGTTCTCATTATCTGCTTACTTCATTGCTAAAAGTCTTCACAAGTGCCCTTTTCCTGATACTCCCTCCTGTTATTCTCAAGGAGCTATAAGGAGGCAATGCAAAGCCGAGCCCATGAAGCTTTGTTAGATGTTGTAACTAGAATCAGGAGTTTTCCATCTCTTTCCTCAGAGGAAGAAAGGAACACAGTGAACTTCATCAAAAATTGTGTGGTGTTCATCACTTCCATAATTGAACAAGGATTTTTTTTCTTAGGATCAGGAAACTGTTAGGCAAACATTTTGTCTTGGGATTGGTGAGGGTTCAAGATGTGAGGCCCCACAAGTTATGCTACACACATATGTTTGCTTTTCTAAATTATAATTTGGTATCTTGAAGAATGCCAAAATAGGAGCCTTAAGAACACTATGTCTCAGGGACACCTTTGTGCATAGAAATCATGAAACCTCAGGACTGTGGGTTTGTGAATGAGAAATTAAGTATGAACTCTTAAGCATGAATTGAATGCTCTCCTGGAGCTAAAATGGAAAAAGGATGCTTTCTCTGGTTCCACTTTGTTATCTGGATTCTAAATGTGATTTTAGTAATAAGGACATTGGGGGTGGGGGTTGTAGGGAAATAAAATGTGACTCATTAACTACACTCATCAAATAGGAAACCCATTAAATGGCCTGTGATATGTCATGCAGTAAATTAAAGAACGTAGTGGAAACATGGCCCGTCTGGTTTTATTACTCATCCTGTCACAAGTGTGGTTAAATCAGTGAACCACATTTAGAACCAAAGGGTAGGAAGGAACACGGAATGACTGTCAAATAAAATGGTGAGAAGCCACCATGGTTGTTGCTGGCCTTTGTGTGAATTTGAGGTGGGCACCCTGTTCAGTAGCATGCTGCCCTGCTAAATAGATAGATAGACTTGTGGATGCCAGACTTTCTCATTTAATAGATGGGAAATAACCAGAATCTAAAATTTTAGCTAAGGGCACAGGTTATTATGAGAAGAGTGCTTAATAACCCATAAATTCTTCTCTACCATTCATGGTTCTATTAAAAGACTGCAGACAAAGAGAAAAAGTAGATAATAGTCTAAGAGGATTATAAACACTGAACGTTGGAAGGTCGAAGAACAAAAAGGTCACAGGCAAGCACTGAGCTTGGAAAGGCATCATTGGAGAGCACAGAGGCATGTCGCATGGGGGTCAACTCCATTCCCCGTGAAGGAAAGTCATGGGTGGCAGATCAGAAATAGAAGTACAGGAGAACACTTTAAAAATATAAATAATCCAGTTTGATTAAAAAATGTACATCAAAGTATGGAAGACCCTAGAGTAGGTCACAGAGAACACCGAATTTCTGGTGAAGCTGTTGGTTTCTTTATTCCATTGATAATAGAGGGGTTGGGGAGGATTTCAGGAGAGAAGTGACACAAACATAATTGAGACTTGAAATGATTCATCTTGGGTCAAGAGAGGAGACAACCCAAGACTATTTTGCAATCTTCCAGGGGAAACTAATGAAGATCAAGCGTCCAAGGACAGCAGGGGGAAGTGAGGGAAGAAACAGATGTACTGGGACTTTATGAATGAGAAAATGAGGGCTGGGGGGTGGGCAGAACTCGGACATGCCTGAAAATCAAACTGACTAGGGAAGGGCTGTTGCTTTAGTATCTGGTGATAGAAATAGGGAAATGGGGATTAGGGGATTAAGATCCAAACCCAAATGCGGTTTGGGAGAAATGATGAGACTGATTATAGCTAACTCTGTTGTAAGCTAAAGAATGCAAAAGAAACATCCTAAGTGGTTTACAGGTTCAGAGTCCAGGCTCTGGAGGCTGATTGCCTGCATTCAAACTTGGGCTCTAGGGCTCACCGGCCGTCTAACCCCCAGCAAATGACTGATCTTGTCTCTGCCTCACCTGCCACTTCCTTAAGATTAAGAACAACGAGAGTATCTATTTCATGTTTGTCTGGTCGTGCTTTTTGGATCCCAAATGGGTTCATGCATGCTAAGTCTTTCAAATAATACCCAGCTCAGAATAAGCCCTCAATAAATGCCAGCTATTAATATCACTATCACTTCTTAGCTGGGATTTAACCACCTTTTCCTTTAACACATTTTTAGATCTAACTTGCTTCTCTTACCAAACCTGCACTATATATCCTCTGTACAAATGGAAAATGATTGATCGTATTGCTCTCCAATACAGCCCTGAATATAAATTATTCTCTACGTCTCCTAACTGTGCTATTTCTACTTTGTAATAAACTCTGTGACTTTTTTCTTTGTACACAAATCTAATAGAACATGTTTCCCTAAAACTATCCATATAACTACTAATGCTTATTGCTCAAAAATATTGCCTCAAACCTTTATAATATACTCCAGTATTTTACCTGAATAAATAATAGCTTTGTGCAAAAGTAATTCCTGCAAAAATCATGTTTGGTAAAAAGCCTATTAAAATAGAGAGATTTTTTTCCTAGAAAATGATAATTAAAAACGACGTAGATCACTTACATATACACACTGACTGCATTAGGGAGCTGGAAAAGCTACTTGTGTTCTATACTCCTATATTCTATACTCTTATGTGTTCGTCCCACGTGTAAATAGCTCTGTGGCTACACTGGTTTTTATGCATAAGCAGATCGCTCTTCATAATCAATAAGATGTCACATCTCAGAATCACAAAACTAGTACAGCTCTTCTATTGTATTTTTTCAATAAAATCCAGGCCCTTCATCACTCTTGATACCCACACAGAATTTCTATTGATGTTGCTAAGAGATGTGCACATGAATCAAGCCTACTAAATGACACATAATAACTAGGAGACTAAATTGCTCCAGGGATTAGTAATGGTCCTCTGACCTACAGGTCAACAATTTGAATCCAGACTCAGTTAATAGTAGCTAAAAATTGCTACAATCTGATGTCTGATTGACAGCCAATGAAAGGGGACCTAGAATCTCTGTGGAATTCTGAGTTAACAGGTGCCACAGCACAGAATCCCCAAAACAATGGCCAAGTTAAAAGGTCAAAGATTAAATCGGTGTGGAAATCTAGCAACTTTTGATCAGTAGAGGAAGCCGCTGCAGGACTTAAATGGTGTGTTGATGGAGCAATATCTCCTTCCCATTTCACATGTACGGGCCACCTCTTCCCTCTGTGACAGCGTCCGCAGACAGCACGGCAACATAGCAACTGAGAAAATTAAATTGTGTATATACTGAAAAATGTGGGTCTCCGGGTTTATATGAATTTCATTTTAATCGTAACTTCTATAATAGAAATAATGTAGCATTTGCATAGAAGCTACATCAATGTACAAAAGCAAAAGCTTTTCTTTGAGTGCACACACACACTCCACCCCCTTCCCCCACCCCCCAACACAAAACTGAAATGATAAAGATCCCTCACAGGTTAAAAGTAAATGAATGCTGATTCTTTTATTTAATGAACCATTACTACATTTTCCTGTTGGTGTTATAATAAAGGCTTCCTTCACAGGTGAAAGTCTCACTTTGTATCTCTTAAGAAATATCTCAGCATTGTTATTTGTATAGTGTTGCATTGTAGGTAATCACAATGTTTGAGCATTGTTATATGCTTGAATATTTTCAAGTATTCTTTGAAAGCTGTGCATATCCATGTGCTGATAGGGTATCATCAGATCAAATTTTTAGTAATAACATGGGAAGCCAACTCTGCGTCCCTCATCTCTGGAAGTCAAGACATTCACGGGTAATTGCAAATTCCTAGTGCAATGTTAACTTTTAATCGATGTGAACATATGCATAATAAGATGAAGACTGCAAAAATACGTGATTATTTTTCAAGATACCATGATTGGGAGGAAATTATGTATATAAATCAGGAAATATCTGTGACTAGAGAGTATTTTCAAACTGTTGGAATATGAAATGACATTATATATCACAAGAAAGTTAGAAACTTTTACCTTGTAACTTTTGTCTTGGGCAGACCTAAAATTATTTCATAATACAGACTGTTAACAACTTTACACTATTTCCTGATTATGATTGGGTTTCTAAGTTTAAAAAGATATTTATTATAAGCAGCTATTTTTACATGGTCTTTACCCCTTTCTCATAAAACCGTGTCTTTAGAAAAATAATCCAAAATTATAAACTACCCATTTTAAAATTATCCATGTTTATATCTATGATCAAAATAAAGATGTGTCATCTATTTGAAATTATTCAAGTCATCTAAAGAGTTCCTTGGCATCCTGAGAACATGACGACTTGGCAAAACATTTTCTGTATTACAGTGGTGAAAAAGAATGAAAAAAAAAACCATTAAAATATGACATGTTTGAAAATTTAAGTTCAGTAACATTTCTGGCTTTACCTTGTTTTGATTACTCCTCAAAGCACATTAGAAATGACTCACTTTACATTTTTATAGTGCCCTAAATCATCTTCACTTTGCTGACATAAAAACTCTTTGCTTTCCCTGCCTCTTAATAAGATGATTTATTTGTAGAAAGACCAGGATGATAAGCCCACAGATGCTGTGCCCCCCATGCTTTATAAGTGGTTTGCAAAAGGTCAGATGCCATTGACCTTTCAGATGAATGGAACAGCTGATCTTACAAAGAGGCCACTTGTCTATCCCTGATGAACTGAAGATTGCCTTTCTCAATGAAAGCAATGTGAGTGGATGACTGTTAATATGTTCAATAACTTGACTATTTTTAACATCTAGAAATTTTTTTAAATTTTCAGCCCTAATGTGAATGTTTCTCTTCCTGACAATAGATGATATTTTTCTGTTGAAGATAAGTCACTTGCAAATGCAAACCAATTCTTTATTTTTTGAGGTAAACCAGGTCAGTAGTAGCACCTGATGCTTAAGCAGGTTCAGACTTGTCGTTGTGTATTTCTTTTCATGTACTTGTTCATTAACCTAAACTCTATCTCATTTCAGAAAGGCTTTAAGGTGAACTGTAGAAACATATACATTATAATAAGAAAAATAGCACAAAATGAAAAGACATAAAAAATGACAGTCAAAAAGGAAAATGAAGCAAGGAGAGATGGCAGACATACAAGCTTGTTGGTGATACAAGGTTTGCTGTATGGATAATGACATATATGTGTGCACGTGAGTACACACACACACACACACACACACACTGTTGGCTCAGGGTAGGGAGGCCTTCTCAGATCTCAGTTCTAGGACACACTAATTCTCTGGGCCTATTTTAAGTGGGACATTAAATGATAAAATTGGTGACATTCTTAATAATATCACAATGCTAAAGCCAATAACAACCTCAGGAACCATATCCTTGGAAGAAGGTGAAGGTATACTCACTCAGCTCAGCTCCTCTCACTGAGAGCAGCTCTATGGAAAGGAAAAGATTAAAGTCCCAATATATCCTTTATTGATGATCAGTTAGATGAAAGTTTAAAAGCCGGCCTGATGTAATTTTTAAACCTATGAGTGCTCCAGAAGCCGAGTGAGGCTCAAAGACATTGTTAGGCAACACTTGCAGATTTTAAGTAAGTGAAGAAGAGGGTTGGGTCCTTTGTGTTCAACAAGCACCACAAGACTCTGATGCAGGGTGGTTCTTTTGAGAATCACCTTTGAAGAAAAACCGACAGATGGAAGTAATGTTCTCAAACCTGCCATCCAGTCTTCCAGAACATTGTTTCTAGCAACTAGAACTGGATATTTTAGGGAAAAAAAAAAAAAAAAGCCTGGGTAACAGAATTTTCAAGTTACAGTCTGGGAAATGGGGACTTTATAAATTAATGAAGGCTTGACACAGGATCTGTAATAGGAGAATAACAATAGTCAGGAAATATAATTTCCTACTTTATTCTTCTCAGTCACATCTGGAATATTAGGTTCACACTTGGTGCCATATTTAAGAAGGATATTGATAATTCATTCAATATACTCCATGAAAGTTTTCTGTCCAACACAACATGACTATGGTCTTGTGCGTATTTCTGGAATTGAGGCATGGACATAGAGGCAAAACAAGAGAAACAATGTGCAAGGTGCTACTCGAGGATTTAAAACATGTTTTGGGTGATTAATAGTTATATAGGCAATTTATGTAACTTCTTTGTACCTTAGTTTCCCCATCATTAAAATGGACATATTATTAGTACCCACTTCATAAGGTTTTTATGGGAGAAAGTATTTTATATGTGTATTGCAGTTAGAATATTTCTTGCCATATAGTAAGCATCCAGTTAAATTTATGTAATATCTGTTAAAAGCTTGAGAAAAATATTAGTCCATCATCTTAATAAGTCTGATAGGTAAACTTTTTATGGCTCATTTTAGGAACTATCCTGAGTGGTTTCAGATGTACTTGCCTTCTCAATTTAGAATAAGATTTAAAGAATATTCTGGACCAAATATATACCATTTGGCTGCTTTACAGTTTGAGATACTTTAATAGTATTCATTCATTCTAACTTCAGGTCAACATGTGTTACTTATCTGACATCTTGAGTCATTTTAGGAGCTATAACAACAATGAATAAGTCAGAGTTCTTATCACTAATTAGCTTTCACCTACAATTTTAAAGATGAAATTGGCAAGTGAATGCAATGTTATTTAGCAATGTGATACAATTAATGTAAGCACAAGGTGTTGATGAAGCCTATGAGTCTGTAGGATTGAACCTCCAGTCGTAAGATAGAGGCTGGGGCTGGGAGGTGCCAGTGAAATCTCCTTGAAGAAATGATCCTTGTGTGAAAACCAGAGGGTGATCAGAAGCAAGCCTGTTGACTTACGGGACGAGACCCCTGAAGCATAGTCACAGAGTGAGGAAGAGTACAGCATACCTGAGTATGACAAGAGCAGACTGCGCAAGGTGGGGAACAGAGGAAAATGGTGATGAACATTTAGACGGGAGCTCAGATGGCGAGGAGTATTACAAATCTGGCAATGAACCTATCGTTTCATGAATTAAGTTATGGGATTTCAGCCTGAGAAAGTGAAAGTTCTATAATCTATAAAATAGAGAGACGTTATCGTAACACCAGAATTAATTAGAAAATCATGGTGAGCAAAGGATGAAAGCATTGGGATTAAGTATCACTAATTTTGAGGTCAGACTCTGTCACTTCCAAGTTATGGATTCAGCTTACTCATTAAAAAGGTATTGAGTACCTACTGTATGCAAGACACTGTACTAGGCTCCAGTGAAAACAATTCTAAAGGGAAGAAGCGTAAGGAAGAGAAGCAGGTAGAGAAGGACCTGGAAGAGAAGAGTAAAGGAAAGGAAACACAAGCACTGATCTCCTAAAGTTTGCATTTAACTGGTAAATGCCACTATTGCTTTATCAAACCATTACCCTATTGAGTATATAATTACAATTGACACCTGCACCAAAAGTAAAGAAGTGAACAGCAAGGAGATTAGGAAAATCTTTCAGAATGAAAGGAAAATTGAGCACACATCTAAAGGATGACTAAAAGTCAATTTGGCTAAAGCAGGAGTGGCACAATGTGGAGCTACATAATGAATAATTCAAAACAAATGAAAATGCTTGCTGGTGGAATTTGTAACCATGTTTTATTGCAGAATAATAGCTGTTCATTGTTTTAACTTATACAAGAGAATAAAGAAGAAATTATAAATCACTCAACATTGTAAACCTCTACGGTGGTCATATTTTAATGATAAATATACTTTCTTTAATATATTTTTTATCAAATTATCAAAAACTGTTGAGGGTGTGAGATTTTTCCTCTATGTGAAAGCTCAACTCATAAATTAACCTGTTACTGTTTTGATAAAATCTGAGTTTCCTGGGTCAGAGACAAAGGACTTACTACTCTTGGTGCAGCAAGTAATGTGAGCATGATGACTGTGTCAGTCCCCCAAGCCTAAACCGTTGGACCTTAACAGAAACCTGTGAAAGAACACTGAGCTTGGGAGATTCACCAGTTTTATAACAAGCATAAGTCTATTCTTTGTTCAGAAAGGAACTGCACATCTGTAGACAACATCTCGGGATTTCTCACCGCAAACACAGCCTTAATCAATGGCCATTTGTGACGACATGGGTGGACCTCAAGGACATTATGCCAAGTAAAGCAAGCCAGGCTAAGAAAGGCAAATACTGCATGGCATCATTCTACATGGAATCTAAAGGGGGGGGGGAGTCAAATTGTTAGAAACAAAGAGTAGAAAAGTGGTTGCCAGGGTCTAGGAGATTGAGGCAACAGGAAGACATTGGTGAGAGGGTCCAGATGTTCTGCTAAGATGAATGAGGTCTGAAAAGGAAGGAAGGAAGGGAGGAAAGGAGGAAGAAAGAAAAAAAGAAAGAAAGACAAGAAAAAGAAAAGGCTAGGTAAAGAGCACCCAAGGCTATATTCTTGGCATCCCCAGTAAAAATGTGTCAGGGTGCCAGGGTCCAGGGTCCAAGGCAGACTGCCTCATTCAACATGTGTCTCATGAGAACACAAAAGTGGGTCAATGGGTAGAGATAATATAGGCATCTAATTACTTAGATTCCTAAAGAGAAGAATGACAGCAGAAAATTGGCAAGGTCTTGGCCATTTAATTGTTAATATCTAAGCATACTTGATTGGTAGGAACAGCAACTTCTAAGTTTTTATTCTGAAACTAGAGCATGGTCTGTATTTTGAAGCAAGTGGACCGCACTCGGTCTAATGGCAGTGGTTACTCATCATTATCTAACATGATGTGGAAAGCATTGGATATTATAATGATAAAACATACCTAACATATTGAATTATGTCCTCCAAAAAGACATAAAATCTTAATCCCTAGTACCTTTGGATATGACTTTATTTGGATTTAGGTTTTTTGTTTGTTTGCTTGTTTTTCCATATGTAATTAGTTAAGATAAATTCAGATTGGATTAGAGACCTAAATCCAAAGACTGGGGAATCTATTAAAAGGCCATGCAAAAATACAGAGACAGACACAGGAAGAATGCTGTGTGATATATGGAGACAGAGACTGCAGTGCTATGTCTACAAGTCAAGGAATGCCAAGGATTGCCAGCAACCACAGAAACCTAGGAGGGGGAAAGGAGGATCCTCCTCCAGGGCCTTCCAAGAATCCTGGTTCCTCTAACACTATGAGAGAATACATCTTTGTTCTTTTAAGCCATTTTGGTAGTTTTTACAACAGACTTAGAAAGGAATATACATATAAATGTAATCTTTTCTTCCATTCCAATAATCAAATATGTATGAATGATATATACCAATACACATACACACAGACTTGTTATAATGGATGCCTGCCTTTGTTTGGATACCCCCCAAAGCTGATACTGAGACAAGGATTTTGGTACAACCACTATTCTTAAGAAATGATCCCAGGAAGCATGGGGAAGTAAAAAAGAGAATGCAGAAATATCTGAGAGGCTGAAGGCAAACGATAAGGTTATTACTGGGGGCATCCAGTACCCAGTTCCATGGCTGAGTGATCTCTTCTGCGAGAGTCTGGTACAGTTTGTAGAAAGGGTCTGCATGAGGTTGTGAATTCCCTCTATTCCTGTTACCCTGGGGATTTTGCACTTTGCTCCAGCCCATACCCAGCCTTAGCCAGTTTGGCACTTATTGAAGCTGAACTTTTGTCAAGGACATCTTGCTGCATCTGCAACAGGTGAATACACACTCAAGTCCCCTCTGTCCCTACAGGCACATCTTTTAGATTTTCTACCTGCTGCTTTCCTTGCAGTCTCAGCTCTCTGGTAAGTCTGAAAAAAAAAATCCTAAATTTTCTGTTATTTGGGGTCTATTCCATCATAGGTAGACTCTGCTCCTTCAATTTTTTATATCCCAAGGTACAGAAGCCCCAAATCCTAGACTCCACTTTACTATATCCCATAATTGCATTTTAAATTCTATTAGGTTGTCAGTTACAAAATATCATAATGTTCCACCAATACACACTTTAAAAGTAAGTTAATGTGAAACAAACACGTAACACATGAATTGTATCAATGGGTGAGAGTTGCATTCCATCAAGTAATTATTTTGCAAATTAATCTTTCAAATCTGATTTCAGTCCTATTTGGCCATAAAATTTCTTCTAGATTATGAAATTTCAGTATTTTTTTAATATAAACCATGATTTACACCTTCTATTTAAGTCCATCACATCCTCCTACACTTTGTCTAGAAGCTACGGTAATAACCATCCTTCTATAAACATTGATATGCCAACTTGCCCTGCAAATAAATTCTAAGGAATCTGGAAAGAGAAAAACAAAAGAAATAGTTTCATAATCACATACATCTTACAAGAACATTATAACTGTATATTGCTTAATTTAATTTATTCACTAACATACTTTATCCACATGTCCTTATGCCCTGACCTAGGCCCACACCAGAGCCACCACTGTTCATGTGACAAATGTGACAAATGTTTGAAGATATTTTTCTCCATTAAGGTTTCTGGTGGTTCTCAAAATACATTTGGCCTTTCTAATAACATGTACAAGTATGGAAGAATTTCTGCGACATACTTTTATGTCACAGAAATTCTTCCATACTTGTACATGTTATTAGAAAGACATACTTTTATGTCACAGAAATTCTTCCATACTTAGGGTCAGAAGTGAGTTGAATTATAGGACATCTAATGTAGGACAGTTCTGGTACCCAGAATTGCTTGGTGGTGTGGGGGAAAAGCACACAATGGAATTTACTGTCAGAACTGTAGAGTCGATATTACTCCTTATTCTCAATATCAAGGATATATACTCCTCTTACTTAGAATCTAAAAGTTCACAGGAAAAACTCCATTTTAAATTCAATAATATATTAGCTAGTTATAACATTTGCTGATTTCATGAATATTTGATAAAGCCCTATAGTCTCTTCAAAAATTCCTGGGGCATCTGGGTGGCTTTGTCTGTTAAGTGTCCAACTCTTTGTTTCAGCTCAGGTCACAGCCTCAGGGTCTTGAGATTGAGCCCTCTGTTGGGTTCCATGTTCAGTGGGGAATGTACTTGAGATTCTCTCCCTTCCTCTCCCTGCTCACTCACTCGCTTTCAAATAAATAAATCTTTAAAAAAAATTTATGAAGCAGGTATTTTTAAAAAATTATTATTTGAGGAAAAACAAAAAGAGCAAAACCAAATTCTGTATTTTGAAAAATAAAATTTTACTGGTTAGTAAAAGACTTTACATGAGAAAAGATACAGTATCTGTAGATAAATTTCCAATTACACTATAGTGTGAAATAATAGAGTATGATGACAAAACACAAAATTTTTGTTAATATTTTACTGTACAGTAAAAATGCAATTATTATCTGGATTAAGCTTTTTTCATCATTAGTCAGCTCATTTTTATGATATAAATTTTGTTCATCTTAAAAATATGAAATTTTTATCTTCTTTTTTTAAAATTTTATTTTATTTTTTCCGTGTTCCAAGATTCATTGTTTATGTACCATACCCAGTGCTCCACACAGTACATGTCCTCCTTAATACCCATCACCAGGCTCACCTAACTCCTCCCAATTTTTAACTTCTTAATTTATTTTATCCTGTTTTGGTTGTGCAAAAATAATAATTTATGAAATAAAAGTTAGACTTTAAATAACAGTATTGACAGATAATAGTGTGCATATTTTTAAAAAGTGTGCATATTTTAAATATTGATTTGGTTTCAGGAAAGGAAAAGTAGACACAGATCAAGAAAAACTTAGGCTTTCTCCTCAACTGAGAAATAATAGCTCCTGGGAAATTCAGCTTTACCCTAAATCAAGAATTAAATGAAAGTCCTGTAACTGATCCATTAATGCTCATTTTAGCTTTATTTGGTAAATTGATCAAGGAACACATAGCAATACTATCCAAACATCTTTTTTTATTTATAATTATTTTGATTTTATGTATGAAAACGGTGAGGAACAGTATGCCTCGGACTCTTAAGTTTAGCTACTGCATGAGAAAACAAAGCCCAGATTCCTTCCAACTGGCAGGAGCTTGCTCTCTTGTCACTCCCCACGTGGCTTTTATGCTGAACTTCCATAGATCAGAAAAGGAAGTTCAGAAAATTGTATTATTTTTAATGCTAGAAAGTTCTCCTTATAGACATCTATTAAAACATTGACACAGTGTGGTTCAGATTTCCAAGTACTATAAATAGTTACCATTTTTCTAAAGGTCTTTGGGAAGTTAATAGGTAGTGAATAATTTGCCGAATTTTATGACCTATTATTTTTATCCATTCAAACAATACAGTTTCAAACTACTTACTAATTAATTTGAAGGTGTTAGCAAAGCTCCTATACGTGTTATCACTACATGATTTGTGTTGGGGTAGACACCAATGCACAGCGAAATCTGTGCTGCTCATTCATTAGGTTCAGGGGAAATAAGTAGGACAGGTGCCCCGGGTGGTGATGCGTACTTCAGAATGTGCTAGGCACAGTAACAGAGGTACAGACAACAATGACAGTTCCCAAAAGGAAGCAACCCCCTCCCTTTGAGGATCAGAGAGTGTGTCGAGGCTGAGCTATCATCTGATTTCTGTTCTAATGCATTCGTAGAACCCTGACAAGTAGAATTAGTGCAAAGCATTTTACTGGAATGAGAAACAAGGTGAGCAAAGCCAATTAGCTAGGAAAAACAGATGAACAGTGTGGGTTCAGAGATGAGTTGGGGTTGGTTGGAGCACACAAAAATTTAGAACAAATTAGTGGCATAGAGATGAGGATGGAGGTGATTGACAACAATGTCTCTACCACTGCCTGAATCTGGATATTTGTTCCTTTAGTCTGAAGTGTTGGAAATCACCCCAATTTCCCCATTTCCAGTGTGATTTCTTTATAATTTCTTTTTCATGTTTTCACTAAAGGGATAATTTTAAATGACAAACATCTTCGGTTATTTGTTATCTGGTCTACCTACCCAATGAATAAGTGTGCGGGCATAGAATACTTTGCAAGACCCTTCCCAGCCTGATAATGTACACTTGCCTCATACCATGACTATAGTTTCTGGCTGGAAAGCTACTTTGACACTCTACACTCCATGGGATGTATCTCAAAGCTACTTAGAGTTTCTCTAAAATTGCCATTGTTAATAGGTGTTAATAGGTAATTATCCACTCTGGATAATAAGCTTCACAGGACTGAAATCATCTCTGCCAATCTCTCATCCCTAACACCTTGCACGTGACCAGTTTTAGGCACGGATATATTGGTCAATATTAAATAGAAAATAAAATGCTTTCATTACTTTTCTAAGTGTGAACTCTGGTGTGTATTTTCATTTTCAGTTCTTCTCAAGTTAGATTAACTATGTTCCTTGTTCTCCAGAGCCACGGTTGTGCAGAGCTGGTCTAGAAAAAATAAAAAGAGAGAATAAGCAACAAGATGATGTATCTGTAGCCAGTACTGAAAAGTTACCAAGTGGGTGTCTGAGTGGTTCAATCCATTAAGCATCTGACTATTGGTTTCAGCTGAGGTCATGATCTCCCCATCATGTGACTGAATGCCGAAAGGAGCCCTGCTTTGAGCCCCACCTCAGGCTCCACACTGAGCATGGAGTCTGTTTCAGATTCTCTCTTCCTGCGCCCCTTGCCTGCTGGCACACACACACTCTCTCTCTCTTTTTAATGGCTCCCTAAAATAAATAAATAAATTCTTTAAAAAACATTACTGAGTGATAGTGATTTTCAGGTTTTAAAGCAATCAATTGGCCCCTATTCTCCAAGGACTATGTTTAATTTTTGATAAGCACTTCTTAAAATATTATATTCTGTGACTTAATGTATACAGACAATATTGCTGAACCCCTGAGAACATGGTCTATTTCTGTAAAATATCACTAGTTCAATGATCTGGGCTCAGACAAGATGGTTGATGACGTGCAGACAGAGATCGCTCGATATTTAATTTCCTACCAGTAACTCCTAGAACTTTCCTGGGTACTTATTGAATATTTTTTCAAAAGAGATGGATTTCAAAGACACTTCTTTCTACCACTGGAATTCCATCCTCAGCCAGCATTACCTAGAATGTAGTTCATTTGAAGACAGCCCTATGAGAAAGCATTGAAAGGGAATTTAGAGTGATGAAGGTCTGTAGCATTGCTCCTCTGTCACCCGAAGTCTGAAAATGAGAAACGTTCTCATGGAAAGTGATCTCTGAAATATGCAGCTTCAGCTGTGTGCCATAAGGAAAAAAAATATGTTCAAATTCATTTGTGTTCAGAATTGCCTCTCTCACGGCTCACTGCTGAGTCTAAACTCATTATTAATCACTTAAGGAACTTCGTTTTCTAAAACGCTTCCAAAGTCAAGCTTTTCAACAGGATTTCTTGTTTTAGTAACTTGGGAAATTTTTATCACACTTTCTTAAAATAATGGTTAGTATGAATTTACTGAGTTTATCCATGAACACACCTTTGGGAATTGCACGTGATACCACCATATGTAAAGACAAGGAAGGAGGAAAGATACGGCGCCTTAAATGCTTCTGGAATAGATGCCCTAATGTGGGTCCATTGTTTGCAGAATCGGAGTCAGCAAAGATTTTCTCTAAGAGCCATGAGTCTTCCCAGGCCAAGGAGCAAAACCAAGGATATTATGGAGGTACTTACGGAACAAGAGACAAAAACAAAGTTTTACGTATTTTTGAGGAAATTTAAGTTGAGTAAGATTAAAAAAAAAAAAAAGGTCCACTTAAACGATGAATTCTGGAACACTGAAAAGAAATAAAATAAAATAAAATAAAATAAAAAAACAAAAACAAAAACAAAAAAAAACCGGTCCACTACTGAGAAGAATAGAGTTGTTTTGAAGAAGGATAATATTTCATTTAGCTGGAGTTCAGGATCAGAGTTCCCAATAATCAAATCGATCCCGAACGTTTGTGGATAAAAACACACTCTTAGCTCATTGTTTACAAAGCCATTGGTGGTGAAGCTCTGACCTGTAGGCGACGATTTGCAGATCTATAAACCAGAGGGGAGGCAGAGGCACCTGGATTTCTCACTGTGTGTGTGTATATTTCTGTGCGTGCATGTGTGTGTGTGTGTGTGTGTGTGTGTGTGTGTGTGTGTGTGTGAAGCCTGTAGTAGACATGGAATCACTGAGTGTGGAAAGTATTTTGTCGTATCTTTTTAAAAAGATACTCTTAAAAGAACTGGTCCTAATCCTTACCACTGTATGAGAAGGTATTTTTAAAGAGCTGTGTTCGTTTTCAGTTATTACTGTAGCAAATTGTCACAAACTTAGCGGCTTAGAAGGATACAGATTTACTGTCATGCAGTTCTGATGGGCAGAAGTCCAAAATTAGTCTTGACTGAGCTAAAGGGTGTCAGCAGAGCCGGTTCCTGCTGGAGGCTCTGAGGGGAGAGCCGCTGGCTTGCTTTCTCAGTTTACGGAGGACACTGAGTTCCTTGATGCAGGACCCCGGCCTCACAGGGCTCCGAGGTACCCCGGCATCATCCCCTCGCCTATCACTCACTGATCATTCTGTCTGCCCCATAGAAGGTCCCCTGTGATTGTATCACACCTAGCCAGAGAATCCAGGATAAGATGGAATTTCAAATCCTCGCATCCACAAAATCCTTTTTAGCCTGCAAGGTCGTCTGTTCGCAGTTTAGGGGATGAGCATCTGGACGTTCTCAGCCATCCTTCAGACCACCGTGATTCCATTCTGCATTTTATGCGATGTGCTGGTTACTTTTTTACTTAATGGGTTTCCCTGGCTTTCGTCAGCCAGTTCAGATACCCCAAGTTCACTAAAGATTTAAACATTAACCCCTTTTCATCTATATACGCAGTTTACAGAGCAGTAACGTAGCTGTCCGATATCATCTTCCCGAGTACATAGGAGTTCCATACTTGTTTTCTTATTTAACCATCAGAACCACTTAGTGAGGTATGTGTTACTTCCTCATTTTGCTTTCATATGGCTGTTCAACGTCGGCTGACCACAGCCACTAAATCTGTTTGAATAGCAGCGTGCAACAGCAGTCCTCCCGAAACTTCCTTGAAAACACAGTCCTCTTCTGAAATAATCCCAGCTGGAACAACATGTTTGAGAAATCAGTGAAGAATGAATGTCATTGTTTCTTTCCAAATCAAATGCAGGAAATCAAGCATATGAAAATCATATTCCTCCCTCATCTTCTGAATGTAGATTAAGAAATGTTTATAGAAATAATTATGTAGAAAATGAACAGAGTTTTAAATTAATTTAATATAATCAGGTAGGCTCTCAGCTACCGTAGGTAGACAGGAAGAAGATAATTTGAGCAGATTAATGCATGTTATTTGGAAAACTCTAAAGAGATTTGTTTCAGGATTGATTAGCACTTCCCTTTAAAATAGAGAAATGTATTCAAATTTGAATTGTAAATTCCATCCTTGTTTTATACAGCTACATAGGAAAGGTATTTATTCTATGGAATAGGAGGCTTCAACTTCAATAAAGATAGGAGTTCAAAAAATATGGACTTTAAAATGTTAGTTTATTGCATAGTTGAGATTATTTCATAAGCGTGAAATCTAATCTGAAGCAAATGTATCAACCACTGAGAAATAAGTTATTTCATAAATCCTATACTATGCAGAAAAGCAAAGTCTTTCAGAAATATAGAGATAAAAAGCTGTGCTTTAGTATATAATTGGTGGCTTGATGTATGAACAAATGATCATCTGAACAACTCTCGTTTGCATATTATTAAATCTTTAGATGAATTATTTAATTTTGCAAATTCACCTTATTTTGTGCATACAGAATTTGCCTAGGTGAATATTTTGAGGGAAATGTGTTTTTATTTCTGATAGAAGAACTACTTGGAACATTTAATCCATAAAGGAGAACAATCTATTTCTCCAGGTATCAGAAATGTCATTTTTCCTGAAGGAGACACAGGTCAGATTTCCCTTCTGTTCACTTTGTTGCTTAATAAAGTGGAAACCAGCAAGGTTCCCAAAGCATCTTCACCAATTAAGGATAAGGAGAGGTTATGTAGCATCCTGAAGAATAAAATAGATCTGTGAAAACTATAACAGCAGCCTTAAGGAAAATCACACTGTGAACATTTTGAGAATGAATTGTGCAAAGCATGATATATCATGCAAGTAAATGACAATGACATTTAACATCCATAATCCAAATGGAAAAATGTTGTTTTGAGAGATCAGAAATGACCAAATTTCTCAAAAGACTTCATTTTAGATATATATTAGGAAATGAAAATTGCAAATACTCTGAGTAAAATTGCCATTGATAATTCAACTGAATTTAGAAAAAAAAATCACAAGAAAATGTTTAAATAACTGCTAGAATGGATAAGCTTATTTTGATAGAAAAAACACATTAAAGCACTAAAAAGAAAAAAGACAAATTGACTATAAAGAATTCATAACATTTCTCTCAGTTAGTGGCCTCAAGGGAAAATGGAATCTATATTGCAAAATCAGAGCAAATTTTTCAATAAAACTAGAAAAACATTCAAATATATTACAGGGAGAAATGAAAGATATGAATTCTTAAGTGCTATTTTATATTCTAAAATGCACCCATACCTCAAGCCATTTCCACAAATCCTGGGCTCTCTCTAAAGGCCGATGTCTGGGGATCATACCCTGAATGTTAAAATGTGTGAATTAAATTTTGTCATTTCTATCATTGTCCACAAGTGACAATGATGAAGTACCTACCACGTGCCAGACTCTGGACTGAATGGTTTCACATGCACTCTCTCATTTTTCTAAGGATGATTCTAGGAGGAGTATATCATAGTGGTCATTGGCTAGAAAAGGAAGTCAAGCTTCATAACATTGCATTGCTTTGTTGAAAATTGTGTATTTGGTAATAGGAAATTATTATTAGAATGATTATCTCATTCTAAACTCAGTGCTCTTTCCAATATTTGACTCTGTGCTGCAGTAACTATAAAGAAGAAAAACATGACTGAGTGAAACCCAAGTCAGGAACCCATGGTGAACACTGGGTATCATTTGAGGAGCTAGTGAATGTATTTCACCATAGATGTGTGTGAGCTTATGTGGCCAAGTAGCTCATTAATATTATCTTCATAGAAACTGTTTTACTCCTATATAAGTCTAAATGCCATTAGGATTTTTTCCTTTCTGTCCCAGCCCAAATAAAATCTGATGTATTTTTAACTGAATTTATTTTACTAATTACCCCATCTGATATGGCATCAGTCTAATTAAGTGAGAAATAATTCATTTAGGATCTTCTATATAAGATACTGTGGTAAGCCCTATTAAAGAAGAAAATATGAATGGCACCTCTTTTATCCTTGAGGTCTTAATTGTCTAAAGAGAGAAACAGGAAGACAAATAAGTTATATGTATGCATGTGTATGTTTGGGTATGCGCACACAAGTGTGTAGTTTTGTTTTAACATTAATGATGTCAACACTTGTAAAGAAGCAACTTGTTAGAATGATTGTTTTTGTTAAAGTACTAGGGATTCATAGAATGGCAGGAATCTTCTAAGATATTAACATTCTTTACCAAAAGCATCATGTTCTAGAAGAGTGAAGAGTAGAAAAGAGATGCAGAAAGTTTAAATAATTTACTCAAAGACTTAGCCTCTTACATAAAAATCAGCACTAGAACTCACTTCTTCAAGTGATCAGTCTGTAATATTTCAATAGCACATATATGGAGACGTTAGTATATACAACTAATTCTAAAAGGCTTTTTGTGGAGAATAATGGTATCTCACAGAGCTTGGAGAAAGATAGAAAATGTTTTCATAGGAATTCTATCTAGTGTAACATCCTATCCATTTCAGGAGTTTACTTATGGCACCTACGGAACTGATCAATATTCATAGGCCTCTGCTTGAAATATTCCCATGCAAATAAACTCACAACCTCATAAATGAACCCATTCAACACAGGAGCTATACTACTGGTACAAGTTTAATCTGTATGCTTAAACCTGAATCAACATAATTTCCACCCATTGGTTCTGAATCCTTCCTTCAGAACTATTGGGAAAATATCTAATCAAGCTTACATGTTATCAGCTCAATATCTAAAAGTAACTAATCATGTTTCTCTTCTCTGTACTCAATAGTTCTAGCATTTTCTTTCCAGACCTCCCCTCATTATCGCCACTCTTACTTGGATATGTCCTGAGCAACCAGCATCCCATTTCAAAATGCAATGTCTAGAAATGATTACAACATTCTGACATGGCCTTGCGAAGTCAGAGAATGCTGGCATTTTCCTTTTCATAGATGTAATCCTTCTTGGTGCAAGCTAAAATAGCATTCATTTTTCTGGCAGCCACCTCAAATGTTTGCACTTCTTGTCAATTTGAAAATGTAGATTTTTCACAGACCATACTTCCCAGGACCCAGATGAAGAAGCAGTCACTGAGGAGAAGCCTTTTCCAGATAGTGTGAAGCTGAGTCTCCCGGGACTCTTGTTAGCATGACCGTTCAGTCAGAAGCTTCAGATTACCTGGTCTTCTCACCCTAAAGGTTTGGTCATGGTTACTCGATGTTCACCTGTTGTGTGCCATTAAATCCAATCCTGATAGACCCATTCTACAAAACTGCTCCCCAGAACCAATCCTAAAATTTCCTTTCTCTCTTTTTCATAGTCAAATCATTAGGTGGTACCCACAACTCCATCACTACATTTTCAACTCCAACCTCACAAGACACATTTGTCTTCTGACAGTTCTTTTGTTTGTCTTTCTTCTCATTAGGTTCCCACTCTCCTCAGTGGCTACCCCCATGTTTTTCTAACAGCTCTTATCTATGTAAATGATCTGCCTCCCCATTTAGGTACTCAAGGAGCAACTGTCTCCACTTCTGACCATCCTCTACCACCATCCCAAAACAACTGCCCCTCCTCCTCCTCTTGGTTTTCTGATGATAAAGTCTCCTCATTCTGTCAACATCAATCCATCCACATCTACATTTACTTCTCCTTTGCAGAATTTACTTCTCTTCCTATTTTCAAATTTCTCTTCCTACAGATTATTTTACATTAATCCATTTAAGTCTTCCCCATGATAGAAAAAAAAGGGCGAAACCTCTTTTGATTTTTGCTTTTTACCATAAGTATCTATTTCATACTCAGCCATGGCTTTTGACAGAATCAACCACTCTCTAGAAGAATTCCCTTGGTTCTGAGTCCTTGTCCAGATCCATGCTTTAGGACTTCTACTCACACTAAACCACTGAAACCATCATACACAAAATCATCAGTGTCTGTAAATTTTATCTTACTGAGAACATTTGGTGGTTTTTACTATTTTTTACATAATGAAAGCCTCCAAACCTTTCATTTCTTTTGTTTTTGCTTTCCAAAACCTTTCACTGCCATGACATTTCTCTTTTCTTAAATATTCTACCTCTTTGGTTTACCTTAATTTCTTCTCAATGAATGTTGGGATTCTTTCCTTTCATTGCCTTTTCCTTCTGTTCTTTTTTTCCCAACAGATCTTGATTCAGGCAATTGTATCCTCTCCTTTGTTTTTATTACATCAAATCCCCAGCCATGACTCTGTGCTAGATTCACAAAGATTCAGATGCATCTATTAATCTGCCCATCAAACATTTTCATTTGGATATCCAGTGGAGATTGACAGTTTATTTATGTCAAAAACTGGATTAATCATATTTCCCTCAGAACATGAATTCATTGTATTACTCCTCTTCTAAATTGTTCTTAAGTTCAATTCTGATCTACTTATCAATTGCCCAAGCCATAAAACTGAGAGTTATCCGGGAACATATTCATTCATATCCAAACAATGACAGTTTCCACAGTTTTGCATGATTTCTGTTTCTATCTTCAAATCTTCCTCTATATAACTCTGACTTTCCCACTTCCCTCTTGAGATTACTTTGGACCCACGCAGGTAATTCAGGATAATCTCCCTATTTTAAAAGGTTTCATTATAGCTACAAAGTATCTTTTCCATGTAAGATACTAAGAACCAAGCTTCCAGGGATTTTGACTTGGGCATCTTTTGGAGAGGGGTCATTATTCAGTTTACCATGGTAATTTCACTGCAAAAATATACATTAACCTTTCTAAAGTATATTTCATTAATGCTGGCTTATTTTTTTCTCTAATATTACAAAATATAAACTAAAATCCCTTTGTATCGCTTTTCTGATTTAAAACTGTGCATTTTTTTTTTCCATTATCCAAATGACTGACTCTATTCATTTCGTTTTTCAACCAGTGGTAACTTCATCTGACTACATCACTGCCAGGTCCACATTTGTCCCTCTTGTCTGTAAGGAAATTTTAAAATTCTTTATGCATCTCTTTTCAAAGATGGTACACAATTGCTCTATTCTCAAACTATATCAAAAAGATACTAGTTTATCTTGATTTATCCTTAATGACTTCTGGTATATAAATACTGTTTCTTAAAGTATTCTTGTCTCTCCCTTTTCAGAAATCAGGATACTTCTCCATAACCAATATTTTGCCATTTTTCTAACTCCTAATTATTTCTGATACATTTATAACAGTAGCTCTGAGATCGAATATGAAAATCCATAATTTGACTAAAATGTTTTAAGTTTTGTGGACTTATTACATTTATTCCTTTCATGTTTCATGACCATGCTGGGAAATAGCAACAATAAAACATATTTTTATGTCCACATTAAATGCAGCTATAATGTATAAAATACATATATTTAATATGACAGATTACATTTACAAATAAATGTGTAAATATATCACACCTACCTATATACACATTTGTATATTTAGTACTACTTTACTAGTATCTATCAATAAAAACAGAAGTAAATATTTTTGTTAAATATTTTGTAAGGAGAATTTCATCCCGAGATTGTTAAATGGGAATCCTAGACATCATGCAACTGTAAGGGAATGTGCATATTCCAGTGATTTTTGTGAGCTATTTTTTACATAGTTAAACATGCAGAATAAATCTGCTCTGACTTTGGAATTATTCATAGTCTTCAATTTTATTTCTAAATTACACCCCAAGTTTCTCCTCAGAGATAATATAAGCTATTTTTATCCTGCATATAAAGAGTCATTATTTTAATATTCCACTTATTGAAATAACATATTAAACAACTTATATTTCCAAAAATACATAATCTTCACTGTAAAAATATTTGGGCTGTCTATTTCCTCTCCTCTTTCAGTGTTCCATGTGAAAATGTGTCTTGAGCAGACCTGAGGCTGATGAAGTGTGAGTGATGCCACCATCTGCAGCTGGGGAAACACACACTCATAGGGCGTGTGCTTGGGTCCCAGCATGGCTTTTAGGTCATCTTGAGAATATTATTTTCCTTCCATTTTCAAGGTTAAATATAATACAAAGCTTGGGATACCAAACGGGTGTTTTGAAGAGTTCTGAAATCATTTCAAATCATGCTAAGGAGAAATGTATTCTCTTCTTCCCCTAAACCTCTCTCAAGACACTGTGTTTATCTGAAAGTCAATACCAAATCTCTGCTAAAGATGTTTAAAGAAAAAAATATTCACAGAAGAATAGCATGGTCAGTTCCTAATGCCTACTGCTCCGTATTTTTTGTAGGTGATGTATCATGTAAACACAAACACTCATCACCATCATCACCATCACCATCAACACCATCACCATCGTCACCATCATCACCATCATCATCATCACCATTATCACTATCACCATCATCACCATTATCACCATCACCATCATCACCACCATCATCATCACCATCATCAACACCATCATCACCACCATCATCATCACCATTATCACCATCACCATCATCACCACCATCATCATCATCACCACCATCATCAACACCATCAACACCATCATCACCATCATCACCATCATCATCATCATCATCTTTCATCTACATTTAATCCTCTATGTTGAAGGACTTAATGTAAATTGGCCAAAATATGCTGTAATCAATAAATTGAATTAATAAACAGGAATGTTACCTTATTCAAAAATGTTAAAACATCTCAGATAAAGCAAAGTGAACTCAGCCTGTGTATCCCTGAAAACTGTTTTGATTTCATGATGTGTGCTCTTCCTCTTATAGCACTGTATAGTCTTACTAATGTTATCAAAATTGAATTTTCACTCTAAAGATAAAGCTGTTCTTGGGATAGAATAGTTGGGAGTATGCCCAAACCTATTCACACTGTGGGTGATATATTCCTGTAAAATCAGAAGAGTGGGGAAGAAAAATAATCTGTGGAGTAACCTCCATCTATCAATGAACATTACATTTAAAAAAAAAATAAGGAAACGTACTTGACCAAAATAAAATTTAGTTAACTTAGACACATCATTCCATCACATACAAAAAGAAAGCATTTGTGTAACTAGAATGCCTTGGTGGTATAGATTGTTAATATCACCTTTGCCCTTCAGTTTATGATTGAGTGTATTTCAAGTTCAATATAAAATCCAAATCATCATAAACCAGTTTATGGAATATATTGTTTGAGGTAATCAGTATAAAACCAAATTTTATAACAGGAAAGAATTTGGGAGTGACTGTGTTCTTTTGTCTTTTCCTATTTTGTTTTTCCTAAATGCAAATACCATGAGATTTCTGATTCATTTTTAATGCATAAGTTGAATTTGGACTTCGTTACAGATTTATTATTATTATTTGCCATTTTAACTAAAGAAACTGAGGAAGAAGCATCAAAATATAATTAAGATACTCTATCTTATAATTAAGATGTACCTATACACCCAGAGTACAAGAGATCTGTGCATTTCTCCAACTTTGAAAGGAGTTACATGCTGATTTTGGATCAAACAAACACCAGTAAGTTCCTGATACTTCTGCTTGCCCTTATGATGCCCAGGACTAAGCTAAATTGCAAAACATTAAGATCTTTGAAGTAGTGGTTAAAAACATACTGCTTATAAATTGCACAATATAGAAAAAATAAAGCAGAATGTGTTTTTATTGTGGGTTTTTAAAAAAGTTTTGGCCATTTAAAATAACAGATATTGGAAATTACTCTAAAAAGACCACTAGAATGTAAAAGAAAATAGGCATCTTAGAATTTCTGTAAAATGCCTTAAAGTTCACATGAATATGCCCTGAATTATGTAATATTCCCTGAAATTACACCTGCTAATCCATTCTAGATCTGGTCTTTAAAGTGTTGAAAGCCTCTAAACAGAGAGTAAATGTCTATTATATGTTTCAGTTTATCTTCTGTAAGTATTCATGTAAGCTTCTTTCATAAAAGTATGCTTTAAATATGGCTGTGAGAGATTGCCTCCACACTCATTAAAAGTAGACAATATTGTTTTGTTAGATGTATTCTCACTTCCAAATATGTATAAGGTCTGAGTTTATCATAGAAGTAAAATAAAAGAGATAAATTAAGATGACATAAATAACTTGTGATTAATCACACATAATTGAGAATGTTTATGTGTTAAGGGTTGAATTTAATGGAAATAATTTTGATCTCTTTATCTTAAGTTCTCCTAAATAATAGTGTGCTAAAATGGGCAATTCAGCCTTAACAAAATTTAATAATATTCAGCTTTTACCTTAGTAAAATGCAAATGAAAATTTCAACCCAGTTCATTGATTAACTACAACTAATAGTCCTTACCCACCTCACACTGAAGTTTGTAGAAGAAAATCAATCTAAGGGTTGTGAGAGAGTTCCACAGCAGTAAGGTATTACAAGAAGGTTATATTAATATTATTCACGTTGCCTGTGTGACCAGTATAGACCCCCGTTAAACAGGAATCCTGTTATTGTCAATGACTGAATTCAATAAGCAAATCCATCAATATATATTAAAAGCTTATTAAACTTGAGACTCAGTATGGCATGCTTTGGATGCTATAAGACTGAATCATGGGTATTGCAGCACTTAAGGGGTGCTTAATTTAGTCAAAGTCACTTTGGCTGCAATGAACAATTCATAGGTCCCTTATTTCTCAAGATTTCATTCCCAAATAATCTATACTTCTTATTGAGAGTTACAGCAACCAAGACATGATTCCTGCAGTGGAAGCCATAGACAATAAAGCATGGGCCATATATGGATAATTATGTGATAATCACTATTAAGTATTATCATTATTAATGATCATGTATATGCGCTAGGTAATACATATGTCCCAGAACTACTAGGAACACTTAAAGGGTAATTTTGACAAATTACTGGAGTCTGAGTGTGAAGTAACCTTAGAGAGAAGATCTTGGGGTTGCAGTCTTAGGAACACTACACTTTCTTTACCTGAAAGACTCCACCAGTTTCTCATAGTAAAAATCTGAGAAAGATTCTTTTCTGACTCTACTGAAGAAAGGGAAGAGTCATCATAATAAGACCAGAGACTTGGCCATAACAAAGCCATGTTCTTCAGGATAAAGGATTTCACCGGAACAGACTTCTGAAACTTTCTACCAGCCAGAGAAAGGGAATTTCTTGCCCCTCCAGCCCTCTCCGGCATTCCTGTACAAAGTAAGAGGGACAATTTTAAGAAATAAAAACCATAGTCAAGGGGTGCCTGGGTGGCTCAGTGGGTTAAAGCCTCTGCCTTTGGCTCAGGTCATGATTCCAGGGTCCTGGGATCGAGCCCCACATCGGGCTCTCTGCTCAGCAGGGAGCCTGCTTCCTCCTCTCTCTGCACCTGCCTCTCTGCTTACTTGTGATCTGTCTGTCAAATAAATAAAAATAAAATCTTTTAAAAAAAATAAATAAATAAAATAAAAACCATAGTCAAGAGGCGGTAGGGCTTTACAGAAAGAAATTGAGAGCACTATAAGGAGGGAAAGGTCAAGGAGGGAAAGCTATACCAATGGGCGAGAAGCAGAAACATGAGCAAAAACCAGAGTTTTAAGACACAGGACCACAAAAAACCTGAAACTTAGGCACAAGACTATGGAATGCTTCTTGACTGACATTCTACCACCACACCAGCAAGGCTCCCTATTAATAATGAAAGTCCCAGCTGAAAGAACTGCAAGAAGCACTCTCTGTGTGAAAAGCAGTACATGGGAAAAGAATGAAAACACTGAGGGTCACCAAAAACCAGGGCACAAGAGGAACTGGAAGCCCCTGGTACTAAACTACACCAAGCATGGAACACACCCAGCTCTTAGTGACATTAACATAAATCCTCACACAAAATGTCTGTTTACTTCAATATATATTACCCCAAATAATATGGTTGGCTTTCAAAAAAATTTCGTGACATGCCAAATGACCAAACCAATAAATAAATACGTGCCCCTCCATACATGTGTGCACGCATACATGCCCATGTGGAAAACACAAGGCAGTCATCAAAAGGAGAGTCAGGTATGACTCAGATGATGAAAGTAGCAGCCAGAGAATTTAAAATAACAATAATAAGCATGTCAAGGGCTCTAACGGTAAAAGCAGACAACATGCAAGACCAAACGCATAATGTAAGCTGAGAAATGGAAACTCTAAGAAAGTAGCAAAAGGAAATGCTAAAAATTAAAACAAAACAAAACAAAAACAGTGTAACAGAATTAAGAATGCCTTGAACCAGATCATCAGAAGACTCAGCAGTGGCTAAGGAAAGAGCAAGTAAGCTTGAAAATAAGTCAATGAAAACTTCCCAGGGTAAAATAAATTTATAACATATGTGTAACTGAAATACCCCAGGGAAGAAAGAGAGGATAAAATAGAAGAAATAAGTAAAGTCATAATGGGTAAGAAATTGCCAAAATTAGTGACACACATCAAATAGCAGATTCAGGAAGTTCAGAGAACACCAAACAATACAAATATAAAAAATTCTATTCTATACTTATAGGGGCACCAGGGTGGCTCAGTGGATTAAGCCTCTGCCTTCGGCTCAGGTCATGATCCCTGTGTCCTGGGATCGAGCCCCACATCAGGCTCCCTGCTCGGCGGGAGCCCGCTTCTCCCTCTCCCACTCCCCCTGCTTGTGTTCCTTCTTTTGCTTTGTCTCTCTGTCAAATAAATAAATAAAATCTTAAAAAAAAAATTCTCTACTTATATACATATCATATTGAAGCAGCAGAAAACCAAAGACAAGGAGAGAACATTAAAGGAAATTAGAGTGAGAGAGAGGAAGAAAGAGGAAAGAAAAAAGAAAAACAAACAAACAAACAAAACAAACAAACAAAAAGAACAACCTTCCCTGTAGAGAAAGAAGAATAGCAATTACAGTGGATTTCTCTTAGAAAACAAGTAAACAAGGAGTGGAGTGAAATTTTTAAAGTGTTGAAAGAAAAAAATACCAATCTAGAATCCTATATTCAGAGAAAGTATCCTTGATAAAGAAAAATACAGACTTTCCCAAACAAACAAAAACTGAGAGGATTATTGTGAATAAAAAATGTTGACATTTCTTCAGGTAGGCGAAAATGTTATGGGTCAGAAACTTGGGTCTGCATAAAGAAGAACACAAGAGAAGGAATAAATGAAGACAAGATGAA
This sequence comes from Mustela nivalis, assembly GCF_964662115.1. Classification (NCBI taxonomy): domain Eukaryota; kingdom Metazoa; phylum Chordata; class Mammalia; order Carnivora; family Mustelidae; genus Mustela; species Mustela nivalis. The sequence continues at coordinate 81,437,790 of NC_139034.1, read as the reverse complement.
GTCCCTTTTTTTTTATATTCTAATTTATTTGCAAGATAATTCCGATGTAATACAAAAATAGTGACAACATATCTTGATGTGTCCTGTTGATGGGCTAATGTAAAGAATAATGTCGGAGGAAGGAATGGGAATGTGCTGTTATAGCGTACACACACTACAGATGAAGCAGTGTAACGTTATTTCAAAGTGGACTTAGATTATTTAAAAAGCTGTGTTGTATATTCTAGGGACACCACTATGTTTTCAAAGAAGCATAAATCATATGCTAAAAGAAGAGATTGAGTGAAATCATACAAAATATTCAATGAAACCAGAAGGCAGGAAGAGGGGGAGAAACAATGAGCAAATGCAATGAATTCAAAACAGTTTTATAAAAATGGTAGTTATTGATCCCTATAATCACTATAAATGTAAAAGTTTTAAGTAAATAAATGAAAAGACAGAAATTGGCAGGGAATATAAAAAGCAAGACCAGTGTTAAAGACTGATCACAGTATCTGCTCTTCCCTCTTCTTCACTTTAGCATTTGGAAGAACATGTGCTCTAACCTTCCTGGTGTTCTTCCCCAAAATCATTCACACATTTCAAAGTCCTTCCTCTAACGGAATGAGAGGCTGTGAACATTGTATTATCATTTGGCCCGGGCAACAAGTCCCCTAACTCACTGAACTGATGCCATCTGTAAATGTGATATATAGCCTCTGTTCTATTCAAATAACTTAATAAAATTGTTGGATTTTGATATGCCCAAAGATTGCTTCTTCTCAACATCTATTCTGAATGTCCATTCTATATTGCAAATCAACCAAAGTGTACTAAAATCTAGTTCACTATAGAATTCTATCTTTAATATGCATTATAGCTTATAACTTAGTCCATATTTTTCCTACTTGCCCACAAGAATATCAGAGAACCTTAAATCACATAAATCACTGAAACCTGAGCAGATTGTCCCTACTGGTCCTACTCACCTCCTGACATTACCATTGCAGCAGTCAGAAGATGCTCTGAAAGGGGCATAAATTGTTTTCCATTAAGCAGTGCGGCCTCAAGAATATTACTCCCTCTTTCTAAGCCCTCAAAGACAATTACTTTAATCCGTTCTAGACTTTTTGGCTAAATTATTAATGAACACACTCAGCTGTGGTATATGTGATTTTATCTTTCGGTTGTGAATACTATAATATATTACCCATGATCCCTAAGGAAATAAGAACTAAGGCTCAATAATGACATCAGTTCTTTTCTCTAAGCACTGGGGTAGTACTCCCCAGCCATGAAATCATGGAATAAAACTCACTTAGATAAAATTAGGAAAACCTGGGCACCTGGGTGACTTGGTTGGTTAAGCATCAGCCCTCTGCTCAGGTCATGATCTCAGGGTCCTGGGATCAGGTCTTACATGGGCTCCCTGCTCACTGCAGAGCCTGCTTCTCCTTCTGCCTCTGCCCCTCTCCCGGCCCATGCTCACGCGCTCTATCTCAAATAAATAAATAAATAAATAAATGAATAAATAAATCTTTTAAAAAAATTAAGAAAACCCTTCCGATCTAATCACCTTTTGTTTCACAAATTCCATCTTATTTATTTGTTCAACTAGTATCTATTTAGTGCATATCAACTGCCAGATACTGAGCTAGAAGAGAAAAGTAAATGACCCGTTAGCGTTTATCTCATTCTCTCTGCCATCAGTTAACAACCTGCAACCCTACTCATCTCTTGTTCCTTTTTAACAAATAGTTTTTAAATTCCCCCAATCAACACAGAAAATAGTTTAGATTAGTGAATGGATGGATGGATGGATGGATGGATAGGTAGATAGCCATTCTTCAACTCTGAAAGATATATTTAACTAGCAATGACAAAACTTTCCTGATTTATTTGAAAATAGTCTGTTTTGCCATAAAAAAAATAAAGAAACAAACAGAATAGATGAAATTGATAGAAACATTAAGTCTAAAGAACACATAAGTTATAAGTTTTTGAGATATAAGTAAAGCTCATAGGAACAGTTAAGCATGTATAACGAGTTAGCAACTTCCTTGACATAATTCATGAGAAAGAATAAATATTAATAGTGAATAACCTGTAAGATACACCAAAGATAGAATCAATAGAAAATAAGATCTAATAAATAAGACTTTTACTTAAAGATGGAATAAAAATGGCAAGATGAAGTCATTATGATGTCACCTCTGGGCAGCCAGAGCCTCTGTCCTCTTTATGTCCAATGTTATTTGGAAACATCACAGATGGTTTATTCAGGCTTTACATATATTTCCCCAAGATGCAGATAAAAGCCGTAACTTTTCAGTAGCTAGTTAGAAAGCCACCGCTTTAACCAGGCTGGCCCCCCCTCTCTCCTACAGACCAAGTGTGTGTCATCAGCCCAAGGCATATTCCTTGTATTCCATCTCTTTGACCATCCTTGCTCATATGTCAGCTATACTCTTCCTAACATGACCACCATCTGAGAGATGGTCCATGTATACTGAAAACCTGATCATATAATTCAGGTCCAGTAACGTGGCCTCTCTGCCTACTTGTGCTCTGAGTGTCGTGTCTTATCTGTCTCTTTTACTTCACTTTTGACTCCATTTAAAATTGACTTGATAAGTCATATGATTTAAATATATTAAGCTGGTACATGAGACATTAGTCTCAATATCTGGGATAATTTGGTTGTTAGAGTAGTTGAGGTATCACCACAACAAACTGATTTCCTACACAACAGGAAAACAGTATGTCATAATAAGTGTCCTGTCAGTAGTAATTTACTCAAATGCCCGAAGTCTAGAAAAGAGGGAGATAATTGCTCAAAATGCTTAGAAAGAGGGTGACTACCTTCAAGTTTAGGTCCATTTTTCCCTCAATGATAGGCCATTCTATTTATCAAAATGGCAAGTCAAATTAATGAGGGATTATTAGAGACTGATTGTGGTAGCTTATTAGAGACTGATTGTGGTAGCGTGTTTTAAGGTTTTAAACTATCAATAATGAGTTATTATTATTATCCTTAATTGATACTCATTTTTATTCTTTATAAAATAGTGAAACAGATAAAATTTTAACATATTCAACAAAAAATATTCTAGGGGTGGCTCAGTCAGTTAGGTATCTACCCTCAGCCTAAGTTAGGATCCCAGAATTCTGGGATCAAGCCCCACATCAGGTTCCCCACTAAATGGGGAGTGGGGAGTCTGCTTCTCCCTCTCCCTCTGCCCCTCTTCCTGCTCATGCTCTCTCTCTCTCTCTCTCACATAAATAAATAAAGTCTTTTTAAAAATTCTAAGTATGAAATACTACTCTAATTCTACATGTGCATCTATGTCTGCCGTATTCTTGCTTTCCATATTTATTTACTTTACAAAAAAAATCATACATGATGAATTTGTTCCATAGTAGATACTGACATAGATAAAATGATATATTTCTTAATTACTACACTAACAACTCTACCATTCATTACAAATATCCTGAATCAATTTGAATTTTGAAGATCTAATAAAAACATATTTAATTAGCATGTTTTATGATAACAGTAGTATAATTTGAAACAGTGAACTCATAAACTCTGAAATCTGACATATATTATAGTGAACATTTATTTAGGTGAGAACAATATTGAAACAGTCATATCTGATGAGCTCAGCCTCCTGTAGCATTTTCTTAAGAACTTAGTGAAATCATCCAGAGATGGAAAAAAAATTATAACATACTTGAAACACTCAGAAAAGAAAAATAAGGAAGTAATTTTATTTCAAAGCACAAACAACAAAATTATTCATATTAAAGTTAGGATTGCCAAATTCATATAAAATCACTTATGTAACAGTGAATGATAGAGAAATACTGAGCTATGAAGCTCTTAATATTTAATATTATGGAATTTTTTTGTTTATTAGAAAGAAAAATACAGGAAATTTTATCCACATTTCTCTGAAGAACTGAGAGTGTTGACCTCATATTTCTTTAACAAGGGAAAATAATATTTACTTAATACATTTTCGTAATTTAAAGTAGAAATTGGGCAAATTTTATATTCTCAATTATCTTAATTATAAAAATAAACAACCAAAATAGTTATTTAGGGCAGAAAGTCAATTGTCTGAGAGACTGGTAGAGTTGAAAGTAGTTTGCAAACTACAAAGGATTTAAGTTTTAGAAACAGTAACTTGGGTTAACTTAAATTTTCATCATTGTTAGATTTTCAAATATCTGAAAAAATGGGTATTTATTTAGCTACATAATTTACTTTGTAAATAAAGATGTATGCTTCTTAAGGGAGAGATATTTTCTTAACCCACTTAATACAAATAGAAGTTTCAAAGGTATACATACTAAAGAGAAGGAACAGTAAAATTCGACCATTTACACGTATGGCAACTTTTATAAAATGCTGGCTCTGAATTCTTAAGACAGGAGTGGAATTTGGGTCCCTACCTTGATCTCTAGAAAAATATGAATGCTGATGGCAAAGATTAGCAAAGTTGACAATGGTCTCTTTCCTCCCTAATGTTATTCAGAGTTCATTGTTATGTAATGCATTGATTCCACCATTGGGAAAGCACTTCTTTATAGATGGATGTCACCATGACTTTGGGCCCCTAAAATGAGTGTATGGTGGTTTGGGATTAAGCTGCTTTTGTGCCCAGCCAGGAAATACTGCATGAGATGCCAATGGTAGAAGAGAGGGTTTTTGAGTGTCCCCTTGAGAGTTTGAATGTTTGTTTTATATTTGTGCTTCTGCAGTAGAATAGGCCTTCTCAGTGATAACAGTAGCTACAGTCAGTAGGAGGGACTCTTCATGCCCCATCAGTGAAAATAATAGGCACTATTACTCTGTCGCATGAATATAATTATATTTCTGTTCTTCTGTCACAATTTGTTTTTTGATAAAATATTGAAAACTTTCAGTGGATTGTGGAAATCAACATTCCTTGTGAGCTAAACGAGTTGAAAAACTATAGAATAAAGCAACTGGAAATAATGTCTCATTAAAAATTAAATTTCAAAATTGAAATTTCATGAAAGAGGAAAAATAGAGTAGCAAAAGATTTCACCATGTTGCCAAACAATTGCATGATTTAGTATTCGGTGCTGTACATGGACATGCTATATCTTAGTGATTGTGTAAGAAATCCTCCCAGTCAAATATTATCTGCCCACCAATGTTCTCTGGATCCCATTTTTGAAGACATTAATAAGTAAGTTTGGATGCATGAATCCCGAGTGGAGCACAGTCTCTGTTTAGCAAACTGCTGATTCCATTAATGTAACCTTGGCTTGTATAAAAAATGGTGCATCTAATGAAGGCTTAAATGCCACGTGAAATGTTATGCTTCTCTAAGAACATCACTGAGGTCTCCCGCTTGGTGCTTTTATCCTTCATTGCACACATATAGCTCTCAATTTCTTCAGGAGATATATGTACCTAATGGAAATCTTTGGATTAAACTGGAGAGCGTGTTTGTCAGCAGCATCTGTCTTAATAGGTAAGTCATTCCACTTGCTCATCCCAGAGCTGCATTCACAGAGCACAGCCTCATAATTATGATAAAGCCTCAGACCTCATCTCCGAGCACATTAGACAACGAAAAGATGGCTCAACCAACAATCTGAATCCAAAGGGTCTGTTTTTCCAGCTAGCTGGGAAAAAAGAAACTGGCTCTGTCATCATGCTCATCGGGTACATCAGGGTCGAAGCTCCAGTGTCCTTGCCGCCTTAATAGTCCTGCTCTCGTAAGTTTCTCATTGGGAAGGCTGCAGCAGGAATAACTAGCCTCTTGCTGAATGTCCTTTTCAGTTATCTGAGAAAATTTGCTTTTGCTTAGAGATAATCTATAGATAGGTAGATAGATAGATAGATAGATAGAATCTATATATATAATCTAGCAAATTCTCTTCACTTCGTCTCTCTCTCTGTCTCTGTTCTCTGTGTATATATACATATATATGTGTGTGTGTGTGTGTGTGTGTGTGTGTATTTATAACGTATGTGTATAAAATACAAATGCATCTGATTAAAGCACTGCCTTTTTCCCTTTTTCCTCACACTACCTGTTTTTAGAGGTCTATAAGCAAGAAAAGTGGTTGTCATGAACAATGAAAGTAAAAAATACATTAGAGGGGCCCCTGGATGGCTTACTTAGTGGAATTTCTGACTCTTATTTAGCTCAGATCATAAACTCAGGGTGGTGAGATCAAGCCCTGTGTTAGGCTCCATGCTCAGTGGGAAGCCTGCATGAAATTCTCTCCCTCTCCCTCTGCCTCTCTCTCATTCTCTCTCTCTCGATAAAAAAATAAATCTAAGAAAAAACATTAGATATTTCACATGTGATATCAAATAAAGTTCTACAAATATCTGGGGAGCTATTTCCAGAGAAAAATCATAAAACAACACTCTTTCAAAGATCATGTAAGAGTGAAGTCACAAAAAAAGACTTGTGCACTAACATTGTAAGCGCACACAGTTTAGGTGTCTGCTTCAGTCAGGGGCTCTGTGAAGAAATGTTAGTGTGAATACACTTCCAGAAGAGGATACAAATGCCTGGATTTATTTATTTATTTGTTTGTTTGTTTGTTTATTTATTTAATGAAAGATTCGACCAGGCTGTCATTTCTCAGAAATACATAGCCTTAAAGACTGGGGAAGGGAGAAGGTGGTGAGGTGTTCTATACAGGAAATCAATCAGGTCAGAGTTCTAGAGCAGAAGGAAATGTATGTGGTTAAGAAGGAAAAGATAACATTCTGGGGGAAGATATTTATTGTTTCAGATAAAAAAACATCACTGATTCACCATGCTCCCTTAGTTACAGATAACAGCTAAATTAGTAACCAATAAAGAACATCTCTACAATGGAAGTACCAAATGTATATGTTGACTTTCTTTTTAGTGTCAAATATTGTGTTCCCGTGTAGCTAAATATAATATAACCAAGGTCAACAACAAGGATCATGTCAAGATTTTTCATTTCAAATGCTGTATCCTGCTTGACCCATATTCTTTCAAATCTAAGTATATAGTAAGTACAAAAAATATTACTCCCGTGTTCCAAAGAAATGGGGTTTTTTTTAGTCCATTCTTATTCCCTCACTTACTAAAAACAATTTAAAAGACAGATATAAAATTGTAGGTTGAAATGGATTAAACTGACTTTCAAATTGCGTTTGTCCACTTTCTTTCTCTAGGCAAGAGCATGTGTGAACCATGTAAGAGAATCACTGTTCTTTGTTCACTTCCTTTTCAGCAATCTCCAGTATAAGTCTGCCTTTCTGTAGCCACACAGTGTCCCCATGTATAGTTGTGTCCATCATTGGTTTTGTATTATGTTAGGCTGTCTACAAGCTGAGTTTTGAAAATTATCTTCTTAAAGCAAAATATGGGGGAAGAAAACAGCCAGTTTTAGCTATTTACGGCAACTATCTTTAAAAGGGGCAAGACTGGGATGCCTGGATGACTCAGTCCTCTGAGTATCCAATTCTTGGTTTCAGCTCAGGTCATGATCTCATGGGTGGTGAGGCCAAGCCCTGTGACCAGCTCCATGCTCAGAGGTGGACTGCTTGGAAGAGTCTCTCTCCCTCTGCCCCTCCCTGCCTCAAATACATAAATAAGTAAATAAATAATTAATTAATAAGTAATAAATACATAAATGGAAAGCTTAATTTTGGGATTTCCATAAAATAGGAAGGAAGGAAAATAAGAATTTCTCTTTTTTACCAGAATTGCCATGATTAAGAACTTCATAGCTTTACATTCTAAGCTTAGGTTTACACAGAATAATTTTAACACTACTCTACCTTTTAGAGGCATCAACTACTATTGGATAATATGAGCGAATAAAGCAACAAAAATCGAGTATTTATCAATAACTTCTGAACAAGTTCTTCAGTTTAACTATTATAATATGTAGCCTGAGAAAAATGAATTATGCTATGATTTAGCACACTTAGAAACTTAAATATAAGAATTTCTTCTCCAATTTTACACATTCTTTGTTTTAAAATCTACATATCTCCTGAATTTAGGATATTTGAACCCTACATCTCTTAATCTTTATTTTTAACTTGCAATTAACAAATACCCACATGTACTCTGTCACTATAATTTATTCTTACTTTATAAACTTTCCTTGTTTAATGTGATTCCAAAAGCCACAAATAATAGTTTTCTATTTTGCCTAACACCCTATAACCATATGAATCTGTCAAGAATCATCAATAGGAATAAATATCATTTTCGTATATGAATCGTCCACAACATTTTTAAATGTCAAAACATTTTATATGTTTCCTTTTAAATTATATTTTAATTATGTGAGTGCTATGTGACAGACAGAAACATGCCAACCTGCAGACCAGACTGTGGTAAGTTGGTAGATAGAATATGCATAAGCACCAGAAAATGTTTAACTTAAGGCTTACCACTGAGTTTTAAAATACAAAGCAAACACACTCAATGTGTGATGGGCAGCATATTTGCTAAGAAGTCACCATCCATTTGTCCACAACTTTCATTCAATAAAGTTAGCCCAAAAGCATTCCTATATTTAATTGGTTTCCCAAAAGTAGACTCAATTTTATGAGCTTAAGAGCTCTTAATGTTATCTGTTTTTATTCCAATTGATTAAATTGTATTAAGACCTGTCCTGTTAACTTCCAAGTCTCCCTTAGCTTGCTTCCTTTCCATCTCTTGTCCATAGGTTAAAACCTTGCTGTAGTCATGCAGGTCTCTTTACTATTTCCTAAATAGGTCGCTTCTGTCTCCATTCCTGTACTAAAGTCTATAACTATCTCATGCTATGAATTATTTTCCATCTTCTCTTGGACTATTCATGTCATGTCTCCCCCTGATACATAGCTTTCAGCTCCAAGAATATTTCCACGGGCCGTGGGTGTGTAATTTATGCTTCTCCATGCTTCCCTGTTCCTCCCCCGCCCCACTCTGGTTATTACTCTGTTATCTACAGAGTACATTGAAGAGAATTGATGAGATTTAGGAACCTACGCTCTCGTGTTAGCACATTTATCATGGGATGGTGGGCATGGGCCTTGGTATTTCTCAAATTCTACTGTCTCATCTAGAAAGTAAATATGGTGAAGAGGATCCCCTGGAAGGCTTTGGCCGGGGTCCCTAAATTCCAAAATGCCAAGCTGTCCCCGACTTCTCCAAAGCAGGACCACTATGTTCTGTTTTTTGTTTTTGTTGTTGTCATACCCTCAGTGCCTAGGACACACAATCAACAGTCCCAGTGAAATGAATCCCTGTGGACTAAACTAATCGCAGTAAGAATCTTCCTGCAAATCCAGTGCTGGGCACATTTGTGTGCTGAATTTCCCGTGGTCCTGGAGATGCTGTGGCCCCTTTGGATTCTGAAACCTTCAAGGAAATCAGGAGCCCAAGTTCCATACACAGTGCAAGGGCTCGGTGGTGGAGGCGAGCCTAGAACTCTGTTCCCACCACGCGTGCAATGTCTGCGGCAAGATCCTGATGCGGCAACTTACTCCATGAGCTCTAAAAACAAAGCAAAAACTTGATCTTTTAAAGAAGATGAAAAACTGAGCATGAAATATGAACAAAACAGTTCCAGCCTATCTTTCCATGCTGCCTAGACCCTCCAGTAAAGAAAATAAATGAATAAATAGAGAAAAAATATTTTTTAAAAAAATGAATTCCTCTTCAATTCTAGGTTTTATTCTTACAAATTATTTTTTGTAACCACACCAAGGGGTGAGGTAGCAAAAGTCAACATGATTCCAGTAAACATTACTTAATGTCCAAATGAAAACACCAGGCAAAGCTCACAAAATCAAATATGGTCTGTAATTTTCATGCCTCCCACTCTGTCACCCTCTGGCTTATTGAGTTTTTCCCCCCATCTGGGATCCAAAAGAGCCCCGCGGTGTTGGTCAAATGCTATGTGGCTAAGAAGGTCTTCATGGCACGAGTGAGTTGCATTATTTCTAAGTGATCTTCCATCCGGCAGGCCTCACGCTTGCGGGACAGTTGAAGATGGATGGGGATGTCAGGTTACAGTAAGTCACACATTAATCCATGCTCCCGCTGCAATGACAGTTAACTTTCCTTGATGCGCGCTGTGAAGGAGCAGTGATGGAAGTGTGTATACAGTCCAGCTTCCCTGTTTCCTACGTTGCTTACTAACTCCTCCTGAAATGATGAGAAAAAGCTTACTAAAAATCCATTTCAGAGTCAGACGGGCTGTATTCTACAGGCGGTTACTGTTCTTTCACTCAATGACATTTCCTTTAGATATATTTTAATTCTACTAAATATTCAGATAGACTCATTTGTCATTTATCTAGACTGGGATTTTTTTTTTTTTTTCCTGTGAATTCAATGTGACTCAGTCTATAAGTCACCTAAAAACCTTAAAGGCAAATAGACTTATTTTATGTTATTTCTTATTATATAATCTATATGTTCTGCTCTATTCTTAAATGTGTTTATATGAATTCTAATGTGGAGTTAAATGCCATGGTTTTCAGTGAATCATATACTACAGATCATTTTACTATACTGATACTGATTTAGTTTAATTTTTCCCTTGTGTTCAAACTCTTACTTTTCTAAGATTGTTTCCATACTTAAATAAATAGATGCATTTATTTAAAAATTAAATGCTAAAGACTATTGCCTAAAGCAGAGAGCAATTTGCAAATTTTACAACCATGATGACATTCATTTCTATATAACAGTCCAGCTACGGATATTTAACATATCATTAGTAAGGATGGAGCATGTCTATGTTTTAAACTTGCAAAAATATCGGAAAAAAGTATTCACAGAACAAAGCAATTCATTTTAACCAACAATTAATTTGGAACTGGGCCTGCACGCTGAAAACAATTGCCTGATTTTTAAAACTATTTCTTAAACTTCTCCAGGCATTAGACCCTTTTGCATTTATGACATAAAAATGCAGCTTTAAATATAGGTTGATTTAAGCCACAGAGGCCAATCATTGTGACCAGAAGGGGGAATCATGTGACTGGCCAGTCCGGGATTATATAATCCCTGCTAGTGTTGGAAGGCCTGGTCAGCTGCAGCTATATAAGCAGATGAGTTGTGGTTATTATGAGCTGGGGGACTTCATATCTGTAGTAGGTGGAGTGGTGGTTCCCCAAAATAGATGTCCACAGCTCAGCTTCTGTGAATGTGACTTTCTGTGGACAACGGTATCTTTGCAGATATGTTTAAAGATCACAAGATGAGATCATCCTCTATCATCTGGGTGGAACTTAAATTCAATGTCAAGTGTCCTGATAACTAAAGAAACACAGATAGAGAAAACCATCTGGAAACCAAGCAGAGACTGGAGTGACACCACCCTGAGCCGGGAATCGCTGGAGTCACCAGAAGCTCGAAGAGGCAAGGAAGGATCCTCCCGTAGAGACTTTAGAGGGAGCACAGCTCTGCTGACACCTTGATTTTGGACTTCTGGCCTCCAGAAATGTGAGAAAGTACATTTCTATTGCTACAGGCCACCAAGTTTTTGGTAATTTGTGATGGCAGCCTTATGTCTAACACAATATCCAAAAGAAAGAAAGATTAAACAGATAGGAACTTAAAAATCATATTGTCTAAGTCTTCCCTGAAACCCCTTTGGGATTCTAAACAAAACTACATTTAACTTACACTATATTTGGGAAGGACAGACAACTTCCAAGCGTTCATTCAGAAATGTAGAATTTATCTCCATTCACGCAATTGGGAGTTGGTGTCCCTAAATAATATTTTATAATTTCCATAACGTCCATCCTGTCTCTCAATTGTTAAATATTGTTGGGTATTTTTGTTCGTTTCCATGTATAATCAGTGTTGGAAGTTTTAAATGCATTATTTTGGTATTGTTATTTGATTCCACATTAGTTTTAATATTATTTGTGCCCCTATATATCTTGCCTCTGCACACACATTAAGATATAAAGGAGTAAAGAAAAAAATAACAAATATTATGTTATCAGCACCCAGAATCTGCCATTACTTGAACTTGTTTACTTACTACCAAAATCTATTATATATCTATTTCTCCATTTCTCCTGAACATGGACAATCAAGCATCCTATGTTCTGGCAATATCTTTGGCCCAGTTTTCTTTTTGATTCCATTTTCTGCTTCCCTGCTTTGATCCCTCCACATTAGGGTATAAAATTTGGATTTTCAGTTCTGTGAAACATATAATATGTGGTCTATATTCCCGGTTTGCTAAACACAGGCAGAAATATCCCATTTCATATTTTTGAGATTTCACTTTCAGTTCATACTTATAAGGTAAGTTGCAGTAGCTGTGTGTATTATAATTATTATTACTTGCAACAGTGTTTCTCAAAGGGATCATTACATCCATTTGGGTTAGGGCAAATATTGTGTTGTTCAAGTATCCCATACATCACAGGTACTAACTATTATTATTCTGACAGCTAACAAAGCTCTCACACATTTGCAAGTGCCTCCAAGAGGAATAGCACTGCTCTAGCTGAAATTCTTGACCTGACTTAAAATATACTTAGATCAACAAATATGGTCTACCAATACTGGTCATTTCTGTTCCTTTGACATTTTATCTTTGCATCTAGATCACTTTTCTTCTTTTTTTGCAAACTATGATAATAATTTTCCAAGTGAGAGCGTGTAATGGCAAATTCCCCAAGTCGTTTCTTTTCATCAGTGTCTTAATATCACCCTCCCTCTCTTGCATAAGCACCAGAGTTGACCTTGAAGGTTTATTTTCTGGCAGTCGTTTGAATGCTTTGCTTAGCTATTCATAAATCTTTTATTGACAATGAGAAATCAGATACCAACTGATTCTTGATTCTTAGTAATTCATCTCTCTCTTCCTTCCAATATTTTTTAGATTTTTCCATTATTCTTCCTGGCAGCTATTGTTACGTGTATATGTGTATATGTATTTTGCTTATTTTATAAAACACTTAGTGGGGGTTTGCAATCTAAAGAATTATATCTTTTTTTTTCTTTTTTTATGAATACTTCTTGGGCACTATTCTTCTATAGACTCCTGGAATACCTACTGGACAAAGGCTGAATCTTCTGGCTCTGTCTTTTACAGTTGAACTTCTGCTTTTATAGTTGCTCTATATATTTTGTGTTATAAAATAATTATTTGTTCAATACAGTATTCAATAATATGTATTTGTTATACCCAGGAGCCATTAAATTTTTATTTTAAAATTACCATTTTCTTACTAAAATTTCTCTTTATTTTCCTACTTTTCCACTTGTATTTGAATCATCTGAATGTCCTTCAATTGTAACAATTGTAAGCAAATGTCTTATTTGCTTGCTATCTTGATCTTAATCTCATTGTTAATAAAAAAACATTCCTTTAATCTCTTTTTTTTTTTTCTCTCTCTATGACTTATTTTCTCCTTTCTTATTTGTCTCCAGTGGAAGTGATCATCCCCCTGTTGTCTTAGAGATGACAACAATCTTGTAGTTGCTTTGGCCTCAGAATTACTGGACCGACCTATAGAAAGGACTCTTCCTTGATGCAAATATATTTTGTATTACATATTTTATACATCTCAGTGTACTTTCTAGTACTTTTCTTTTTCCTTCTCTGACCCATTGCCTACTTAGGAGTGTGTTGCTTAATTTCTATATACATGTGGATTTGTCAAATTTCCTCACATTATTGATTTCTAATTGTATTCCATTGTAGTTGGAGACCATATTTCATATGATTTAAATACTTTTAAACTTATTAAGATCAAAATATTATGTCTCAAAGAGAAAATACAAACTTATCTTTGCTACCAGGTTTAGAAGGGTGATTAAACCAAAGGGCCATATTTTTTTCTTATGGAACACCTGATTTGTGTCCATACAAGTTGTTCAAGAAAGTAATGATACAGTGGACATGTTTTAGAGTCATGATGACATCCAAATGTGTATTTAATTTTACTATTTGTTGTTTTCAGTACCAAACTGCTTTCAGTCTACATGTGAGAATCATCTTCAGTTAGCCGTGAAATAAGAAAATTTAAAATACTTAGTTTATTAATTAAATTTGAATTATTTTAATTAATTTAAATACCTTGCAGAATATCAAATAATATTTATAACCTACGTATCACGTTTTATAATATTTTATTCGGCTTCGCTACGGCACCTATAAATCAACAGGAGTTATTCCCTTCTTCTTTTTCTGTCCTTCCCAATTTGTTATTATTGCTATTAGAGCTGAAAGTCAGTTTTCTCAAGGGATGTAAAGGCTTGAAATGTGAAGAAGACAATGTTGAAATACTGGAGATATTTTCTAACACTTCATTCCAATAAGCATAAATAAGAAAACATACTGAATGATTTTTTGCAAACGCACACATATGAGATCTGAGACCCATAACAGAAGCAGTGAGGATTATTCAAAGACAGAAATAAATGAAGTTTCTCAACTCTATAATTACTAGAAGAAATCACTTGCTTAACATTTCCAAATCTTCTACTCATGGTGAAAAGCAATATCAATGTTCACCACTGTACCCAGCCCTGCACAGATATACCTGTATTAGGAAATGTATTACTTTATACACTTCCTGGTACATTTTAAAAATTGATGATTGACTATTTATTCCTTTGGAAGTGGAGGTGAAGTTCATGTATTTCTATTTATCCAATTCAGTAGAAAACCTTATTAATGGGGTGCCTGGGTGGCTCAGTGGGTTAAAGCCTCTGCCTTCCGCTCAGGTCATGATCTCAGGGTCCTGGGATCAAGTCCTCCATGGGGCTCTCTGCTCAGCAGGGAACCTGCTTCCGCTGCTCTCTCTCTCTGCCTGCCTTTCTGCCTGCTGTCTGTCAAGTAAATAAATAAAATCTTTAAAATTAAAAAAAAGAAAAGCTTATTAGTATATATAAAGTTCATTAATTTTTATGTTAGTGATGATTCTGATAATATAATTAAAAGATTTGTACTCAGCTTGAATGTAAAACTATTTCTATAATTGATAATTTATCATTTTTATTTAATTGCATATGTCTAAATGAAGACTTTGTATGTGGTCAATATTTTTCTCATGTTATGAAAATATTAATAAATAATAGAAATTGTAGTATTCCACAAACATTTGGTTATTTTAGAAAAAAGCATGTTTACTATTGTACCAAGGAATTTACACAATTTGAACTTTATTTGAAAATATGTAATTATTTCTAATGTTATTTCAGGACATTCAGAAATTTTATGTATAAAAATTCAAAATTATGAACAATGAAAAATTATTACTATAATGGGTTGAAAATTGTCCCCTCAAAATTCATGCCCACCTGGACCATCAGATTGTGTCCTTATGTAGAAAAAGAGTCTTTGCAGATGTAATTAGTTATAGATCTTGAAAGGAAATCATTCTGGTTTTAGAGCGGGTCCTAATTCTAATGACTAGTGTCCTGATAAGAAGGAGTGAGGAACAAAGGGACATGGAAAAGGAGATGTGTAGATGAATACAGAGATAAGACTGAAGTCATATCCAAACCAAGGCATGCCAAGGATTGACTGTTACCACCAGAAGCTAGGAGAGAGGCATGGTTTCTCCCTCAGAAATACCTGAAAGAACCAGCATTACCGTAACACCTCGATTTCAAACATTGACCTCATGAACCACTAGAGAATAATTTTATGTGATTCTAAGCCACCCACTTTATGGTAATTTGTTATGGCAGCCATAGAAAATTAATCCAATTGCATGTGCTATGAATTTTATAGCTATCTTAAATTGCCTATTTAACAATTTTATTTTCTTCATTAGTGCAATCCTAGATGACTGCATCATTGCAATTTTTTTTTTTTAAGAATAGAATCTAGGTGGTAGATTCTAGGTAGTATTTTGAGGGTAGTATTTAGTATTCTAGGTAGTAGAATCTAGGTAGTATTTTGAATTATAATTGAACTTATTGACAATGTATTCTTTATGTATAAGTTTAGCCTATTTTTATTCCTGTACTACTGTTAATTGACATCAGGAGCATTGTCAATTAAGCAAAAATTGAAGGTCAATGCTGTCCTTAAACTATTATAGCTTGAATGATAAATATTTTATTTTTCAACTTTACATAGGCAAAAAGACAGATGCCATCACCTACTAATCACTAATGACAGAAGGCAGTCCTCTCCATTTCAATAGTTCAGTTTATTATATACCTTATAAAACACTTGTTAATTCATTCATATATTTAACAAGCATTTATTAGTGACTCTATGTGGCAGACACTGTGGTGAATGTCCAGGATGCAAGAATGAGACACTCATGATACTCACAATCTAGTGAAAAAAAAGACAATGCAAGTGATTTAATAAAGAGGATTAAAACGGTGCTTTAGAAACATGCAAAGAGATGTCTAAGTTGGTTTCAGGAGGTCAAGAAGTCTTCATGGAAGAAATAACGTAATTTGGGACCTGTGATGGTTCATTTTATGTGCTAATTTGACTGGTATATAGGGTGCTCAGATACTTGATTGAACATTATCCTGGATGCATCTTTGAAGGTGTTTCTGCATGAGATCGTCAATTGAATCCACAGACTGGTAAAGCAGATTGCCCTCTGTGATGTGGGTGGGCCCCATCCCAACTATTGAAGGCTTGAATGATCCTTCCCTTGAGTAACAGAGGACAGCTTTTGCCTGATTATCTTCAGCCAAAACATCGTTTGTTTGTTTGTTTGTTTGTTTGTTTGTTTTTTCCTGCCTTTGGACTCAAACTGAAATAGTGGCTCTTCTTGGGTCTTGAGCCTGCTGGCATTCAGACATACCACTGGCTTTTCTGGTTCTCAGACCTTTGGATTTGGACGAGAGCTACACTATATTGACTGGTCTCCTGGTCTCCAGCTTGCTGACTGGAAATCCTGGGAATTCTTAGCTTCCATAACCATACCAGCCAACTCCTTATAATAACTCTCTTCATTTAAAAAACAAAAACAGAATCTGTTGTTTCTCTGAAGAATTCTAATACAGAACCTGAAGCATTAGTAGATATTGAGCAAGCAGAGGAGAGGGGAATGAGTTCTAGAAAGATCTTTCTGACCAAGGCAAACCATAATTGCATTCAGAAACAAGAGGGAACATGGTTTTATCAGAGCTGAAGCTTGAATAAACAAGAGGACTGAGTGTAAATATTGTGATAAATGCCATGATGAGACGGGAGAGGATCACAGAGATCATGAAGAACTCTACAAGCCACTTTAAGGATCATGACCTTAATTGTAAGGCAAATGAGAATCTGTGGAAATATGTGAATAGAAGCACAACATCCTTGGCTTTGGGCTTTAGCAAATCCCCTGACTGTGATGGAGACAGGAAAGGGCAGGGCTGGAGGAGCAGAGACACAGTTCAGAGACTGTTGCTATAGATTGGCAAAGAGCATGGAGGCAGGTATTAGAGAAATGGCACTCAAAGGAGAAATAAGCAGATGGATGAACAGTTACACAGAGGAAAAATAAATTGGATCAGCAATTGATTGAGTGGGAAAGGGTGTGATGACTGGAGAGAAAAGACACAAGCTAAGGCCTAGGTTCTTGGCATGTACAGCGAGAAAGATGGAACATGCAGGAGAAAGACCAGGTTCAGAAGAAAATAGAGCAAGTTCTTCATGAAGATGCTGACTTCGACATGCCTCTCCCTAAATATTAAGGGAAAAATACCCAGTAGAACATTATTTATAATCACTTGAATTCCAGAAAACCTGAAATAAAAACTTGGAGTTTAATGAAACAACACATTTTCCACTCTACTTCGTAGCAAATCATTATAGTCTTTTAATAGTGTTTTTGGAACAAAACATCCTAAGTTGAGTGGCTCAGTTTTACATCTTAATGCAAAATGTGAGATTTTCTGACGAGTGCCCACATGCACTAGGGATGAGAACTGGTTCACATTACCTCGTTACAGGAGTCTGGAAGGTGCAGGTCTTGACATGGAAATTGTGTTGAAACCAAAACCCAGGAATTTTAAGGACGAGAATTACCCTAGCTTATGACTACCAAGCTACTATTCTGGTAGTATCTATTTCAACCATAATTATTTCAAAACATTTTTTTAAAGATGTTATTGATTGATTGATTGATGGGGGAGGGGCAGAGGGACAGGGAAAGATAATTTTATTTATTTATTTATTTATTTATTTATTTATAGGTGGAGGAGATGCGGTGGGCAGAAAGAGAGAGAGATGCAGGAGGGGCAAAGGGAAAGGAAAAGAGAGGTAGGTGCAAGGCTTCATCTCAGGACCCTGAGATCATGACCTGAGCCAAAATCAAGAGTAGCTGGACACTTAACCGACTAAGCCACCCAGGCACCCCCTCAAGCCATTTTTAAAAGGTGAGATTTTATAAGGAGGGTTTGTAAAATTACAAAAGAAGTGGACCCAAGACAAGTCCCTAATAAGACTAGATTCATCAGAGTCTTAGAAAAGGAGGAATAGCAAACAAGACTAAAATGCCTGAGGAGTTTAATGAGAGTGTGACCTCCCAGAAGCCAGAGAAAGAAAATTGGTAAAAAAAAAAAAAAAAAAAAAAAAAAAAAAAAAAAAAAAGCTGGTCTATCAAATGTTGCTGATAATATAAGCAAGATGAGAGCTGAGAAGTACACATTTGACCACAGAGTGGTAGAAGCTAGACAGCATGGACTCAGGAGTCAGAGGTGGTGATAAAAAACAGGCAGTTGGACAGAGAAGAAACTGGATATGTTAGAGAATCCTCTTTCTCACCAAGTGAAATGTCCACCTCGTAATGGTATGATGTCATTAGGAATGTCTGTGGGGATATAATGAGGATCTGAGATGCCACCATGTAATGTACTTAAACTCTCCTTTTATCATGAAATAAATAAAATCCAACTATTTTTGACACACACACAGGCGTGCATTCAGGCAGTCCAAATTGAGTAGATACTGATGTATTGTGGATGAAGGTATCAATGTCAAAAATAAGAAAGTAGGGGCACCTGTGCAGCTCAGTTATTAAGTGTATGCCTTCAGCTCAGGTCATGATCCCAGGATCATGCGATCTGGGATCAAGCTCCACATCAGGCTCCCTACTTGGCAGGAAGCCTGCTTCTCCTTCCCCCACTCTTGCTGGGTGTGATCTCTCTCTGTCTCTCTCTGTCAAATAAATAAATAAAATCTTTAAAAAAAATCTTAAAAAAATTAGAAAAAAATGTTCAAAGAATATTCTCTCTATTATACGCAATGCTAAATGTAGTATAATCTTATTTAATCTTTACATACTATCTGGAAGGTTTTTGTGACATTAATTTTAAGGTTTAAAAAAATTAGTTTTAGAGGGGTAGACAAGGTTTAGGTAACCTGTCCCAAAGACCAATACATTGGTCATAAACCATCACAATACTTGTGAGGTGCCTGACATGTTGTCTGGCATATAGTAACTACACATAAAATAATTTTTTGTCACTCTGGCTTCTATTAACATTCTTTGGATTAAGATTTATCTTTATCCCCAAAGGCTTTTCTGGTATTTTCTAACCCCTTAATATCAGTTTTTTTTCTTTTTTAAGAAAAATTGTGTTCTAAGCTGATTTATTTAATCATTTGCACAATTTGTCATATTTAACACTATTTGCTTTTAATTCTAAAATTCCTTTGGATCAAACTCTTTCTTTTTTTTTTTTTTAAGAGTTTATATATTTATTTGACAGACAGAGATCACAAGTAGGCAAAGAGGCAGGCAGAGAGAGAGGAGGAAGCTGGCTCCCTGGGATCATGACCTGAGCTGAAGGCAGAGGCTTTAACCCACTGAGCCACCCAGGCCCCCCGGATCAAATACTTTCTATCTAAAATAGGTTTTTTAGAATTCTCATTGCCAATGAAAATCTTTCCAGGTAGTTATGTTTTGGTGGGGACAGTTGTCACGGTGGTTAAACAAAGAGGCTCTGGAACTCTGTCTTCAAATCCCATCATGACTTATACTAATAATGTGGTCTTGGACAAATTATGAGCCCTTTTTACTCTGGTTCCTCATTTTAAAAACACCAAAATTAAAATAGCTACCCCATAAGATCACTGTAAAGGTCTGTGATATATAGATAGACAGATATATATATATAGATAGATACATATATCTATATATATATCACATGATATAAGTATATTCAAATGTTATTAATGATTATGATTACCTGGAAATAGTCGTTTCACTCTCATTATTGGAGTATATATTTTTTAGCTATAAAAATCTAGGTTAATCATTATTGCCTTTCAACATATTAAAGATATCATTCCACACACCTCTGTTGTCCATGTCAAAGTGCAATGTCTTTGGAGATAATCTTGTCCCCCCTCTATATAGCTATAATTTTTTTTCCTTTGACTGCAGCTTTATACAGTTTTGTTAAAAGTGTTTCTAGGTTATTTTTATATTTCTTTATACATCTTGGAGTTCATTAAATTTCTTGAATTTGCAGTCCACTGTTTTTAATCAGTAAGGAAAATGCTCAGTTTTTTTTTTCTCCAAATTTTTTTTCTTTTATTCTCCTCCTATACTTCTAGACTCAAGTTAAATATTTGCCAGACATTCTCTCTTTATTGCTCTTGTCTTTTAATATTTTGTAAACTCCATATTTATTTCTTTCTATGATACCTTTTTAGACAATGTCTTGTGACCTGGCTTCTAGTTTACTAATTCTCTATTTAGTGGTGTCTATTTTGATTTTAAAACTAATGATTGAATTTTATTTTAATTTTAAGTATTTCATGTCTTTAAAATTATGTTTTAAATAAAGTATTTTTAATTACCGGGTAATTTATTTGGCTCTTTTTCCAAACTTTTAGCTACTTTTGTTTGTTTTCCTTTTTTAATAATTTGTTTTACTCTTAAAAATTTTAAAACTTAGATAATTTGTCATTATACAGGATACACATATTTTATAATCTTTGTGTCATATTTCCATATGACACATATTTACATATATGAAGTATTTACAGATCTGATTTTGTTTTACTGGTTCACACTCATGGGAATGTTATTTCTTTGGCTTCTTAGTTGTTTTAAATATATATATATATTTTTTTTTTTCTTAGATAATTATTTGTGTTAATCTTTACAATTGGGTGGGGTGGGGTGCATCCCAGTCAGACTCAAGATAGTATTTCTCTTACTTGCCCTTTCAGCATTTTTAACTTTACATAGTAATACACCTCTGCATTTCTGGATTAATGTTAGGATGCTTTTCAAAGGACTTTCTACCATGAATGGAGAGCAAGCTTTCACCACTATAACACAAGGAACATTGAAAACAGATGGTTCAGTTAATCGAAGTATGGCAAAAGCATCAGGACAAAAGCAGCTACACAGCACCTATCCCTCTAAATTCTTGTGTTGCTTACATTTTCCAGATGATTCCCATTAATATTATCCCCTCTTCATGCTCTTAAGATTTATCTTACATGTTATCTAGCATCTTTAGTTGTGTTCTGAAGGATATTTACACTAAACAACATAACCTAACATATTCATGGGAACAATGGGCTTTTATGGATTTTTTTTTTCAACTAGCTTACAGTTTCCTTTTCTTTCTGCTATAAATATGTTCATTTTTATCAGATATTTGTTTTTTTTTTTTTTAATTTTATTAAACTCTGATCTCCAGGTAACAGAGATAATGGTATGGCTTCTTTAATCTTTGTCACATGTTTCAGGAGAACAATTCTTCCAACATAAGAAACTCAAACTTGTGTTTAATTGGAATGTGTACATTTGAATGTGTTTTACTACATTCAAAAGCTTATTATACCAATGTTATTGTCATGGGTCAAATATTTTTGTTTGGATTTTCACTTTTAAAATAATATTGAAATATTGTAGCACATTCTTTTTAATCTCATCAAAACACTTTATATTCATTCTCTGAAAGTAAATTTTAGATGTTGGAAACACTTGAAATAGTTTGAAACTTATTTTGGTGATGACAGAAGTGATCAGATTGCTAAATAACTAAACTTAAATTAAAAAATAAATGTGACTGTGGAGTAATAAGGTGAACTTTTTAAATCATGATTCCTAAATTAACTTAGACTGAAATTCGAAGTCCTATAATCTCACATTAATACCCATTTAGCAAAATAAATTTGGGTAGATTTACTTAAACCTCTCTTTATAGTAAAGTTGCATTTTTGTAGATTGATGCATTCAGTAAATGTTTCTCTCTTTTCATTTCCATTTCATCATACCCAATGTCTAGATAAATGAGTAGTCAGAAACATCCGCTTCAAAGTCATGGAAACTTGGAATGGTAACACGTGTTCACAGATCACTTCTGAACGAATGCATATGTCCAAAGCTTTAGTATCTTAACATTTTCTGCCTTCCATATCGCATACATGGAAGACACAATTTTGTCATTTTGAGATTTTTTTCTTATATTGCAGTTCAGGTGATCATATGGCACATTGGTAACGTGAGTTACCTGTCTTACCTGACAGTTTATATTTTTCATTGTTATATTCACATTTTAATGTGTTCACAATATTTAAATTTATAAAGATTATTCAAGAATTTGACATTTAATTTAAACAGGTTAATATACGTTTGCATTTGAGAGTATGTAGTGTGTGGGTATAATGTGTCCATGTGTGTAGAGGAAAACTTATAAATTATTGGGCAGATGGGCTGCTAACTGTATCATCAATTTCATTCTCCATTTTGTGATAGTGAAGGCATCTCTGAGGATACTGTACCATAGACATTCTGGAACAAACTGCAGTATAAGAGTTAATATTAACTCACTGTATAGTTAAATTTATGCAGATTACAATGATAGCTAAAATACCTGTTTATATAGCTACAGAGAGAAAAAATTACATTTTTAATTAAATGGATATATTAACAAATAAAGATTTATTATTATTGATATATACTTTCTACTCTTATTTATTTATATCGAGGTAGAAATAGGAAGGACAGAATTTAGGAGGAGAAAATTAAAAAGCCTAATTGCTGCATGTGTGATAGAGCATTCCATATTTCCTGTGCTGGCTATGCCAAAGGACTTCCAGAAATGGCTTCAAATTCTATGATGTCATGTAAAAATTTTAAAATCTGCTGTTAAATTGTTTGATAATCCTCATTTTTCTCTACTATGCCAAGAGCTGGAGAGAATGTGCTCATTTTTGCACTAAAATTGAGCTTTATTTTAGTCTCATGACTCTTTCTTCCTAACCTAACTCCATTTAAAAAAAAAAAAAAAGCATGCATTAGTGCTTATTTGTCTCTGCAAACACTATGAATGATAGAAGCAACAGAGGAGCCAGGAAGCACTCAGTGAATTGCTGCTGCCTCCCATTACATCTGGTCTGCTGTGATCTCTAATTGCCTGTCACAGCCACTGAGCTGTGGAGCTGGCAGGGCTGCCACCTCCTGTTTGGTCAAGTTGTCATTTCCTATTAATCCGAATCCTGTTGTTTTTCCCATTGCCTCTACTTTCTTACTCTGTACAGAACGAACATCTATTATCTAACTGTGATACAAAAATTTTAATTTTGGAGAAAACACAGAATCAAGAGACCTTCTTACAAAAAGCCAAGAATCCCTCATGAGGGCTGCGTGGTTTGGTCTCCCCGGTGCTGATTTTAAGGGCTCACGGTTTTTCCCCTTCCACTACACCTCAGCTATTTTTCATAGCACTGGAGATCATCTGGTAAAATTTTGCAAACAGCCAGCAAGAACAAAATAAGAATGTAAAAATGCAGGGCAAGTTCTAAGGCCAGTTTAATAATAAAGTTTTTGTTACTTTCACATTTTCTACAAAATATTATGGAAAACACGACTGTATATCAGAAAGAGTCAAGGACGTTGTTTTAAGACTGTGGAAGTATAACCCAGCCAGAGATCCATGCCAGAAGTAGTACTTGACCACCCCAGGATCGCAGCAAATTTGTCAAAACCAAGTAGCCCCCCAAAAGCAAAGAATCCACTAGCAAACAATCATAAGACTCTCCCTGGTGGAAAACCCCAGGAGGCAGGGCTTCTGTATAATCAGGCAGGAACAGGCTACTGACATTTATTTTACTGCTCACTGGTTGCCTTCAACCTAGAGCACCACAGATTTTTATTTTTTTCTAACTGAGCAGGAAGTGCCTCAGCTTGTCCGTTCAGAAAGCCTCGATTCAATAAACACCACAGTCTGAAATGGAAGTAGCCACGAGAATCACGCCAATGTTTCAGGGTCCTCATCCTGAGGCAGGGTTCAACTGCACAGTCTGCACAGCCTGTGCCAGGTAAGATGTCCTTCTGGATTATAAACAGAGAGTCCTGGTGCCAGAAAAGTAACCCCTTTGCCTTGACTTGCTCAGTTAAAAAGCCATCAATAACCTTCCAATTACCCCCATGTATAAGTAACATATTGGGTGGCCAAGCCCGAAAACATTGTTGGAGTTAATATGTGTGATTTTTCTTTTCAATGTTAAAGATGGTGTTTGAGAACAAAACCTGCCACCCTAATTGCAGCAGATTCCCATGTGGGTAAACTGGGACCAACAGTGTTACCATTTAGTAACCCTTGGTTATCACGTGGTACCATGAGGTAGCTTGTGGCAACATGGTACCATTACTATTTTTTCCTAAGGCCCTGAAATTGTTCAGAGAAAGACATTTGTGAACTCCAGAGCTATATTACACACAAGGGTTGAAGATGTACTCTTGATTGTGATTTCTGTCTTAAACCATACCCAACCCTTTTGTTCCATATATTTCACCAGTTTAGGAAAAATGATAAACTCTAAAGGAGAAAGTAAAGCTCCCCAAATTAATTCCTATGGCCCTTATACAATTAAATTCCAAAGAAAGTTTAAAGTCCCAACTTTAAAGTCCAAAGAAAGCAAATGCCAAATATCATGTTTTTTTTTTTTTTTTAAGATTTTATTTATTTATTTGACAGACAGAGAAGACAAGCAGGCAGAGAGCCTGAGATCATGACCCAAGCTGAAGGCAGAGGCTTTAACCCACTGAGCCACCCAAGTGCACCCCAAATATCATCTGTCCTAAATTTCTTGGGACGCTCAAACTCCATCCAAAGAAGCCACTTGGGTGACTTAGTCAGTTAAGCGTTTGCCTTTGGTTCGGGCATGATCCCAGGGTCCTGGTATGGAGAGCTGAGTCAGGCTCCCTGCTCAGCAGGTACCCTTTTCTCTTTTCCCCTCTCTGCTGATCCCCCTGCTTGTGTTCTCACTTTCTGTCAAATAAATAAATAAAATCTTTAAAAAAAAAAAAGTGTAACTAAGCAACCTCCTCTCTGGCCTCCTGGAAATAACATCTCAGTCCCTGTGATCTGCAGGTCACTGCCATCACCTCCTAGCCTCAAATTACCTGTCTCCCCTACACTGGTGTTCATGTAACTAAAGAATCACCCATCTCAGATCCAAGGACTGAAGCTACACTCAAGTTTTCTTAAATCTGTAACAGTAAGAGCCTATCAAAGACTGATAAACGTGGTTGAACTCTTTGAAAATCTGTCTGTACACATCACTTCCTGTGACCCTGGGATCTCTTTTTTCCCTTCCTATTGGTCCCTGCTCCTTTAAGAAAGGATCTGATGAAGAAAGAAAGAAGGAAAGAAAAAGAAAGAAAGAAAGAAAGAAAGAAAGAAAGAAAGAAAGAAAGAAAGAAAGAAAGAAAGAAAGAAAGAGAAAGAAAGAAAGAAAGAGGGAGGGAGAGAAAGGAAAGAAGGAAGGAAGGGAGGAGGAAGGAAGGAAGAATCCTCTGTGTTCATGTTTATTCATTTGCTTTTTCCCCGTCTGAGCCTCTAGGAGGGCTGATACCATTTGCTGTATCTGAGTACCAATTTGTACCTTTGCTTTCTGGCCCCAACCTTTCTTTGGCTAACAGACTCCCATAGTAAAATATATGAAATAAGAAAGTTCTGGGACTACGAAAAGTGTTCATGGTTCACACCAACCTTCTCTGCCTTGCCCTTGCAGAAAAATTGAACTCTGAAGTTATTCCTCCATTGGACCACCTGCTGACCAGGCATGAGCCTCAGCCTTCTATTTTCCTTATATTTTATATAAAATAAAAGGATGAGGAATTTATTTTTCCAAATCAGTCAATATACTTTCTCACAACACTTACTACTGATAAATTTGAATCTTACAAAATGTTGCAAGAATAGTACAATGAACACCTACATATTTTTCTCCTAGATTCAGCAGCTGTTAGTATTTTGTCACATTATTTTTCTTTCTATATGTATGTTCCTGTTGTTGATTTCTGCTGACACACTGAAAATTATTCACAGCGATAATGACACATCCCACCTAAATACTTCAGTCTTTCTCCTTTAAGAAAAAGGAACTTCTGAACATCTATAATAGAATGGCACATTTAGAACATCTAATATTAACTTTATACAATTACATACATCACATTCAGGGCTCCCCAAATGTCCCAAAGTTGTCTTTTAGAGCTGCTATATTTTTGTTTGTTTTGTCAGTCAAGGATGCTGTCTTGCATTTAATTGTCATATCTCTTTACTCTTTTAATCTGGCGGTTTTCTCAGGCTTTTATAAAATTGATTTTATTTGTTTATTTTTGCCTATTGGTTTCCTCATGGTTAACTACAAATTAAATACTTCTGGCTGAATTACTATATAAATAATGGGTTCATTTTAAATATACATTATGTTCCTTGTCTCCTAATTCCATACTTCTCTCAGGCATGTTCTCGAGGGGAACAGGTGACATTCCCATCTCCATCCATGGGAATAAGGTAATCTCAAAACTCATCTGATAATGCTGAGAGTATTATCTTTAATATCTCTAATCTTCCTGACATTTCCCTCTGAGATTGACTCATATTTTTACCAATTTCTTAGTACAACTGCCCAAATATTCAAAAAAGTCTCTCCAATTGCTAATGTGCAGCTTCTAAAGGTGCTGTCAGTTGATACTAGGCTGCTCCTTGGGGACTCATCCCTGACTCCTTTCTAAGCTATCCTAAATTATTTGGGGCCCTGACCGGACTTGCTGATACAGTAATCAACTGAAACATGTCCTCATGGTTTAAAAATGCTGTTTGAGGGTTTTTCAGACAGCAGGGTATGTTTTGAAGTCTATTCCTGTTCTTTTCAATAGATGTAGATTTATTTCTGAAATCTCAGTCTTTTGATATATGTCCATCTGCTCCTTCATGTCACATTAAAAATCTCTTACTTATCCCTGCGCTTTATTTTTTTTTTTTTCTTAAATTGCAACTGTCTCCAGAGCAAAAATATGAGACGTTAGGAATAAATGTACCCTTAATAAATGTCATTGATGACTTCCCTCCTACTACACATATACTGGGCGGTAAATGTGTCTTAGATCTCCTAGAAGTAGAGCCTGAGACAGACTTGGGAGCACAAGATTTATTGGGAACGAGGAATAGCCCCAATCCATTGGGAAACTGAAAGGGTCAAACACTGTGTGGCATTACTCCCCCATCTGGAAGAAAAATGATGGGTCTTTTGAACCCCATATCAGATTCTCCATCCTTGTCTGCAAATCACCCTATGGGTGGGGGTAAATGGGGTTTCACAGACAGCAGAGCTGGCCATAATCTCCTAAGAAGTTGGCCCCCATGATCTGAGGGGAATTCTCTGGAGACAGGGCAGGTATGAGCTGACAGTACTTAACTCAATAGTTGAAGGCTAGGTGCCCTGGCTTCGTTTGCAGGTCTGAGCAGGACATCAGGATACTCACTGCATAGTGGTTGGGCTTAATCTCCAAATAAGCCCTATAGAAGGGATTGTATTATAGTGTGTAGAAACTGTCCCCAATTATACATCAGCTGTGTCTATTTTCCCATTCTGGGCCAAATAAAGATATACTATTTTGCTTAAATATATATGCAAAGTCTCATTTAACCCTCCTAAATAACACTTTGGTCCTTTGATGTAGTTAATATCTCTTATTGTTTTCCTTGTTTTTTATTTAATTTTGTTTTGTTTTGTTTTGTCTTCTAGCTTTCATTCTTTTTGCCCAGTCCCAGGCTTGGGAGTAGGCTACATTAAGCAGTTTGCTGCACTCTATAAAAGGAGGATGGCTCTTAGAGCCTCCTCTGCTCAGATCCTCCTCTGCTCAGAGCCTCCTCTGCTCAGTGTTCTTTAAAGATTTATTTATTTATTTATTTGACAGAGCCAGAGATCACAAGTAGGCAGAGAGGCAGGCAAAGAGAGAGTGGTAAGCAGACTCCCCACTGAGCAGAGAGCCAGACATGAGGCTCGATCGCAGGGCCCTGAGACCATGACCCGAGCCGAAGGCAGAAGCTTAACCCACTGAGCCACCTAGGTGCCCGTGCCCTGGTGTTCTTGCAAGTACTTTCCAAAAAGATTCAGGTGTATTTCAGTTGTTTAAGTGGTGTTTGCTACAAGTCCTGCTCATCAGTCTTTTGCCTTTCTGGAGGGATTCCTTACATCCACATAATAAATATTCATTTTCCTTAAGTTAACTGGATTCAGTTTCTATTGCATATCACAATAGAAATTTTTCTATTACATATAAGCATTTAAAAGTTTAAAAAATCTGTGTGGTGCCTGGACGGCTCAGTCATGATCACAGGGTCATGATATCAAGCCCCGGGTTGGGCTCCACACTCAGCATGGACTCTGCTGGGGATTCTCTCCCTCACCATTCCCACTTGTGTTCTCTCTCTCTAAAATAAATCAATAAATAAATCTTAAAAAAATTTAACATAATCTAATGTTCCCCAGGTGGCATTCCTAGTTAGCCTCAGGTGTGTATCACATTCAAGGCCAACAATGTTGTTGTTGTTGTTGTTTTTAATTTTTATTAATATATTTTTTGTGGATTACAATGTACAAATTATATGATTATGCAAATTATTCCAGGATAAATATGTTGCTAGGGGGTAAAAGGTGAACATGGCTGCATATGGGTAAGAACTTTAATGAACATCATAAACATTCAATTTTAAAATATGTGCCTTTGACAAAACCCCAAATGCCAATGATGAGGTCTCCTTTCAAATAAGATTATTCTGAGTGGATCTTGCTCTGTTTGAGTTGCCAAGAATCCTACACCCTTTGAAGGATATCCCTTTAAAAAACAAATGTGGTGAAGACATTTCATGGTATGGTGAGCTATATATATTTCTCGGTTTGCAAAGATGTTTAGGAAAAGCAAGTAAGGTAGGATTCCTCATGTCTTCTGATCCCAGCTTGGGACTTAGAAAGACTAACACATTTTCTTCTTGATCTGCCCAAGGTACAGACCCATCTTTCAGGGATGCATACTTCTTATAGTCACAGTTGTGATTTAGGGACTCTTTATTTATCATCTCTGGACAAAGTTATGTCTTCACAGGCAAGGTGAGAGCCACATAATCAGTGAAATTAATGGGATTTTGCCAGTCCAAATAACTGGACTGAAAAGCCTCTTGTAGATAGAGTCTTTTAAATGTTTCTGTTCCATAAGCTGCCTCCTTTATATACTACATAGAGTATAGAATATATTATGCCTATCTTCACTTGTAGATCAATTTGAAGGTCATTATTTGCATAACAATCTGTCAGTGCTCATCTCTTATCCTTCTGCTTCCACAAACTCTGTTTCCTCAGAGATTACTAATGAATTCAATGTACTTTATGTCACTGTTTTTACTTGGGGCTTATGCATTGCAGTAATTTCTTATTTCACCAAAATTCACATTCCATCTCTCCGGCAGGGGTGTACAGAATTTAGAAACTGGGAGACATTCTGTTCTAGATTTGACATGTGCCATATTTTAGCTAAATCTTATTTTAAACT
The DNA here is from genome assembly GCF_964662115.1 of Mustela nivalis. NCBI lineage: Eukaryota > Metazoa > Chordata > Mammalia > Carnivora > Mustelidae > Mustela > Mustela nivalis. Next base: position 81,408,014 of record NC_139034.1, on the reverse strand, counting down.
GGCATGATACAAAAATATATATATCTTAGAGTTTTAAGTGGAAGTATCTGGCCAAAACATTCCATGACTTCCTTCACTGAAAAGGAGACACATTTGAAAGACATTTTGCTCAGAGTTTGGAATCATCATTCCCCTTCCAAGAGTTTAGCTATAAAAAACCCAAATATGCACACAAGCACACACACACATACACTTTCAACAATAATAACAAAAGGCAAAACAAATATCCCTTTTCACTCAAGGGTTTGGAGTAGAAAGACCCCCTTCCTTCTAAGCATACGTATGCTTTCTGATTCTTGGGTTGGCAAGCGAAAGAAAAGCATAAAACAGAAGAGCCAGAAGAAGCAAAGCCTTGAAGGTTGTCAAAAGCAAGGGATATTCATGGAACTCAAGAGATATTATGGGTCTGGAGTTTGTTGGGGAAGTTTAGAAAGGTAGATACAGAACATATTATAAAATACTCCATATGTCATACAGTGGAATTTAGATTTATTGTGCAGTAAGCCACTGAATTTTATCTTTAGCATCAGAATAACAACATAGCTATATTTAACTTTCAGACAGATAGCTCTCATACCCCAGTGAGGATGAAATAGAGATGAGGAGATAAGACAGAAGTCATTTGAAGTAACATGTGAAAAAGATGATGAGAGTCTTTACTAAGAAACAAGTTATAGGACTGGAGGAAGGGCTATAATTAGGAGCATTTTAAAGATAGGAACAAACAGACTTGTGGCCAGTTTGGGATATAAAAGAAAGGAGAACAATGTGCTGAAACTGTTTTATTCTTCCTAAAAAGATATTAGGGTTAAAAAAATATATTAGGGTAAAATCCTTCTTTGTCCTTTGTTTATTGGATCTTCTCACAAAACTTCTAGTGCTTTGAAAATTATTTGCTGTCTAAGGACTAAGAGAGTCTCCCCCTTAAGGCATCGGCTACTGATCTGGAAGCTCTACCCCCTTGCATTTTATAGAAAAGAACAGAGAACAATGTAATTAAAAACTCAAGCATATAGTTCTTTTCCTCCTGGGGCTTTAGGTAATAATGATTGAGATGGCACATTATAGCCAAAGGGACAGATAATAATGAGGAATGTTTCAAAGTAAATAAAAAATATATATAATTTTCTTGAATTTAATCTTCAGTTTTCCTATAATTTCCACTCCTGAGTCTATATAATATCTATCTCCAAACAGTCTCTTAAAACTCAAGACCAAGTTTGTATTTAAGTAGTTCAGAGCAGTAGCTTAATGGCTTATCAAATTAGACCTTATCACTGGTCCCTAAATGAACATGTGTGTTGGTCTAGTCCCTGGGTATTTACTGTGTTATTTTTCTCAAGTATAATTTATCTATTGCATCCCTAGTGACTGGATCCTGAATTGATGAGGCCAGTCAAATCCCTTTGGGCCAATCTGCACATACCCAAGCTTATTCAGTGTTGGAAAGTGTCTTATCTTTTTATTCTCTTTGGGATGAGAGTTGTTCTCTTATATTAAATTTCCAGATTGCCTGTCTTGCTAGGATTTGCTTCCAGCCCATGTTGAAATCAGCAATTTTTATTAACTGTAGACTCTTAATTACAGATCTAAGGTATGTGAATAGTGAAAATAAATAATGGGAAGCTTCAGTAAATTAAAACAAGTAGGTTTCAACATGGGAGAACTCACATGCCTACCACTCATAGTCAATTGAAACCCAACAGAAAGCCGTGGGCTTGACCTTACACAGATTTGACCTTGCTGGGGATACTACTCTATTACTTCAGCCTGAAGAAGAGACCTTTTCTTCATTCCTCATTCCTCATTCCTCCACCCCCACCTGCAACACCTCAACCAATGAAAAGTCACCACATTTTGAACTCCTAGTTTCCTCCAAAGGACTTTTAGTTCATAACAGCTTTCTCAATTTACCTCTTTTCTAAAAAACAAAAACAAAAACAAAACAAAAAAACAGACCTCTCTTTTGTTCCTGAACTGGCCTAGGGTTCTGCTGAAGCTTTTTTGTCCTGGATTGTAATTTTCTTTTATTTCCCTAAAAACCCACCTTTGCTAGTAAAATAACAGATTTACTTTTAAGGTTAACAGAATCTATTTTTAGCCATTACTGGATTCCTTGGTTATACCTCAGCCTTTCTCAGAATAGCCTTCTTTAGTTCACCAGCAAACTCTGCGAGACTCCTTATCTTTTACCATAATCTCTGCTAATTGTTTAACTTTCAGTAGCCACGTTTCCACATATAATTCCCATGAGCCTTTTTGTTTAAGCCTGTATAGCCTCCCTATCTTTGTTTTCCTTGATCTGGCCCACCATATCAGCAGATGTTTGGTGGATTAAGCATTATCAGAGTACATGTTTGTTTGTTTGTTTTCCTTTCCATTTCATTTAGATCCGCATTCCAACTCATTTAGCATTCCTGTAAGTTTACATAGTTTTGTTTACAAAAAATTACATCAGCATGGAAATGTGAAAAGGGAATTTTTTTTAGGGTCAAAACTGCAATATCTCTGCTGTGCAGAAATGAACATATTTTCCTTAGGTCTCAATTTCTCTATTCTACATTGTCTGATTTTACTGGAAAGGAAGCCAAAGAAGAATCTATTTTGCACTTTGTTATATTCTGTTATCTCTATCTGTTACCAAGATAGGTAACCACATTAAAAACTCTGCTAAAGGTAGAATAAAAGAGTTAACAGTTTTTAAAAGGCATATATCTACAAGGGCAAAGAGAATAGGAGATAAAGCAATAACTACACAATTTGGAAGCTGCAAACTGACTAAGTGTGGTACAGAAAGCAAAACATAAGCCCTGCAAAAGTGTTGGCCAGAAATTCCTGAGGCAAGTCCACAGTAAGCCTATTCACATCATGGAATCCCAGAATGGCTCAAGAACTGGAGGTATCATGTTGCTCCAAAGTCAAGTTTCTCAAAGGGCTGAAAAGAGTTGATGAAAATACAGAAAGAAAAGTTTCTATCCCAAACTACTGACCCAGGCAATTATCCCTCCTACTTTAAGGAAGAGAACTTTAAAATCAAAGAAGCCAACTAAGAAGCAGACCAGCAAGAAAGAGGGATTTTTGACTAGAGTATTAAGCACAGCTGATGGTATACACATGGCACTGACATATGTGAAATTAAGTGGACTCCTACAGGCTGAATTCTGAGATTGCCAATTTCAAGCATTCGGCACCTGTGTGATGCTGAACATTTTTTATCGGTATCTGTCCTCCTTCTCTGCCTTTTTTGTGATGGAAGCTCTCGCAGCTCCTAGTTTTAGCTGAGAACACAGGCCAATGTTACTCTTCAAAGTTTACCATGCAGCTCGGTAAGGCCATATGATTACGTTCTCACCAATGGGATGCAAGTGGAAATGATGTGTACAACGTGCTTATGATGTTTTTAAGAGATAACTGCTTAGTCTACTCTTTCCTCTGGTCAGCAATTGAGATGGTCTTGGGGAGTAGGGGTTGTCTCTGCCCTACTTGCTTACATTGAGTCCCTTTCAAGAAAGAAAAACAATATCTACTGTATTGTTGCAAATATTGTATTCATTGGCGTCTTTACTATAGAAACAATAGCCCTAACCAATAGTTTACGAAATTGCTTAATTGTCGGCAGCAGATTGAAATTCCACTTTGGAACAACTACCATGTCTAAGAAATATAGCATTCAAATACCAACAGCTGGAGACCTCCAAAAACTGGCTTTATCTAATCACTGAATTGAAGAAGATATTAAACATTTCCTCCAGGATAACAACCAGATATTTGGTCCTATACCTTAAATACAAACAAAAAGATAACTACTACTACTAGATATCTGAGGAAAACCTCTAACCAGAAAGACAGATACATGTAAACACAAATTAAGAAACAAACAATATTAATGAAAGGAAACATAGAAAATGAAGGGAGCCCCCCAAAACTTCAAATATCTATAATAATTATCTTCAAAAAATAAGAAAGTGTATGGCATCCACAAAATAAGAAAGGGTACACTAAATGGTTATGGTTGGGAAAAAAATGGGGACTTGAAAGTTAAACATAAAACTACATTTAAAATAAATGAATAATTTATCTAAATGATTAAAGTGAGATAATTTCCATAAACTAGGATGTAATAAGACAAAAAAAGTTAAGAAAGGACAAGAGCATCCCAGGAAGCCCAACAAACAAAATAATAAGTATTCTAAAAAAAAAAAAAAAGTGAGAAAATAAAGAGGAATAGAAAAAGAGGAATAGAAAATAAAAAGATAGAAATAGGAAGAATGTAACCAAATATATGTGTGTGTGTGTTTGAATATAATCAAATATATATATATATATATATATATATACACACACACACAAAAAAAATACCAAATATAAATATATATATTTGAGGTGTCCCACTGAAGACTTGGCTTTCAAGATAAAAATGTTTAACAAAATGAATAAAAAGTGACCATAATAAGGCTTTATCCACATGAAATTTCAGAATCTTGAGGACACATAATATTTTTTTAAGATTTTATTTTTTTAATATTTATTTGAGAGGGAGATGCAGAGAGAGAGGGAGAGAGAGAGACCAGCAGACTCCCCACTGAGCAAGAAACCTTACATAGAACTCGATCCCAAAACTCTGGGATCATGACCCAAGTCAAAGGCAGAAACTTAACCAACATGTGCCCCTATTTTTAAATCACCAATAAAATAAATAAATTACATGCAAATTATTAAATTTCAGAATATCTTTGGATTTATTAATAACTATGGAAAATATGTAGAGAAATGTTTTTAAATTATGAATAAAAAAGATTTTCTATGAAAGAGAAGTTACAGCTGATACCACAGAAATAAAAAGGGACTACCAGGAGCAACTATATACCAACAAACTGGATAGCACAGAAGAAATGGATAAATTCCCAGAAACATACAATGTAACAAGATTAAATCACAAAGACAGAAAGTCTGAAGAGATGCATAACTAGCATGGAGATTGAAGTAGTGATTAAAAACTTCCCAGTGAAGCCCAGGAACAGATGGTTTCACTGGTAAATTCTATGAGGCATTTAAATAAGAATTAACACCTATCTCTCTCAAACTTTCCCAAAAACTTAAAGAAAAAAAAAAAAATACTTCCAAACTTATTTTGTGAGGCCGGCAAAACCTGTTAAAAAGCCAGCCACCACAAGAAAACTACAGACCAATATCTTTGATAAATACAGATGCAAAAGTCTTCAACGTAATACTCATAAAATATATTCAGCAGCACACTAAAAGTGTCGTACACCGCAATAAAGCTAATTTGTCCTTGGGATGGGAGAGTGGTTCAACATACAGAAATTAATTAATGCAATATACCACACTAAAAGAGTGAAGAATAAAAATTACATGGTGATTGAAATAGACGGGGAAAAAGTGTTTGACAAAATTCAGTATCTTTTCATGCTAAAAAACAAGCAAAAAAACCTAGGTATTGAAGGAAATTACCTCAACAATAAAAGACATACATGAAAATCCCATAGCTAACATCAGACTCAATAAGGAAAAATTTAAACCTTTCCCTCTAAGACCAGGCACAAGGGAAAGACCCCTTCTTGAGATTTAAATGCAATAGAGTCCTGGAGGTTCTTACCAGAGCAATTAGAAAAGTATCTAAATCAGAAAGAAGAAATAAAATCATCCTGTTTGCAGAAACACGATCTTATATAGAGATAATCCGAAAGATTTCATAAAAAACTGTTAGATCTAATAAATACAGTAAAATTGCAAGATACAAAATCAACATAAAAAAATCAGGTGTGTCTCTATACACTAATCAATCTGCAAAGGAAATTAGGAAGCTAATTCCATTTATAATAGCATTAAAGAGAATAAAATACTTAGGGATAAACTCAGGAGGTGAAAAACATTTCTATCAAAAAGAAAGAAATTAAGACACAAACAAATGGGAAGACATCTCATATTCATGGATTGGAAATTTTAATATTTATTAAAATATCCATATTAACCAAAGTCATTTATGAATGTAATGCGACACTTATCAAAATCTTGATGGCATTTTTTTACATAAGTAGAAAAAAAATTCTAAAATTCACATGGAACCACAAAAATTACAAATAACCAAATCAATCTTAAGAAAGAAGAACAAAACTGTACATATTATATTTCCTGACTTTAAAATACATTATAAGTCTTCCACAAACAAAATAGTATGGCACTGGCATAAAGACAGACATACAGATTAATGCAATACCAGGCATTTAAATAAGAATTAACACCTATCCTTCTCAAACTTTTCCAAAAAATTTAAAGAAAAAAAAAAAAACTTTCAAACTTATTTTATGAGGCCGGCAATAACCTGATACAAATGGATGTCCAAAATATGTCCATACATATGTGATCATCTGATGATCAACAACAACACACAGTAGTGAAAATATAGACTCTTTAACACATGGTGTTGGAAAAATCTGACAACTACAATATAAAAGAATACAATTGAAATTGTCATTATTATGTAGTTTTCTTCTAGATATTTTATGTTTTCAGATCTACAATTAAGACCTTAAACAATTGTGAGTCTAAACATTTTTTCAGGGGGTAAATCTCATATTAAGTGTTAACAAATAAAGTATTTCCAAGGAAGATTTTTATACCCAATCAATTTGTCAACCTAATGAGCATGTTGAATAATAAAGACATGTTCAGACATTATGTCTCAAAATTTTATTCTCCATGCACTCTTTGCTCAAGGAACTGCTATACGATTTCATCTACTAAAATGAAGAACCAAACTACAGAGGGAAAAATACAGGATTCAGAAACATAAAATCCAAACTAGGAGAGAGTTAAAAGGAATGATCAGAATAGGGAAGGTGCTGGGTATCCAGGAGCAGGCCTAGAGAGTCAGTAAACAGGGTTACATCCAGAGGAAAAAACCCAAGGAAAACAAAAAGGAAAAAAAAAAAAAAAACACAGTTATTTGAAAGTATTGAGAGTGAATATATATTTTGGTGAGAGATTTAGGGAACGGATCTTTGACATCTACAGACAATTAACCAATTGGAAACATCGATCTATTATAAACTCTAGAGAAAGTAAAGATTTTTAAGCAGAAATATATAATCATAGAATACTAATCTATATAAAAATATTATTAATATAGTCATGATAATATAAATACTTTGTGTTAATTTTACTGAAAATTCTGATATAGTTATTTCAAAAAGATGAGGGAAAGGGAGAAATGTGTGCACATATTTATGTGTGTGTGTGTGTGTGTGTGTGTGTGTGTGTGTGTCTGTGTATTTGATTCCAGTACAGAGAGATGACAATTAAGTTTATATTCTTTGGATTTTTAATTTATTAGTTAATGCAAATAATTTAAAAATTTAAATGTATTTTACTTACAAATAGGAAGATAAATGCCAGGAGAAATAGTTATAGGGCCATAAAAGCATTGTCTTTTAAGAAATAGAACTCCAAGGCTTTTTTTTAAGGTTGTTATAAGACATGTTTCATTAATTCAACTCTTTTCTTATATAACTTTGATTTTTGAAATCAAAAGTAAAAAAAAAAAAAAAAACTTTGAATATAAATAATTACACTCACTAAATTAGCCTGCTAGAACTCCCATAACAGAACCACATACTGGGTGGGTAAAACAGGACTTTATTTATTCATAGTTCTAAAGGTTGAAAGTCCTAGATCAAGGTGCCAGCAAAATTGGTTTCTAGTGAAACCAACTCCTTAGTTTTTATAGATGGCTACTTTCTTGCTGGGTCTTCACATGATCTACCCTCTGTGTACACATTTATGGTGTCTTTTCCCCTTCTTATAAAGACCTCAGTTATATTGCATTAGGATCACATCTGTACTTCATTTTACCTTCATAACCTCCTTAAAGGCCCTATCTCTGAGTACAGTCACATTGGAAGTTAGGGTATCTACACATGACTATGAGGGGATAAAATTTTGTCCGTAACACCCACATATTTCTAGGTGTTTAAAAATATGTCCTATTCATACATTCAAATATGTTGTTTACAACCAACCTCTATTCTGATTGGCCAGAGTCCAAACTGTACTAGTTGTTAAATACTTTTATTACTCCTATAAACACACATTACTTTTTTGGAGATATTCCCAGCCTTAATAGTGCATTACTTCTATTTTCAATGTCCTTATCAAATGTTTAAACAGAAAAATATTTCTATTTGTGGACATATTAAAGAACTTTTTAGTTGGTAAATCTTCATTATCTGAACTACAGAATCATGATTTTAAGTTAAGAAGACTTAGGAATGAACAATAAGTGCCCTTATATATCCTCTTAATTTTCATTGAAACTGCTAATTCTAATTTTTATATGTGCACCTGCTGCTAAAATCAAATGGGCTACTCATTTTCTTCTGAGGTTGCAAGTACATGCCCTTTGATTAGAGGCTGCAGCTGCTTTCCAAAGAACATGAAATTGATTGCAAATCTGCCTCTTAGATTAGAGGTCAGCTACAAATGTTTGCTCCAAAAAAGCAAGTCTGTCTGCTACATTCAGTTAAATATTTTTAAAAAGATTTTATTTATTTATTTGACAGACAGAGATCACAGGTAGGCAGAGAGGCAGGCAGAGAGAAAGGGGGAAGCAGGCTCCCTGCTGAGCAGAGAGCCCAATGTGGGGCTCGATGCCAGGACACTGGGATTGTGACCTGAGCCGAAGGCAGAGGCTTAACCCACTGAGCCACCCAGGTGCCCCTCAGTTATATTTTTTAAAGATTTTATTTATTTATTTGACAGATCACAAGTAGGCAGAGAGGCAGGTAGAGAGAGAGGGGGAAGCAGGCTCCCTGCTGACCAGAGAGCCTAATGAGGGGCTCCGTCCCAGGACCCTGGGATCATGACCTGAGCCAAAGGAAGAGACCTTAACCCACTGAGCCACCCAGGTGCTCCTCACTTATATTTTTGATATACAGTTAAAAGCACAAGTTAAGATGCAACTCTAAGGTCTGAAACTTGTCTGCATTTTTTTCCATCCTGTAATTTGGGAGTAAAAATAGAGACTACCATAGAGTTTCTTAAAGATCAAATGATACAATTTATATAAAGGCCTAGGTGTTAGTACCTCCCAAGTATTCAACAAATAGTTACTATTTTATTAACCTCTCTTTGCCACTGTTACTTCACTCATGTCTTCTATCTTGGGATTCTATTGAAATGAACCTTTCCAATTAGTTTTATGAACCTCCCTACAAATTGCTTCCTCATTCAGTTAGCAGGGTCAATATCACTGCTACTTCTTTAGTCCATTACTGTGGCCCTAAGATTAATGTGACATTTCTCAAAGAAATGAAGCCATTCTACTCAACAAGTTACATTAAAAAAAATTACATATTCTTCCTCCAAATGGTACTGTCAAGGTTTATTACCAATTTCAAATAATACCAATAAAACCAACTTGTCCCCACATTAAAAAAATAATTTTTTAGTAGGTAAATCTGGTTAAAAAATTGCTAAGTACATACAAACACACGTACATGCACACATACAGGAACCCATACACACATACATATAACTAAACTGCATTAATGAATAAGCAATGTTTGACACATATTAAGTGATCAGTAAAGGTTTATTATTAAAGGCATGATTCTGTACACAAGTAGAAATTATTTTCTATAAACTCCAAGATGTACATTATTTTAAACAGTATATGATTTCTCATTCATCAATAACATAGTCATGCATATTTTTCTTTAATTTTCAAAAGCAGCAGTCTGCGTGCACTTCTGTTGGTGAGACTCCACAGAATAGGCACCGTAGTAAATATATTTTGAGGAAGTAAATTACTTGTATGACTTAATAGAGCTTTCAATAAAAAAGTTCCATACTTTTGGCAGCCATTTGTAATGTCACATTTTACAAGGTGAATGATACATTGTGTGACTTACTGTCTTTCTTATTCCCAGAAAGACATATAAAATTGATAGGAGTTTTATTTACAAAAGGAGAAGAGATATAAGAGGTCTTTGTCATTGCTTTCATCTTCTGCAAGAAGAATTCTCTGGTGAAGCTAAGGGCTTCATAGTAGGAGTTCTAGTAGTAGGAGCTATAAGGGAAATGGAATATAAGGGAAATGGAATGAAATGGAATAACAGTTTTTTACTTTAAGTAGTAATTGCTCCCTTAAAACTCCTAGGTTTACTTGTTTCTTATTTATTGTTGTATTCTTATTGTTTTCTTGATTTGCTTACCTCTTCTCTGGAGATTGCTTCAAGGTATACTCAGTCCTGTGTTAAGTAAGTTTCTGAGCCGTATAAATAGATTGTTTCACTTGGGGATGTCTCTACATTTGTCTTCTTCAATGATAAGTGCCTAATGAAAACATTTAGAAAATACTGCTTCTGTTAAATGACTTTAACCTGTGGCGTCGCCCAGAACGCAAATGAAAATCCTTCTCCTTTAAGTGGGGATCTCTGCAAAGACAGGGTGCTAATCCAGAGTGACCCTTCCATGGCATTCTTTAATCGTTGATGACAGCTAGTGAAATGGGACTGGACGCAGAGCAAATTGCTTCATTAGTAACATAGCCTAGGATACCTGTGAAACTATAACCTGCATTTCCTAATACATGGGCCGTGAAATGTGATTATTTAACTCTCACAATTTAGACTCATTGTCTACTCGAGCTGGATTTTTTTAAAGTTTTAATAAATTACTTGTTAAAATTCAAAATTATTATCCTTATTTTTTGATGTTCAAATATAGTACATGGCAATAGTATCAACAATAAGATTCTTAACAAAATAACATAAAACTAAAAATAATTGACCATAGTGTTTAATTTTATAGTGCATACCCAAAGGGGACAGGTATTAAGCAACAAATTTGTATTCTTTCATTTTTGTGAGTGATGTATGAAATGTATTAATCCAATCCATACTGAATGGATATTTTTAGCCATCATTTAGTTGTTTCTAGCAAAATTTCACCACTGCAAAAATGAGTGACAAATTACTACCATAACTATAAAATGTGTATATATTCTTAAATCCCAGTGACTAAAAACCTGCAGTGCAAACTCCCTCTGATGCTAACCACTGTAGGAGATACTTAACTACTGGAAACAAGCTAGAAAAAAGTGCATGATAGTTGTTGTATCTCTCGGTTCTTTATCTGAGAGAACAATGGCATAGGCAGCCTTTCAATGAAGAAGGGTGACACTTTTTAAAATGAGGATTTTTCCCTGAGCAGAATTCTCTTTAAAAACTAGAAAAAAAAAAAACTAGAAAAACAACATTGCTTATTTCATAAGCTAAAAAATTATAAAGGGGGAGTCTAGCTCATACAGTTCTTAGAGCATGTGCCTCTTGATCTGGGTTGTAAGTTCAAGCCCCACACTGGGCACAGATATTACTTAAAAATAAAATCTTTTGAAAGCATATGAAATATTATACAAATGGATGATAACATAATCAAACATTTCAATTTTTTTTCTAGATAAAGAAAAGAGAAAGGAGAATAAAGTGTCAAGAAATACCTTTTCTTAAACACTGTAACAATACATCTTCTCATTAATTTTAATCATAGAACAAGAATGGGCAACACTTTCTGTAGAGGATCAGAGAGTCAACATATCAGACCTGGTGATCACACGTGAACTCAGCTATTTTAGCATAAAAACAACCATAGAAATATATTAAAAAGGGGTGTGACTGTTCTTCAATATAATTTCATGTACAAAATCAGGCAGACAATTGTATTTGGCTTGTGGACCGAAATTTACCAAACATTTATCCTAAAATAACATTAAGAGACTACTATTTTCAAATGAGACTCACCACCAAAATAAGCTCATGAACCAAATAAAATTAATTTTGGATAGATCAAAAAGATGATAAGGAATATTCTAGGATATGCTATTCTATCAATTCTGTAAGTATTATGTTGATGCCATTTAGAATTTCTTCCCTGGCTTCAAAACAATTAAAAGTTTAAAAGCACTGACACTGATATATTTAAAAAATATATTTTACCAATGTAATATCTCATGTTTGAAAATTAACAATATATACTGAATGAAGGTGCAGAGAAAGGGTAAGGAGCAACACCAAGTTACTCATGTTTAAGTTCATCGAAAAGGAAAAATTTGTGTCCCATTAGTGTATTCCAGTGGATCCAGGCAGAATGAGCTGTTTTTACAAGCTATTGTTTTTCTTAAATAGAAACAGGTATATTCCCTTTGTAAATCATTACAAATTCTGAAATTCTATCATTACAAGTTGTTATCAGTTTGGTTGCCAAGTCTTTTTTTTTTTTTTAAGATTTTATTTATTTATTTGACAGACACATCACAAGCAGATAGAGAGGCAGGCAGAGAGAGAGGAGGAAGCAGGCTCCCCACTGAGGAGAGAGTCCCATGTGGGGCTCGATCCCAAGACCCCAAGACCCTGAGATCATGACCTGAGCTGAAGGCAGAGGCTTTAACCCACTGAGCCACCCAGGTGCCCCTACCAAGTTTTTAACTAAGAAAAATAACACAAAATAAAACAACAGCAATACTAGCAACCATTTGTCACATCCAGTGTCTCATTGATCTTTATCACAACAGCAAGAGTAATATTTTTATTTTAGAAATAAAGATCACTTGAGTTTAGGAAATTAGGTAGCTGCCAAATGTGACATATCTAATCAGGAATGGCACCAAGATTTAAAATTAGGTACACTTGGTGATTGTAAACATTTCTCCTCACAAAATATTTAACAGGGTCATACTATGAATGCAGCCCTTTCCATACAGAATTTTAATCTCCAACAATCTTGGAAAAGAAGTGTTAGCATTTTTCTTGAATAACTGGGAGGCCATATGCAAATACTTTGCCCATGGTCAGAGAGCTAGCAGAGCCTGAATTGGAACTTGCTCTGACTGCCTCTAGATCCAAACTCTCCCTGCTAAGCCCAGCTGTTGGAATGTGAATAGAAGTATGAGGCTATATTTCAACCAGACTAATTTAATGGTTAGATTAGCAAAAGCCAAGGCTGGTGGAGATCAATAAAGAAGAACACAGGACAAGATTCTGAGTATGTGGGGACAGAATTGAGGAGAAGGGAAAGGTTTAAAATAGAGAACGAAATATGGAAAACCTAGAGGTTTAAATACATTTCAATGTTAACCATTGCCTCAATTTGGGTGAATGACTTAGTAGTGAACAGCCTCTGTTGAGTTATCTTCAACAGGGAAGTAATGATGTAGTTTCAAAAAGTGTTAATATGAAATTACAAGAAAACCCATATGTATATAAATTACATTAATAGCATTCAATTGATAATAAATAAGGACATATTCTAAACTCTTTAACCTCTTCATGTTTATTTTGTTGTTGTTATTATTAGTTTGGTCTTATTTTGAACATCCAAATATTTGGGTTTTTAATTTAACATTCTGGGACTGATTTCTAATTAATTGGAGAAATGAATTATTTGAAAATTATCTCTGTTACTAAAATTAGGTAATTTTCATGATATTCTCTGTATACTTGGGGAAAAATTACTAACTTTAAAAATAGAACAAACTATGGTGCTGTTCAAATCTGTTATAACTTATTTATTTATCTCAATTTAAAAATTACTAAGAAAGAATGTTAAAAATCTAACAGTGATGCCAGATTTTGCACATTTCTTCTTATAGTTCTGCAAATGTTTTTATTTCTGTATTTTGAAGCTGTTATTGATATAAATTAAGGTCAGAAATGCTTCTAGCAAATTGAATCTTTAATCATCAGGTAGCTGCCATCTTTATATCTTATGAATATTTTTGACTAAACCCCAATTTATATGATATTAGTATAGCTACAGAAACTTTATAAAATTAAGTAGAAATTATTGCATATTTCTATTGTTAAAAATTCCATGTTTCTTATTAACACTATAAATAATCTAGTTATTTTAATCTAATCTGATATATACCATCTTTAACAGAAAAATTTGGTCCATTTATATGTATTGGGATCATGGTTTTATTTACATTTATTTTTAACATCTTATTTCATAATAATTGTCATGCATGCATCAGTTTTTGTGATAATTTTTTTTTCTTTTCTTTCTTTATTTGTATTGATTAAGGTAATTTTCCCCTAAAGTTCAATGTTTCTATCTTTTTGGAAGGTACATTTCTTTTAGGTGTTTGCCATAATAGTTTAATTGAAGATGTTTAATTTCACAAAGTAAAAAGTTAATCTATATCTTAACCTCTTCCTAACCACAAAAAAGGCATTAAAATATTTTAACTCTTATTCTTTTTCTGTCTTGTTTTTATAGCACGAATCAGACATTTTATTTTGATGTATAGAGTCAGCATTTTATCCGATTTTCCTATATATTGCATTTTACTTTACTTATCATTCCTTTTTGCATCTCAGCTTTTTCCAGATGTCATTTTTCTTCTTCGTATAGTGTAATAATTAAAAATTTCTTTGCTCAGATGTGTTAATAGTAAATAATCTTTTTTATATTGTCTGAAAAATGCTTTGATTTATTCTTTTTTTAAAGATAGGTTGCGGAACATACAATTTTCAATTAACAGTTATTTTATGTGATCACTTTGAAGAAATGCTTCCATTATTTTTTGGCTTCCATGGTTACAATTGAGAAATCAGTTATTTACCTAGTTACCTTTGTGGGAAATCAGTCTTTTTCTTTTGAATTGCTATTAAGATCTCTGGGATTTTGTTTTGTTTTGTTTTTCTTTTGCTTTAACACTTCCATGTGTCTAGTTTTTGCCTTGCTTTCACTGTGTTGTGTTTTGGTGCTGAATGCCTTTTAATTATCTTGTTTAACATTTATTGTAATCTGTGAATCTAAAGCTTGGTGCCTTTTATCCATTTTGGAAAATTTCAATCAATATTCTCTTCAAAAGTTGCTTTTCTATAACCTTGTCAACTCTGATTAAAATTCATTATTTCTCCACTTGCATAACTTCTCCGTATCTTCCTTCCTTGTACTTTTATGCTATATTCTAAAATTCTTCCATTGAGTCAAATATTTATGACTAGTCATTGGGCTTTCAAAAATATATTTCATTTTTAGAATTTTATGCAGTTCTTATTATCAAATATAACTGACTTGTTTTCATTTCATTTTTCTGTAGCATATTTTGGAATTTTTTATTTATTTAAGCATTATTAAATCATGTAATAACTTGTAGCAAATATTTCCAATATCAAGTCTTTGAATGTCTGATCCTTCCATAATTTGCTTTAGCTTTCTGTTCTTTCTTTTGAGTATTCTAATGCTGATACTTTTTCTCATGTATTTTACAACTTTTGATTAGTGAGAATTCTTTAAAGTGTAGACCAAAAGGGCACACCTGCAAAAAGAATATGTGCTACCCTTTCCCAAGCAGAGAGGGTACTTTCTAACTGGAACCACTTTAGCATAAATATCTCCTGATAGTTTTAATATCTTCTAGGTAATGACTCACATGAGAGCTTTTCTCTCATCCATGCCCAGAAATTCGTAAGAAGTGCTACTTTTTGTACTCTAGTCCAAAACCATGACAAGCAAGTATCCATAATACTTTGTGTTGTAAACTTTCACCAACAGTGTCATCATTTAAGCTTGCTCCAGTGATCTCAGTTAGACTTGCCAAACTAGAATGGTCCTCTGTGCCCTGAAAGGGGTTCATTAGTAAGGGATTAGTATTTGCTCCAAACCATCCATGAGTTTTAACTCTATTTTACTTCTGTGGACTAATATTTTCTTATATTTTTTTGGTTTTTAATGATTTCCTGTGTTTTCTGACATTTCTATGTTTTATCTAGTGTATTTTGGTGTTTTTTTACTAAATGGAATTTATGGATATGAACTCACCATATTATGAGAAACTGAATGTTCTGAATCTATTTAATATTCTGATAATTCATGACATTTCAAAAACACAGACAAAAACAATGAAAATACACTAGGAACAAGAATTCAGTGAGTAATGCATACTTAATTCCCCATCTCATTACCTAGCTCAATTCTCAGTTTATACACCTATTCTTTAGTGTGGCTTTAGTGAAGATCTACATCTTCAAAATCAAAGTATGCTTCTGTCTACCTACCATGCCAGGGAAGCTTGAAAGTATCAATTCAATCTAGTAACTTGTCCTTTAGAAAAGGCTGTTTGGCCATACATAGAAGGAATTCTCAGTGGCTTCCAGATTACCTGAACTGATACTTTCCATTTTAACAAGGAGCATTCGCATTAAGTTCCAATTTAGTCTAATCATTACCTTGTCTCGCTCAGAGCTTTCCCATAGGAAGTCAGATGTAAACAGTGTTTTGTATAAATGACCTTTTTTCCCAACACCACAGAGCCTGAGAATGATGTTGAAACCTAAATTTCTTTTTTATTTATTTTTTTTTAATCTTCAAATGAGCTCAAACAACAAAAATAATGGTGATGTCAACACATAGAGTAAAAACCAATTTCAACTTTGTTTTCTTAAACATCACCAGTGCTTCCATGCAAATAGAAAAGAAACTACCTGGAGTTAATATAAACTTATAACACTTGTGTTTCTGTAATTTTCAGGTGTCTGTGCTGAATAGGTGAAGCTATAAAAGAACTCTTTCTGATTGTGAAGGGCAGTATTTGTTCTCCCGTTGTAACGGCTGCTTTTGGAATCTCTGGGTCTCATTACTTCACAGACCACATGGCACTCAAGTGGCAGAAATAGTTAATGCTCCTCCACTGTGCAGCAGTAAGTCATTATGCTCCTCTAGCAAGTGTCTTTAAAAGAGAGAGCAGATTCTCTCTTTTGGCCTGGCTAATTCTGCTGACTGGAATGTGATTCAGTGGCCAGAGTGAGCAGCCATATTAGAACATGAAATGACCTTGAGGAGGAGAATCACAGAGAAGCAGGACAGAGGGAACCTGAGTCTTTGACCTTGTGGTGAGACATATCAGACCTAACCCAGATTACCTTTGAAAATCCTGAACATAAGAGGAAGAAACTGGGTCTTATTTAAGCTACTGTCACAATTACTAATATTCACAGATAAACTAATCCTAACATAGATTTTGGCACCTGGAAAAAGGGCCTACAAATAACAGGACCTAAACCCATAGCATTTGCTTAGTGGAATTGGTAGGATGCAATAATTCATGATCTGAGTTCTTGCCACCTGAAAACTTATTGTACCTGGACAAAACAATGGCGAAAGTATTCCTGCTGTTTCTTAAAAGGCAGATCACATGTCAACTAATGTAGTGACATTAAGGAAAATACTAAGAAATACAAAGAAACCTCAGGTTATTGATTTTTGCTGGCTGCTTCTTGTCCCTTGTAGCAATGCCCTGAGGAGAGATGAACATTGTCTATGCTAGTCTTTCTGCACATCACTATGGGAGAGCATCAATGAAGTACTCTCTGTCAATAGGCAACGCTGTCAACAGATCGAGAATCTAGTACACAGGAGTCTGGTAGATTTGAAAAGGTCAAATGCTTCCCTTTCTAAAACTAGAGCATTTCTCTTCCATGACTTTTCAATGACAGCCTCCGGAGGAGACCGGTCCAGAGGTTTTTCGACTACTTCTCATTAAGTGTTCTATGCCAGTTGATGGGAGTCAACCCAAGAGCAAACTATGAAAGGGTTTGTCCTTCCATTCAAGCACCTTCCCATTCCAGTCCTCAAAATAGTCTCATCCAGAGAAGCAGCAATAGGAGATTATATATTTGTAGATGTATAGACATGCCAAGATAGAGATACAGAGGTATATAGATATAGATTATTTAGTTATTTACTTTTACTGGAAATTGTGCAATTGTAGGGGATGGACGAGGAATGAAGAAGGAAAGACCACCAACAGGCTGGAACCTCAGGAGAGTGAGTTAAAGCTGAAGTCCACAGAGGAGGCAGGAGAGCAATTGCAGTGTAGCTGCTGCTTTGCATGTAGGAGGGAAATCAGCAGAACCCCAGTGAGGAGGTGGGTCAGCATGTCAGGACAACAAGATGACTGTGCAGGTCCCAGAATGTAGAGAACTCTACCATTTTTCTTCCATTTGATTTGTGGGATAGGCGGAGGAGAGAGAAGGATGGAGAGCCCATAAGATGCAGACACTTGGTAAAATACATAGTTTGAAAGCTAAAAGCTGAGATTACCTGCTCAGAGAATTAGCCAGGAGCAAATGGCTGAGAAGTCTATTAAATTTGTGAAGAAATTATATTTTTAAAGAAGCTGCAAACCTGATATACAAATACCTCTGCTTTTTCACATCAAAAACACCCCTGGGTCTCCTAACCCACAACCTATGAAATCTGATTAGCTCCAAAAAGAGCAAGTTCCCCGGTCCATTAGACATGGCTGGCCGTGGAGTACAATGGAGGGAAAGAATATTCCAGAAGGCAGAACCAGGTGCTCACAAAGAACAAATATGGGAGATTCTCCCAGATCAAAGAAGCAGAAGCAGCCAGAAGGTTGTTAGGAATTTATTCCACAGCTAAAAATGAAGCAATATATTCCTAAAGGATTTGTTAATGGAGTGATTACTTCTCCAAGTGGGACTTTTTAGTTGTGGTTATCCTGTTCTTACCCATAAGTGTATATATTAAAAGTGGTGGTGCAAATGGCTTGTCTTTGCATTTATAGGTCAGTAAAAAAGATGAGTTTCCATTCACCATCTTAATCAAGTACTTTGCATTATCTCTGTATTCTGGAATTTAAGCAGGATTCAGTCTTTGGATAGGGAGGGTGAGAGGCCAAATGGTCTGTCAAGCAACCCAGAAAGCTTCTCATTTTCCGAGTGGTAAAATTTTACCTAGATCATGACTTCCCAGAGTAAGGTCACATTTCTTTGACTTGCTTGGTTACATAACTAAGCCTTGCCTGATGGGATGGAAGCATAAGTATTATGTGTCTGCTCTTAGAAAACTTCCTTAAAACATCACTGGCGTATGTCTTTTATCTGTATCATGGTATCTTCCTCCATTTCACTACCAGAATTGCAGTCTGATAGTGCTACCCTTTGACCATGAGTTGGAGGAATGCACCACAGTGCTTACAGAATGGTAGTAGCTGGGATTCCTAAGAGAATATTGAACAACACTGCCTTAACAGCCCTGGCATTCATGACTCAGACATTGGTACTTGTGTTGAAAATAAATATAATTTATTATAAAATAAAATATAATATAATATAATATAATTCCATTCCTTACTAATAAACTGTTATCACAGTGTCTCTAAACATGCAATATTTGTCTTTATTATGTGTACAATTTCTCCCCTTCCTCCAGTCTACCTCATTCCCAGAAGTTTTTGCTGAATTATGTGCTTTTAATCATCTTTCTTTTACCCATCCTGTGGACAGCTACTTACAGCCACTTTGTTGGGATTTCTAAAAAGAGCTTTCTATCCATTACCAATAGAGGCAAATACTGATTCAACTCTTGCATCTGGAGTACGTTCTCATGACTAATTTTTCTTGACTCTGTCTTTCTGTTAAGTTTAAGCATGGCTCAGGAGTTACACTAATTAAATTGCTCATGAAGCAAAACATGGCCCAGGTGGCTTGTGCAAGGCTCCTGGTTGCAGGACTTTTAAAACCAAACACAGCTCTACAAACTTTGTTATATTTCCAGTTGGATAGCATATTTTTGTTATATTCCAGCTCCCAGGTTTCCAAAATATATACATCTAGCTGTCTTAACTCAGTTTTCCCTCTTTGACTATTACTAAAAAATGCCTTCTGGGATCATAGAATAGAAGACACCAACTTGACCAGTAAAGATGATCCTTAGGAAAATAGAATAATTGCAGGGGGAAAAAATGGAGATTGCACATCAAATATACCAAACTCCAAATGGTTCTATACCAACATTTTCAAAATTCTGTCCTAGTAAGAGTTAATGGTAAGAGCTCAGCCAGATAGAAATAGATTATATGTGAAAAGAGGGAATTTTGTAATTTAAGAAGAAAGTATTAAATAAGATGGAACATGTTTCATCATGAACAGACACTTCTCCAAAGAAGACATACAAATGGCCAACAGACACATGAAAAAATGCTCCACATCACTTATCATCAGGAAAACACAAATCAAAACCACAACAAGATCCACCTTACACCAGTTAGAATGGCTAAAGTTAACAAGACATGAAACAACAAATGTTAGCGAGGATATGGAAAAAAGGGAACCCTCTTACACTGTTGGTGGGAAAGCAAGCTGATATAGTTACTCTGGAAAACAGCATGGCAGTTCCTCAAGAAGTTACAAATAGAGCTACCCTGCCACTTAGAAACTGCACTACTGGGTACTTACCCAAAAGACACAGAACTAGTGGACAGAAGGGGCACCTTCACCTCAATGTTCATAGCAGGAATGTCCACAATAGCCAAACTGAACGGAGCCGAGATGCTCTTCAACAGATGAATGGATAAAGAAGTTGTGGTTCGTATACACAATGGAATATTACTCAGCCATCAGAAAGGATGAATACTACCATTTATGTTGACAAAGATGGAACTGGAGAGGCTCATGCTAAGTGAAATAGGTCAAGCAGAGAAAGGCAACTACCATATGTTTCACTCACAGGTGGAATATAATACAGAGGATCATAGGGGAAGGGAGGGAAAACTTAATGGGAAGAAATCAGAGAGGGAGACAAACCATAAGAGTCTCTTGACTCTTGGAAACAAACTGAGGGTTGCAGAAGAGGAGGTGGATGGGGGGATGGAGTAACTGGGTGATGGGCATTAAGAAAGGCACATGATGTGGTGAGCACTGGGTACTAAATGCAACTGATGAATCTTTGAACACTACATCAGAAACTGTGGTATAATACATGCTGGCTAATTGAATTTAAATAAAAAAGAAGATATAACAGATTTCAAATGCACTAGAGAACTAGTTGAGTAGTATTGGTCAAGTACATCCCTGGGCCATAGAAGCACATATTGTTGAGTATAAGTTACAAGACATTTCTCAAAAATGTATTGGACTTTCCCCCTCAACAGCCCATGTTCTGTAACATATTAGTGGAAATACGCTGTGTTGCATCATCAGTAAGATTGACCTTGGCATCCATGAAGCCAATGAAGCTGCTTGGGATCCTGTCATCCTTGGTATCCTTGGTGGAGTTTTAGTCATGGCATGGTTAGTAACTTGTTTTATTTCTGTTCACTCAAGTCATGGAGTCGGGATGAATAAATAAGTCTAGTATAGCTAAATTTATTGAGGATGCTTAAATCAGAAAAGTCTGGAAGCTAGTATTAAACTTCAAATTTACCCATCCAGAAAATGCTGAGACTCAGAAGAGCTTCCAGAGTCTTCTGAGGCAGATGAGTGTGCACGGCAAGTGCAGCCCCAGGATATGTAATAAATCACGGACCATTTGACAAAGATGGCAAATGAGGCATGTGGTCCCAATAAAACCAAAGAAGTCTGAGTTCAAAAGCTGTAGGCACCAGGGACAGACAGCACAGAGAGATATTCACTGACAGAACATATCTCATGTGTGGTATTATGTGTGAGAGACTGATAAAATCTTTACAGTAAAAGACTGATAAAATAGATGGCCTCTAGGAAAACATTTTTGTAGTTGATTTTTTCTTACGTAAGACAGGTTTTCCAACATTATTATTTACATTTTAATAAAAATAAAATTCATTATGATATTTCTACAACAAAATAAAACCCCTCATATGAAAAATGACCTAATTTCACAATAAATTAGACTGTGATACCTAACTGAATCACCTTACCCCCATCATCCAAACATTTAAAAGTCGGTACTGATGTTAGGAGCACTTTCTTATTAATGGAGAAGCACGGAAATAAAAACTTACACGTGTGTATGTGTGTGTGTGTGTTTGTCAGAAGGAGGGGAGGTGAATTTGACTTTTTCTTATTAAAAATCTAATATTTACTTATTGTAATACATAATCTACAGAATTTTGGTGATTTTTAAGGTCAGCAAACCACAGTTTTTCTAAACTGTTCATTTCTCCTCAGCATAATATGAAGGATTTGAGATCTCATTTCAGCTTTTTGTAATGCAAAACAGACTTTAAAAAAAATAAGCATTTTAATAAATGTCTTCCAAAAGATATATGCAGCAACAAACATAAATTTTACAACAAAATTTAAAGAAAATCTTATTTTAACATCAGGCGTTTTGTTGATTATGGACTGGTTCACTTATCTCACTTTTTTGGGGTTTAGTCACTTACCTAGAATGCACAGTGCATATAGGGTCTCGGGGCCATTCTCTAAACACAGAAAGCCCAGAATATTACTATTAAGAGGCTTCCAACAGCTCAGTGAATACAGTGCTTGGTCTCTCTCTCTCTCTCCACCCTCCCTCACCCACCACCAAGCAGCTCATTGCAGTTTCTAATAAATAGGATTTCCCTCCCCTGATCTACTCTGTACTAGAGAGATATAAAAGCTCCAAAAGTCCCCCTCTTCTTTTCAGACAAACACCAGAAATTCATTAAATGTTCTGCATAAGTTTTGCAAATGGCTTAAATCTCTCTCATTCTCTCTCTCTCTCGTTTTTTCTTTTGGTTTAAGGGCCTCTTCCTCTTTCTGCTTAGACTCATGTCCTTGCTCCCTCCCTTGGGCAAGTGTTTGGATACCCCCATATGCTTCGTTTATATTCTCCACACTATCCAAGTAGAAAAGTCAAATTATTGTGTGTATTCATGTAAATATCGCAATACTTTGTCAATTTATATTCTTCGGTGGAGGATTGAAAAAATAGCATTCCCTCGTTTTCATTATTAAGTTACCTGAATGTTCCAACCCTCTACCTTTCTTTCTCTTGCCAGTCCAAAGTAAGCCTTTCAGGGACATTTTGCTGCTCTTTTCCCAGAAGCCTCCATAATTCACTCACGCAGGAGGCAAATGGGCATCATTGTTCACTGTTAACTGAGAGTTATCCCATGCAACGCCTAAAATTCAATATGCTGAGAGAGGCCAAAGTAATGGAAAAAGGAAAATGCTCAAAGATCTTAAATGTTCCCACAACCTGAAAGGATTTCTAATAGCTGAGATCTCATTAAAAGATAAAGTTTGCATGTAAAGGCAGACAAAAGCAAGGGAGGAACCAAAACTGTGATCCATGGGGCACCTGTGCCCTTCGTCCCTGAGAGAACTCCATGCATGGGGTCAGCAGACAAGGGCACATATCACTTGGTTTAATTTAGAACAACAAAAGACTTTGCTCCCCTTTTCCCTCTGGTCTCCTGGTCCCCATATTCTTCTACACAGGTCACTTCATCTCATTGTTCAAAGAACTATAAACATCCAGTTATGTTCTTAAAAAGAAGACCAGCGCTTGACTCTCAGTCACTGCTTCTAAAGCAATTAAATCCCCTTGTAGATAACTGCTATGAAGCCCAAGATTCGGGAACAGCAAGTTCAATAAACAACTACACACACACACACACACACACACACACACACACAATACCCCAGTACGATTGGGTTGCATTTCCATGTTCTATAGCTTACTTCTAATTTTTTCTGCCCCTTTGATAGAGAAAAAGGGATATTAATAGAATATGGATGATATGCTAACTTGATTTCTCAAAACATGACTTCACATTTCACTGTCGTCAAATTCATGGTCCACATCTCCTGCTTGGGCTGCATGCGTCTGTCTGCATGCGTCAACTCTCAGAAGATTGTGGTCCTAGTCTCAGGTATTTCAATGACTGTCTCTATGAATTGAGGAAGTCACTTAACTTCCTTAGGATTTAGTGTAATGAAGGAGTTGTGCTAAATGTTTTACTTTGTTATTTTTTGAGTGTGTATTAAGCCCCTTCTGTGTGAAAAGCTCTTTAAAGTGTACAGAGAAGAAAATGACATATTGTCCACAATACAAACTTACTTTGATATGAGACCCAGAAAGACCACCTGGTCAAGTGCAGTCTATCATGATCATCCCTGCGGTCTTATCTTCCTTGACCCTCAATTCTAGGCTACTTCGCCCTGTCACCCACTGTCTCTAGCCACACCAAATACCTGTCATCTGTACAATTTCACTAAGTCTGCAACAAAATTCAGAACCAAACATTCTAACTTTCCAATTTGTTTACTTCCTTATATCTTAAAATAATAATTATTGGGGTGCTGGGGTGGCTCAATGGGTTAAAGCCTTTGCCTTCGGCTCAGATCATGATCCCAGCATCCTGGGATCGAGCCCCACGTTGGGGTCTCTGCTCGGAGCCTGATTCCCTTCCTCTCTCTCTCTGCCTACCTCTCTGCCTACTTGTGATCTCTTCCTGTCAAATAAATAAATAAAATCTTTAAAAAATTATTTACCTATTAGGAATATATTGATCCATTGGTCCCTTTAAGCTTTCCCTATATACCTGAAATATAGTATTACTGAATGTATAAAATATTCACGAAAAGTTAAGAACACAAATCTATGAAATAGAAAACAAGTATTCAATAAGAAAGTATTAAAAAGGCAAATAATGGTTCTTTAAAAAAATAACATTTATAAAATCATAGCAGTATTATTTAAGAAAAAAATAAATTTCAATAACACAAATGAGAAAGAAAAATCACTAAAGATGCTTAAAATATTAAATATATAAGCAGAATATAATCAGGGGCCCCTGAGTGGCTGAGTTGGTTAAGTGTCTGACTCTTGGTTTCCACTCAGGTCATGATCTCAGGGTGCTGAGATTGAGCCCCTCTTCAGGTTCCGTGCTCAGTGGGGGGTCTCCTCAAGATTCTCTCTCTCCTTCTCCTTCTGCCCCTCCCAATTTGAGCTCAAGCGTGCGCGCGCGCTCTCTCTCAATCTCTCTCTCAAAAAAAAAAAAAATATATAATCAACAACCTTGTGTCCATACATTTGCTAATTTAAACAAAAGAAGAAAAGTTTTTCATAAAATTTATAAAAACTAAAGTAGTAAGAAATGAACTGTGAACAATCATATATCTGTTTAAAATGTGCATCTTTAATTAAAACCTCTGTATGAAAATATTTCAGGCCCAGACAGCTTTCCTGAGGAATTCATCTTCACTTTTAAGGAAGAAATAATTCAACTTTACATGAACTCTTCCAGAGAAGAATATAAAAATTGAAAACTTACCAATTCATTTCATGGGGAGAGCATACACTTGTTAACCAAGATTTGTCAAGATCATTACAAAAAGAGAAAATTGCTGGATAACCTTTCTCATTGGAGATGAAAACCCTAAATATAATAATTGCAAGGAAAATCGAATGCCATATTAAGAGGAAAATCCATGATGATGAAGTAATTTTATTCAGGTTAAGAGAATAAAGAGAAAAATTTTGGTAAACTCAAATTCATAAAAAATATTTGAGGAGAATAAATGCATATTTGTGATTTAAAAATTTATCAGCAAACTCAAAACAGAAAGAAATTAAATTCCCTCATGGAGTCCTATCTCCCTCCTCTTCCTGTGAGAAAAGTTCATTTATCCTTCCATGTCCAACACAAATATTATCTCCTATAAAATCATGTCTCAGACTATTTACTCCAGTTTTCTCTTTTTTTTAGCTCCTCTTTTCTACAATAAACAAATCATTTTACTCACTACTTTTTTTCTCCATACTTGCTTATATAATAAATGTAATGACATTTAACTTTCTTGTTGTATTCACACGGTATTTCAGCTAAATTATCACATCTTTGAGGTGAGGGGCTGTCAGTTAGATAGACATTTAGAAGATAGAAAAAATAAGCCATTTATTTTTTCAGTAAATAGATTATAAATTTAGACTGTCAGGCACTAACAAGTTAGATTCTAGATATACAGTAAGACATGAAGCTTGCCACCAAGAACTTCAGTCTAATAGAGAAGAAAAAAAAATATATAAAAAGAAATAAATAAAATGCTAAAGGACAAAGTCATACAGCAATGCAGTAACAGAAAAAAAGCTATATGTGAGTAGTAATATAAGTAGTAATATAAACCTATATAATGTCATATTTCAATAGTCCTTTCTAAGCTTTTCCAATGCAATCAATTTACATTTAATAACTGAATGCACTTAATTGATATCATTAAGTACTTACTATGTTCTTGAATATACCGGCGAATGAGAGATGAGCCCTGCCCTGGATAACAATAAAACACGTACATTATGGAGATAAGAACAAAGTGATCTGGGAACAAAAAGAACAAAGACACCATTTCTGTCTGAGGCATCAGGGAAAGATTTCCTACAGTGACTATCAGTTATTTGTTCAAACAATGTACACTGAGTCCCTTCAATGAGCCGATCACTGTATTAAAAGGCAAAGCGAAAGCAGTAAACAAAATAGACCTGAAAGACAGCAGTATTTAATCTGGATTTTTTAAAGTAGGTAATTTCAAGAAAATAGGGCCTGGAAGAAAATTGCAGAGATAAGTTTGAGAGCTCATGATGGTAAGAGGGCAGGTTTTGCAGCCTGAAAGCCTGTGCATTGTTCCTGTCTGAGGAGCTTGCTAGTTGGGTCACTTTGGGCAGGTTAATCTTCCAATGTCATCTTTAAAATGAGAATGTGATATTAAGAGCATAGAGCTCTTAGGTTTGTTGGAACTTTTGAATGCTTTAATACCTTCAAAGTTTGTAGCACAGCAACAGGAACATAGTAACTCCTCAGTATAACTCATGCATGAAATGTAAATATTTTTAAGCAAGAAATTAACATAGTCTGTTTTTGTTTGAGAAAGATCATGATGGTTTCAGCAGGGGAGGTAATGGACGGAACAAGTAAGGAGATCTTTAAGTAACAGAAAATTGTCAAGTCGGTGGCAATAGAGGAGCAGAGAAGAATTTATTTAAGAGGTGTGTCCAAACTGTGATAGAATGGATGTGTGATGGTTCTTGTGTGAAAGAAAAGGGTGAAGAGTTGGCAGTGGGAAGCAGACTAGAGAATGCATCCGTTTCCTGGGGCTACCCAAATAGATCACCACAAACTGGGTTGCTCAGAACAATGGAAATTTATCTCATGTTACCGGAGGCCAGAAATCCAAAATCAAATCAGAAGTTGGCAGGATTGCCTATGTGGTTCAATTGTTAAGTGTTGGATTCTTGGTTTTGGCTCAGATCATGATCTCAGTGTTGTGAGATTGAGCCCGAAGTCAGGATCCAAGCTGGACTTGGAGCCTACTTCAGATTCTCTCTTCCTCTTCCTCTGCCCCTCCTCTCACTCTGTCTCTGTCTCTGTCTCCCTCAAATAAATAAATAAATCTTAAAGAAGCTGGTAAGATTTAGTCCTGGAGACTCTGAGAAGGAATCTGTCCCATGCCTCTCTCCCAGCTTCTGGCCATTGTTGGTAATCCGTGGCATTTCTTGGCTTAGAATGCAGCCCTCTAATTACTTCCTCTGTCCTCACCTGATGCTCCCTCTGTGTTCCTCCTTCACGTGGCTTCTCATGATGGTACCAGTCACTGAATACAGGTCCCATCCTAATCCAGTATGACTCATCTTGACTAATCAGATCTTAAAGACTCCGTTTCCAAACAAGGTCACATCTGAAATTCTGATGGATCTGACTGGGGGGCAGGGTGGACATTATTCAACTCCAAACAGAAGGCGGCACCCTTAACAGGTGAATGAGAAGGTTTAAGCTGGAGACGTGGAGAATGGATTTCCCAATCAACTTGCTAAAGTTCAGGTACCTGCAGCAAGTGGCAGTGACCGTGCCCAGCAGGCAAGTAGCATCAGGACACAGAATCCAGTGAGCATATGAGTTTGGAAAGAGATTAGGAAATCACTACCATTCAGGAGAGAAAGTTATCTAAGTGAATGAGGTCTTCCAAAGAGAATAGCCAGAATGAGGAGAAGGAGAACAAGAAAATCTTAGGGTAAAACCTTCCAATCTTTTAAGTTTCTTAAAATATTAAGGTTTTCTCACACTTTTCTTTATAATGTGTGAATCACTGGTGATAATTGCATTAAATTTTTAAATCTTTCTAAACTTCTATGTTAACTGTGCCAATTTTATTAGCCAAAAATTGATACATAAAAGTTGCTTGATAAAAATGGGCACAAAGCTCTTTGATATGTAACATTCAGCTTTTCTTCTGATCCAATTAATTGCCCTCTCTTGAAATATCTGCAGCTATATTTCAGAAGCTCTATTATACTAATTTAAGCAGTTCATGGTAAGACTTTAAGTCTTAGCTTTTAGCTTGGTATTTCCTACACTGTATTATATGCTCTCTAATAAAGGTTTCTGCAAATAATATCCCTTACAGGTCCCATTTACTATTTCCTTTTAGGGACTGAACGAATGCAGTTCTTCTATCAATACATACTTTGGTCCTATGCAAGACTGCATGTGTAATTAAGGGATACCATATTTAACATGAAAGTTAAAAAAAAATTTTGAATTTCACAGCAACTGCAACTATAACTTTCATCAAAGCATTGACCTTTCTGTCTCAGTTTTAGTCACCAAAAAGTGAGGGAAGTAAAAACCACCTCCGAGTTTACAGAAATCTTTAATATATTTTTAAAATTTTTGCCAACTCTAAGGGGGTATATAAATGAAAGTTTTTGTCAAACCAATATTTAAGATGAAGACAAAATTGAATGGGAGGACCACTCTCCAAGAAGTTCCTGTAGTTAGAATCATGTTTAGACTTTGTGTGGCTTTGGAACAACTAGCTCGAGTGATGGAATCAGGAGCAGAGACGGCAGGTTCTCTGAAGGGAAGCTCCTATAGGTAAGGGCATCTTGTGGTATGTAATAGCACCATTAAATATACCAGTTCAGCAAAAGCAGAAAGAGCTGCCTTCCACTCAGAACACTGCTGACACCTGTAAGGTAAACTATGATGTTTGAGGTTGTGCCCTGCTTTGAAATAAAAAGATCACAGAGCTACAATCACTCAGCAGTCTGCATCTGAGGACAACTTAACAAGGACTTATTTTCACCCTGCAAGACCTGCCATGTCTTCAACGAGGCTCACCCCATGTACAGAGAACTTGAATAATTAACTATTCGGCCAGAGAAAAGGTGTGCAGGGGAGAAAGGAGGTAGAAGCCAGGGGCCAGGTGAGTTCTCTCTGTGGTTGAGGAAATACAGAATGGACGTGATTTTTGTCTGCAGAACCTTAGGCATGGCGGGAGATTCTCAAAAACAGCAAACACGAAGCAGCAAGCCAGGCCAGGTTATATGTGTGTGAACAAGGCAGTGTGGGGTTTAAAGTACAAGAAAAGGTAGAGGAGATGATATTCTCTTTGTGGTCTCTGTTGAGTTAATTAATGCATGAGCCAAATTTACCCTGCTCCTGTTTTCATAAATAAAGTGTTGCTGGACACAGCCGCACTCATGCATTTATGCATTGTCTGTGGATGCTTACACACCACATGGCACAGCTGACGTGTAGGGACAGAGGCCATATGGCCTGCAAAGGAAATACATATAATATCTTCCCTTTACAGATAAAAAAATACCCTAACCTCAGAGGAACGAAAGAAGCAAGATCTTACTGTGAAGGAGTTAAATCCTGACCAAAACACAGAGCAAGAAGTAGGATTAGGAAGAAAGTTGATTGCAGGAAATGGCAAACACTTGGACCATACAAACAAAACAATTGTGACATATGCTCATCATATTATTCAAAATGAATTGAGGACAGGTGAATAAAATCACAGCTATCCGATACCTGAGATTTCAGCTCTTCTCATGGATTCCATCATCTCTAGAGTAACTATTTGGACCAGAGGATCTCTGGAGTCCCGTTCAGACCTGAACACCCACGGTTGTACACATTTCCAAGGGTCTTCTGGAGAGTTTGGCTATCCTGCAGAAGAGATTACGTATTTCCATCACAAACCGAATGGGGAGAAGCACCAATGTAGACTATTGAATTTTTCATTTAACACACTTTGATGATAAGAGTTAATTCTCATGGAAAAGGCCTTTTAAAAAATCTCAGACCATAGGGAAAACTCTGAATTGGGCGTTTTGCTCACATCCTACGTGAATAAGGAGCTAATGTGTATAAAGCAGGTATAAGAAGAAAATGAGTGTTTTTCAACTGTCAGCTCAAGAATCCAAACTCATCACCACCCTCACTTCCTCCCCATGTCTCCCATCCCTCCTGTGTCCCCTTTTACAATAAACAGCAATATTGTCTACTTAGTGACCCCAGTGAGGAACCCAGGAGTCACACTAATGCTTGGTCCTTTTTTTTTTTTTTAAGATTTTATTTATTTATTTGAGAGACAGAGAGCACACACATGGGTGCAGGGGGAGTGCAGGAGGAAAAGCAGACTCCCTGCTGAGTAAGGAGCTCCTGAGGTAGGGGCTGGATCCCAGGACTCGAGGATCATGACCTGAGCCAAAGAGAGACGTTTAACTGACTGAGCCGTCCAGGCACTCCCAATACTTGGTTCTTAATGTCTGTCCTCAGGAACTCGCAGGGCTTCTGTCCAGCCACTAAGCCCTCCTAGCACTGCCCAGATCTCTGCCTCCATCCAGCTACACTGCTCTTCCATGAGCCGGGTTTACCCCCTTGCTGTCACAACTTCCCTTGCTGTCACAGCTCACTTCCTGGCTGACTTAAACCAACATTGGCCCCTTCGGGTGATCCACCTTTTTTTTTTTTTTTCTTTTTAAGATTTTTATCTATTTGACAGAGAGAGATCACAAGTAGGCAGAGAGGCAAGCAGAGAAAGAGAGAGGGAGGAGGAAGCAGGCCCCCTGCCTAGCAGAGAGCCCGATGTGGGACTCCATCCCATGACCCCCAGATCATGAGCCACCCAGGCAGCCCCAGGTGATCCACATTTAAATTCATTGTGACCAGGAATAAATTGCCAGTTCCTTCAATGGTTCGCAAGTGTGTCATGATCTTGTCTTCTGCTGAAGGGACTAATATAATCACTCCCCTTCCTCATCCTCTCAGTCAGTCCCTGGCTAGCTGTGTTCCACCCATGGAAAGCTGTGTTCTGTCCCCCTCTGTGTCTTTGTACGGACTGCTTTCTCACCTTGGGCCGGCTTGGCCATATCCCCACCTGTCTATACTCATCTGCCCCATTATTGAGAAATCACCCCGGATGTCGTCTCTTTAAGCAGGCTTTCCCAACCCCATGAGAAAGAACGAAGTACCCATACTGAGTAACAACAACCCCCTGTACCAACTTCTATCATAACGAGCAGAGTTGTGCTGTAATCCCTTAACCACTTTGTCTGTCTCCCAGGCAACATTCTGCTTCTCAAGTACAAGATCTGCGTCTTCATTATCATTCTACTCCCAGCCCCTAATGGGCTACCTGGCTTAGACCGGGCAATAAAGAAATATTTGTTGAAGAACATAAGTGAATAAGCAAGCCATTGAAATATTTAAAAACAGAATGTGAAATTTTCACAAGAAATTAATAGGACAAAATCAGAATAGGCTACTTGAAGAGTCCTATTTTGTGCCCACGATCAGAAACATGGTTACACATAGTGTAAGTGGCTAAAACATCGTAACTGTGCACTTTATCACAATGATTTCACTACATGCTGTCATACCTCAAGGTTTCAGAATAGGAAAAAAAAGCAGTGCATCCTCAGTCCTCAAACAGGCTGTCAAAAACCAAACACATGCACACAAAATCATACATGCATCTCAAAAAAAAATTGACACTAACTAGGAAATTTCAAAACAAATACCAAAGCACACCATCTGTTGAGAGGGCTAGAGGTGAATTGACCACTGACACCTGATAGTTCAATGAAACACCAGTATGTTGCTCCAATCCCTTCATTTCGTATTATTAGTCAGGAGGAGATGGGAAGCAAGAAAAGGGGCCAGGGGTATGTGGCAAAGGAGCAGAAATTAGGAAAAAGATGTAGGACAATATTCATATGCTTCATGTCTTTAATCAGTAAAATATACCACAGAAATAGTTTTGAATAATCTATATTTAAATGTTCTTATCATTACCAAGCTTCATTATCATTATTTTTCCATAGATTCCTTTGACTGTCTGGTGAATTCTATAAACCTTATCTCAGAAAATTATGTTTTAATACAAAAAATAACATACATGGGAACATAAACCAATTACATTGCTGTTCAAATTAGGTCTACTTCTGATACAAAGTAGAAGTTATTTAAATAAGAACAAACTTGTTCTTTGAGTCAAAGATTCCATTTTATTAATAATGAAGTGTACAAATGAGGTATTTTGCTTATCTGCATCATTAAATCTGTCCAGAGAATCTTCCTTAAAACAATGAGTAATGATGGTATCTGAAACATCTCATTAGCACGCATCTTCGTCTACAGATTTGCAGGCCTGGCTTTAGCCAAATGAATCTCAGACTTTCACCCTGTTCACCACACTTAACTCTGTTGCTCTCAGGCATCTGAGCATAGTTACAGAGATTGTATTGGTCCAAGACATAGGAAAGCACTAATCCAGAGATTGTAAAGAAAGGAGTAGCATGCTGTTTCCAGTTATAAACAGCAATACAAAATCCTTGAATGCGAGGTTTGATCTTATATGATGTGTCAGTGTAACACATGAGTAGAGCAACTCATCCACATGAATTGAAAAGTCTATATGCTTCTCTCTCTAGATGCTAGATACTACTATTATTTTGCCTAATTAAAATTTATTTTTTGATATTGATATTATATGCAATTCTGGTAAATTATAACTAGGTATGCCTCATTACTCAAACACACAGAAATATAATTGATTATATTAAATTATACTATATTAAATGTTTTATATACATATATATTAAAACAGGGGAACACTTGATTAATCACACAGAAAAAATAAAATTAGATCTTCATCCTACATTATGTATCAAGAAACAAGTTTCACTGAATTATAGCAATAAGTGTAAAATTACAGTTAGATAAAATAAAAATTAAAAATAAGCGCATATCTATTTAGCTGATGGAAAATATTGAATGGCATTCTGAGCAAAGGCTTTAACATAAATAAAAATTTGATAGAGCTAACAATATTTTTTAAATGAAATAGTTGCTTAAAACACAAAAACCAAAACCAAATTTGGCACATCACTTTAACAAATATTATATTGGGAATTATGCTTAAAATAAAAAGAGATTTGACAAATCATTAAGAAAAGGATGAGAGCTAATAGAAATAAATGAAGATACAAATAGACAATTCACAAAGAACTACACATGAACATGTTCTTCAGTTTCACTTCAGTAACATTTTTAAAAATTGAAATTAAAGTTGAAGCAAACATAAATGCTAGAAATTAGAATAATGGTCAAAAATAGGATCAAATAAAATAAACTACCAACATAATTAGAAAGGTCTTTTCTTTTATTTTTTTAAATCTTTATTTTTTATTTAAGTGTAATTAACATATAATGTTATGTCAGTTTGGGGTGCACGTTATAATGATTTGACAATTCCATACATTACTTGGTGTTTGTCTTAATAAGTATGCTCTTACTCCTCTTTAATTTTAGTGGCATTTTAATTATATTTTTCTTTTCTTCTTCACATCTAGTAAACAACTTTGGAATACCTTGAAGTCTGAGTGGACAGATATGTTGTGATCACTGCTCTTGTATCTCAATAACATTGAACTTGGTGTTTTTAATTTCTTATATTAAGACAAAGATTGATTTAAAAAACTGAAGTTTTTTTGGTATCAGAAGATATTTTTTAAAAATCTGATTTGCACAATGGCATAGAAAAGGAGAGACATTATATTTGTTGGTGGGGCTTATTTGACCACTTGTACAAATGCATTAAAAATATTAACTTAGTCACAATTTATCTTAAGGGAATAACCAAATGTACAAAGATATGTAGGAAAAAAGATAGTCATATTCTGGGTAAAATATATAAAGAACTTTAAAAAAATGTGCTTGTTATATTTTATACATCAAGAACAATCTGAAAAACAAAGATGTGTATGTATAAGTATAAATATGTCAAAGAAGGTTTGAGAAGATGCACACCAGAATATCAAGTGAGACCTCTACTTCCAATCAGGATATAGAAACAGCACAGAGGGCGCCTGGGTGGCTCAGTGGGTTAAGTCGCTGCCTTCGGCTTGGGTCATGATCTCAGGGTCCTGGGATCCAGTCCCGCGTCGGACTCTCTGCTCGGCGGGGAGCCTGCTTCCCCCTCTCTCTGTGCCTGCCAATCCGTCTACTTGTGATTTCTCTCTGTCAAATAAATAAATAAAATCTTAAAAAAAAAAAAAAAGAAAGAAACAGCACAGATTCCTCGTCCCACTTGTAACAACTAAATATTAAAACAAAATACGTGAAACAAGATCCCTCGAGACTTTAGATGCTAGGCAAGGAAGGACAGTGGTTTCTGAGAACCAGGAAAGGGGACATAGACAAGGAGAACCAGGAGACTGGTCCCACTTGCTACTTGGAGGAAGTTTCCAGCCCACAGTACAGGGATGGGAGACACAGTCAGAGCCAGGACTCCAGGGGCCAATATCTGGCATTCAGCAGAGCCAAGGCAGAGTTCTAAGGGCAGCATGACAGACAAGAAAGCTTCCCAGAGAAGAAACTTTAGATCTCTTCAGAGAGTCTCCCTCAAGAATTCGGTTGACTACTGTTGATCAATGTGTGCATGTGAGGACACTATCTGAGACCAGATCAAGAAATGCCTGAAAGAATTAAAAAGAACAGTTCCTGGAGCTGAAACAGAGCAAGAGATTGTACCTCTACCTGATAGGCAGAGTGATTAACGTTAGTTAGAGGCCATCGGTGAGGATCCTGAGAAGGTTTTTCCCCCCGGAGAGAGAAACGTTAATTCCATAGAAAATGCAGATCTGGTTCTATGTAATAAAGTCTTAAAGGAGGATATAAAAGAACCAAGCTCTTCCCAGGTAATGTAACCCATCTAACTCCAAGCCCTAGAGTATGAGGAACATAAAAATGAGGCAGAATCACAATGTGTTCCCCTTGTTCAGCATCCAGTCAAAAGTTACAGGGTATACACAAAGGGAGGAAAGGATCACCTATAATGGGGATAAAAGTCATTCAATTAAAACACATCCAGGAACAACAGAAATAACAGAATTAGAAGACAAGAACATTAAACAGCTTTTACTGCTGTATCTCATATGGTCAAGAAGGTAGAGGAAGGAATAAATATTTCAATACTATCATGGAGATATAAAAAGACCCAAACTGAACTTCTGAGCTGGAAATGACAATATCTGGGAGGAAACACGCTGTGGATGAGATTGATGGCAGATTAAACACGGCAAAGGAAAAAATAAGTAAACTTGATGACCAGCTTTGGTTAGGTTCTATTGCTGTCATAACAAAGTACCACAGACTTGGTGGTTTCCTGAACGCATTGGTTGTTATCTCACAGCTTTATATGTCAGAGGTCCAACACACTCTCCACTGGGTTTAAATCCAGGTGTTAGAAGGGTTGCTTTCCCTCCAGAGGTTTTTGAATGGAAGCTGTTTCCTTGTATTTTCTGGCTTCTAGTTGTTCCCCCTTCTTGGCTCCTGGCCCTTCTGACCATCTTCAAATCCAGAAACAGTGTGTCAAGTTCATCTCACATTCCTTGGCAGTAGCCTATTCTTCGGCCTCTTCCTTCTTCTTTTAATAGCTTGTGTGGTTAGAGTACATTTTCCCAGATAAACCAGGAAAATCACCTTTCAATAGCGATAAAAGGTCGATCAACAGTATAGAAAAAAATTAGAAAAATGAAATATCTCAAATTACCCCAGCTTCTTCCTTAAGAAATGAAAACAGAGGATTAAATTAAGCCCAAAGTAAGCAGAAGAAAGAAAATAAAATAGATCATAGTAGAAATCAATAAAAATTGAAATTTACAAATGTATATCATATACATCATATGTTTTCTATTTTCACATTTTATTTGCTCAGTATTTTTAGTAGAAAGAAATACCACATTTATATTTTCAGAACTTAACAAAATAAGTTTTTAAATCTCCAGGCTAATAGATTTAAAACAAAGATTACTGTTTAATAAAGGGAAAGCAGTACTCAATACTGACATGTAGTAATAGCAAAAATCTTAGAGAAGTCAAATTTAAGAAACAAAACAAATGAATAAACAAAGAAGAAAGAGACAAAAAAAAAAAAACAGACTCTGAAATACAGAGAACAAACTGGTGGTTGCCAAAGGGGAGGTGGGGGATGGGGAAAATTGAATACACTGTCTTGATAAGCACTGGGAAATGTATACAATTGTTGAACCATTGTACTGTACACTTAAAACTAATAAAATACTGCATGTAAATTATATGTGAATTAATTGTTTTAAGTAAGAAATAAAAAAAACTAATTCTCAGGGAGGAAATGAATATTTTTCAGTAAGCCCATCTTCCAGAGATGTGTACAGCATGGCAACCTCTGGGCATTCATCCACTAATTCTACAGTCATGTATTAAGCATCTTCTGACTGTGAGTTAAGTTCACCGAGTGTGACCTGGAGGTACAGTAGTGAGTAAGAATTGTACTTCTGTGCTATATTTTATAAAGATGTCCTGGCTGCTGCCAACAGCATCTGGACCACACTGGCGGTACTCTCCTCCACTTCCACCTGAAATCCAGGCTGTGCTTCTTTTGATGAAGCCTCATAAATCCTATGGATTTTTTTCTCCAGCTGGTTATCTTTTGGATTCCAGGTGAAAAAATATATTCAATAAGTCTATCTCCTCATTTCAGTTCTGGCCTGAGTTTTAATTTTCTAATGTAAGGCTCCTTGGCTGTATGGATGTATGTATGTTTGTATTTATAAAATTCCATTTATTTGTCAGAAAGAGAGAGAAAGAGTGAGCACAAGCAGGGGGAGCAGCAGGTGGAGGAAGAAGCCATGTCCAGGCTGAGCAAGGACTCTGATGTAGGACTCTATCCCAGGACCCTGGGATCATGACCTGAGCCAAAGGAGCCATCCAGGTGCACCTCCCTGGTGGTATTTAAGTCAAGGGACAGAGGTATTTCTTGCCCCTGAACCTAAAGTTCTCTGTTTATGCTATGAGGCAGTTAGGAGCGTTGAAATGGAGTACTTAGAGGACATCTAGAAAATGGTGTGACCTAGAGTCACCAGCTAGCATAGTAAGTATCAATGCCATAGCCTCCAAACCACTATTGAATATAATTTCTGTTTTCAGGTGTTTTCCTACTAAATTGTGCGTTCCTTTAGGGGCTATATCTCACTTATTTTTGTATCTTTTGTATCTTGCAAAATATTTCATGTAAGAAGAGGACAATGAATACTTATTAACTAAATGACAATGGACGTTGATTTCTTCCAAAGGTTTTGAACTTTATTCAGGCTTTACCAACCACACCCTCCAATAA
Source organism: Mustela nivalis (assembly GCF_964662115.1). NCBI lineage: Eukaryota > Metazoa > Chordata > Mammalia > Carnivora > Mustelidae > Mustela > Mustela nivalis. Next base: position 81,370,767 of record NC_139034.1, on the reverse strand, counting down.
AATGCTATCCCTTTCTAATTTCAGACATTGTTGAGAGGATACGGCAAATCACCTAGGCTCCCTACGGGGGATTGTTAATTTCTTTTTCATAGTTTCGCCTAGAAAACCACAGTATCCTTCATTGTTCTCTCTGAATGCTTCCAGTATTTGTGATTTATTTCAAGTGAGTTCATCCCAGGCACCTCAGAGCTCTTCTGAGAATTTTCACATGTAAAATTAGATCATTCTGGTAATGAATTTTAAGGTCAACATTTATGTTTAAACTCGGGTCTTTTCAAACAATTGAGTACCGTAGGATTATAAGAATAACTCGAAGTAGACAATATCATGGTGACAACTATAGTCCTTCATCTTCTATAGCAAGACATGCTGTGTTTTCTTTTTTTATGTCTTTAACAATCATATTTATTTATGGCATCATGCTCACAAACACTTGTTTGTGTTATGTATTCTGGTCTCACATCTGCTTTTTTGAAACATAAGCTGAAGAGACACTTTAATGTTTCCCCTGAGCTGTTTTGTTTTGTTTTTGTTTTCGTGGATTTTTTTTTTTTTTTTTTTTTTTTTTTTTTTTAGTGTTTCATGGACACTTGTAAACATTCAAACATCATTTTCCCTCAGAGTTGCCTAATTAGGGTGACCTCATGAATAAGGTTGCTTATAGCAACTGTGTCCTTCAAAAGCTTCTCCAGCAAGATTTTCTCAAGAACTCCAAATAATGAGACCATCACCAATGCTTTGTGAGCTTCTTTAATAGGGTTATTGTTACTAATGGCCCCAGGAGTAGCCTAGTGATGGGTCATGCCTAGCTCTAAGAAGGAACCTGTACTTGAACACAAACAGGTATTATCTAAATGTAGTTCCAGGGCTAATTAGCAGGAGCCTTCATATTATCAGATACACATGTAATTAATCTGACAAGTTTAATTAATTAATTTCTTTGAAAGAGAGAGAGAGCATGTGAGCAGGAGGTTCAGAGAGGTGGGAGAGGCAAAGGGAACGAGAGAATCTTAAGCAAACTCTATACCCAGCACAGAGCCCAACATGGGGCTCGATCTAATGACCCTGAAGTCAGGACCTGAGCTGAAATTAAGAGTCTGATGCTCAATCAACTGAGCCATCCAGGTGCCTTTAATCTGACAGGTTTATGATGATACTTTCCATCCATAAGTTCTTAGAACTCCCACTATTGAGATGGCTTGCCTTTCGCTACCTCATCTGTGTCAGTGGGTCAGGTTGGACATGAGATGGAGTGTCAGCTGCCCACTGTTGACGCGGGGTCGGAGACACTGGCTGTGATGTGCTCTCCATGCAGCTAGTATATTTTCAACTTGGTACCTAATACTGATTTCACCATTTCCCTGATCATCCTGCTAATGACCCTTATTTGTTCAAAGAACAGCTCAAAATTCTGATTCTTATCTTGCAAATTTACATCACATTTGCCCCTTAACTTTGTATCTCCATCTCCATAGAACTGTGGCATTTGATTTCAATATTAACACAATGTTTTACTACTTTGATTTGTGAAAATGTATTTTAAGCAGCCATGCTAGTTCCATGATTAATTTTTCTTGACAATTAAAAAACAAGACACTAAAATTATCTTGAATTGCTGACACAAAACATGATAGAAATGTTACATTAAAATAAATTAATTCAATTTTTACCTCAAAAGAGCACCTGGAGATTGGATTTATATAGAATAAGCAGAAACACATGGAATAGCATGGCATAGATTTCTTCAGGGATCGAGGATCAGAGCCCCCTGGTTACAGACGTGAATCACTGACTTTACCTCTACGCCTATGACCAGATCTATAAGAAATTTAGGATCTAGTGAGATGTTTAACATCCTAAATATCAGTACTTTGGGGAGTAGAATTATAAGCAGAAAATGGCAAATGTATTACCTTGAGAAACAATAGATTCTGAACAAAATTAGACATGTTTTAAATAGAGGTTTTAAAATGTTTACATTTAGGAAATAGATACTGATTTAAGAAATCTTAGTTTTCAAAAAGTTTTACTTTTATTTAATATCAATGACAAATGTAAGCCCTATTGGTAGCTGGGGTTTTTTTCTTAAGAAAATAAAGTACGGTGGGAGCGCCTGGGTGGCTTAGTGGGTTAAGCGTCTGCCTTTGGCTCAGGTCATGATCTCAGGTTCCTGGGATCGAGCCCCACATCGGGTTCCCTACTCAGTAGGAGCCTGCTTCTCTCTCTCCTACCTGCTCGTTCTCTCTTTCTGTCAAATGAGTAAATCCATAAATCTTTAAAAGAAAAAAAAAAAAAGAAGTATGGTAATGCATGTGCTTAAAGAAGTTTCAAAGGCAAATGCTTTTCTAGAACTCTGTCATGGGAGTCTAAATACATACATGGACATATATGACTATCCTACAAGCTTGCTATGATAAACCAGAGCTGTGTTAAAACAACAATCCTAAAATATCTGTAAATATGAAAACATTCCCATTGGAAGAAAGATTTTAGGTATCTGGTATAATGAAATAGTAAGATTTTTTCTTAGAGTATTAAAACAGCCCCACATGTTTGTATTTTGCACATGAACTGTGAGGCTCCAAATGATAAAGCACCAACAGCAGAAACCCTAACTATATTACTAGGAAACTAAACTAGCTTGCATTTAATACAGTATTTGAATTCATAGACTTTATAGGATTATACATTCTGTGAAGGTTTGTGGCATATGTACATATCCACATACACAAACATTTATTTTAATGATGTCTTAAATCCCAGCAGAAATAGTGAAGGAAATAGTGGTGGTCAGAACTCAAACGGACCCAGAGGAGCAGGGATAGGAATTTGTAAAGATATGACTGTTCCCAAGACCTCCAACTTTGAAAAGAGGAATTAATAGCTATAAAGGATGTGTGACAGCAGAATTTCTCAAACATTTGGCACAGAATTTGTCCCAAACCACAAAATGATGTGTAAGCACTTTGGAAAAAATCTCAGAAGGAAAAGAAAATGGCTCCTACTTGCTAAAAAAAGGATCTCACAATTTGTCACCTTGGAAAGATTCCATTTCATTTTTTGTGAAATTTGTTTTTAACTGTGAAGTGCAGAAATTCCCTTCACACTACACAGTGTGTACACTTCACCTCATAATCACAGACTAATTTGCAGGAGGATCTGTGCCACATTTTATATAACCAGTGTATATGGTGGAACGGTTTGGAGAGTTTTCTTGGTATAGTTTTACTTATTTTGTATTTGTTAAAAGTAGAGTTCCTTTGAAAATATAACGGAAAGATGAAAGCCCAGTGGATTCTGGTAACAAAAAAAAAGTCGTCACAGAGCCCTGTCTATCCAGGGCCCCACCCAAGTGTAATAACTCTGTTGAACTGCACAGTATGCATTTCCTTGCAGGTTCATTTCTGGGGCCAAATCAAGCTATTTTATGCCATACACTTTAACTTGATTTCCACAAATGTATTATTTATCTTCTACCTTAGTGTGTCATGTTTATTCCTATAAAATAGACTGTATTTTAAATGACATGGATTATTGAAAAGTAAATGAAGAGATTATACGTTGATATACTCATAACTTCATAAAATTGGTAGAGATTGTGGCAATAGGATGCCAGTTTCCTGAAATTTGAGAAGATTTAGCGTACAGACCCCCCCCCCATTCCTCAACTCTTGGCACAGTAATCATTTATCCCATGTGTTTTAGCACCTTATTGTATACACACTCCCTCTCTTGTTTTTTGTGTGTTTTATTTATGCTTTTAAAGATTTTTTAAATTTATTTATTTGTGAGAAAGACAGAGATAGTGAGCCAAGCCATGAGGATAAGGAGAAGCCAGGAGGAGGGGGAGAAGCTAGGAGGAGAGGGAGAAACAGGCTCCCCAGTGAGCAGGAACCCTGATGCAGGGCTTGATCCCAGGACCCTGGGATCATGACCTGAGCCGAAAGCAGACGCTTAACTGGTGAGCCACCAGGCACCCCACTTCTTGTGTGTTTTAATGGAAACAAATTATCCCATTGAAAGCTTCTTGCAGAAGAGAACTCAGTCTCCCACTTTATTTTATACTGTTCATGGTGTCTAAAAGATGAGAAGTCACAAAGCAATGGCTCAGTTGTACCTGTGCCTGCTCTCATGGAGGTAGGTGTGCTCAAATGACATTCCTCGGGAACCACATTGCTTTTCAAAGTCAGCTGCTTGACACTTTTCTTCCATCTATACATCACCCACCCTTTTTTTTTTTAGCTATCACAATATGAATAACGTTATTCCTAAACACTACCCTTCATCAGTTCACCCCATCCCCTTACCTATACACACACATTGACACACACACCTTCACACACATGAAAAAAAAAAATACAGAAACATGGAGAGGGTTATTTTGGGGTTTGTTATTTTGTTTAGGTATTGAATGCTACACCCTGTGAATAACAGGGTTTTTTTTAAAGGAGAGGAAGAAAGGCTGGTCTGAATAATAAATAATTTTAACAAAATTATGTATGTGACAATCATACCTTAATTGTATGTTGGTTCTTAGTGAGTTAGTTACCAGCAGAAAACCCTCCTTATTTGAGGCTTTGAAAGATCATTTGTTTGGAGGCAAAACAAAATTGGGTAATGTGTATTTCACTTAATTTTCTCTTAATGAGTTTGAACTTGTGCTTTAGTAAATCTCAGTGATCACCCTCACAATCAATGGATTGTGTCTAGATTGTTTCAATGTCTAGAGTGGTCCATTGCTATGACTCATACAAGTGTAATTCATTTACTGATGCACTTAGGTTCAGGCTTTTTAAAAAAAATTATCAGAAAACATCCTCTAGGCATTCTTTGAAAGAATCTGTTGCATTGGACTTTGTCAAATGCATGATTGAAACAAATGGCATTTCCACATAACATATAGAATGTGTGCAATGTGGGGCGCCTGGGTGGCTCAGTGGGTTAAGCCTCTGCCTTCGGCCCAGGTCATGGTCCTGGGGTCTTGGGATCAAGCCCCGCATCGGGCTCTCTGCTCAGCAGGGAGCCTGCTTCCCTTCCTCTCTCTGCCTGCCTCTCTGCCTACTTGTGATCTCTCTCTGTCAAATAAATAAATAAATATCTTAAAAAAAAAAAATGTGTGCAACGTTACTTCCCTTCGGCGATGGTCATCAGAACCCATAGTTAAAAGTAATTCATTGTCTGTTTACCCAACTGACTGACCATGAAACATTCCAACCAAACAGAACCTTACACAGTCCTCATGTCTCTCTGGTTGCATATGGAGTCATTTGTTTGTATCAGATGTTATCTGTCATATTAAGCAATTCAAGATAAAATAAAGGTTGAATTATTCTTAGTGAATGCACAAAAATAAAATAACCAGGTAATGCCCTTAATAAAATGTTCATCAATGGGAAAACACAAAAGATGAAAAATATGAATCAAGTTATCCAAAACTCACAAAGAAACACTTGCTCATGTATACATACAGTTGATCTTGGATATATGCAATTTAACTCATTTGTGACTACTTGTTAGGCTCTAACTAGCTCTAGATCTGCTTCTGGTAACAAGAAAAGTATGATAGTTTTTAGGATCAAAGCATTCTTGATTTTGGGGGGAAGATGGACTGTAAGAAGGAGGAAGTGAATAGAAGGTCTTGGTTCATTGCCTAGTAGCATAATATATTAATAGCATAACATATGAATGCCCCAGATTTCAAGCAAAAAAAGAAAAAAAAAAAAAACCTCTCTGATAAACAATCTCAGTATATATTCTGAAAAAAAAAAAAAAAAAAAAAAAGCACCACATTCAAATCAAGGGACAGGGATATCACCAGGTACCCTGAATCTATGCTCTGCTCTCAGGAGACAGACAAAAGCTGCAAGGTACTTGGTCACACAATTTGAGTATGTCAACAAAACAAACAACCCAGCGGGCCATGGAACACCCATGTTCCCAACTTCCATTTCCATTCTGTTAACAAACTTGTTACCAAAACATTTCAAGATAGAGTAACAGAATACTGTCCAAGTGATTAATACAACAGTAGGATATTTGTTGTAATTTCTTTTCTTTTTTTTTTTAAGATTTTATTTATTTATTTGACAGACAGAGATCACAAGTAGGCAGAGAGGCAGGCAGAGAGAGAGGAGGAAGCAGGCTCCCTGCGGATGTGGGGCTCGATCCCAGGACACTAGGATCATGACCCAAGCTCACAGCAGAGCCTTAACCCACTGAGCCATCTAGATGCCCCTGTTGTAATTTCTATATATAATTATATATACTACATATAACATTATATATAATACATAATAAAATTATACCTAGATTGAATTGAATGTTGGGTATTAAGAAAGAAGGGAACAGAGTGATCACAGATAGTGCAAGGGTCAAATCTCAGTATGAACATATTAATTCAGTCTGGCATGGTTTGCTGAGTGGGAAGATAATCATTGATAAAGCCATAAATCTAGGTAGGTAAAAATGAGTAATTTTGAAAGCCAGGCTGAAAACTTTTTGATTTTCTTAGGTATTATGTGGGTAGTTATTTTGTACACTATTGAAAGTAGTCAATCCTTACAAGATTCAGTTCTGTTTATAGTAATCCCCTCTTTCCCACAGTTTTGCTTTCCCCAGCTTCAGTGGTTGGAAAGTAGGTGATCCTCCTGCTCATGTACGCTGAGAAGGACGGTAGTTGCTATGTCACAAAACCTACATCATTCTCCTCACTTCGTCGCATCACATAGACATTGTATCATCTCACATCATCAGAGGAAGAAGGGTAAGTGCAACACAATAAGGTATTTCGAGAGATAGGCAGAGAGACCACATTTACATCACTTTTAATACAATATATTGTTATAATGACTATTGTATTATTAGTTACTGTTGTTAAGCTCTTATTGTACTTCAATTATAAATTAAATTTTATCATAGGTATGTATGTTTGGGAAAAAACATAGTATATAGAGGGTTCAGAACTAGGTTTTAGGCATCCACTGGGGGTTTTGGAACATATCCCCAAGTATAAGAAGAGACCACTGTCCTGGGGTTTTTACAAATTAGAGAAATATATATAATCAGTTATAGCAAAGGACACAGAAACTCATATATATTCATCATTTTACTCTTCTAAGGGTATTTTAACTGGGAGTCTTAAACTAGATTTTCTGTCTGTACTATATTAGATGATTTAATTTTTCATGTGTCCTCTACTCCCAGTTAGCTCCCTTTGACAAGAAGTAAAAGAATGAAGAATAGAAGAGAGAAAAGGAAAATATTTGGGTTTGCAAACAATTTTCTGCACAAAGTATGAGGAAGTGAAATTGAATTCTTCATAAGGTTGATAAATTATCCCTGAAGACAATTTCAAAAAAGAAAAACAATAGTGGTTAACACAGAACTGGCAACCCAAGCACCATTTACAAACTCTTCTTATGGTGCACCCTCTCACCAAATTAAGGTTTTAAAGATATTTATATTCTTGGGCTTATATTCTGCTTAGGATGTGACTGATTCCAAACCATAAGATGAAAAGGAAGTCTCTAGAGGTGCTTCTGGGAAAGCAACCAAAAGTGGAATAGACGTAGATAAATGTTAGTACAGGAAACATACACACTTTCCTCAGGATGTGATTCCTGGAGCTTTAGCAGCCACATTGTGCCCAGGAGAGAATTGCCAACAAGGCAGAATCATTGGCCCTACGAGTGTCAACCCACTGTCTCAGTGCAAGTAAAAGCCTGAAATCTGTTTATGTTGGAAAAATAAATCTCAATTATTTAAACCATGGTAAGTTAGGCGTTTTGTTTTGTTTTGTTTTGTTATTGTTGCTGCCATGGCTGTTACTGTTACTTGGCCTTGAACTCATTCCTGATCAACATAAAGTTTTTATTTTTTATGCGAAGGTGATTTTATTAAATAAAAGCAGAGTCTAGCATGAGGGGTGACCCTAAAAAGTAACATTTTCACATGTATGCGTGCTTTATGCTACTTATGTTCATGTTTTTAATGTATTTATTAAAAATTCTTAGAATCAAATAAATAAAATATATAGTTTTCCAGTGAAGTTTTTAGTCTATTATAATAATGCAAGATTCCGTTTACTCATGACATGAAAGGCCACTGATTCTGAAGACTTATGGCTTAATTTGTTGAGATGAGTCTTAATGGTCATACATTTGAGACAAGACCAAGTCTCCAGGATGTTTTAGTTGTGAAAAAAAAATAAAGACAGATGTTTTTAAAAATGAAAATTTTCAGATAAAAACATTTAATAGCATATATTATTATTTACATATTTATATGTTATATAGTATGTATTATATATTATTTCTTGTATTATGTATTTTATGTTATATATTAATATATTTTATATTTATATATTTTTAAATATTTATTTAATAAATATGTAAATTTTAAAAATATGTAAATTTAGAATGAATATAGAAATTATGGAAATATGTTTCTATAGTCTATACTACTTGTGGTATATATTTTAATGCATTTCTTATACTTTAATATTATTAATATTGTATATCATATGTTTATATATAATACTCATATTTTAAAAGTTAAAATGACTAGTATTGATGGCACCTTCCAGATATCTAAAGGATTTTGCTTTGAAGTCATCAGAATATCCAAAGACATAATCTTTATTTCACTATGGGGATACTTTTAAATCAGAAGAAGAAGGTGGAAAACATAGGTCTTTTTAAAAGTGCCTTTGTTAATTACCATTTAAAATTTAAGAGAGGATTCAAAAAGCGTTAAAAACTAAGACCTTTTTAGCATACTCATGTTTGCTTATGTCATGTAAACTTTTAGCAATTTGTTGCTAATTGGGAAGTATATACCACATTGTATCCTTTTAAACTAACTTAAAATAATATTTATAAGCTATAGATTCTCCATCTTTGTAATCTTGTCCACCCAGATCCTGACTATTGATAACAAAATGACAAATACTGAATGTCCCTAAATATATCTTTAGGCATTAAATAGAATGAAAAAGTATCTTTATTCTGCAATAATTCTTCAATATAATTAACCTAGGCTTCCTAAAATTTTCAAGAAGTGTAGCTCAATATGAATCCAATTTTTAGGTGTTAAAAAAGGGAAGAAAAAAAACAAAACAAAACATCTGTGGCCTTCACCAAAGAGTATGACAGTTACTGAAGAATAAAAGTTCAGTAGTTTGTTCTGGAAGATTACACTTCTCTTTTAGGGTTTTAAGGGAAAGAAGCCCGTAGTTCAGTAGTGCCACAACTGATTAAACAAACTTCAAGAAGCAAGATGTTTTAAGGGGCGGCTGTCGTTGCTATGCACTCTTCATAAGTATTTCAACTACTTAAAACTGTTTTCCAAAGTGAAGAATGCAGTGAGTAGAATTTCATGTGTCTGTGCTTTGAGTCTATTCTCTGTTAACCTTTCTCTGAAAAGACATGCCAGACATTATTTTCAGACAATTGTTCTGTTCAGAGAAACACTAAGAACAAATAAGCATTTGCACTTGAAGTGTGAAGAACATTTTAATGGCGTTAGAAATAATTTTGCTTTGCTAGCTGCAGGGCTAACAAAAATGACTAAAGAAAAACAGTCCCAAAATGTGGTGAAAAGATATTTAGATTTATCACTGAACTTTGTCTGCTGTTTCTCAGACCTTTTCTTTCACCAGCTGATAATAAATGTCATGTATCCTTCATGGTCCTGTCACAAAAGAAAAAGTATCTCTTCATCGAGGTGTAAGGCTCTTCATCTTGTCAAAAATGACGGGCTTCCAAATAAAAGATTAAAGGTCTGAGGTTTTAATCTCTCAAAGTTGAAAAAAAAAAAAAAAACTTTCTAAAACTTAGATACTCTCTCCCAATGACAAATTATCTTAAAACGTACAGGATAGATTATGTTTTAGCATCTTTAAGTAATAAAGGAAATTACAAATAACCAATATTAGGGAATATCCATCCAACCAAGTAGGTATATGTTGAAAATATAGTAAATAGATCAGTGCTGCTTTTGTTACTTAAGGATATCAGTTATTAAGAAACTGAAATTTTTAAGTTGATACGGCAAGCTTGCAACTATCAAACCACAATCTAACATCTAAAGCAGAAGGTGAAGAAACGCCTCACATGGGGGAATATTCCTCAGAGGGAGGTTGGTGTCATGCACTGATACAGATTGTGTTCTATGTTGTAGGTAGTCTGGCCTTCATTATTTCCCCTCCTGCCTGATTCTGACCTTGGGAAACTTCTCTCCATGAGCTCCAGTTTTCTGATATCTGAAATTGACTTTCTTGTCAGTTTTTCATACCTACTTCCCAAGGATCTCCAAGCTCCTTGAGAGCTAAGCTCTTAATATCTAGTTCATGATTTGAGTGTCATTTGAAATATCTACCCCTGCTGCCCCAAGAAAGAGACGCCCATCTGTTTTAAAGCAAGATTTTCCACGTCTGTCTCTCTGTCTCTCCCAGAGACAGAATGCATTATCCCCTTGTTTTTCTTTCTGTATTGGCATCTTCTGGGGTTCCCCACCCCACCTCACTCCCAGGGCCCTTCCCAGGAGCCAGGAGTCTAAATGTCTTACTGACAGAAGTAGGCTCGGAAAGCTAATCCACTCTGTCCCCCTCCTGGTTTTATCCCTTGATGTCATCTGCCCTTCTGTTTGTTAGGGTAATTTTCTTTATGTCATTTGCTCACTTTTACTTCATTACAATAAAGGGAAGCCACACAAAGCATAGCAATAGTGACCCAGGAAATACACAGGTACTCAACCTTGCACTCACTCACTCACTTACAAGAGACAGCATTTCCAGCTGTTGAAAGGAAATCTCTCCCCTAGTCGGATCCCATTCCCCCCTCCCCTCTCTTAACTTTGGTGATTATAACTCCCAAGCATGTCTTCAAATTTTACAACTTATGTTTGTATATGCAATTCCAGAAGTATTATGTTATGTTTTTAAATTATATATAAATGGTATCACATAGCAGGTCTTCAGCAAACTCCCTCTTGCTAAATATTATTACTAAGGTTCATTCATATTTATGTGTGTAGCTTGAGTCAGTTTGCTGTCATTGCTATAAACAAGTTTATTGTGCTAATGTATCATATTTTATTCTCATTTTTATGAACCTGTTCACTGTTTGTCCATTTTTTACAAATAGCTTCTAAGAATACTCCTGTATGCATCTCTTTGGGAACATTGTAAAGGTTTCTCTAGGATACAATATGGACATAGAATGAGTACTTGAGAGAGAGAAGCTCTTACAATTCTTCTCTGCATTGCAAAAAAATAGCAAGTTTTTATTGGAATTGTATTGGTGGACATACTAAATTCGAGATAATTGACATCTTTACAATAGTAAGATGAGGTCTCTCTCAATATATTGCAATAAAATGCTATAATTTTCTTTACACTGACTTTGCACAACCTCATTAAATCAAGTGGGTCCCAGTGGCCATACTTTGTTGATTTTTTAAAATAGCATCTTTATGTAAATTTGCATTTTCTCAATTTCATTTCTGAGATATACTAAAAAGTTAATATTTTATATACATCATATATCCAGCAAAACTGATCAATTTACTTCTTATGTTAATTTTGTTATCTATTCTGAATATTTCAGTAGACTTTTTTTTTTTTTTTTTTGAAGGTCAAGCAAAGCTTTACATGGCACCAAGCATCAAGAATCTAACCAAACGTTTGGGGCCACACCTCTTACAAGTGAGGGCAACCCTTCTCTGTTTCACAGTCTACCTTTTAAGGGCAAAGACCATGCGGTCGGGCCTGGCCATGCACAGGTGGCCAATGAGATTGTAACACACACAGGAAACTCCACGGTGATGCTAGGTGACCAATTGAGTTACAATTTACCCTAGTAGACATTTGAACTAGCCTATCACACCTTGATTGGGATTGGCGCCCAAAAGGCTCCCAAAGGGCGGGGCTCATACTCCTTGGTAACCAGGGAGACAGTATGCATCCCCCCACTGTTCCGATGTCTCTACCTGGCCTGACCCACCTTTGTATCTGGGCTTTGTTACCTGAAGCTGGTTTCCGGGACTTGTCTCCAAGTCAATCCCCTGGGGGAAAGGGAGCAGGGACAGTTTCTAAATAGGTCCTTACATCCCCCTCTTTTCTTTGGAGACTAGTCAAATCTTTGACTTTTTAGCCAGTTCTATACCCTCCTTTTAACGTCTGCTAGACTGCTTTAATGACTCCAGTGCGATTTTTTAAGTTAAAATTATATCATCTGTGAATATGGATTTTTCTTCATTTTCAAGTCTTACAAAACACTCCATTCATTGTTTTTTGGCTCTGGCTGAGATCTGTAGGGCAACACTGAAGAGGAAGGGGGGTAGCAAGAATCCTTGTCTCGATCCCGGTTTTCACCAGAATGCTCCAATGTTCTTACCTGAAGTATCATGTTACCCATGGGTTCTGGGTGGTACAGGTTATGAGTTTAAGAAATGTTCCTTCAGGGCGCCTGGGTGGCTCAGTGGGTTAAGCCGCTGCCTTCGGCTCAGGTCATGATCTCAGGGTCCTGGGATCGGGTCCCGCATCGGGCTCTCTGCTCAGCAGGGAGCCTGCTTCCTCCTCTCTCTCTGCCTGCCTCTCTGCCTACTTGTGTTCTCTGTCAAATAAATACATAAAATATTTTAAAAAAAATGTTCCTTCAAAGAGTTAGTTAAGATTTGTTTTGATCATTTTGGAGCCATAAATATGTGACAGAGTCTACAGAACCTATTGTCCTGATCAAATGTTTTCATCCTTTAATTTATAAACATAGTGGAATACATTAATGACTTTCTAATATTAATCCATCCTTGAAGCTGTGGAGTAAACTTAAATTTGGGATTTTTTTATTGTTTTTGTTTTTGTTTTTGCAAGCTTAATTGTTACAAAGGATTATTTGTTTCTTCTACAGGCAGATTTGGATTGCTAAGTATTTGTTTCAGCCTTTACCATCTACATCGGTGAGAAAGTGTGCCCTATAGTTTTTTTCAGACTTCACCTCATTTGGGTATCAGTACTCTCTTGTAATAGTTTCCTCCTTTTTAGTAATCTGTAAAAGCTTATCTAATAGGAACTTGATGTATCTTAAATATATCTATCAAACAATTCATTGTAAAAACATGTAATCTTCTTTTTTTATTTTGAAAAGCACATTTTTTCAATGTAGTAAAATGTACATAACATAAAATTTACCATTTTAACCATTCTTAATTGTACAGGTTCATCATATTACGTATATTCACACTGTTGTGTGACCATTGCACAGACTTCTTCCCCAGCTAAAGTTCTGTAGCCATTAAACACTTACTGCAAGGCATGTTTTTAAGTCCCAAATTTCTATTGGTTCTTAGAATATTGCCTTTAAGCAAGAGATAACTACTAGACATGAATAGACAAAAAGATTAGAGGACGTTTTATTTGTAACAAGGGACGTTTTATTTATGCAGTATTAGGAAGATCATCAGAAACCATAAGGTTTCTTCCACAAGTGATTATTTGGCTTATGGAAGATACAGAAACCATTGTAAAACCCTGGGGAATAAAGGATTCTTTGAAAGGGCAGCACCCCTCCTCTCCGCCCTGACCGCAGAAAGCCTGTGTAAGGTACTATACCAGAGAGGTCAGTGGATAGGTCTAGGAACTGGAAATTAACTTGGGTTAGGGAAAAAAAAAAGTTATATGGACCTGACTTAGAGTATTAAGATTCACACTCACTTCATATGAATTCTAAATATGAATTTCTTCCAATAAGATGTTCTCCCAAAGTCTGAGACAGAACACTCTCACTGTATGGAAATCGCTGCTGGAAATTGTAACAAGAATCTTGGGCCAGGAAAGGAATTATTCATCCTGCATCAGCTACAGTGGGAGTATTTTTCTAAAGCCAGGTCACAACTTGACTTCTTTGACACCTAAGGGACAGCTTGTAGGTGTTGGGAACTTTAATATTAAAAGCACTCATACCCATCACACCAAGTCTCTGAAATTACTATTTCTATCCACCTATTGATGTCTTCTCAAACTACTTTACCTTTTCTAGGGTACAGTCTTGCCTTTATATCTCTACTCTACTTGAAATCCTAAGACAGTCTGTACGGTAGCAATGAGGGATTGGAACCAGGAGATTGCTCTGTTTATGCTGTGAGTGAAGCTGAAATGCAATCATGTCTATTCCTAGCTTCACAGGAGGAGACTTGGAGATGTGTAATGGAAATACGGATGTACTGAAGAATTTTAAGTGTAATTATCTCTCCCTAATATATTCACCGTGGGGCTTTCATATCTTGTTTGAAGTGAATTTACAGAGAATTGGACAAACTTATATCTGAATATGAGATGAAATCATGTTCGTATCACCCCTTGGCACCATCATGAATGCAGATGCTTTGAAGGGTTCACAGTTAAGTACAGAGTTGGGAATTTTTTCTGTGAAGATCCATACAGTAATTTGGCAGGGGGGGGGGAGTGCAAGCCATTTAGTTCTGTTGCAACTACTCAAGCCTGCTGTTGCAACCCAAAAAGAGCCATAGAAAATATGAAATTGATGGGCAGAGCTGGGTTCCAATAAAACTTTATTTACAAAGTGGACAGAGGTGTGGATTTGACTCTTAGTTCATAGCTTCCCCATAGGGAGCCATCGCCATTGTTGACCCACCTTGGCTGTGGTGTGAGTTTTACTTTCATGCCCTCATCTACCTATGTAAAGAAGCAAATTTGGGACTCACATGTGTCTACTAACTTCCAAATATCCCAAACCCTTCCCCAGGTTTACATTTTGAGTATGAAGTAGTTATCATGGAACAAAATGATGTTTGAGAGATATTCATTCAAGTGACTTATTAATAGGGTGATTTTTATGTTTAACTTCTTAGGCTTTGGAGATTGATTCCATTCTGATCTTTATTCTTGGACAATTAATTCATTAATTAATTTGATTTTTGCCTCAAATACATTAATAAGAAGAAACACATTATTGCAGAAGCACTTGTCATCCTGGTGTACTTATTATATACAGACCTTGAGAATATCATAAAGTCAGTGAATGGAGACTTGGGGTCATTGCTTAGTTGCAGTGTGTCTGCTTTAGGTGATATCTACTTTTTTAATTTTTTCTTAAGATTTATTTATTTATTTTAGAGAGAGTGTGTGGTAGGGGAGAGCAGAGGGAGGGAGAGAGAATCCTCAAGCAGAATCCCCGCTGAGTGCCAAGCCTGACTTGGAACTTGATCCCAGGACAATGAGATCACGACCTGAGCCCAAATCAAGAATTGATTAACCACCTGAGCCACACAGGTGCCCTACCTGTATGCATCATTACATAACTGGTCCACAAGTGGTAAAATGGCACTGGTTGTGTTTTGTTTTGTTTTGTTTGTTTGTTTGTTTGTTTAAATATACTCACAACCTGGGTATTCAAATCAGGTGACTTGGCTTGCAGTCATAGAGTCACAGTTCTCAAGCAGTGTGTCCAGGGGATCTGGCATGCTCACAGGGATACTAAAGTGTATTTGAAGTTCTCAAAGAAAAAACAGTGATTCTCAATACCTACTTATTTATCTACCCCTTTACAACTATATTATTAGGTTGTCCTTTTGAACCCTTTCATACCAGTCTTTATTAAGCTCAGTAAAATTTTATTTATTTATCTAATTATGGGTTTTCTGTTATATATTTATTTTTCTAATTCTGAAATTTCTGTGAAAGTGGCATTAACTATTCTGAACTTATCCATAATAGCTTTTCAAATTTTTTTTTTCCTATCATCCTTTCCCCCTCTTTGTCTTTTTGCTTTTTTGAAATAAATCACTGGATTACTCCTCTAAGAATTTAAATTCGTTTTCACATTACCTAGTTGTAATTAGTTCTGTTTCAGCAAACATCTTTGTCTTTAGGGATTTGAGCATAGTCTCTCCCAGAGCCAGGCCTGCAGGTTCCTTCTGGGGCCAGAAGTTCCATATGAAGTAAGAACTCCTTGCCAAGGAGGGAAGTAATCCTTTGGAAGCAACAGCCTGAAGTTATAGGATCCAAATCATCTATCCTATACACAACCGTAGTTTTCATAAATTACCATTTTAATTCCACCATTACCAACTCATTGTTCAGACTGACTCATATCTATGTCCCTGTGATTCTTTTAACAACACCTGATTAAACTTCCTTTTGTCTTTCCAAATCATTTCCAAATATATTTAGAAAACTAAACAATACTCTTTCAACGAAGAAGACTCTACAAGCAAACAAGCAAACAAAAAATGAATGAAAGGCAAATAAAAAAGTATCCTTCCTAATACAGAATTGGTTTTGTAGAAAATAATGTAATTTGCAACCTTGGTTTCAACTTATAAATTATAATACTAAACAGTCTATCTAGATGTGAAACTCTCAGAGCACTGGAATAAAAAAGGGCACATTCAAGTTTTATTCTTAATTATAGAAAGATGGTATCAGTTGTGAAAGCAACAATTCATGTTCCTATTCTAGAATCTGCCCAATTTATAAATCGTTTTACTCTTATAACTGGTATACCTTAGGTGTTTTTATTAATGAAAAGGTACATCTTAGAAAAAGTATCCTTTCCAAACAGTAGAAAAATAGGATGCGATAAATTCCCCCAAAGAACAAATAAACCAGCTCAAGTCCTGGCCAGTTTTATTGCAGAACGGAAGTGATTTTGTTAAACTTTTCAGCTTCCTATCGGACTAACTGCTGTCTTGAATGCCTTCACTGTGTAACATGGTATAGATCTGCTTCAGTATTCGAGAAGCATAAATCCTCCATCTGGATTATATTGTAGGTGTGAAAGTTTGTAGTTGAAAGACATGTACTTGGCAAAAACTTAAAATTACAGGAAGCTTTTTGAGTAAGTGAAAGGTGAGAAATTACTACAGTCAAAAGATCTGAATATCTGATTTCTTCATTTTGAATTTTACAGTTTTCTTTACAGCACTTGGAAACTTAAATGAGTCTAAAATCACTATCATTTTATATTTATTTTTCAAAAAAATCTTCTTTAGAAACATTTTGCTCACTGATGTAGGAGACCATTTCTTTATAAAAGTGCTATAAAATATACAGAAAATCTTGCATTTTACAACTTGTAATATATTGAGGGTCAAAACGAAAAAAGGAAAGCATAAGAAAAAGCAGACTTTAACAGGAATATATGTCCCCAAAGTGACACTTCCCTAAATTTCAAAACTTTAGAGCAGAATAACTATAGTAACACCTCCCTGAACAGCCAGATAGAAGTACCCATCTGACAACAAGCCTTTAGAAGGAATTACACACAAGTGAGTCCAGCCCTCCAGGCTTCATACGGCGCAGGTGTGGTTTGTCCACTTCTGTAGGAAAGATTCCCAATCTTCCATGTCCATCCACATCACTCTCCAACCTGCATTCCCAGCTCCCTAGTGCACATCTCCAGCTGGCCGTGTCAGAGGCACCTCTAACACAAGCACAGAAGGAAACTAGTGTGTCTATTGTTCAAGTCAAATCTCTATGCCAGTTCCTGTACAGGTAAATAAATGAACAACTTGGAAATCATCCTCAATTCTCTTCTTTTCCCTGACTACCAAATGTAACCTCTCACACAAAGACACACTTGGGGACGGTTTTAACTTCCTTACACATCGCACTTTCATGCCCACCTATCTACACCTGGTATCACACCATTAGTTTAGGGTCTTACTATTTCTTTACTCCAGCCTGGCACTCCTGCACATTGGTCCTTCTGTGGTCAGGTCTCCTTTTTTTGTTTTGTTTTGTTTTCCATAGAGATGGAATTGGCATATAACATTGTGCTAGATCATGGCATACAACGTATTGTTTGATGTGTGTGTTTATATTGTGAAATAATTATTACAATAACTTTAGTTAACTTCAGTTAAATATCACACACAGAGTTACATTTTTTTTTTCTGGTGATGACAACTTTTCAGATCTACTTTCTTGGCAACTTTCAAACATACAGTACAGTATCGTTAACTATAGCCATGGTCTGGTTGTTATATTCCCAGGATGTATTTATCTTATAACTGGAAGTTTTGCCTCTTTTTTTTTTTTAAGATTTCATATATTTATGTATTTATGTGAAAGAGAGAGAGAGCGCACAAGCAGGCAGAGAGGCAGGCAGAGGCAGAGAGAGAAGCAGGCTCTCTGCTGAGGAAGGAGCACGTTGTGGGACTCGATCCCAGACCCCTGAGATCATGACCTGAGCCAAAGACAGCAGCTTAACTGACTGAGTCACCCAGGTATCCCTGGAAGTTTGGTCTCTTTTTTTTTTATTGTCCTCAGTGCTGTACAACTTCAAGAACAATATTGGATTAATGTCAATTAATTTTAAACTCCCAGTAGTGGGTCTCCAGTGACTGTAAGATTAAAGGCAAATTTAAGGACAAATAAGAATTTATGTGGATGATATTTATAAACATGCAAATAATGTAAATAAAAAGTGATATTTCACATGGATAACACACAAATAGTATAAAACAAAAATATTCAACAACAGTATATGATCTGAGAAATATAATTAAAATTAGAGCAAAGATCCCTTTATTATTTTAAAAATGGAGTAGACTTGAGGTGCCTGGGAGCCTCAGTCAGTTAAGCATCTGCCTTTGGCTCAGGTGATGATCCTGGAGTCCTGGGATCGAGCCCCAAGTTGGGCTCCCTGCCTCCTCCCAACTAGTGCTCTTTCACGCTATTGGTCTCACTATCTCTGTCTCTCTCTCTCAAATAAATAAATAAAATCCAAAAAAAAAAAAAAAAGAGTAGATTGATTAATTCACTTTATATTTCATTAAATTGTGTATTCACACCAAAATATATAGGGGAACGACTAAAGTTAGAGACTATTAATAAGCATTTCAAACTAATGGAGGAAAAAAAAAAGATAAAGATAATTAGACTTGACTGAACAAACTAAATCCTCTAAAAGCATCAAAGCATGAAAATGTTTGAAGAGAAAGAATAAAAAATTCTATCAGATATATGTTAAGCACTAGTCAGCTGATGCAGCAGTATTAATATCAGATGAATTGGGCTTTGGAGTAAAATTACAGTAAAGATAAGGTGGTTCTACATGATGGTTAAAGATCCACTAATCGGGGCGCCTGGGTGGCTCAGTGGGTTAAGCCGCTGCCTTCGGCTCAGGTCATGATCTCGGGGTCCTGGGATCGAGTCCCGCATCAGGCTCTGTGCTCAGCAGGGAGCCTGCTTCCCTCTCTCTCTCTCTCTCTCTCTGCCTGCCTCTCCATCTACTTGTGATCTCCCTCTGTCAAATAAATAAATAAAATAAAATAAATAAAAATCCACTAATCAGAAAAATATAAATTATTTAAATGTACACATTTCTAGCATTATTGCTTTAAAATATATTTAGCAAGAATTGAAAGAATTACACATAAAGTATAAATCTGCCATCAGGATAGAAAATTAGAGTTTACCTCTCTAAGATATTAGAAGTAGACCAATAGGGAAACCTGGATGTCTCAGTTGGTTAAGCATCTGCCTTTGGCTCAGGTCATGATCCCAGGGTCCAGGAATCAAGTCCTGTATCAGGGCTCTTGCTCAGCAGGGAGCCTGTTTCTCCATCTGTCTGTCTTTCACTCTCCTTGGGCTTTCTTTCTCTCGTTGGCAAATAAGCAAAATCTTTGAAAAAGAAGAAGTAGACCACTAAAAAAGTAGTATGAATTAGAACAGCACAATTGTACTAGTCAGGGTCCACTCAAGACACAAAAATCACATGGCACTTCGAACAATCATTAACTATACCTAAGGGGTTACTGTGGGTAAAGATAACTCTAGAGAAGAGAAGAATGGCAGATACAGGAGCACCTCCTACCTCCAGGGATGAGATAGTACCTAAAAGAAGAAAAAATTCTGAAAATCTTCCATGATCCCCACCTCTAGGCCTGAGATCTAGACCTTACTAGATGGGCTTGGCCACAAGTCACAGAGTGGCCAAGGGTGCCATGCTGGCAGAACTCGCTAGGAAGTTTTCATCTGAGTTGCTTGGAAACATCCATTTCAGGGAGATGCCATCTATAGACCTTGTTGGGAAGGTCTGAAGAGCTATGTGCTAGGGAGGCTGTCCCAGGAAGAGTTGTAGAAAATGCACAGCCACCATATGTCTCAGGAGCTCTCCCGCCTTCAGTGTCTCTGTGTCTCTCACATTGCAGCATGACGCCATGCAATCTGGTAAGAGCAGAATGTCATAGACCACAAGCAGAGTTCCAGAGGGTGGATTTGGAATGAAAGGTGACGGTTTATAACTGGCACGGTGATCAACAAACTGATGTAGTGATGACATGAAGAAAATCACACAAGGAAGACACACTAGTGTTGACTCTCAGATGGAACATCTCTGCAAATACAGCTACAACTGTGGTATAGATTTGGAAACTAAAAGAAAGAAAGAAAGAAAGAAAGAAAGAAAGAAAGAAAGAAAGAAAGAAAGAAAGACAGACATCTATGACACTCATGAGTCAAAGAGGAAGTTAAAATAGGACACTTACAAATATTCAAAATGAACAGATAATGGAAATAAGACACAGAAAATTAACAAGGCAGTGCAGGATCCCAGGGTCCTGGTATCGAGCCTCCACATTGGGCTCTCTGCTCAGCGGGGAGCCTGCTTCCCTTCCTCTCTCTCCGCCTGCCTCTCTGCCTACTTCCGATCTCTGTCTGTCAAATAAATAAATAAATAAATAAATAAATAAATAAATAAATAAATCTTTAAAACAAAAGAAGAAAACCTCAAACTTAATGAAAATATGCATCTAAATTATAAAGTCAAAAAATATTTAGAAAATAAATCTGAAGGCGGAAAGATAGAAAGTAGAAAATATGACAGAAGTGAATGAAAATTGAAAAGTTGTGAATGAAATAGAGATAGTATAATGTTGGATGAGACCAAACACTGCTCCTTTAAAATACAAGCCTGGCAGCTAACAAAACATAAGAGAAAGAGAAAACCAAAAATAATTTGATGGGATTTACCCTTTTGAATATTGAGATCTACTAGAAAATGAAAGCCATTTGGATGATTTGGCAATGGTACTGGACGTAGACAAATAATGGGAGGGAATGGAATAAGAGAGCCCAGAAATTGGTCAAATATATGCATAAACTGGATTTATGACAGGGCATCAGTTGCAAATTTATGAGAAAATGATATATTATATAATAAATATTGATGGGAAAATTGTTTATGTTCATAGAAAAAGATGCAATTCAATTCATCTCTGACACAATAAAACTATGAAATCGACGTGGATTAAATATATAAATACGAAAGGCATGGTTCTGATGTTGAGGTAAGGAATGATCTTTTAAATGCTATTTGTCAAATACATTAAAACTAAGTTTTATTTTTTAATAAAATAGGGACCATAAAAAAGATGTGAAAGACAAACCATTTATTGGAAAATATTCGCCACCCAAGCAACAACAACAAAATCCCTCCAAATCAGTAATAATAATTAAAAAATTAAATACAGTGGGGACAACTCTGGAATTACAGAACAAAGAGTTCTGTGGAAACCCCTCCCCAGGGGGATAACCATAACTTGTCACAATTATTTTAAAAATCTACTACAGTTTCCGGAAGTTTCCAGAAGGCCAAATTTTAAACAAATTTCTTTTAATTATTCAAGGAAATGTATCAAATCTTGGTAAGAACAGGTAGTTTTTCTGGAACTTGAAGCAGGATCTACTTCACAAACCCTAAGCTGAGCATGATGGAAACTCCATTATGAGCAGTTAGGACCAAAAACATATGCCTTGCTCTCACTGAAGGTGTCAGCCAAAGGTCATGGTGTTTCCCCAGAAGTGGTAGACTACCAGCAATTTTCATCCCTCTGAACTCTGCCCTATCCTCCATATCACCAACTCTTATCCCAGGGGCTGAGGGTCATGAGTAGTAGAGCCCTATCACCTTCATCCCATCACCCTCCTAAGGCTGGGGTTCCACATCAGAAGAGCAAAGCCAAGAATACCAGTAGCTATTGATCCCATCCATGAAATAAAATAGACCACAGCCTTAGTTTCATGTCATATAGAAAAATTAGCTTGAAATAGATCATAGATCTAAACGTAAATGCTATAACTTCCAAAAATAGTTAGGAGAAAATCACTGTGAACTTGAAGAAGGAAAAGATTTTTTTTTGTTGTTTAAAGATTGTATTTATTTATTTGACAACCAGAGATCACAAGCAGGCAGAGAAGCAGGCAGAGAGAGAAAGGAGGAAGCAGGCTCCCCGCTGGGCAGAAAGCCCAATGCGGGGCTTGATCCCAGGACCCTGGGATCATGACCTGAGTCAAAGGCAAAGGCTTTAAGCCACTGAGCCACCCAGGCACCCCAGCAAAAATTTTTAATATAGGACACCACCAGCAGAAAACATAAAGAAAAATTGATCCCTTAGACTTCATCAAACTGAAAAATTTGTGCCCTTCAAAAGACAGTGTTAAGACTTTGAAAAGGCTAGCTACCAGGTGCAGAAAAATTTTGCAATTCACATATTAACAAAGCACTGGTATACAGAATATATTAAAATAAAGCCTCATATCTCAGTAGTAAGAATGCAAACAACTCAATTAAATTTAACCCAAAGATTTAAATGGACATTGTATAAAAGATGATGCAAATGGCTAATAAGCACATAAAAATGCTGATTATTAGCCGTCGTACAAATGCACATTAAAACCACAGCGAGATATCCATTGGAATGCCTAAAATTATAAATACTGATAATAATGCTGTGACTCTCATACTTTGCCCATAAGAGTGTAAAACTGTACAAGTACTCTAGAAAACCATTTCTTATAAAGTTAAGCTCCCACTTATCATACAACCCAGTCATTCAGATCCAGTCATTTTTCCCAAAAGAAATGAAAATGTTTATCTCCATAAGGAATAGTAGATAAGTATCAAAAGCATTTCTATTCAAAGTAGCTGGATACTGGACATAATTTAAGTGTCCCTTAATATAATCCATCGATAAACAACTTGAGGTCTACACCCACAATGGAATACTACTTAGCAATAAAGGAAAAATAAACTAGTGGTACTCTCATTAATAGAAACATAAAACGTGCTGAAACAAGTACATTGTATGATAACCTTCATATGAATTCTAAAAAAGACAAACTACTCTTTAGTGACAAAAAGCAGAATACGGGTTGCCAGTGAAGGGCGCCAGATTTATTGTGAAATGGTATGAGGAAACGTACCTCTCAAAATTCTTTAAACAGTTCTTTTAAAGCATTTTGTTCTATTTAAATTATACCTCAGTAAAATTATGTTTAAGGAAATAAATCCACAAAATGCAAGGAAAACAAAACTTCGTAAAATTTTCTTAGCATTCCTTATAAGAACACAACATGAATATTTTGAATCTGTTGCACAGTTAGTGGAAATGCAAGCTGGGGCAGCCACCCTGGAAAACAGTATGGAGGTTCCTCAAAAAGTGGAGGAGTTACCCTAAAACCCAGCAATCGCACTACTAGGTATTTACCCCAAAGATACAAATGTAGTGATCTGAAGGGACACCTGTACCCAATGTTTATAGCAGCAATGTCCACAATAGTCAAACTATGGCAAGAGCCCAGATGTCCATCAACAAATACATGGATAAAGATGTGGTATATACAGAAAATGGAATATTAATCAACCATCAAAAAAAGAAATCTTGCCATTTGCAACTACGTGGATGGAACTAAAGGGTATTATGCTTTTATTAGGAAATAAGTCAGTCAGAGAAAGATAATTATCATATGATTTCATTCATATGTGGAATTTGACAAAATAGAAGATCATAGAGGAAGGGAGGGAAAAAATAAAATAAAACAAATACAGGAAGGAAAGCAAACCATAAGAAACTCTTAACTATAGGAAACGGTTGCTGGAGGGGACGTGGCAGGGGATGGGGTAATTGGGTGATGGGCTTTAAGGAGAGCATGTGATGTGATGAGCACTGGGTGCTGTGTGTGACTGAGCAATCACTGACCTCTAAGTGAAACTAATACTATACTGTATGTTTATCAATTGAATTTAAAGAAAAAAAAATTGAATGAATAACAAATAATAAAAAGGAATTGAATAAAAATCATAACACAAACCAAATATCTAATATTGAACCAAAAAACCCAAAACTTCAAAAAATCTTTTTTTTTAAGGCTTTTAATAAAATTTTTTATTTTTTACAAAAAATCTTTTTAAATTGCTGAAAACATAAAGCAATTCTTTTTCTGGACTAGAAAACTTGATAATTCAAAAAGGCGAGTTACTTATTGCTAATGATGTAAATGAAGAATGAAAATTATGTTCAAAGTTTGTAACATTAAGAGTGAAATGTGTGAAAACATACTTCTTTAAAAACGACAATCAAGTCTAGTTAATCCCATAGTTTAACCAACAGTAATAGTCAATGTGAAAAAATAGCAACTGTTATAAATCAATTGTATGAAAATCAAGCATTTGGAATCTTAAAATTAACCCTCCCCAAAATCATGACAAAAACAAAGCAGAAGGGAATTTGTAGGGAATTTGGGGAAAGGGGAGTGTCCAATAGTGTTGTTTATACTGAATTATATCACATTAAACTAAAAACCAATCCATGAATCTATAGCAATATTCATTTAAAAAATAAAAGAGAGAAAACAAAATGCCAACAAATAAATAAATAGAAAAAAAATAAAATTAGAATATCACTATACTGCATTGCAAACCCAAATGATAATCATCCACTGGGGCTAAAGCCTTTGGGTGAAAGATAGTGATGCAATCAAGAACGTTCTCCTCATCTCAAATTATCAAATTATCACCCCATACATAGATAACCCACCAATTACAAAAGGGAAGGGGGGAGTTGCAATCTTGGGGTAGACAGATCCATGGACTCTCGCTTAACCAAATGATCAAACTTGTGTCATTGACATGTGCCATCATTAAGATGATGCCATAACTCTTATCACTTAGATTTTATTTTACCACTAATGTGTAACGTATTTCTATGATGAGGAAATAAATAAACCCAGAATGCAGGCTATTTTTGCCTGGCCTGATTACAGGAACTTGATTCAGACTTTCAAAACAACACAGTAAAATGAAAAAGAAAAAAATGTGAGCAGACTATTCTTAATCCAAAGTGAATAAAGAGACAAAACAGTTAAATGTAATGTGTAAATCTTGATTTGATTAGATGTGCAGAAAGGGAAAAGCTTCCAATGATATTTTTGGGATAAGTTGGGGCATTTGAATATAGACTACATACTACATGACTTTTCAAAGTAATGTTGGTAGTCTTATGTATAATGTTACTCTAGCCATGTAAGGTTATGTCAGTCTCAGGAGACACACCACTTGAAAAATGTCTGTGTGTGTGTGTGTGTGTGTGTGTGTATCTGTAAAAGACACAGAGAAGGAGAAAAACAGTAACAAAAGATCAACAAAATGTGACTTGTTTAAGAAATATATGTTAAATTTATTATTTTTTCTATACCCCTATAGGCTTGAATTTTTCAAAAATCATAGACAAACCATGCAGATAAATACAGTAAAATTCTAGTATAATGTTAACACTATATTTGACAGTATAAATTAAGACATGAAATATTTGAAGTGACTTAAAAATAGTATTATCATAGTTCGAGTATGGCTATAACAATTTATGGTTGTACTGGTTTATATAACTCATTAATGTATGGTTGTGTTGGTTGCAAGTATCTCTTGAAAACTAAAATCAAGATTTTAGAAAAGTGAAGCAAGGTTTCATTCATTATTTATGAAGACTTAACTCATTTACCTAAAAATTTTAAACACAAAATGTAAGAGTTTGAGAACACTTTATTTTGTTGTTATTACTCTAGAGTAGCTGGAGAAAATGTCTGAAATAATATGTGAAATGTTATTTGTTTTATAAACATTATCTTGAGAGTGCTTGCTTCAGCAGCACATATACTAAAAAACATTCTCTTAAGAAATACCAATATTAAAATTTGCCGGATTTTTGCAAAGACTGCAGTCAGTGTTTTGTTATTCAGAAAGTCTGAAATTTAAGACCAAAAAATTCTCTTCACTTTGGCAATACTTTAGCCCAATATAAAATCCTCTTCTAAAAAGATTACAGCAGGTTAAAAAATCATCAAAATCCCTTTTAAAATTTGTCAATAAACTTTATGTTTTCTATTATACATTAAATAGCCAATCATAGAAAATTAAATAACATTTCTGACAAGGTGGTACTGACATAATCCAATTTGCAGGAGTATTTTCACTTTGATGGGCAGCCTATAGGGTACCACAGTTTAGACATATGCAGTCTTAGAAACTGTGGGATGGTAATAAACACTTGGAAAAAATTATAGTTCAGCTTTACTAAACGATGTCTAATAGAAGTTTTAATACTTTTTGGCTTTATAAGAAAGACATATTTCAGTTCTTAGAGCTAACAGGTAATTCAACAGCTGGTAAGAATATTTGAACACATAAAATTAAAAAGAAATTTTGCAAAGCAGTAATGGCTTAGCTAGAACACAAAGAAGTGAACTCATAATTTAATTGTGCTATGGGCATCTATACGGACCTTTCTTGTTTAACAGCTCAATGTTGTATCTTAATTTTCTAAATTGGAAGATAGTTTAATTCAGCCAAAGCAGTGGACTTCATTTCAAACAAATGAAAATAATACACATCTGATTTCACTTTTAAAGTAACCTAAAGCAATCCAGGTTTGTATGTAAAAGATATCAAATTGGTATGCAAAAAGTCTTTGAAATGAATTTAATATATCTAGTACTGGGAACCTCAGGTATTAAACACGGAAAAAACTTTTTAAAAATCTCATTAAATATTTCTCACTGTGGATCAGAATTTGTTTCTGTTTGATTCTACCTTGAGGTCCTGGAAGAGTGAGCAAGCTAATGTATGAATGACAGGATAATAATAACATTCTATGTCTCTCATCCCCAAGGAACTCAAGTTCTTTGTAGGAATGATCTCATTAATCCTCACAGCATCCCTGCAAGGTAGGTAGGTGAAAAGAACTGTAATAACCACTTTATAAGTGAAAATAGTGGGAAATTTAGCAGTTTCACCAATGAAAAATAAAGTGGTACCTTTTGACTTTGAGTGTAGTCATTATGTATGCTGGACTGCTCCTTTATTAACTAGAATTTGTTTTCATATCATTTAACTCATAAGCAATGTCTTCATTTTAAAAAATCCATCTACATTTCACTAAGTTTTAGTCTTCAATTGTTGCTATATTGAGCAAGAATATTTAAATTTCATTATAGGCGATGTCACTAGACACAGCCATGAAAAATGAACGAGACCCAAAAGGGTACAACCTAACACCAGGTACACAACAGACCATCAAAAATGTAAGTAAAAGAATATTCCAATAAATCGTCTCACTACACATAATTTTCCAACTCAAATGGCATAAGCATCCACATGGTACAAAAATTATTAAAGTATATCAGATATTTTCGAGCTGAACTCTTTTTATTATTGATTATTAAAATAATAAAATTCACAGTAAAAAGTTTGGAAACCAAAGAATACATAAAGCAACATAAATTATTTAAAAAAAATCACTCTTCAGATTATGCTGAGTGAAATAAGTCAAGCAGAGAGAGTTAATTATCATATGGTTTCACTTATTTGTGGAGTATAACAATTATCATGGAGGACAAGGGGTGTTAGAGAGGAGAAGGGAGTTGGGGTCAATTGGAAGGGGAGGTGAACCATGAGAGACTATGGACTCTGAAAAACAATCTGAGGGGTTTGAAGTGGCGGGGGGTGGGGTAGGAGGTTGGGGTACCAGGTGGTGGGTATTATAGAGGGCATGGATTGCATGGAGCACTGGGTGTGGTGAAAAAATAATGAATACTGTTTTTCTGAAAATAAATAAATTGAAAAAAATCACTCTTCATAATCCAACAATCCAGAATAAGCCACTGTAAATTATTGGCATACTAAATTATAGGTGCACACCCACACATATACTTTAGTACATACATTATAAAACATATATTCTGCAATTTGACTGAACAAGCAATTCTGAAAACACATTTAACCTAATACTGCAAGTATTTTTCAACTGCTCAAAATTCTTCAAAACATTCATTCTGTAGGGTAGACTATCATAAATGCATAATATTTATATAAAATCTTTCCTTTGGCAGATAATACATTACACCTATTTTTTGAATTATAAATAATGCAGGGAAGAGTCTTTACAAGCATCAGTTATTTGTCTACATTTCATTTCATGTTATTTCCACAGACTGTGTCTTAAAGTGAGTCACATAGATAAAGGACATAAATCGACCCTACCTTTTGGGATGCAATCTCCAGACAGTTCTTGGAAATTCATATACATTACATTCCCAGTACCCACGTGACTTTATCTTCATGGGCTTTTATTACCACAGTGTTTTTCTTTTCTTTTTTGTTTCAAGTTTATTGTTTTTGCTTTTTAAAAAATTAACATATAATGTATTATTTGTTTCAGGGGTACAGGTCTGTGAATCATCAGTCTTACACAATTCCCAGCACTCACAATAGCACGTACCCTCCCCAATGTCCATCACCAAGCCACCCAATCCCTTCCACCAACCTCCCTCCAGCAACCCTCAGTTTATTTCCTGAGATTAAGAGTCTTTTACAATCTGTACTGTCATTTGTAAATATCTTCTCTGATTCCGTGGGTTGCCTCTTTGTTTTGTTGACTGTTCCCTTTGCTGTGCAGAAGTTTTTGATCTTGATGAAGTCCCAAAAATTCATTTTTGCTTTTGTTTCCTTTGGCTTTGGAGACATATCTTGAAAGAAGTTGCTGTGACTGATATCAAAGAGATTACTGCCTATGTTCTCCTCTAGGATTCTGATGGATTCCTGTCTCACATTGAGGTCTTTTATCCATTTTGAGTTTATCTTTCTGTACGGTGTAAGAGAATGGTTGAGTTTCATTCTTCTACATATAGCTGTCCAGTTTTCCCAGCACCATTTATTGAAGAGACTGTCTTTTTTCCACTGTATATTATTTTCCTGTTCTGTCAAAGATTATTTGACCATAGAGTTGAGGGTCCATATCTGGGCTCTCTACTCTGTACCACTGGTCTATGTGTCTGTTTTTATGCCAGTACCATGCTGTCTTGGTGATCACAGCTTTGTAGTAAAGCTTGAAATCAGGTAACATGATGCCCCCAGTTTTGTTTTTGTTTTTCAACATTTCCTTAGTGATTTGGGGTCTCTTCTGGTTCCATACAAATTTTAGGATTATTTGCTCCAGCTCTTTGAAAAATATCAGTGGAATTTTTATTGGAATGACATTAAGAGTGTAGATTGCTCTAGGCAGTATAGACATTTTAACAATGTTTATTCTTCCAATCCAAGAGCATGGAATGATCTTCCATCTTTTTGTGCTTCTTCAATTTCTTTCATGAGTGTTCTGTAGTTCCTTGAGTACAGATCCTTTACCTCTTTGGTTAGGTTTATTCCCAGGTATCTTATGGTACTTGGTGCTATAGTAAATGGAATTGATTCTCCAATTTCCCTTTCTGTATTTTCATTGTTAGTGTATAAGAAATCCACTGATATCCAGGATCTATAAAGAACTCCTCAAATTCAACACACACAAAACAGACGATCATATAATAAAATGGGCAGAAGATATGAACAGACACTTCTCCAATGGCTATCAGACACATGAAAAAATGTTCATCATCACTAGCCATCACGGAGATTCAAATTAAAACCACATTGAGATACCACCTTACACCAGTTAGAATGGCCAAAATTAGCAAGATAGGAAACAACATGTGTTGGAGAGGATGTGGAAAAAGGGGAACCCTCTTCCACTGTTGGTAGGAATGCAAGTTGGTGCAGTCACTTTGGAGAACAGTGTGGAGATTCCTCAAGAAATTAAAAATAGAGCTTCCCTATGACCCTGCAATTGCACTACTGGGCATTTACCCCAAAGATACAGATGTAGTGAAAAGAAGGGCCATCTGTACCCCAATGTTTATAGCAGCAATGGCCACGGTTGCCAAACTGTGGAAAGAACCAAGATGACCTTCGACAGATGAATGGATAAGGAAGATGTGGTCCATATAACTATGGATTATTATGCCTCCATCAGAAAGGACGAATACCCAACTTTTGTAGCAACAATGATGGGACTGGAAGAGATTATGCTGAGTGAAATAAGTCAAGCAGAGAGAGTCAATTATCATATGGTTTCACTTATTTGTGGAGCATAACAAATAACATGGAGGACAAGGGGAGATGGAGTGGAGAAGGGAGTTGAGGGAAATTGGAAGGGGAGGTGAACCATGAGAGACTATGGATTCTGAAAAACAACCTGAGGGTTTTGAAGGGGTGGAGGGTGGGAGGTTGGGGGATCCAGGTGGCGGGTATTAGGGAGGGCACGGTTTGCATGGAGCACTGGGTGTGGTGCAAAAACAATGAATACTGTTACACTGAAAAGAAATAAAAAATTAAAAAAAAAAAAAAGAGTCTCTTACGGTATGTCTCCCAACCCGGTCCCATCTGGTTTTAAGTTTTTATTTAAATTCGAGTTAGTTGGGGCACCTGGGTGGCTCAGTGGGTTAAAACCTCTGCCTTCAGCGCAGGTCATGATCCCAGGGTCCTGGGATCCAGCCACATGGGGCTGTAAGCTCAGCAGGGAGCCTGGTTCCTCCTCTCTCTGCCTGCCTCTCTGCCTACTTGTGATCTCTGTCTGCCAAATAAATAAATAAAATCTTTTTAAATAAATAAATAAATTCCAGTTAGTTAACAAAAGTGTAATTTTAGTTTCAAGAGTAGAATTCAGTCATACCCAGTGCTCATCACAAGTGCCCTCCTGACTACCAATCCCCCAACTAGCCCATCCCCCACCCACCTCCTCTTCAGCAATACTCAGTTTGTTCCCTACACTCCCTCAATATTTTACATTTTTATTTGTTTTGTTATCTATGAAGTAAACCTTCGACAGACCAACCCTCCTGTTCATTAAATATTTAAAGTTCCACATTTATCTATGTATTTATTTTCCTCATTCACCTACTGGGTTGTGTTTTTTTAATAAATTATCTCAAAGAATGCATTGATTTATTAAAATAATACATCCTCCTTAAAAGCATCAGGTTGAGAAAATGGGAAACAAAGAAGAAAACTGAAACCTCACCAAGCAAGAGCCTAAGTGACAACCTGGCATCAGGTCTCCTAAAAATAGGCACCGTCTGGTGGGTCAGGCCACCGACTTCTCGAGAATGAATGAGACTGGAGCTCCAGAAAGAAATAATTTTATAATGATTCGGTTACATCAAAGAGGACTAAATTTATTAAATTCAATTTTAATTGTATCTAAGAAAAGAAAAACAAACTCAACTGATACTGAAGGAATTCTGAAATTTCATGTGAATGTTTCTTCACGCCAGGACATATTATCTCTTTAAAAACTTCTTCAAGGTTGAAAGAAGAAATGTTGGTATTGAGTTTGGAGTCATCGTGGTTTCCTCTAACCTACACATTTCTACTTTCAGCTCTATGAGATTGACTCCACGCTATAAAAATGAGAATTTTAGTAGCCATCTATTCCCTTCTAACTCCTCCATCCCCACTGACCTATTTTTATTGCTGGGATTATTTTTTCCTTGTCATATTTTAATTGCATTTACATCCTGCTCAGATGTATAATTTTGTTTCTTTATTTAGATGAGTTTAATTCTCAAACCCATTCATTTTACCACATCTGCTCTTTTCATACTTCTTTATTTTGAGTCTTTTATGGAGTGGCTGTATTTCATTATGGGGTTTCTTATTTAATTGGCATGTAAATAGTACTATTTTTGAAAATGTCTTTTTACTTGATGCTCAAACAACAGCTTGCCTGGGTATGAGATGTTGGAGTCACACGTCCTTTCCCTCGGAATAATGTATGTAGGCTTTTCTCTGTTGTCTCGTCTCCTAGTTCTGGAGATGCTTGGGACAGCCTGACGCCTTTTAGTCTCTCTGTGCTGAGAAATCTTGCTTGATCCGGCATTCCGCTGCCTTGCCGCGATGTGATGTGTCTGTATGTTGATCTCCTGCATGTGTGTTTTTGTGATGCCTAGTATGTCCTTTCAATGGTCATGCTCAGTTCTGTCTTCACATTATATTCCATCATTTCTTCTGACTTTTGACTTGTTCTGTCAGTATTCCACATTTCGGGTGTTTCTTTTCTATTTCAGATTCAAATTCTGATTCAAATTCGTGCATTCATTGTGGAACGGCACAACTTAGTTTGTCTATCTGTTGCCTATATCTGTTGCTTTATCTTTCCTTCTCATTGTATCTTTTCATCTGTATGTTCCTACATTTCTATTTTTATTTAATTCACTTTATATAATGTACAACATAAAAGTGCAATCTTCTGTTTCTTGGGCTGTGTTTTCTTTTTTCAGAGTATGCTTTACATGCAATTTTCCTTCCCGGACAATTTTTTGTTTGTTTGTTTCTGCAATAGTACTGCGCAGCATCTTTGTCCTATTTCTTCTTATCTTACTTATATTTAAAGACAACAGCTCTCTCCAGATATTTCTAGCTGATAGATGGTCTTCTCCCTTTTATACTACAATTTGAGGTCAGTTAGTTGTATTTCTTCTGTCCCACAGGAGCTGGTGTGACAGGACAGCAGGCTCAATGGGTTGAATCCTGACCTGCATTCTGGGCACTTGAAGTCACCTCTCTTCTAAGATGACCTAAAATATGCGGGGGACCTCTTTCTCACAGGCAGTTGGGTATCCCATCCATCTGGAAAACGCTTGTTCACCCAACTTAGCCAGTGCCCTGGAGGAAGAAGTAGCCCCTGCTCCCTATGATCAAATCTCAGAGTGGTATACGGAAGCTTTTATACTTCAAGACTCTCTTGACCTCTGCCCTGGGTCCACTGGCCCCCCAGTCTGCTTTTCTCCAGCCAGAGAGCATTAATATGGATTCTCAGGATTCTGTGAACTGTTTCTTAGAACAACTCCAGGGGTGGAGACGGGAAAGTTGAGGAAGAGTTCATTTGGAATTAGATGCTTATTAGACCCTTCCAGAATCATTATTTCTTTGTGCCTTCTCTACATCTAGAAGTCTGTATAATAAGGCTATTACCTCTTTCCTTATCAGGTGATTCCTGGTAACATTTTGTTGCTTTATTGATTTACTTATTGATCCATCATTACTTTATTTATTTCATTTAATTTTTTCCTGTGTTTTTATTTTAATTTTATATCTACTTCAAATTTAACATAAAATACATTTATATTTACATTGAATACCTCCATATATGGATTTTATATTTAATATAATGTGTAATAAATGTTTAAATATATTATGTATTTTATTTTAATACTTGTGTAAATGCATGTATTGTGCATCCATAAAATTAAATGAAATAAGATCAAAATAACTAAGTACATAAATAAAAAATATCTTAATAAGTCCATATTCTAGATATACAGAATGATTCACAAGTAATAAAAAGAACTTCCACAATCACATACAGACTTGACTTTCCATAGCAAACATATGTACAGAGATGTGTACTTACATATGTTAGAAAAAGAAATGTGTGTGTATTAATTTTAAATATTTTTAGTAAAAAGGAATCATCAACTTTTTTTTTAAATAATTACCTGTTTTGTAACAATAGCATCTAAAAACTATCAGATAATACAGAAATTATTAAAATTAAAACAATTGCCTAGTATTCTGCCACTTATAGTCAACCATTATTAGTACTTGATTAACATGATTTCAGATATCTCTTTATGATAGAGAGAAGGATAGATATATAGACACACATATAAAGAGTTAAATATTAACAAAAATGTCACAGAAATAACAATTATATTGTGAATAACATTTTAGTAATTCAAGTGATTGAATTAAAATGTCAATTTTATTAACAGGAGAGATGGAAATTAAATTAGAACAGAGGATGATCAAATAAGCACTATTCACAAGGAGATACAATAACTCTTAAATTAAATCCAATAAGAAAGAACTCAACATACATTTATAAGCTTAAGGAGTTCTATATATAAATACATACATATTATATTATATTTATACATATATACATATTATATTATATTATAAAAATATAAAATTATATATATATAATGGGTGGTTTCCAATTGGATTCAGTTCTTCTTACACTTTGGATTTTTTTTTCTATTTCATCTTTGAATGTTTGTTTTTCATTTACTCTGTCACATATACGATGGATCTGTTGGGAATTGATTTGTTGCCCCTCTTGTGTTTTCTTCTGTATCCACCATCCTATGTCATACACTTGTCATTTTCCAATCTCCTCTCCTGCAGCCTGTCTAACACATCTATAATTATTTTAGCTCCTGTGTATTCTGGGGATTTCTGTTGCTGTTTTTAATGTTTTTTCATGTCTATAATTTCTTTTGATTCTTTTCTAAGATCTGTCAACTTACCTGCCATTTCATTTTATTATTGAATAATTCCATACTTAAGCCCTTGTATGTATTACAATTTGCTTTTTTCTCTCCTCATTTTTTAAAGAGGAATTCTTAGAAACTTCTCAAAGAGAATGGAAAACAATTTTGGGAAATCTTGTATTTCTCTGATAATTTATTTTCTTACATAGGTCATTCAGAAAACATTTGCTAATGTTTCTCTTTTGTTACATTTATGCCAATGTTTAGACAGAGGACCAATATTGTTTTTTTTTTCTTTTTTCTTTTGTTGATATTAGTAGTGTCATGAGGGACCATGAGCTAAATGTGCCTCACTTTCCTATTTTGAAATCGAAATCTTTTAGTGTTTTATTTTCTTTGGCTGGATATTACCTGGGTGTATTTTTTCTTATGTTATATTTAATATTTTATTCAACTGGAATCATTTTTATGTGAAAAGTAATTTTTAAATTGTCAAATAACTCTGCAAGAACATTAAATAAAATTTTTATTAATTTTCCAAGAAGGTTGAAAAACTCAACATATGAAAGGAATACATTTCCATTATAGACCTTCTGAAAATAATTTGTCATTTCCTTCTAATTTTTATTTTATTCCGTGTAACACCTACTAAAAATTTTCTGAATTTTTTTTCTTTTGAGAAATATTTTCTGATAAGTTCTCTAAACCAAAACAGAGCTTATAACTGACATAGAAAGATCTTTAATTCATAAAGATAATGTCTGATACTTGTTTTTTAAATTCAACAGTGAAAATCAAACAGATCAGTGTGTTATTCATGAAATTGGAATAATTTTTTGGATGAGGCATTTTGGATTTATCATCATAATAAAATGCCAGAAAAAATAAGCTCTCTGCATTATTGGGGCCCTTAGCTACAATTTCAGAGTATCATTAAAAATAGAGATATTTATCATAAAGGCAATATAACTGTCATGTATTTTGTACAGTGAAAATACTATTGTTAAGAAAAATCAAAATTTATAAATTCTCTTTAATTTCATAGTTTATGCTACAATACATGTTATCTTAGATTCTTTTGCCCTGAAATTTGTTTTTATTTAATTAGTTTTTTCGATCTCACTGAATTTATTTTTAAAATCTGAAATTAGTTTTCTTGAGCTTACTTTCAGCAATACTTTCTTAAAATTTCACAATGTCCTCAGAATTTTTAATTTTAGGTGGAATAATATAAAAATCCTATCTACATTTAAATACTTTTTATTATATTTCTATAGATCTGGAGGGAAGAACAATTTTAATGGTTCTCCTTTAACTCAGAATTATTTGGGGCATCCAAGAGGTAAGTTTCAGAAGAAAATGGTAATGTGTCCGACCCTGGGGTTTTTGGTGCTCCACAATATAGTGGAAGAATATGCTTTTGTGTTAATTATGGCTTTGACATTGCTCCAGATGTACATAATACATGATGTGTAAGCCAGATGCCCTGTGTGTTCGTGCCTCCACCTGGACACTGCTGTTCAAGGAAATCAGAACCCCTACTGCCTGCAGGTGGGACATGGCAGGTGTCCAAGTTCCGTCTCATGATACATTTGCTGCTCTCTGGGGAGATGTGCAGGATCGCTCTACAGAAACATTTATGATTTCATTAAAGAATGAATCACCAAGAGCCAATGGGGGCCTGCTAATTGGCATTTCGAGATATAAATTTATTTTAACTGTAAATGAAGGAATTTCTATCTCCTTCATCCCTAACCAGTTGCGGAAGTTATATATCCTAACAAAACTTTCTTAACCACTTTGAAAGCTTCTTAATGGGTTTTCAACCTCAGAAGGACACATATTTCTAACAGAGAATTTCTGAAAACATCCAGAAATGTATATATGCCTTCAAATCTTTTATATAGCTTCTACTGAAATTTCACCCAATGCCTCGGTAAGTTTTTCATTATTCCACTGTCCTGCAAGAATTCTGGAATTCAGACATTTTGCAGTTTCTTCACCAATATGTTGATGACAGCAACACACTTGCTTTTTAACCAGCTTTTATATAAGGGAAAAAATAACATATTTTGGCTTAACGTTTATTGTATGTGATCATTATTTCTGTAGCTCTTTCTGAAATATCTATCACCGCTTAATAAATAATTATTTATATACTAGAATGTTTGAAATTGCCATCATCAATAGAGCTCTATTTCAGGCAGAATGAATGTTTATCTGCCAGACCCTATAAATGAATTAATTCTGTTTAGAGAAAACTCATGAAAATATATTGCTTCAACTGATCTTCCCTTGTTCCTTTATAAAATTCTATAGTTTAAAACATACAGCTTGAGCGCCTGGGTAGCTCAGTGGGTTAAGCTGCTACCTTCGGCTCAGGTCATGATCTCAGGGTCCTGGGATCGAGTTCCGCATTGGGCTCTCTGCTCAGCAGGGAGCCTGCTTCCCTATATATCTCTCTCTCTCTGCCTGCCTCTCCGTCTACTTGTGATCTCTCTCTGTCAAATAAATAAATAAAAATCTTTAAAAAATAAAAAAATAAAATAAAAAATAAAACCTACAACTTTTTTGGCCTCTTATGATTCTATAACTCCGATGATTTTTTTCATTTCAACAGAAAATATAATGAATAAACCAGTAAATCCGGAAGTTAACGTCTTCTTGGGAAACAAGCTTATGTTGGTAAGGACTATTTTTTCATTAAAAATAAATACTAGAGGGGTGCCTGGGTGGTTCATTCGGTTAAGCATCTGCCTCCCACTCAGGTCATGATCCCAGGGTCCTGGAACAGAGCCCCAGGTAGGGCTCCTGCTCAGCTGGGAGCCTGCTTCTCCCTCCCCCATTCTCACTACTTATACTTTTTCTCTCTCTCGTTCTCTCTTTATCAAATAAATAAATACAATCTTTTTAAAAAAATAATGTACATATATACAGACTAAAATGGGGCACCTGGGTAGCTCAGTCAGTTAAAGCACCAAGGACTGTTGGTTTCCGCTCAGGTGGTCATCGCAGGATCCATGGGATGGAGCCCTGTACTGTCTTCCACACTCCGCCCCCGATTCTCTCTCTCCCTCTCACTATCCCTCGCCATCTGCCTTCCCCACCCCACCCCCAGCAAGTGCACACACAGGGCTCTTTCCCTCTCTCTCTCAAATAACTAAATAAATAACAAATTTAAAAATAAATAAATAAATACTAGAAAAGCAAACATTTCTTATTTTCTCTTCATTAACAAATATATTTTATCAAAATTAATGTCTTTCTTCTGTCTTGCTGTTGGTGTAGAGAAATGCAACTGATTTCTGTGCATTGATTTTATATCCTGACACTTTACTGAATTCCTGTATAAGTTCTAGCAGTTTTGGAGTGGAGTCTTTTGGGTTTTCCACATATAGTATCATATCATCTGCTAAGAGTGATAATTTGACTTCTTCTTTGCCGATTTGGATGCCTTTAATTTCCTTTTGTTGTCTGATTGCTGAGGCTAGGACCTCTAGTACTATGTTGAATAGCAGTGGTGATAATGGACATCCCTGCCGTGTTCCTGACCTTAGTGGAAAAGCTTTCAGTTTTTCTCCATTGAGAATGATATTTGCGGTGGGTTTTTCATAGATGGCTTTGATGATATTGAAGTATGTGCCCTCTATCCCTACACTTTGAAGAGTTTTGATCAGGAAGGGATGCTGTACTTTGTCAAATGCTTTTTCAGCATCTATTGAAAGTATCATATGGTTCTTGTTCTTTCTTTTATTGATGTGTTGTATCACATTGACTGATTTGCGGATGTTGAACCAACCTTGCAGCCCTGGAATAAATCCCACTTGGTCATGGTGAATAATCTTTTTAATGTACTGTTGAATCCTATTGGCTAGTATTTTGTTGAGTATTTTCGCATCTGTGTTCATCAAGGATATCGGTCTATAGCTCTCTTTTTTTGGTGGGATCCTTGTCTGGTTTTGGGATCAAGGTGATGCTGGCCTCATAAAATGAGTTTGGAAGTTTTCCTTCCATTTCTATTTTTTGGAACAGTTTCAGGAGAATAGGAATTAGTTCTTCTTTAAATGTTTGGTAGAATTCCCCCGGGAAGCCATCTGGCCCTGGGCTTTTGTTTGTTTGGAGATTTTTAATGACTGTTTCAATCTCCTTACTGGTTATGGGTCTGTTCAGGCTTTCTATTTCTTCCTGGTTCAGTTGTGGTAGTTTATATGTTTCTAGGAATGCATCCATTTCTTCCAGATTGTCAAATTTATTGCCGTAGAGTTGCTCATAGTATGTTCTTATAATAGTTTGTATTTCTTTGGTGTTAGTTGTGATCTCTCCTCTTTCATTCATGATTTTATTTATTTGGGTCCTTTCTCTTTTCTTTTTGATAAGTCGGGCCAGGGGTTTATCAATTTTATTAATTCTTTCAAAGAACCAGCTCCTACTTTCGTTGATTTTTTCTATTGAAAATAGAACTGCCCTATGACCCAGCAATTGCACTATTGGGTATTTACCCTAAAGATACAAATGTAGTGATCCAAAGGGGCACATGCACCCGAATGTTTATAGCAGCAATGTCCACAATAGCCAAACTATGGAAAGAACCTAGATGTCCATCCACAGATGAATGGATCAAGAAGATGTGGTATATATACACAATGGAATACTATGCAGCCATCAAAAGAAATGAAGTCTTGCCATTTGCGACAACATGGATGGAACTAGAGCGTATCATGCTTAGCGAAATAAGTCAAGCAGAGAAAGACAACTATCATATGATCTCCCTGATATGAGGAAGTGGTGATGCAACATGGAGACTTAAGTGGGTAGGAGAAGAATAAAAGAAACAAGATGGGATTGGGAGGGAGACAAACCATAAGTGACTCTTAATCTCACAAAACAAACTGAGGGTTTTTGGGGGGAGGGGGTTTGGGAGAAGGGGGTGGGATTATGGACATTGGGGAGGGTATGTGCTTTGGTGAGTGCTGTGAAGTGTGTAAACCTGGTGATTCACAGACCTGTACCCCTGGGGATAAAAATATATGTTTATAAAAAATAAAAATTAAAAATACTTATCCATGAAAAAAAAAAATTAATGAAATCTACAAAACACCTAAATATAGCATTATTGTTGGTTATATTTAATTGTATTAGGCAAATGTTAAGAAAGCCAAAGTTTTATATGATCAATGCCTCTAATTATTTTGTGCCTTAAAGAATACATAATAAATCTTATCATCCTTTTAATTGCTACAAGTCACCTTTTCTTGTTTTTAGTTTGTGAAGAATTTTGGTGTCCTGTCATTAAAATCGCAACCTCCATTCACACACCAGCATAAGTGTATATGCTCAGAAAAATAAACCAAAGAAACTAAGCAAAAATAAATGTAAATATAATTAAGGAAATAAAATCCTAGTTTACCATCATTGCTAAAATATAAACAGTAGCATAATTATGAATCTATAGAATGAACTTCCACTAGACTGTATTTCATATTAATAACTTAGTTGCTTTATAAAATTTCCTTTCAAAATACAGATTCCCAGATGTTGGGTTATGATTCATTATTCTTAATATCTTTCTGAAAGGTCTGGCTTCACCTTTTTATAGGAGCAATTAAATTTTTTTTATTATTTCTCTTTCATTATTCTTCTGAAAGAAACCTTAAATCACAGGACATATTAAGTCCAGTGCAAGAATTCATCAGTTTTCTTTATTTTGGTGAATTGAACATACTGATTTTCTAAAAATTAATACATAAGCCAAGCACAGAATACCAAAATATTTAGAAAATTAACAAATTGCAGAATTATAATATAATCAACACCAAAATTCGTATACTTCAGAAGTCACTTCAGAATTAAACATCATCATTATGAACATTAATTTTAACTATATAGTTATATTTGTTATAACATTGGACTAAATCTATACTGGTTGGGTATGTATATATTTTATATTTTAAAATATATTTTTAATCTATACATTTATTTTTTCTAGTTTGCAAAAATTATAATATAGAAAAAATCGGTTTTGTTGTATTTCAATTATTATACATGAGTTCACAAAAAAACTTCCTTTTACTTGCATCTCTTCTTTAATTCACTTACTTTTTTGAAAAAAGAGATTGTCAACATACCTTCTGGTGAAGTGTCTATATGATGGAAGTGGCTTTTCTTAGGAGAGCCCAATTTCCATGTAATATACTACTAATATGAATAAGGACAGTGAATAAATATCATTTTCATCACATTGTATAAAAATTCATGCTGATATTCCTTAATTGGAGTATTTCCTCAATATATAGATGATCGGCTTTACACATTTCAAAATCACAAACATTACAAATTGCTTAAGAGTTTTCCTCTATATTTAAAGGTTCATTGTAGGAAATTTGTGATCTAAGTGAGATCATATCTTTAGTGAAATAAAACTTCCTTTGAGCCTGATTTTGATGAGCTGTTTCAAAGAACTGAACTTTATAAAAACCAGGAGCTTTTCTATGAAACTGAAAATAACGTACTGTAATGTAAGTTCTATTGCTATTTCTATGTTGACGCTCCTTAGTTCCTTTCCCAAAATTTCTTTTTTTTTTATTTTTAAAGATTTTATTTACTTATTTGACAGACAGAGATTACAAGTATGCAGAGCAGCAGGCAGGGGTGGGGAAACAGGGTCTCTGCTGAGCAGAGAGCCGGATGTGGGGCTTGATCCCAGGACCCTGAGATCATGAGCTGAAGGCACAGGCTTAAGCCACAAAGCCACCCAGGTGCCCCCCAAATTTCTTTATTTAACACTACATCTAAAATCATTTTTCTCACGGCGCCTGGATGACTCAGTGGGTTAAAACCTCTGCCTTCAGCTCAGGTCATGATCCCAGAGTTCTGGGATCGAGCCCCGCCCATATGGGGCCCTCTGCTCAGCGAGGAGCCTACCTCCCCCTCTCTCTCTGCCTGCCTCTGCCTACTTGTGATCTCTCTCTGTCAAATAAATAAATAAAATCTTTTAAAAAATCATTTTTCTTTCATAGAATTCTTAATCATTAACTGGCTCAAAGTGTTTTAAATTTCAAAAATGCTTCATTTCCAAAGGAAGAGTTTTATTTTATGTTTCCCAGTGTCTTAATTTCTTTCAACCCTCATGTAAGTTTCAGACAGTACAAATAAGGAGATTTTTAATTATCAAAAATACCGATTCCATCAAGACTTAAATGATGCACAGAATCACCTTTTACTGGATTAAGTCTACAGACGTGTACGTGCAGGTTTCCCTGCTTCCCAAAAGTTTGAGTTCGCCGCTTGACTTTTACAGGAGACCTATATTTGTACGGTAATGATTTTTCATAAAAGCAAAAGGCCTCTTCGATCTCTTGGTTGACAGCAGCAGGTATTACTGTAGTTCTTTCAGAAAAACAAAAACTCCCTGAATTAGGGGGATACTCTTCACTTTGTGACATTTCAGTTTGTGAGAGATTTCATACGCATGCTCTACCTTCAGATAGTGGGGAAACCTATAATTCATTATTTGTAAGTAGAATTGATTTATCAACTCTGTAAGTCACTGTTGATGTTTCTTGACCATCTGTTTTGTGCTTTATACTATGCCACATTCTGTTATAAATAAAGATGCCTACAAGGGACTGATTTCGAGGGTTTCAGTCAATCTACGAAGGAATTCAGAAATGAATATGTGTGCAATGGAGTGGACAGAAACTGACATTATTGATAGACATCCTATGGGCACGTAACAAAGGGAGTACCCATTTCTTCACAGTGGACCTCCACAAGTCTTCAAAGAAAAAGTATCCTTTGCTTTGGATTGACCAAGTGTGAGTTGGAATTTGATAGGGAAAGAAGAGGATAAGGGACGTCCAAGTAGAGAAAAAGCCAGGCAGAAACATGCAGACTCTGCTTCATTATACGAACAGAAAGACATAGGGGTTATCTGGCTTGTAGGGGTGGGAAGGGGAGTAGTCAGTCAAACATTTTGGCAGGAAGAGTCACAGAGTTTTATGTCAGACCTTGTGTTAAAGAGTTTGCACTGGTCTATGTGGGAAATACAGTAAACCTGGACAGATTCTATGTCAAGAGGAGAAATTGCCAGAATTTCATTTGGTGAAAGCAAGATGGATTAGCAGGAGTAGAAGATACTAAAAGTAAGTTACACAAATAACTGCAGGAATTTAGATGAAGGAAAATGAATTCAAATAGTAGATGGTAAGAGAAGAAGAAGTTCTTAATAGATGTTGGAGACATTTTGGAAATAATAGCTCTTTATAAGAAGGTGTACTATTCTTATGTTATTAAGTAAACTGTGGAAGATAAACTTAATTCTTGATCAAACTAAGACATAGGTACATGTTTGGCAAATGTTTTGTGGGTATTAATATACCTTCCCTTGTTTCTTCTCATAAGCATCCATAATATTATAAAAGGCTGAATAAGCAAAGAGAGAAGCATGCACAGATCCCATCTAGTGACGTAATTTTCTGTATAACTAGGTCTCACACTCTTTTTTAAATATAAGCATTTTCTATTTCAAGAACTCCAGTATCTATCCATATCGGACTTTTTAGGTAGCCATATGAAAGTGACCTGTCCTAAGCCACTGATAATTCCGTCACCTGCCAGGGGAGTCATCAAATGAAAGATCTATAAAAGTCGCCCCAATCTCCTACCTTCTGAGAGGACTACTATGATACAAGAGAAGCACCAAAATACTTTGCCCATCAGATCTGGCCTGGCTGGGGTTGCTGGGGAACTGCTAGCAGCAGAAGTGACCACTGCTGGGCAGCTAAGAGATAATGGCATGTTGGACTCAAGGTCAGATAGAGGATAATTGCTCTGGCAACAAACAAACCCATTTTAGAAGTGTATTTTGAGATGGTAAGAAGTGTGAAAGGCACATATTTAAGTTGTTTAGCATGTGAATATGTAGATAGATGGACAGATCTTATATTTATAGATGTGTATTTTAAGACAGTTTTATATTTGTGCCCATGACTAGTCTACAGAGATGCAATTGACACCATGAGAGTAAGTGGCCAAGAAGAATGTGCAGAATCAAGGAACAAGAATATTGAGGGCAAAACCACACACAGAAAGACACATTTAAGGAGTGCCTGGGTGGCTCAGTGGGTTAAAGCCTCTGCTTTTAGCTCAGTTCATGATCTCAGGGTCCTGGAATCAAGCCCTGCATCAGGTTCTCTGCTCTGCAGGGAGCCTGCCTCTCCTTCTCTCTCTGCCTGCCTCTCTGCCTACTTGTGATCTCTGTCAAATAATTAAATAAAATCTTAAAAAAAAAAAAAGAAACATTTAAAAAGGAGTCCTATAGAGGCACCTGTGTTGCACAGTCACAATGTCTGACTCTTGGTTTCGGCTCAGGTCATGATCTCAGTGTCATAAGCTCGAACCCCGCATTGGGCTCCATACTCAACTTGGAGTCCACTTAAGATTCTCTCTTCCTCTGCACCCACCAAATAAATAAATAGATCTTTTTTTAAAAGTAAAATAAGAAGTGGGCATATATAAAGTCACTTGAAAAGACTGAGAAAAATCCTGGTCATAGAAGTTAACAATCGAAGAAAAAAGAAGCCTTAAAACCAGGGAAAGAAATAGTTTTAATAAATATGCCTGTTGATCTGAGTAATAGGAAAAATAAAAAATTCAATGTCACTCTTCTGAGTTGAATGTTGATATTTCTGTGGATGATAAGTAGACTTCTGTATTTTCTGATATCATAATTAACACACACAGTAGTTTAATGAGATG
The DNA here is from genome assembly GCF_964662115.1 of Mustela nivalis. Taxonomy (NCBI): domain Eukaryota; kingdom Metazoa; phylum Chordata; class Mammalia; order Carnivora; family Mustelidae; genus Mustela; species Mustela nivalis. Next base: position 81,326,570 of record NC_139034.1, on the reverse strand, counting down.
TATATGCAAAATTTCTTGAATGGCAATAAATTGAAGGCTATATGAACCTATAATATGCTTAATTAATGAAATAACATTTTAACCAACCAGTAGGTAACAGCCTGCTTAGAATGGAAAGGTTTGTGACTGCAAATGAGTTTGTTAACTTCACTAGTAATCAAATCTGAAAGACTGTTATGGTAATAATTTTTTATAAATCAAAAAATAAATGGAATAAGCAGGATAACTGAAACCAAGATGAGGATCTCTGTAGCATTTGATTAACTGCCAGGAAATGACTGATTTTCTAGTAATCAAAATGAAAAAGGCAATCAGGTGGGTTTGTAATATATACCACCACAGGTTCTGTGATATGTGTTATTCATAATTTTCCCTTCTTGTGAATAATTAGCATTGTGAATACTCAGCATATATTAATGGTTGACAAGTAAGAATTCACAAACATGCTACAGGTTCTCAAGGACCTCAAGGACCTCAAACCCATTCAAGGGAGAGCATCAAACATGGCGATATTCTAAAATGACACACCTGTTATAATTAGATGCTGGCAAAAGCAGTGATGAAAACAGAAACCCTTCAAATCTGTTAGGTTTGGGTTTGGAGGACATCACCATCAGGAGAGGTTAGGAAAAGAGCTCTTGAACTCTCCCAAGTTTTCCTTCCAGACAGAAAGAAAAGTAAATAAATGCATGTGTGGAACAACTAAAACTACAGAGCAAAGCACTTCTCAACCCTATAGAAAAGCTAAAGATCCTTCAGATGAATGACTAGAGACAATGAGTAGACATAAGAGGTCCACTTTAGGCATCTGTCTTTTCATAAGGGTCTGATATCTTAACACGCATGACTTGCAACCCAACTGGGAGCCATTTACAGCACTCACTCCTGTGGACTTCAACTCTTTTAATGAGAAAAGTACCACACTCATATCAAAAGTCCAGGTTCCAGTAATGTTAAAAATCTTCTTCACACATACCTGAACATGGGTGTACAATCTAGTCATTCCTTAAGAAATATCTTTTGGGGTTTTTGTTGTTGTTGTTGTTTTGTTTTGTTCTGTTTTGTTTTGTTTTACTTCATAGGACAAAATACAATTTTTAATATTTTACTGCCAATAGAATTATCTTTATTGTAAAAGTCAATAGAACTATGACTTGGTTTTAAAAATCTACATTTAATAAATGGTTTAATGCAAAACCACTGTTTTATTGACTACAAAGCAAAAAGTACTCAAAAAGCATCTCTAAGGATTGACTCACAATCCTTAGAGATGCGAGAATAGTCATTAAGTTTTCTGCTTGAACAAAGGGATTTCTGGAGTTAAGGCAAACCGCACCTGTGTAACTCAGAGAATGTAGAGTTTCCTCGCCAGTCTAAGGTAGTTCCTTGTCCCCTCATCAGGGGTAATAATTAGAAACAGCTTATTCTTTAAAAGCTTCCCTACACATCATTTTTGTCTCTCTCCATCTTGCTCTCTGGACTGCCAGGAGGCCACTCTGAATTTGGTTCAGTCTCCAAGACATTAATACTGCGATTTTCTCGTGTTGGCACAGGAATAAGCAGAATGTGCCCTCTGACCCACAACCCAGGAGTATGCTTTGGCACCAACACAAGTGACCCTCAGAGCTGTGTTTTTCGGGTGACAGAAGTTATAGCAGCAGGAGCGCTCGCATGAAAAACCTGCTGGGCTGCCCTCTACAGTCTGAAGCCAGCTCGCCAGGCCTCTTCCATCTGAAACAGAACTTCTAGAAGAAGAGGCTGTTCCCAAAGGAGGTCTTCAAAAGTTAGGACAGAACCGAAACATCACTTGGTACAGAAAACACTGCCCAGATAAATATCTTTATTGGTACTTTCCATGTCACTTAGACAATGAAAGTAATGGATAATATTTGTCTCTAATATGTGGATGTCTATGTGTGTGTGTGCGTGTGTGTATACAAGTGTGTATGTGTGTGTTGGTACTTGTGAGTACACACACACACACACACACACATCTCAGACAAACCCTAACCAGCTGTCGTTTTATTGTCCCATATTTTGTGATTTATTTATGGCAAATAGTTTACCCACCTGGCCATCAGGAGAAGTTCAGAAACATGAACGTTAGTCATAACATAGTCATATTGCATTTGTGTTCAGAAACTACCTCCCAAAATCTTCTTTTCTTCATATTTCATGTAGCATTAAAAAAAGAGAGAGATTCTATGATTATTTTCTACATGCCCCAGGGACCCATTACTAAAGTTGCCAGGTGAGTATAGATTTTTTGAAACAATGTTAAATTTTAAATAAAGAGTATTATTTAACTTCAATATATAATTTAGGTTTAACTGTTGTTATAAAACAGCCATGATCAACCCTTTGAAAATAGCACATAAACCTGGGTCAGCCTCTATCACTTCTGTGGCTTGATTCAATGAAGTGTGACCATAAACTTCAAAAGCACAGGGAAAAGAAGGAGACAGTTCCACCGTGATGGGATCAGACTTTTAGAGCTGGGAGTCACATGTGGCTTCAATGCAACCTAAGTACACAGAGGAGACACAGACCACAATTCTATTTTTAAGGAAGGAATTACTTGTTGTGTTGAAATAGAAGGCTGAAGACTACCTTGCAGTTGCAAATATGTAAATAAAAACAGAATATAAGGATGCTTTGCAACATATCACATGCACAGTGCACACACCCATACACACATACACAAGGTACATAATCACACGTAACAGCAATATATAACCCTTTCCTTCCAATCAAGGCAAACAGTGGAAGTACATTCTGCTAGAATTTGAGACATTTGCGAACAGATGAGTAAATGTCCAATGATGTGAGTTGCTGCTCAGAATATCTGAAGAACTTTTTAGTGCTGACATCTTTATATTTTAATACAAAAAAAAAATACCAGTTAATATTGGTAGAGCCATTTTTAGATTTCAAAATGCTTTTTTATGTATCTCATTAAACTGACACAATAATCTTCTGAGATAGGTATTAATATCCACACTTGCCATAGGTGGAAAATAAACATCAGAGAAAACATAATTTAACCAAAATCCCACAGTTAGTAAATATCTTTGATGATGGTGCAGCTGGCGTCATACCGCAATAGATAATGTGTAACAACTTATCTTAAGAAATGTTGGGCTTTAGAAAGATTTCCGTACAAATTAATTGTGGAAAGTTTATGTCTTCAGGCGGCGAGTTTCTGTTGTGTGGGGAATACACTCAACCAAACACAGATAATCCTGGGGAAATTAGTCCTGATGGAGGCAACGCGGGTCCGGGCACAGTCAAGCCTGTAATCAAATCCAGGCTGGATGTTTTACACTTGGGTCCCATGGCCTCTGCTTGTTTACCTTCACCCAAGTTCACTTATGCCTTCTCTAAAAAGTGGAAAATGCCCATTTCAAGGGGCTAGTATGAGGCTCAAAGGAGATTAGGTGTGTGTTTTCTACCAGTCCTTCCACAAATGCCATCCTGCAGATTTGTGCCGTTATGCACACATCTTCTGTCTCCTATCAACAGGGCTAAGGTTTGACTGAGAGCTCCTAGTAGAAGCAGAGTTAGGTTTAAGTGTTCTCATGGAGGATGAGGAAATCTGTATTTTCTTCCTTTACTAAATAGGATGTGCAATTACTCTATGCCTTTTGTGAGTGATGTGGAAGGTAAAATTTACATGCTTCAAAAGATGACCGACACATCAAAGTTGTTCAAAAAAATATTGTTTTGAATATTGCTAAATTTGCAATCAGGCAGATGTTGTTTGGTGCCAAAAATAGAGAGTCATGACTTTTCCCCAAAACTCACTCATTAAATGTCAGCTACAAAATATTATTCCTTCCCTAGTGCTCTCCTCCAAAGAACTCTATGCATTGGGTAAGGGTTTCTTTTAAATCATATGTAGATGAGTAAAAGTTCCACACTCATCCTTTTACATGTTTTTAAGTTAAGGAAAACTATGGAAAAGATCTGCAGTTGCTTTACTGCTACTATTTGACAGGCAGGAATAGGCTATAAAATAATAGATTAATGAGAATTTGATTACTACATATATATGCTTTAAAAGTAGCCTAGATTGAGATTATTTACATTTTATCTCTATTGTTTTAAAACTATACATTATGGTAATGCCATAGATGAAGACAGGAATTAAAACTTATTGCTCATCTACTATGAATTCAACATAATTTATGCATTGGTATTGGATTCTCATTTTATCATGTTATCAGTGTTCTAAATGATAGATAGACTTAATAATTGAACAGCTAAGACATATGGCATGTTTATTTCCTGCTTATGGAAGAATCCTAGATGGATGCTTATGGAAGAATGGCCCTTGTCCTCTAACTTATATTTAAGGAGAGCTCCTTCTATCTTGTGACTTTACCATCCCTGACTGGCTCATTGTCACTTGAATCCCATAAGGAGAAGGAAAAAATCTCATATTGAATTTTCTATGACCAGGCCTGAAAGTGGCACATATCATTTCCCCTCATGTTCATCGGGAAAGAACTCAAACCCATGACCAATACAAAGAGCCCTAGAAAATGTTTTCCACCTGTGTGTTCAAAAAAGGCATTCTTTAGGTTCTGAGTGTCAAATAATTTCTGATAGGGACCAGGTGTTGGACCCAGGTATATTTGATTCCAAACTTTGTATAGTTTCTGTTTCTCAGGTTTTAAAGAATTTGTGTTTCTTCTACTCCCAAGCTCAAAATAATTTTTTATATTTTTTTCTTCCTTTTTTCTATCCTGAGTTACTGAAGAAGCCAGAATAAGTAATTCTCCTGCATTCAATATCTTCAGGTTTAAAAGTTGATACTATAAGCATCTAAGTGTGACTTAGTGGGGTAGGAACACATCCACCAAGTTCATGATCATGAGTGTTGCCTAAGAATGGAAAGGCAATGGAGCTCCCTTCTTCACTCAGGAGAATTCCAACATGCTCACGCAGTAGACCTACAAATGCTTTACATAAAAATTAAATGGAATCCAGCGTTTAACTGGAAGTATAATATTGTAGAAGCCATTCCAATGGGCTTCTCAGCTCTGCTTCAAGAGAGATTGCCATGGGATCGGCAGTCCTAGCAGACACCTGCTGGATCGTCCATCTCGGGAAACACCAGTGCCACACTCCCCTCAGGCTCCTCCCAGCAGAGTCAGCATGGAAAGGGTACTAGTGAAGTTCCAATTTGCATGTTCACAGAACTCCTCAAAGGGGAAACTTGGGCTCTAAAACCTTCCCCCCAATAATCATGATCAAACTCTCAGGACTCTCAGGACCCCACCAGCTCCTGAGACCCTTTTCACCAAATCTCCCTTCCTTCCCTCTCCCATCTCATAGCTGCCAGACTTGTGTTCCATGGTAAAGTCTTTCCTACCTCCTCCTGCTCTCTGCCCTTCATTCTTCTCAGATGTTTTCCCCATTAACTCTCTTGATTGTCTAATCCCATTGAGTGTCTGCTTCTAAGAGAACTCAAATTGACACAAGTATTAAAGTGAACAATGTAGGGGCTCCTAGGTGGCTCAGTGGGTTAAGCCTCTGCCTTCAGCTCAGGTCATGATCTCAGGGTCCTGGGATCGAGCCCCACATCGGGCTCTCTGCTCAGCGGGGAGCCTGCTTCCTCCTCTCTCTCTGCCTGCCTCTCTGACTACTTGTGATCTCTGTCTATCAAATAAATAAATAAAAATCTAAAAAAAAAGTGAACAATGTAGATGTTAAAAAATCATATATGTATAAATATATATACACACATACACACATATGCTTCCTATGAACATATGTAGTTATACAAATAGACATATATAAATATAGATATCAATACAGATATATAGAGATATAAATAGATACCTTAAGGACATTGATAGATAGATAGATAGATAGGCCCAAAAGTCAGCAGAATGCTTGAATCAGAAAACACTGAAACAAACTCAACTAAAATCTGGAGTAAAACAAGGATCACTATGGAACTACTATCATATTATGGTATAAATGAGAAACTAGGCAAAAAATAAAACAGAAAAGAAAGAATTATACTTGTAAAAATCCAAAAGAAAGAAGTAAAACAGTCTTAGCTGATGAAGACAAAGGTCTAAGAAAGTGAAAAATATAATTAAAAATGGCTTCAAACAACAAAATTCAGAAAGATCTCATAAAATTAATATAAAGAAATCAGACGCTGTTGCACATATAAACAATAGTTAGAAGATACAATTGAAGGAAAGGACTTATATAAGAAAATTAAGATGATGAAACATCTATAAATTTAATCAGATCTATCCCAAACTTACACAAAACAACTCTAAAAGACCACTGAAAAGCAAAAACTAAAAATTGAACCAAAGGAAAGCCACATCATGTTCTCTAAGAGGAAGACTCAACGTTGTACAAATTAATTCTCTGTAATTCTCTGTAAGTTCATTTGCACGTTTAACATTGTGCTATTTAGAACTAGACCAGATGGTTATAGAGTTAATACGGAGTAATAAACACAGGGAAGAAATACTGGAATGGATAGACCAATAAAAATCATTGGTCCTGTTAGATATTAAAATATCTTATAAGACATCCATAATAACGATAATGCGGTATTGGTATATAAATAGTCCATCAAACGGAATTCAGGATCTATAAAATTTTTAAAAACTTAATAAAGAAAAGAATTTAGTATAACGTAAGGATTGCTCCTAACTTAGAAAATCAGCAAGGAGAAAGAGGCTATTCGACATGGCAGAAAAAGTAGGTGGACATTTGGAAAAAATATAAAGTTGGATCCACGCACCACAATACACACCGGGATAAACTTTTAATGATCAAAGATTTATATGTGAAGTAAGTAAGCCAAGAAACTACTAGAAGAAAACATGGTTGAATCCTTTTATAATATTAAAATGAGAAAAGTCTTTTAACTAAGACTCAAAACCCAAACGCCATAAATGAGGAGTTTGATCAATTTAACTGCCTAAAAATCAAAACCTCCTGCTGTAGAAAGTTCATCCAAAACAAAGTTAGGCGGATGGCGGCGGGTGAGAAGGAGCAAGTGTGCAAACTTCGCACAAGAATCAAGCCTGGAAGTTTCAATGATAATAAACCAACACGAAGCCCTGGAGGAACACGTGAGCGGACCGCTCACCAAAAAGAAAATTTAAAGGATTTTTAAACACACGAAAAGATGGTCAGCCTCACATATAGTACATGAAATGTTTGCTGAAGTTATATGGAACTATATATATATTTTTTTCAGACATTTAAGGAAAAACATTGCATTCTGGTAATTCACTCTATCATGGGCTGCAGGGAAACAGGCCCTTTCATACATTGCTGGGGTAGGTTAGCACCAGGCTTCCAGAGGGCAACCTCGTGCCATCACTATGAACTTGGACCCAGCAACCCAACCATCACATTCTAGGAATTTACCTGCACTCGTGGGAAATGAGACCAGATTATTCACTACAGCATCCTTGATAGGATTATAAGATGGGAAAGAACTCAAATATCCAACAATAGGGAATAACATGAACAGTTAACGCCTTATAATGAAGCGTGACACAGCTTAAAGTAAGAGACTGGTAAGAGTGTATTCAAATGTGGAAATATTTCCAAGAGGACAAGACAGGGAGTGGGGTCAGTGGCTGTGGCATGTGGCTCACCCCTATGTATGTACACAAAAAGAATAAGAACGTACACATGTGTATGTTTACATACACAAAACAGAACTTTGAAAGGAAGCATAAGAAATGAGTGGCCGTGGTCTCCGGTGTATGGGGGTGTGTGGTGGGGTGGAGGGGACGGCTGTACAGACGGAGGATGAGAACAAGAGACTTTCCCTTGCTTATATTTTGTAACTTTGGATTTTGCATTCAAATTTTTTGATTATCTATTCAATTTCTTTAATCACAAGAGTACCAGAGCAAGCAAAGGCTAAAATATACATATATAATATACATATACATGTTATATATTCATCAAATAGACATATATATATATTCATTTATCCCAAAACTGCTTATTTGACACCTACAGTGTGGCAAGAACTGTGCGAGGCAGTGGGGAATAAGGGATGACGATTCTGGTACTTAAGGCACATGCACTCGACTGAAAGAAGCTGACAAGCAATCAGGACCTAGATTGACAACTTGAGTGGTTGAGGAAAGGAAGCTACACCAACAGAAACAAATGACCAAAGGGAAAGCCAGTTTAAGACATAATATAGTTGATAGGAGATGCGCTGCAATTTGATGAAAGGAAGGATTTATGCATATTAAAAATTATACCTGGGAGTAGTTAAAAGATCGCATTTAGAAAAGATTCCAAAACTGGATGTTGAGTATTCTTTCGAGAGAGAAAGTCTAAGAGACAAAGCAAGAAGAAAAGAGAAGAGAAGGAATCCTGGACCATATCCACATTTATTGGGTTTTAGGCATTTTTCTTTTTATCAAAGCTCCATTCAAGATCCTGAATTTTCAAAGTAATTTTGTTAAAGGAAAGAGTGAAGTGTTTTTCAAATATAGCTAAAAAGGGCTGAAAACACTGTAACAGTCTCTGCCAAACCTCTAGCTTTTTATAATAATAATAATTACAAAGAAAACTCCATAGTTCGGATAAATACAGTTTAAAACATCATAATCCTAAAGTTGTGCATCTGACATCTGGGGAGATGTCTGATGCCCGCTGATGATTTATGACACAGGAAATTTGCAGGTTCTTTGGATACAGTATTACTCAGGTAAAAAAAAAAAAAAACACTCTGATTCAAATCCATTTGCTTTTATTTTTGATCATTCTGAGAAATCATTTCATGTCAAGTATTAATTCTTCCTAGAGCCAGCTGGTAGAACACTGTGCTAATGAGGCCAAAGTGGCTGGTTCGCTCCCTGTACTGCCAATAGGCCCCACACGGGGACAGCTCTTTGGTACATGCCTCTAATCAACTCCAGCTGTCTCCAAGTTTGGTACCGGGCACAGAGGGACCCTGGTGGGAGAAGGTGAATTTCTGATGAGGAACGACATCTACAAAAATTGCAGAAATTTCTAACCTAGTTAACTTGTATCTCACAATAGACCGTGGACTCCAGTCACCTACATTTGTCCTTGAGGGTTTTTTGTTTTTGTTAACAAGTAAAACAAGTTTATTAAAAAAAAAAAAAAAATTTTTCACAAATGGTTCACTCAACCAGGAGAAAGGGAAAATCCAAGGTGTTGGCTGTAAGTGCAATCGAATCCCTCTGATATCTCCTAGGCGTCGTTATTGTCAACCCGACCATGCTGTATTGCTCTTGTTTTAAAACTGAGCACAAGTTGGCCATGCAGGAAAAGAAACCCACAAAACAAAAATGCATTTTCAGACCCCATCACAAGTTCTGCCAAGCATAGAGTTTACAAGTGTAACAATGGCAGCTGTTCCCACTAGTAAGAACAGCTGGGAAAAACAGAACCAGAGTCATTATCTCTCAGATTATGATCTGTTGGAACAATGCCCAAAATATCAACACTGACACTGAGTGACAGCAGTTAGCCTCTGATAACCCCTTTAAAGTTCATGTTTCATTTTCACCAAAAGAAATTAGTAATATCACATTCACAAACAAACAAAACATCTCAGAATTATCCTAGCAATTGAGGTATAAATCTGCTTTCTTTTAGATATTTCAAGCTGCTGGTAGTCAAGATCAGAATAAACATTAGTCACTCTATTCCCCTGAAAGATTACAATCTAAAGCAGATACACATTGGGAGAGAGAAGTCATAGAATTGATATACCGTTCAAGTTACCCATGAAATACAATCAAGTTGTGATAATTAGAAACGTCCACAGCTAGAAATAGATACCCCCAAAGTCCAGATGACTGAGGAGGGAGAAACATTTTGTCAACCTTATGTTTTTTGGGAATGAATTAGGATTATAAATTCAGACAATGAGTTAAATTTAAGGAAAATCTCAAGGGAAATTTTAAAAAGAGAACAATAAGTTGGGTGAAGGAAAGGATGTACTTCAAAGAGAGTAAAGGAGAAGAGAGTCATAAATTCGATTAGGGTAAAAACTGGAGCATATAATATTGTTGTTAGGATTTTGGCTGCAGAAATAAAATGCACAAAAGTTTATCTTTTCTTGTTTTTATGAATATGATAGAACAAAGAGCTACCAAGCCAGACATTAGGTAGCCATGAACATTGGCTTAATACCTGGACAACTGGAATAAAAGACTCTATATTCTGCAAGAATTTGACATTAAGAGAAATAAAGTCTATCTATCTGAAAAATACAATCAGGAAAAATATCGATGGCATCCATGGCCATCATGCATTCCTTTACACCCATAGAATTTTATGTTTAATGGAAGAATTTAGTTCAAATTTAGTTCTAGATAATTGATGAGGTAGTTGATAGTAACATAGATGACATCACAATTTACGAGAGAAAGCATGACTTCTAGAATCAGGCAGAACACAGAATGAGCCAGCAAGTCATGATGGGTAAAGTTTGTCAAGTACGTCCTATGTGCCCAGGGATCTTCCGCAGGCTGTACCTGAATTCATTTCTCACCAAATTCCTCCAACCACCCTATGATTTAGTGTCATTATTACCATTTTATAGATGAGAAGCTGATTTATGAGAAGCTGAGTTACTTGGCCAAGGTCAAAGAGACAGGAAGTGGCAGAGCTATACTGGGAAATATTTCATGTGCCCTAAGTATCACCAGCTGGGTGGCTCCAGGAAAGTCATCTCACTTGGTCACCGCAATTTTGCTCAAAATCTCACGAAGAGCATTAGGGGTTAGCATCAGAACCATTAATTTCTGCAGAATAGTAGCTCAATGCTGGTTGAAATCATTATGACATCATGACAGGTCACCAAAGATTTTTTTGGGGGGGGACCTCAGAAAAAGGAAAGGACCGATATCCTTCCCAAATGTCTAAAATGAGAAAGTTCCTTATTGTTCTTAATTGATAGGTGGGGGACTTTGTTAAGTAACCTGTTTACTACAGTCTTGAGTTGTACTTGCTTTGAGCCTCCAGATGTAAGCCTCATGCTGTGACTTTTTTCTCCCTTCACATTAATAAAAATAAAGTGAGAAGTAACACATTTCAGAGGTGCTAATGAGAGAAGGCAGTAAGTCCAGAGATGAGGAAGGGACTTCGTGGCTGCATATATAATTATTGACTGACTTTATCCCTGTCTCCATGGACCTGGAAGGGCTTCACATTTCTCTTTCAGATCGACTAACCTTTAGGTAGGTGTCTTTCTGATTATGGGCCCCTCATCTCCCTTTCATGGAGCATTTACTGTAGAAAACTCATAATTGTACATTCCTTTTCTGTCCTTTGAGTTGCAAATCTTCTCTCAGCCTCTTTCCAGTTTTGAGAATCCAGGACTGTCCTTCTCAAGGACCTGGGAGCCATCCCTTTGAAATGGAATCAGAAGAGATGGTGCCTCTATCTCCCAGTCTCTTTAGGAGTGTAGGAGCACCAATTACCAAAATCACATCCATCCAACTTCCCTGCTGATGTCCTCCTGTGCTTTTAAACTAGCTCCCCCAGTGCTCAACTCCCCCATCTTCTGCATCAGTAGAACTGAGTTCAGTCTCTCTCCTGCTGCAATGGTCTTGACCAAAGTTTCTCTTTTCTGTTTAACTACATCTGATGCAATGATTTCTTTGACAGTGGCGGTTTTAACATTCATGGAGGACGGCAGACATTAGACAGGAAAAGGGAAGAAAAGTGCATAAGCGGATTTTCTGGGGCCAGCATTCCTCCTTGTGAGCTCTTTATGTAAAAACACCAGCACCTCTATGACATCGTGATTGGGTCATGAAAGCAGGCACTCCTGGAATGCAAAAATCTTGGGTAAGGACTGGGAAGGTGGGGGAAGGGGGGAAAAAAAAAGAAAATAAATGACAGCTTTAAAAAAGAACAATTATAAAATTTATATTCTAAAGGCATAATAATAGACTTTTATGCAAATTAAAATACATTTAAATGCAAATTCAAGGCATATTTTTATGCAAATTTATATGTGGTCCTCCTGCCTATTTCACATATCTGGCTGTGACCTTGTAAAGACCTTAGCAACAATTCCTACCTAATGTTTTAGAGCACTAGGTAAAGGAGAGGTCTATTGTGAACCAACTCCTAGCTCCACTGGATGGTTTCTTTCTATCATGTTTTCCTATACATGAGGAAGGTGGAAGGGTAGGGTAACTTCCTAGAGATCTGAAATACTTAGGAGAGGCCAGCGTAAAAGAAAAAAAAAAACAACCTCTCCCAGGACAGCTCCAGCCTTAATGTGCCATTATGGATTTCAGAGCTCTGGGTTGTTATTAAAACCCAGGGTCAACCCAGCAGCATTAATGACCCCTGGGAAGCAGACCTAACCTTTCTTCCCCTGGTGGATCTTTGAAAGCACATGCTGCCCCTCAAAGGAAAGCAAGTGCTAATTCACTCCCTTTAGCCATGAGAACCTCAGGGTAGGACTCAGGTAAGTTTATGTCAATATACTAGTTGCGAGATCTTGGGTGAATAAAAGATTTAACTTCTCTGAGCCTCAGATCACCAACCAACACAGACACAGTCTCTCCTCTAATAAGGAGAGGTGTTATGATGCGTAGTACTACTCTGTCTGGCACAGAGAAGTCACAAAACAGAAGCACCTGCCATCGTCATTATTATCTTTATCATTAGTATGACTTTTTCCTACATTTTAATCTTTATTCCCAACTGCCGATCTTAACAGACATTTCCCACTTGACTGTAGGATCATGCGAGCACGCGTGTGTGTGTGTGTGTGTGTGTGTGTCTGTGTTTCCAGGTACCTAATGAATAACTGCACTTGTCTGAGAAATGAATTTCATGCAGCTTCAGGCCTGGATAAATAAATGTTTACCACTCATCACTTGCTATGGCATACACACAATATTTGCTCAATACTTACTTTTGACTGACTTTCCAAGTCCCATGCTGTATGAGTTTGCTAGCACTGCTGCAACAAGGTGCCACTGACTGGGTGGCTTAAGCAACAGAATTTAATTTCTCATAGTTCTGGAGGCTGGAAGTCCAAGATCAAGGAGTTGGCAAGGTTGGTTTCTCCTGAGGCCTCTCTCCTTGGCTTGTTGATGGCTGTCTCCTCCCTCTTTTGATAAGGACACCAGTTACTTAGACGGGGGTCCACCCTAATGACTTCATTTTAACTTACTTACTTTTATAAAAGAGCTTGTCTCCAAATATGAGCACATACGGAGGTACTGGGTATTCAAGCTTCAACACATGAATTTTGTGAGGGACATAATTCAGCCCATAACATGTGCTTTGCCTTCATAAACATCTGTTTTATGTAATAGTCTCACCTCACCCATTATATTTTTCCATTATTTATAATTTTTATCTGCATTTGATTATTCAGACTCATTTGAAACTTAATCAGATGCAGAAAGACCCTGGTCCAAGAATGTGACTTAGACTCACCCAACCTCTTAGAACAGACCTGGGTCTTGTATAGGAAAACATGATAGAAAGAATAAGATAGGGAATGCCTGGGAAGTGCAGTCCAGTCCAAGTATGGATTTCTTTGTAAATCCCACAGTGTTCATGCAGCACAGTAAATCAGATTAGATGCCTGCTGCAGGAATAAGTGAATTAATGAATGAATGATCAGGAGTCAAGAAGCAACAACTAATATAATCTCGCATCTTCTAAAGACAGACAAAGTAAGCAAGTTGCCTTGTTGAAGACTCTTTAGAGCTGCCTCACTGGGAAATCTTCCATCTGAGAAATGGCCTGGGAACCCATACTCATCTGCAGAGTAGCCTGAACTGTATCTCTAGCTTTTCCAGAATTTCCCAAGCTCTGTGAGTGCTCTTCCAAAGGTATGAAGATAGGTCACAGAAGTAATCTGCCAAGATCTTGAGTAGACCCCGGAGAGAAGAAAGGCAAGAGTACCACACAGCCGAAATGATTGAAAGCAAGAAATCGAATCATGAAAATCGCCAGATCATTGCATTTCTCCTTTAATAAGACTAATTTCGTTCACTTTGACCAAATAACAGGCTTAATCCACAAACAGGGAGGTGACCCATTTAATCCCTGCCTTCAAGTGATGAGATGCATTAGCCCTTCCAATAAAAGGAATCCACCAACATGCCTACCATGGTGCTATATCTATAGAGAAACACTGGATAGAGGTACAGTTGTCCCTTCCAAAGAGAAAGCCATCATCTATTTTTTAAAAGAAATCTTCAGCCTCCCTAACTCAACAACTCCCTAACTCCACTCACCCTATTCATCATTTTCCAGTCCCTATCCATTCATTTTCTATTTTTTTCCACTTTAAAATTGAATTTTAAAAAATTTGATGGGATAGATAGTTGATAGCCAAATCGAAATAGAGATACGGATAAAAACCATCAAAACTCTAATCTCCATCTTAAGAAAAAAAAATGATTATTCCCAACACACGTTTTAGTTCTCTGCTTGTAATTTCATTTTTGTTTTCAACAAAGACAAAAGAGAAAGAAAGGAAGAGGACAGAGGAGACAACTGAACATTTCTAAGTGTTTTATCAGAGCATGAGTTTGGAGGTTGTGTTACAGTCCCTAGTGGAAATTTGTTTTCATCACAAACCACCTCACAGTATGATACAATTTATCATGATTGTCATCCTAGGCTCAAGAGAGAACAGAAATAGAATCTAGGGTCTCTGTGGGGGGAGAACTGCTGCCCAAGTGCCTGGTTAAACCTCTGAAAATCATCATTGTCATTGGAGGCTAGCTGCTGGCTACTTCTTCTCACAAACCCGTAGATGACCCTAATTTCCCAGCCTTACCTCTTAGGTTGGCAGGAATGTACATCAATCAGCAAATATGCAGGGGGAAGAAAATCATTCAAGTGCATCAATATGCTTTCCAAAAGTCAGCAACCACATAATGCATGCACTTCTAATTCTAATATAGACAGGGCATTTTACAGGTACCTCTCTTCCTTTTCTTTTTCTCAACTGAATTTTAATGTCTTTTGAACATTTAAAATTCTGCCAGAAATGTTGACTTGAACCAAGATTTTATCTTTAATTTGAAGAAGGCAAAGGATATAATGTCTTAAAAAGAAGAAGGAAATGCAGGGTTTTCTGCAATTAGCAAAGTAGACGTCAGTGAGGATGCCTTCTGGCAATCTCCAATGCATAAGGGGTACGTTAGAATGACAGCAGGCAGCAGATGAAAACAGCACTTGGGAACTTGAGAATCCTTTTTCTGTGGCACACTATTCAATAGACAACAATTTTGCCTTTCTTTAAACTGAGATCTCTTGCTTTTATTTTGTTTGATTTTGATCATTAGCACAACTGCACATACAATTGTCAGTTAAATTAACTTCAGGCTGAATTCATGTTTACATTCCCACCTCATTCTACTTCAATACTTCCAGAAATCCCATCTCTTTGGGAGAAACATTAAAACAAAAGGAATTAGTTAGAAAGTTTCCCCCAATTTTAAAACCTCTTTCTCCTCCCCCGTCTCCCTTATGCACCAGACAGGGGTACCTGGGTGGCTCAGCTGGTTAAGCATCTGACCCCTGATTTCAGATCATGATCTCAGGATCATGAGAGCCCCATGTAGGGCTCCACACTGGGTGCGGAGTCTGCCTAAGAATTTCTCTCTCTCTCTCTCTCCCTCTGCCTCTCCCCCATTCATTCTCGTGTTCTCTCAAGGAAGGAAAGAAGGGAAGGAGGGAGAGGAGGAAAGAAGAGAGGAAGGGAAAATATTAACACCGGGCGGTTGGAGTTAAGTCATCTGTTCTCACCACTTCATTAATTGTGTTTGGAGTTCAAGTCTGTCTCTCGAACCCAACTTTTCCTATAGATCAGAAATGTTACGTTCCATTTCTACCAGAGTGTCCAACTGGTTAAAACATAGGTACATATCCACACCAATAAATAGAAGGATAATGGCCTTTCCTCACAATATGCTCTCCTTTCTTTAAAAAAAAGAAAATATCGTTATTCACCCAGTTGTTTAGTTCATAGGCCTGGTGTTCATCTTTTTTCCCTCTTTCTCAGCTGCAACACTTAACCAATCACCAACTTTTCCAAGCTCTCTCTCCATGACATCTTTTGAATCTGTCCTTTTTCCCATCTGCCACCACCTCTCATTTCAGACCACAATCAATGCCCCACCGAGCTGACCACAGATGCAACACCTGCTTCTCTTGACCCCTCACACATATTAGCACTGCAGCACAGCGAGTTATATTTCCAAAGTGCAAATGTCTTCATTTCCCTTCTTGAGTAAAAGCCCTATGCTGGTGCCACATTGCCTGTTGGAACGGGAGGAAGGGACAGTAAAGGAGTCCCCAAACTGAGCAGGCACTTTGAGCCTGAAAGATGAAGCAAGCCACTCTGTATAATTCACATAGAGTTTTATGCAGGGTAACTTATTGACCGGGGGGAGTGGGGTCTTGTGTAGCGTGATCCATGGAAGCTGCACCATTGTTCTCTGAAAAGCCCAGATCTTTGCCCCCAGGTTTTAGAGAGGAGACATGCTGAAGGGCACTGTAGTGAGATCAAAGAGTTCCCACGCGTCGCAAAAGGCTTGCATACACCTGCTTGACCACCAACCTTTAAGGAGAACGTACGGTTCCACCTGTGGGTCAGGAATGGGAGAGTCTTATCTCTGACAGATTCATGGGTCGCCAGAAAAACCTTCCTCCCATCCTGGCCTCGGCAGGCATTTCTCAGGTAAGTATATTCATCTCCAAGAGTCCTGGAACATGGAGCCCCAAGAGACGTCATCCAGCAAACATGAGTAAGATGGAAGACCAAAGACAGCACCGGCGTTGCCAGCGCTCCTACAGCGTCTGGAGAAGTCTCGAAGGCGTGGGATGGTGAACAGGCCCTGTACTCTCTGCCCCTGGCCAACTTCTCCAGTCTCATCTCCTCTTAAAAAATGCTTATTTCAGTATTTTCATTTCCCAACTTCCTCTATCATAGCAGCTTCTTAACATTAGACATTCTATCTTTTCATTTATGGTTTATCACTGATTCCCAAGTACATAACATGACAACGTGGTCATCCACATCCATGTTCAGAGAGAATGAGGGAAGACGGTGGTGTAAGGTGTGGTAGGAGTCGGTCTCACAGACTATGTTCCTGTTGCTTCACTGGGATCTTGAGGAAACCATTTGCCCTGATTGGCAGCATGTTCCTCTTTCACCTTCAGAGTAAACATTTGGTATGGACAACCACATTTCCTGTCAGAAACTTTATTTGATTCTTAGGTGTTTTGCTTTGTCTCTGGTAAGGTGTAGTTCAGCTGACTCAGTATTTTCTCAATTTTTTCCCTGTGCTTCTGACAGACTACTATCTGCTTCTCCTTGTAAAGTTTTCCCTCATGAAATGCTAACTAAGTGTGGGCTGTTACCATACGAGGAAACATGCTGGGATAATTCACTGTGGGGACAAGGAGGAGCAGACCTGCACAGTTCTCCTGGCAGCCCAAACTCAGCTGTGAAATGCCAAGTGTCTCTGTGGTGCCTCCTTCTACTTTACTGACGAAAAGGGAGGAGAGGTTAGAAAAATGACAAAATGTATGGGTATTTTGAACCCATAAATAAAATAAAGTTATTTTAAAAATTAATTTATTAGAATTAAAATTATTACAGGAACAGACTAAATTGTCCTGGATCTTAGAGTGGTCCCTCCTCATTTCTAAGTTCTTTGGAAGGAAAATGAATTAACAACCAGAAATACAAGATGCAGAAGTCTTTCTACTTGGACTTTGGAAACTATTGGTTTTCTTATCTGTAAAGACATCAACAAAATAAAAAGGCAGCGTGGTCACATGGGAGGCTATATTTTGTTGTTTTATCTAGGTAAATAACCCTTCCTCTTATGTGATTTTTTTTTCTATGCTCAAGTTACAATTAAACTAAGCAAATTGTAAAGCTGTAACCTTATTTTTGAATGCCTACTGATACAGATTTGGAGACAAGGCAAAAAGAAGATGATACTTAAAAAAAAACATTTAATGAATTAAGCTGCTTGGCACTTCAGAGACAATACAAAAAGAGAACTGTGTTAGTTAATTTTATGCCAACTTGACTGGCCACGGTGCCCAGATTAAGCATTATTCTCCCGTATGTTCCTGAGGCTGTTTCTGGATAAGATAAACTTTTGCATCTGTAGACTGAGTAGATTGCCTGCTCCATCACTGTTTTGAGAGCCTGCATAGAACAAAAGGCAGAGAGGAAGGAGGAATTTGACCCCTTTCTTGGACTGCCTGTTTGAGTTAAACATCTCATCTCAACTTTTCTTGCCCAGGGGCTGGGGTGTATTGTTCTCAGCCTCAGACTGAATCATACCACAGGCCTCGCTACATACATCTCCAGCTCGGGGACAGACGATTGTGGGACATCTCAGTCTCCATAATTATGTAAGCCAATTCCTTATGATGAACACATCTTATTTGTGCACACACACTCAGGCATGCTTTCAGCGCTTTCAGTGTTACTAGTGTGGAAAACCCTGGCCAGACAAAGAATGTGCTATTTTAGGAAAATCAGAAGGAGGACAAACACATATTCATCCAGGACCAGGTGTTTTGGCGGCGACTTCTGCTAAGACTCTCTCACTTAACCCTCCTGTTACATGTTGTCAGCTTCGTTTGACAGAAGAGCGTCAGTACGACGTCATCGCTTGTTTGATAGCGCAGTAAGTTTGTAAATAATGGAATATGGATTAGAATACAAACAGGCCTGACTCCAGAACCTTTGTCTTTCCACTACCACTGCCTACTTAGCTACACTCTACCACCGAGATCTATGGAGCTATTTTGTATGTTCAGCTATTGCTGACTTTATACCAAAAGGATACTGAGTTTTAGCAAATACAATCATTGTAAGAAAAAGCAATACACTAGGATTCTACTCCCAAATATCATGTAAGACAGTAAAGAGCTGCTGTACTGTTTCATCCATTGCCTTTTGATAATTGTCTGTTTATGAAGGTTACATGCATCCTTCTATAAAGAAGAAGAAGAAGCAGTATGATCAAAAATTAAAAAAAAATAAAAATTTCTGAAATTGAAGACATTTCTAAAAATCAAAGGAAGAGCTAGCTCTACTGAAAGTCAAGGTGTCCAATGAACAAAATGATAAATTTCTTGTGTGGGGGTTTCACTTCTTCGTGTTAATAGATTTTATTATATTGTAGAAGAATTTATGGCATCATTATCTTATTCAAAAGATCTACACATTCTGCATATACGGTATTATAATTTTTATAAATAAAAGTTGCCTGAATTCACAAGCAAGGCAAAATGTGCTAATGGAGTCAGAAGGTAGTTGAGAATATCATTTGTAACCTCTGGTCCCGTCCTCTGAGCATTGCTTTTCATAGGTGCTCAGCATACTTTTTGAAGGGAGCCATGCTACAAAAAAAAAAAAAGATGACATTTGCTTTGTTATATTAAAACAATCCAAGAATCGTATAGTAGCTCCTGAGATGAATTTCTTGGGGAAAAGTGGAGTGAGTTTTAATATTAGCTCACAAATATATTTGCATTTTATGACATTTATTACATAGGTTCAACTAATAAAAAAGTAAAAAAAAATTAGAAACTATGGAAACTTTGTAATTCGACCAAAAGTGTGTCATCATACGTGGTTTGTAGAATGAACCGCTTTCAGTCCAATACTCTTTTGTTTGATAAATTTGCCAACAAGGTTCCTTGGCAAAGTCTCCTTAATGCACATTGAATAAATAGGAGAGATTCGAGGTGCAAGTAAACTAATAAAATCTTCTGTTCGTTATTTTAAGAAGATGTCACCAACTGACCAGGAGTACTTCACTTCATCGGCTCTGAAATCTTTAACAGGTTGTGAAATATGTCATAACTAAGTGCATGTAGTGAAAGTATGTTTTAAAAAAAAATGCATAGGATGAGTATTATTTGCACCCCTCAGATGTGCTATGAGCGCTCAATTGGAGTAAAGATGGATTTCTCAGGTGTAGATAAATTTCCATACCAATATCTCTATGCCTGCTGTGTTCATGGCAGTACCTTATTCTGAATCTGGCCTTATTTTCACAGACCAAAAATCATGTTTCGGATAAAAATTTTTGTAAAACATACCAAAGTTTAATTCATGTGAATTTTATGACAGATTTTATAAACAAGGATTTTGTTTCATGAGGCATTTTAAAAATGCGAAAAATAGGGTCCCAAATTGATTGGAATGACTTTGGATCTAGAAGTGGGCGAAATGGGCACCTGGGTGGCTCAGTCATATAAGCATCTGACTTTGGCTCAGGTCATGATCCTAAGTTCCTGGGATGAAGTTCTGCATCAAGCTCCCTGCTCAGTGGGAAGCCTGCTTCTCCCTCTCCCACTCCCTTGTGTTCCCTCTCTGGCTCTCTCTCTCTCTCTCTCTCTCTGTGTAAAATAAATAAACAAAAATCTTAAAAAGAATAAGAAGAAAAAGAAAAGGGGGGGGGAGGAGAAGAAGGGATCTTGTGCTGACCTCTCTGCCCAGGCCTTCAGACATTGTCTGCTCTTGAACAGAACAACCCCTCCATGCGAGGAGACCCCTGGGGCAAGCCCCACATGCAGAGGACCTGACCGCAGCACCTCCTCTGTGGGCCCCATGAAGGAGCCATCCTGGGTGCTCTTCCCCTTCCCACAGAGCTGCCTGACCTAGCTGACACCATGTAGAATGCAGGTGAGCTCTCCCCCACCCCCTGACAAAGATGCACATTAGCGAGCAAACTGGATTAATGCTATTGTGTTAAACATGAGTTTGGGGATAATTCATTGCTCAGTAGCACATAATCAGGACACCTACAAAGACCACCAAGTACACTGAACAAGAAAAGGGCAACATCGCCCAGTGGACCAATGCCAAGGCAATGGCTGACTGTGGTCCTATCTTCTGCCTTAAGTACCCGTGGCCCTGCAGTGGAACCTGGAACCCCTGCACCTAAGCAGCAGGACTTGATTTACATTTCATACAAATATATTAGTGTATATGCTTAGCTATAAGAGTTGAGAGAGAGAGGAAGTTCCAAAATAAAATTACTTAAAAAGTAAACATAAGCTATTTGTGATATAGATGAGGTAATCTGACCAGGAAAGGGAACCAGAGCCACACCTCAAAAATGGCTTCATCTCACCAATCTGTGGATAGATCCACAAAAATCCTATGTCCTGAAAAACTGACCATTACCAGAGGCACTGAGCAGAAGCCAGAAGAATAAATGGACTTCCCAAAAAATAGTTCTGAACACTATCTTACATGAGAAATAAGAAAAAAAAAAAATTTCTGTGTGGGGCGCCTGGGTGGCTCAGTGGGTTAAGCCGCTGCCTTCGGCTCAGGTCATGATCTCAGGGTCCTGGGATCGAGTCCCGCATCGGGCTCTCTGCTCAGCAGGGAGCCTGCTTCCCTCTCTCTCTCTCTCTGCCTGCCTCTCCATCTACTTGTGATTTCTCTCTGTCAAATAAATAAATAAAATCTTTAAAAAAAAAAAAAATTTCTGTGGTTTCACCCCAGAATATTTAAATGAACACATTTAGGGTATGGCCAGACATCAGTACTAACACACAGCTAAACAAACCCGAAAGGTAAGCAATTCTAATAGGAGACAAAGCTAATCAATGCTGATGTAATGTCTCTAACTCATAAGTTCTCTCTTTTCTTCCCCAACCACATCTTGAAGTCCAGTGTGAATCTACTAATAGGTATACAAAATAGAAAGCCAATGAGCTCAGCTAAGGTTAAAGAATTGAACTATAAAGTAATCAGAAGTTTTCCTTTCCTACCTACCAGGTTGGGAATTTTTTTTTTTTTAATTTTAAAAATAGATCATATCTAACATTGGTGAGGAAATAGGGAACTAGAAATTCAAATAATATTGAAGGGAACATAAATTGGCGTAACTTTGTGGAGACACTTTAGCACCATCCATCAGATGTAAAGGCCACACTCTCTTTGACCCAACAGTCCTGCTTCTGAAGAGTCTGCCCTTCAGAAACACTGGCAGACATGTACATGTGTTTACTTGCCCTTTGTATCTAAATGTAAAAAGCTAGAAGCAATACGAGTGTATATCAATATAGGAATAATCATTAAACTGTTTTGTACGACTTCTAGAGAATATTATAAAACCACTAGTAAGAATGAGATATCTGCAGGGTATCTTGGTGGCTCAGTCTATTAAGCGTCTGCCTTGGGCTCACATCATGACCCTGGGGTACTGGGGTTAGAGCTCTGAGTTGGACTCCCTGCTCAGCCTGAGTCTGCTTCTCCCTCTCCCTCTGCCCCTCACCCCACCCGTGCTCTCTCACACATGCTGTCTGTGCTCTCTCTCTCTCTCTCACACACACACATAAATAAAATCTTAAAATAAAAAAAAAAAAAGGATGAGATATTTGCAACAACACGAATAGATCTTAAGGACATTATGGTAAGATAGAGAAAACAAATACCGTATATTCTGAACTACACGTGTAATCTAAACACAAAGAAGTTCGTAGATACAGAGGAGAGATTGGTGGTTGCCAGAGGCAGGAGGTGGGAAGGTAGGCAAAAATGAATAAAAGAGGTCAAAATGTACAATCTCCCAGTTAGAAAATAAACAAGCCAAGGGATGTCACGTGCGTCATGGTAACTACAATGGATGACACCTGTTGCATATTTGGAAGTTGCTTAGAGAGTAGAGCCTAAACTTTCTCAACACAAAGAAAAAAAATTCTCTGTGTATGGTGATGGATGTTAAGTAAAGTTACTGCAGTGATCATTTTGCAATATACACAAATGTTGAATCATTATGCTGTGCAGCTGAAACTAATAAAATGTCATATGTCAATTACACCTCAGTAAGAGAAGAGATAGATTTACAGGTAATGACAGATACACATCTCCAAGACATAACATTAGAGAAAATCATAAATCGCAAATTAATATATACCATATGCAGAACTTAACTAAACGTAAGACCAGTTTACGCATGTCTGCATGTGTGCATGTACACTTATGAACACACACATACATGTAACGGTATGGAAAATGGATTTGGAAGGGTCCTCCCAATGATAAAAAAGCGGCTACCTCTGGATGTGGGAGAATTGGACAGAGGACAAAGGAAAAGCATTCATTCACGTACTACCTGAGTAATTTGTAAAATAATTTTTTCAGTGAGAAGCAAAAACGGCCACAAGTGGACTGTGCCAGTATCTGTTTCTACTCATCCTCACTGGGGTTAAGAAATTGTGTATCTGACCTGCTCAGTTACTACAGCTCCCAATGCTTCTCCCAGGCCCCAGCCACCCGACGTGGGGGTGATCAATGATCAAGGTTCCTGCACAGCCTCCATGCCCCACCTGCCTCTTTTACTGTTAGGATTATGCAAATTTGACATAAGTGTGACCTGTTTTTCTACAGTTTTCTAAGAAAACTCAAGTTTTGTGTCATCAGTTCCCTAATTTTCACTTCTTGCTTGTGAATGTAATTCTGTTATCACTGTCTACACAGAGAAAGTTGTCAAATAATTCTCTGAAAGATGTATATAATTTCAAGCGTTTTTACACCATTGTTTCGGTCTACCCATCATACATATTGCCACAGTGACACTTCCATTGTTACAATTGCCAGTCAATAAAAGAAACAGAGAAACATTACATTAACGAGAGCCCTGCACCATGTGTATGTCTATTTCATTTGTATTCAATGTTCCGAAAATGGTGTATTTCTAGACTAACTCCACACTGAGAGGAGCTTTGGAAAGATTATATTTGTAAATGTTCATCATCTCGGAAGCATTTATTGAACTCTTCCTATATGTATAAATATGTTCTTAGCATTCTGTAAGGGTTATGAGCGACGGACTACAATTCCTGAACTCAAGCAAATTTGAATTCACTAAGAGATATAACATCACTGACATCTGAGGCAAATTCTTATTGACATTTAATTGTTGTTTATTGAAAAAAAAATTCACTGAACTCTCATTATTATTGGTTGGGAACAAGTCTAGACCCTTGAACTAGATATGGGTGTTAAACAGAAAAAAATTAAAAATTTTCTTCCTTCATTTTGTTGTGGGAGAAACAGACAATAAGAATTAAATAACGGAATTATAATACCATTTAGGTTTCATGATATGGAAATGTTACAGATGCTTAATAAAATGGGTGGAAAAAAGATGTGCACCTCGAGAGAATAGGCAGGAGTGGGAGCTGTGGGGCAATTTAAGATCCAGGGGTGAAGAAAGCCCCCGGTGAGCAGGTGGCATTCAGAAACAGATGAGACTATGTCCACGAGCAGTTACGTGCCTGGTTGATGACCAGTGAAAAGGCAGGGTTCTGAGTTACAAAGGGTAAGTGGTGGTTACAGAAAATAAAGTGGGTGTGAAACAGATGAGGTCAGATCACACAGGACCTCAAAGGCTATTACAAAGATTGACATACTTACTGAGAAACACAACACAACAATACAAAACAAAAACTTGGTTTGAGCAGAGCGAGGACATTCTATAAAGAGATGCCTAATCACTGTGAATGCTGTCTTAATGACAGAGGGTAAGAGAATGAGAGTAAAATTATGGCACCAGTTATGAGGTTGTTGGAATAATCCAGAAGAAGCGTGCTGTTGTTAAGGGCAGGGTGGAAGTTGGAGTGGGGAGAAGCGGTTCAGACTCGGGACAAACATCGTAGATCAGTTTAACAAGATTCACTGTTTGAAGGAAGGTTTGAAGGAAGAGTATGAGGAAAAAGAATCAAGGATATTGGCTAGTCAAGATGACCTGTCTTTTACTTTGGCCCTATTAAAACGACAGAGGAAGCACAAGTGAAGAACAGTCAGATTTAACTAAGGTTGTGGACAAGGGAAGAGAGCACGCACAGCCAGCAAGAGGCAAGAAGGCAGAGGACAGGAGCAACAAAATAATTACAGCAGAACAGACACACAAGCATGAATAACCTCATACGAACATATGTGACGTGGAAATATTTGCGGGATAGGGTTTTTTAAACTAATACGAAATAGACTCAAACGATCATTGCCCACATCCAAAGTCACTCTTTTCACTTGTTCAGTCCCACAAATTACTGTGCCTCAGATCTTGCGAAACTTCTTTTGCCATTGTTTTCAGAGTCCGCGGCATGACCTTTGCAGTACATGCAAAGTTGACAAATCTTTAACTTTTGAAAACTGATTTTGTTTTGGAAACAGTGAAAGTCTTTTGGAGCCAAATTGAGTGAATTAAGTGAGTGATCAGGCTATGTAATTCTATTTGGGGTCCCAAACGAGGTGTGATTATAAAGTAATGAGACCTATTTCCTTGAATGACTCATAAACTGGCTCTGAAGAAAATTCCAAAGGAAGACTTACACAATTTGGAATTAGGGTCAACTTCATCAGGAAAGGGCTTCTGGAAAGAGTGAGTTTCAAATCAGGCTTACAGCAGCAGGCGGAAAGGTAATGGATTAGCAGCCACGAGGAATGACCTGAACAGGTAGTACTTACATTTCTGCAGAGATTTTAACTTTAAAATTTTGATTATTATTTGCATGTCCCACCATTCATCCTTAAAATAAATGTGTAAAGGAGTAGCACAGAATTACTGCATTTTAAAGAACACAAGAGTCTCTATTGACTCACTACCTCCTCTGATAAATTAGAAAATCAGACCTCCAGAATTTAAGAAACTTGTCCCAAATCACAGAGATGTGGAAAACAAAACAAAACAAACAAACAAACAAACAAACAAAAAACAAACAAGTAAAATTGATGTCTCTTGTCCTAACTCAGAGTGCTCTCTCCCAAATTGTCACGGTCCTAAAAATTGGACAGAAGCGAAACTGGACACCAGAACTCCTGTTTCTTCATGGCCTGCTGTCAATTGTTTCAATTTACGTACAGGGAGAAGAAAATCACATATTTTCTCCGAAAGGCTCGGGGTCAGTGTTTCTCAACTAGGATGATTTTGCTTCCCAGGGGACTTTTGGAGGCAAGACTCCAAGGGCAGATGTTATTGGCATCTCGTTTGCAGAGGTGAGGAATCAGCACCCCACCACGTACAGAACAAGCCTCCTACAAAGACTTATCTGGCCCCAAATGCCAGTCGTGCTGAGATTAAGAAACACTGCCCTAGATGTAGAGCTAAAAGTCATGGGTAAACTTGGGAACATGAGCATATCATAATAAATAATTTGTATACATATAGACCTTATACAAAACATACTGAGGCCAGGAAACATGGGTAGAAACTCATCCCTAAGGTTTAGGGTTATTAAAACTTATTGAACATGAATATATTTGGATATTTATCAGTATTTATTTGGGGGGCTTATCTTTGTATCATAGAACATATAAGCTATTATCTACAAACAGCCCAATACGTGTAGTTCTTTTTCAAAGAATATATCTCAACTTATGCAATTTTGGGGGTATAACAGCATTCTTATTTAGACTCTAAGACAGCTGGGCCAAGGTGTGAAAAATATTGCCAGAAGCTGGGGTTGGTGGAATCGTCCATAGCCAAGTGTGTAAGGAAGGGAAAAAGGTCAATTAGCAGAAAAACATGGTTCTTTGCTAAAAGCCTAGATGTGTATAAAGAAGAAAATCTCATTTGGAAAAGGGGTCCAGTGACACTTGATTTTGTCTAGCATTTATGTGAGAATTTGAATAAAATATAAACATAAAGGAAATGCCAAAATTGGGGGATGCAAGGCTATATGCATTACTGGTAGCTGCCTAAACTGAAATTGGACATATTTCTAATCAAATTATTCTTTTAGGTATGTTAAGAAATGCTTTTGACAGGAACTTGCAAATATAATACAAATGCAAATAATTTCCATCAGAATAAAAGTCCATAATGGCATTTAATATTTTGAGATTTTATCTTTTATTAATTAGGAAACAAATGTTCTGTCCCTTCCTTTGGACATTGTCGTCAATTTGTAATTTATGAATCTCTATTACTATTGAGAAATTGAGTCTTATATTTTATAAATGGAATATATGTATATATATATGAAAACAGGGTCAAGAGAATTTGTTTCTCAAAGCTGCATTTCAGAACTCACCAGATTGTGTGGCTGTTGAAAATCGATTTTCCCTCACCTTGTGGTCTGTACATGCAGTTTTTATTTTCCAAGGGGAAACACCTGCAATCAATTGATGAACTGCTGTTTGTGGATCCAACTGTCACTGGGGCCATGCGGTGGCAAAAGCCTCATTAACATGAGGAAAGCGCCTGCAAATGTATAATTGAGATGCAAACCATGAGCCCATACGTTATTGTCTCTGCAGATTCTTTTTTCAAAAAACAAGCCCAACTTTTCAGAACAAGTCATCCTGAGCCTTATCCAATGAATACTACCATTTGGTAGTACTTTACTGACTAAAGACCCACTCTTCTATTTCTTTTTCGTCAGCTCACAGAGCCTTTCCAGTATCTTCTCCCCAAACAAACAGCCAGGAAACTTCACTGGATCTCACAAAAAGTATTGAGTCTTACAGTCTGCTCAGTGTAGGTATTGTGTTCAATAATACTCTGCATTGTCACAGCTGGTATGAGTACTCTATGGCAACTTCTTCTAAAAAAAATTATAGAAAATGAGAAAAGGATTCCTCTTGGGGAATTATGGCAAATTTAATAATTGTCCACAATTTCTCCAAGTTTCTCAAAGCTGTCTGGTGTAGCCTTGTGTTAAAATAACCCCAGCTCTTATAGCATCTTCATACTATGGTTGCACATGAAAGAATGGATATAAGTGAACTAAGACATCGCCCTGTATGATCTACTTGTTTTCCCAAGAGGATTTAGGGCCCATTGGTTACACTGCTGAAGCTCACCTAGCTAATGAGAGGTAATGGCAACTTGAGTCCAGGTCTGTTTTGTGTTCCATGGGGACAGGACTAAGCCCCAGAAACATTCATTGTGTGCAATGGCCAAGATGAAGAGTTGTCAAGATGTCAAGAATTTCCTCATCTGGTCAGTTTTAGAAGTGACGTTAGCAACATCTATAGCACATGGATTACATTCCCAATAGCCTTAGAAGGAACTAAAGTTTGCGTGATCTTCAAAGGACTTTTTTCAGCAAATAAACTTCAATTCAGCCCTGCCATGTCTCTGGTATCTCGCTCAACACTCAGTATACCATGGTGAATGCCATAGAGCCCTACTTCCAAAAACTGTGCAGATCCGGGTGGGAAAGTTACATGAAGTTCTGTAGATGTTCATGATAGATGTTCAAATGAAAGTAGACGATGGGGACAGTGGCCACAGATGGGAAGAGATGTTAAATTCTATTTGTAAGGGCCAGTGACGTATTCCCAGGCAAAAACAATGTCATATATTTGAAATGTGGTTTGGTTTGGTTTTACTAATTTACCAATTGGTAATTGGTAATTGGTAATATAGTAATTTACCAATTACCACACTATATTATATAGGTTCTTTGAGAGTTAGGTTCCCATTGAGCAATAATGTGAATGATATTTTAAAAGGGCAATGTGACATTTTTATTGTTTATTTTTTCTTTCTTCATCATATAAAATAAAAGTTAAATAAATACCAATGCAAATGCTTCCTCCCTTTCCCACTCCTAAATCCTGGTAGTGTTTCCAAAAAAGCCTTCTGGCCATCGAGAAAAAACTAATTCCTGTCATAGTTGTTGAAAATCTGCATCATTGGGTCAATTATAAAGGAGCATGAAGAAGGACGTAATAGGAAGTGCCTCTGGGGAGAGGAGGGATAGAAGGATGGTAGGAATGGAGGGAATGTGGAGCAGGAGCTGGGAGGGAGAGAAATCTCTGGACTTGACTTTATATATATATATATATATATATATATATATATATATATAAAATAAATTAAAAAAATTATATATATATATAATTTTTTTTATTGTGCTCTGTTAGTCACCATACAGCACATTAGTTTTTGATGTAGTGTTCTATGTAGTGTTCATAGTGTTCTATGATTCATTGTTTGTGTATGGAGGGCAGGCATTGCATGGAACACTGGATGTTGGACTTTGCTCTAAAAGGAAGAGGGGCAATTGGGGACCTACGAAACCTTGAGGGAACGAAGTCACCTCCTTCATCCTGTGATCCTTGCCACTGCTGGTCTGAGGGCAAGGGAGCTCTCATTGCCTACTCTTTCAGGAACTGGTGGAGGATCTCCTTGATCAGCTTCCGGTATCTCCCTTGCAAAAACTCACCAGGAGTGACAATGGTCCACAACTCAAGATTTTGCCTCAAGACAGTATGACTCATTGGTATGAGTGATCATTCCCCAGCCTGACCTGAGCATCAGACATCACAAATGCCCAGGACACTAAACTCGAGTGGTATGGACTCAATTTTGTCCTCCCCAAATTCATATGTCGAAGCAATAGCCCACAATGTGGTTGTAACTGGAGGTGGGGCATTTGGGAAGTAATTAGGGTTATGTGAGGTCATGGGAGCTAGCCCTCATGATGGGATTTGCGATTTAATGAGAAGAGATAGGGAAAGAGATTACTTCCTCTTGTTGTGAGGACACAGCAAGAGACTGGCCATCTGCAAGCCAGGAAGAGAGCTCTCACCAGGGAACCAAATCAGCCAGCACTCTTGTACTTCCCAGCCTATGGAAGCGTGAGAAAATAATTTCTGTTGTTTAAGCCACCCTGTCTATGATAATCTGTATGGCAGACCAAGCAGATGAAGAGATCAAGTAAGTGGGGTATCTGATAGGGTGATTACTTACCACATCTATACTTTGACCAAAGTGAGGGAAGCTTAGAGGCTGGGTTGAACCAATTTAAGATGCCCTGAGGTGAGCTGATGGTCTATGACCTGTACTCTCCATAGGCTGGAAAAA
This sequence comes from Mustela nivalis, assembly GCF_964662115.1. Classification (NCBI taxonomy): domain Eukaryota; kingdom Metazoa; phylum Chordata; class Mammalia; order Carnivora; family Mustelidae; genus Mustela; species Mustela nivalis. The sequence continues at coordinate 81,296,721 of NC_139034.1, read as the reverse complement.
TGGAAAGAGCTTTGATGCTTCACTATGTGCCCTTTCCTTCTCTCTCAAGTAAGCAGGCTTCTTAAATCTCAGACCTAAGAGTGCATATATTTAATATGCGAAACCTAGAAAATGTCTAGCAGGATTAGGCAGAAACGTCTGTTTCTATTATTATCTATGAAAATATTTTTTCAAGAGATTAGATTCACAGCTACTGAGCATTTCAGGACATAACACAAGACATGTTCTGCTGAAGTTCTAAAATACGGTTTCTCAATTGTTGAAAGAGGATTGTCTAAGATCCAAACACTCCAAAAGGGAGTTACTAACATGGAAACATCTGTTATCTGGTGGCCATTCTTTTCGTGGATTCCTTTCCCAAAGGTTAATGGACTGTGGTGTGTTCTTATAGTGACCCAAAGGATATGAAAGAATCCAGCATAAAAAGAAAAGATGAGTAGCTTCCATAACCAAAAGAAGTTTGAAACAACAATGACCATGCTTGTTTTCTGTGGACACAGTTTAAACGTGGATGGTAAGGTGGGAAGATCCAGGTGATGAGTCTGCCCAGTGAGGACAGGTTCTCAGAAATAGGATTGGGTTTGAAGCCAGAACCGGGTGGGTGCAGAGTAACTCTGGCAGGTTCTTCCTTCACAACCTTTTTTTTTTTTTTATAGATTTTATTTATTTATTTGACAGAGAGAAACCACAAGTACACTGAGAGGCAGGCAGAGAGAGAGAGAGAAGGAAGCAGGCTCCCTGCTGAGCAGAGAGCCTGACGCGGGACTCGATCCCAGGACCCCGAGATCATGACCCGAGCCGAAGGCAGCGGCCTAACCCACTGAGCCACCCAGGCGCCCCTCCTTCACAACCTTTAAATTTTAATTTAATTTGTTATAAATTGAAAATATCTCAGGATAGTTTGGAGGAAAATTTTAAATTGTAGGTATATACATACATATATGTTTAGTATATATGTATATACTCTATGTGCAGGTGTATATGTCCCTACATTTATGTCTCTATTCAAATATATGGGTATATGTCTATGTGTATAAATGTATATACATGCAAAAGTTACAGAGAGAGCAAGAGAGAGAGATGATAGACAGATGATAGAGGAGAGATAATGAAGAGAGCTAGCCCAATTCTCAGTAAGTGCCACTTTTCTGCCTGCCATTGTGATGCTTGCTGTTGTGTCAGAGATGGCCAAGCCCTTCCGGGTACTAGCTCCCACCACCAACAGATGCAGGGTCTGGACAAGAAACCGGTTCTGTATTGTTGCTTCCGCCCTGGCCCAGCATGCACCCCATCAGACCATGATTGCTTGTTAAGCTGCCGGACCTACTGGTGGTTCCATTTAGGAGAGGATGGTATCGATTCTCTCTCCTCCACATCTCCCAAAATGATGAGCGCTGAGTAGGCGCTAGGTAAGGCTTCCTTGCTAAAGGTAATAACTGAACAGCTGAGTGAATGATCGAATGAATGAGTCCATCAGTCCACAGGAAGACGCTGCTGAGACTTAGTTTGTAATCATGGTGACAAAGTACTCGAGAATAATTCAGCGGGCAAAACGGTAAGGAGCCGGGGGGAGTTGCTGCCTCTGAGCCCCCCAAAGTCAGGAATGCCGCATCAGGGCTTGACAGGAGTCCAAACCACTGTAGGGCAGAGCCACAGGGATAACAAAAGTAACAAAGGAGCAAGTGCTGAGGTAAAGGGGTGGGTGCCTGAAGAACAGACACAAGCACATTCTAAGTAGATTTTTAATTGTTTCGCAGTGTTGCCTATACTTTCTACTTTTCATACACAGAGCAGGAAAGCCCAGGACGTTTTACCGGTTCTGATTCCTGGATCAGCACCACAGCCCTGGAGGAGGGGACTTGCTCAAGTTCTTGCAATGTCCAAATGGCATTCATTTCATTTGCAGGGTAGCTAACAAAGCAAATACTTCCACCCATAATAGTCAACCTCCTGTCCCATCTCTTCCCAGGTTATGGTTTTCATTCTTCTGCTACATTAAAATCATAAATGGCCATATTCAAAGTTCAGGTTGACACCGTTAAATGTGCTAACCATTTCGGTGTCCCCACAGGCTTGTAGGCAACTCAACTGTGCACGGCGGCCTCACAAGGGTTGACTTGGTCCACATCCCCTGTTGTATTTCTACGCGACAGCTCTGAGAGAAATACTAATTGATCTTGAGATGGCTGCAGTACAGACACAAAACAGCTTGTAGTTGCTCCGTCACTGGGGGTTCCTAGGGGAAGGGAAGAGGTAAGGTGATTAACGGCCCTGGCAAGGCAGGCTTTATCTCAAATGAGATGCTTATGTAAGACAATCTGGCTCTTCTAATTTTCCTTTTCTGCTTGTGTTTTATTAGAGGTCAGAAGGAAAGTGCATTTGTAGGTGAGGTTTCTCCCTGGTGCTCTGACTTATTTTATGGCTCTGCTCTCCAAGCTAAGATCCAGCGGCTCAGAGGGGAAGGAAGAGCACTAGACGAGGAGTCAGAAGGATTACGGTGGGGCCTCAGCTTTGTGAAACTGGGCAAATCACTCGATATCTGAAAGCCTCTGCGTCTTCATCTGAAAAATGAGATAAGTCTACGCCTCACCTTCTCCTGCCTAAAACCATCTTGCTGTTCTTTGAGCACTAACCTCTATTAGTAAAAAAATTGAGCCTGTCCTTAAACAAATACGAATTTATATGTTTGCATGTGTTACACATTCATTAATGCTTTAATATATCATGTATGTTAACCATGAACAAAAAATAGAAATTTCAGAAGCTGACACTAAAATAAAAGAATATTTCCTTCCCACTCCCAACCTGAGTATTCCCCTGGGACACAAGCTCACCACTTTGAAGATAGTGCCCTGGACATAGTATTTATATTTGTCTAAATGTGGCTTCTTCTTTTTTCTTTTCCAGAGTCTTGATACTCAAAGGGCTGTCCCTGGACCAACAGCATTAGCATGACCTAAGACATATCAGAAATGCAAAATCTTAGGGGAACCTGGATGGCGCAGTTGGTTAAGTGCCTTACTCTTGATCTCAGTTCAGGTCTTAATCTCAGGGTCATGAGTTTGAGTCCCATGTTGGGTGTGGAGCCTACTTCAAAATATATATATATAAACAAACAAACAAAAAACACACAAAAACCAAGAACCTCAGACCCCCCACCCCTTACCTGCTGAAACAGAATCTGAGTTTTGATGAGATCTCCAGATTTACACCGACCTAGAGCTTTTTCCTTGAGTAAGTTGCCTTCATTTGAGTGTCTAAAAGGTCTCTGCTTTCTACCTTTCAAGACTACAGGGGCACACAAATGTTAATCAGTCCTTTCCTGACTACCTCACGCCCATCCTGCGTTAGCTGCATTGACATTTCTGATCCTATGTACCTTATTAATGTGCTTTGGTATAGTGACAGCTCTTAGATGCTCACTAGACTCTGAGCTCTTCACATCGGGAACATTATCTTGACCATATCTGTTAGTCTTCTTGACAGTCACAGGAATCTGTTATCAGAATCAAATGATATCTTCTCTGTGAAAAGACGACCATCCCAACCTCTGGGATTCTAGGAAAATTCCCAGCCATGCAGTAGAAAGAAAGCGGAGGACAGCCCCCCCCCCCCCTTTCAGGCCCTCCAGGTATTAAATATAAAAAGTCATGAATTTCATCATCTGCCCTTGGTTGTTCCTGTATCAGTACTTTGGCCCCAGGCATTTTGGAGAATAATAAGCTTCTGTGGGAGCTCAGGTGTTCTCTCTTGGGACTGCTGTTGAGCTAGAATGTCCCAGTATCTTGTCCAGGAAACCAGTCTCTTGGTTTTCCTAGGACACCAACTTGGTTCCCCAGGCCCCAGACCTTCTCTTTCTCATGTATGGGTTGAACTACTTTCAGCTGCAAAAGAAATGGAAACTTATTTGCATTTTCAGTGGGGAATTCAATAAATAAACCCTGAAGAATGGCTTAATAAGAATTTAAGACAATGCAGTAAAGAGAAGTGGGCTTGGCAAAATGTTCTTCCTTTCATTTGATAGATCCCTCTTGCACTGACCTCTATAGCATGGTTCAACGAAATTGCCTCCAATTACAGAAAAAAAAAAAAAAAGGTTAAAATGAATTTGTTACTACTACTACTATAGAGTGGAGTTTCAGAGCACCTTGTATCATGGCCTAAATAAAAACTAGAAGTCCAGAAAATATGCTCTAAAAAACAGACTACACCATGTTTGGTTGACCATCTGTCATGGTAGAATAATTAATCTCTAAATAAACACATCTAGTTTATTCCAGCAGTTCAGAACAATTGCTGCACCTTGCCAGCTGCCCAGGTCCAGCTGAAAAGCAGATCATTACTCCTTTGTTACAAATAGAGGAACCAAATAGTGGGGAAAAGACGCCTTTTGTGAACTCTCATTCCCATGTGATGTAATGGGAGCTTTCTGGTACTCACCAGCTCTTACAATCTCACCTTCAGTAGCTTCTGTCCTAGCTAGATCTGTCACACTCAGTACACAACACCTTAGATAAATTTTCTCTAAGACTGCCTTTCTTCCGTAATTTTAATGTAATATTTCTAGAGTACTTATTCATAGATTAACTTTTAGCCTATTACAGCTGTAGTTTCTTTCCTCCACTGCTTAAGTTTCTTAACCTAATTTGTAGCATAGAAGTGCTGATGCACAGCTCCATGTGAAAGGCATTTCCTGGAATTGTTCAGTGTACAACTTCTACTACATTACATAGCAGCGCTGTTTTTACTCTTTTTCTCAATTTTGTTCTTAAGCTTTCAGTATTTTTGGTTTATATGTTTTTCTCTGTGATTTTAATTTGTAGACTGTTTTGATAGGTAAAGTATTAATCTCAGAAGAAAGACTGGTTTTCTAAAGGAAATGCTTAACCATAATAGCATGAATGGTGTCACTATAATTACCATTTAAAGAGGGAAGCAGAGAATGAGGCAGAGTGGTGGACTCATTAATTTCCCTGCCTTTAACCACGGAGATTCAGATCCGGCTCAGAGAGAGAGGCCAAAAGCCATATCAATCTGTGCGATCAATGTTTAGCGTAGTGAAATGGAATGTCACAGAGCCAAGGAAGGAACAGGCTGCTCTGCCACCATGTTGACCTTGAAGCAACAAAATAGAAATGTTAATTACCATTTGGATTATCATTCTGTAATGATGTCTTTATTATGATAATCATTAAATTTCAAATAGAGTTAAACACATTAAATCAGATCTTAAGATCCTACTGCTTTAGTTTGTAAAGATACCTACACCAAACGTGTCTTTGAGACTAAAACGTATATAGTAATCTAGTTTGGATTTGCTTATGAATAATTTTTGTGCACAAAAAGTCCAGAATATAATATATAGAATTTATAGTCTTAGTGCTTCTGTAAAAACACTTCTTTAAAATCTCATGCTACAGTATATTTTTAATAAGCATGATTTATAACACTTTTACATGAAAATAAAAAGAAATATATATGGACTGTATGGGGAATTACAAACATTTTAAATAGGGAAAAATCTCTTCAATGTATTTATTATTTTCACCAAGTGGCACAGTTCTTAGGAAATGGAAACTACAATAAATGATTGAATGAAACATTTCAGTAATTTTTATCAGACCCGAATAAAGCTATAATAAAGCACATGCCAATATTCTTACAACATTGGATGACAGATTTGGGGCCCAGTTAAGTATTACCCCAGAATTTTATTTTAATTTTATAGACAAATGAAATAAACAACAGAATTATATTATTTGGTTACTGTATGCATATCCTTGCATATTGTACGTTTTTCCTATATACATTTGTCAAAATATATATATACATCTTTTTATGATATATATTATATACTTTATAATATATCTTTTTTATAATGAAAAGATTGTGATTTGAATATGTATTCTGAAATTTCCTACTTCTCTAAACTCGAGCAAATTTTTAATCTCAGTTTCTTTAGTTGTGAAACGTTAATAATGAAATCTACCTCCTGAGAGAGGGTTGAGCATGTAAAACTCTAAGCACCTAGCAAATCTCATTACTCTCTGGATGTGGCCGTGACCTAGCCTGGAAGGTGGAGGTGTGGGCAATGCAGGCATCTCTTTTTACACGAATTTCCCACAGATGTTCACCTGTGCTCCCCTCTTGCTCTTTCTGGATTTATTTTCTCTGGTTCTGGAAGACATACGTGGTTCAACTTTCCCTTAAAATCCCAAACTTGAGTTTTAGCTAAGAGAGTAAATAGGAGAGTATCCACAGCTTGCTTTAGTTTATTTGCCTAGTTAATTTATTTTTTGTTTTATTAATTTGCCTAGTTAACTTAACAAAAAAGAAAAATATAGTGTAGAGGTTTCTATATCGATGTTTGGCCCAAAAAGCCAATTTAGCAAGAGCCATCTTGCGTATGATTGGCAGGTCATAGACCTCACTGAGAAAGAAACTCAGTAACACACCAGACTCAGCTAAGACCAGGTACTCCATAGTATGTGCAAACTTCTAATACTATGCCAAATTTTTTTAAAGATTTTATTTATTTATTTGAGAAAGAGAGAGCATATGAGTGGGAGGGAGCAGAGAAAGAGGGACAAGCAGACTCCCTGCTAAGCTCCATCCCAGGACTCTGAGATCATGACCTGAGCTGAAGTCAGATGGTTAACTGACCACCCAGGTGCCCCTAATACTATGTCAATTTTTAAGAATTTTTGTGTACTATATTGACATCATTTTAAAAATGTTTAACTGTGGTAAAATACATAGCACATGAAATTTACCATTCTGACCACTTTTAAGTATACAGTTCAGTAGTGTTAAGCATGTTAAAATTATTGTATAACCAATCTCTGGAACTCTTCATGTTGCAACACTGAAACTGATACTCATTAAACAACAATATTGGCATTCATTTATTTCTACCTAAATAAAAATGACATAAAACAAGGCCTTAAATAAGATGATAGAGTACTAAAACACTCAAAGCAAATATATGACAATTCACATTACCACTGGATGCCTATACCCATGTATATTATTTTATTTAATACTCAGAATTAACTGGTATTAATATTTAATAATATTATTTAATTCATACTCAGATATTGTGCCTTACTTTCTCCTGTTGAAGAAACATTACCAAAGAAGGAAACCATATTTCATGAGCCACAGCTTTGGTAACTGAGAATCCAGACTTTCTCCCTGCTCTGGATAATGTCCTAGACCCTATCTTTCCATCCCTCTACTTTTCTCATAGCTTAAACCCTATTCACTCTTGCCTGGATTACTGAGTGAACATGCTAATCCCCTAGTTGCTAGTGTACTTCAATTCCTCTCTTTTTCATGTCTAAAGAGACCCACGCCAGATGCAAATCTAACAAAGTGATTTTTGCCTACAGTCTTACAATGAGCTCCTATAACATTTAATGGCAAAAGTAAAAACGCTTCCTGTTTCTTTTTAGCTTTAATGAGATCATTGACCAGCACATAAAAGAGGTATACAGACTGGTGAGAGTGGACATTATGTGTACACCTGTAGAATTATCAAAATAACCGAGATACTATACATGCCCATCACCCCGAGTTTCTATCCTCATCTCCAGGCAGCCATTAATAATGTAACACTACAGGGGTGCCTGGATGGCTCAGGTGGTTAAGTCTCTGCCTTCGGCTCAGGTCATGATCTCAGGGTTCTGGGATCAAGTCCTGTATCAGGCTCTCTGCTCAGTGGGGAGCCTGCTTCCCCTTCTCTCTCTGCCTGCCTCTCTGCCTACTTGTGGTCTCTCTCTCTCTGTCAAATAAATAAATAAAATATTTTTTAAAAACGTAACACTACAAAAAATAAGCAAACAACAACAAAAAATTAGCTTGCAGTTTCTACAATTTTGTATAAACAAAAATCATAAAGGATGTATTTTTTCTGACTTCTTTCATGAAGCATAATAATTTTGAAATTTCTCCATATGGTTGGGTCTATCAGTAGTTGTTCCTTTTGGTTCTTGAGTAAGAACCCAATGAATAGATGATCTGTGTATCCGTTCATCAGTAGACATGTATTTTGTTTTCACTTTAGAGCTCTTGTGAACAAAGTGTTGTGAACAATTATGTAGAAGTCTTTGACTGAATATATGCACTATTTCTTTTGAGTAAACACCTAGGAGTAGAATGACTAGCACATATAGTAGATATATATCTCATTTTTAAGACAGACTCAAACTGTTTTCCAGAATACCTGTATGAGCAAAGTATGAGCATTCCAGTTGCTCCACATCCTCAAAAATACTTGGTATGATCAGACCTTTCTTATTTTTTTTTTATTCTTAACCATTCTAGGCAGTTATGTAAGTAATATTTTATTGTAGATTTAACTGACATTTATTTAATAACTAATACTGGACATTATTTTATGGACTTATTGGCCATCTATATATTTTCATAACCAAGGTGTTGGTTCAAAACTTTTGCCCATTTGAAAAAATTTAGTTATTTGTCTCTATAGTTCAGTTGTAGAGTTTTTGGTATCAATTCTTTGTCAAATATATGTTTTACAAATATTTTCTCCCCATCTGTATTTTATTTAATTTTTATAACAGTGTCATTTGAACAGTAAAAGATTTTACTCTTGTTAAAATTCAATTATTAAATTTTCTTTTTACACTTTGTGTTTCCTGTGTTCTAAGAAAATTTTTCCCAAACTGAAAGTCACAAAGACTTTTCTCCTGTGTTTTACAGTTTTATAGTTTAAGCTCTTAAGTTTAGGTATAATCCATGTCAGCTGAAGTTTTGAATTTATTGTGAGGTCAGATTCATTGTTTATTTTTTGCAGATGGCTATCAAAGCATTCCACCATCATTACTGAAAAGGTTATGATTTTTATTAAATTATCTTGGCACCGTTGTCAAAAATCCATTGACCATGTATTTGTGGGTCTATCCAGACTCTATTCTGGACTTTACACCTGTACTGATATATTTGTTAAAACAAACCCCAACACAACAGTATCTTAATTACTGTAGCTTTGTATAAACCTTAACATCAGAGGGCACATGACCTCTAATTTTAATTTTCTTATTCAAATATGTTGTGGCTATTCTAGATCCTTTGTATTTCCATCTGAATTTCAGAATCAGTTTGTTAATTTCTACAAAAGTCTACTACAATTTTGACTGGGATTGCATTGAATCTATAGATCATTTGCCAGGAGTGTAGACTTCTTATAATGTGTCTTGTGATCCATGAACAAAACTCTGTAGGATGTCCTATCTAGATAATCACATCATCTGTGAATAATGGCAGTTTGAATTTTTTCTTTATAGTCTCAGTGCATTTTATTCGTTTTCCTTGCCTTACTCTACTGTTTATAACCACTAGTATACTATTAGTAGAGATAATGAGTGTGTATACCCTTGCCTTATTCCTAAACTGAGGAAGATAATTCAAGTTTTCCACCATCAAATATGATGGCAGCTGTACGTTTTTCAGAGCCATCTCTTACCACTCTCTTTCTGATGTCTGGAGAGCTTTTATTTGGAATGAACGTTGGATTGTTTCAAATATTTTCTTTCTTTCTTTTTTTTTTTTTTTTTTTTTGTATGTGTGACCTCATTGGCCTTTGTGAACTCCCAGACTTATCTTCTCAACTTGGCAAAAACTTAGAATTCATCTGAATTCCCCCCTGCTGTGCTGTGGTCTGGAAACCCTCTCAGAAGGAAGAAAAACAATTGTAAGCCTCACCTGCTTGTTTCCTCTGTCTGGGTTCACTGCATGTGCCACCTTGTGCGTTGCCTAAAAATTGTTCTTTCATGTATTTTTCCCCATTGTTTATCTGTTCCATGTGGGAAGATAAATCCAGACCCTGTTACTTCATCAATGTCAAATATTGATGTCATCCTGTCTATTTACAGAAGCCTTATCTCTCACCAATCTCCAGCTTGCAACTCTTTCTTCAGACCAACAGATCTCTGAATGTTCCATGTCCCTTCTCTGTGTCTTCTCATACTCTGCTTCCTCTGCTAACTGTGCCTTTCTCTTCACATCTATAAATTCATCATCTTAGAAGATAAAGTCCAGCTGCTATGCCCTCTCAGAAACCTTATTTGTCATTCTGTAAGAACAAGAGTCTCTTCTGCATGCACCACACTGCCTTGTGATTGTCACTATGATATCAGTATTAACCTGCTTCCCAGACAGATTGTGGCTATTTGATATCAAGACCTCTGCCATAGTCTGCTTGCTCTCCCAATGTCTAGTTCGTAATAGGAATCAATGAATTGAGTAATAACTAACCCACTTCTCTGTCTACCTTAGCATAGTTGTGTCTGGTATTTCACTGAACTTTTCCTACTACTATAACTCTTAATATTTTAATCATGAATTAAGAAATATTTTAATGAGAAGTTGAGAAACCTGAGACTCTTTTGCTCTACAAAATGAATTAATTTTAAGTATAATACACATTTTTCGGGGCACCTGGGTGGCTCAGTGGGTTAAGATTCTGCCTTCAGCTCAGGTCATGGTCCCAGGGTCCTGGCATCAAGCCCTGCATCAGGTTGTCTGCTCAGCGGGGAGCCTGCTTCCCCCTCTCTCTCTCCATCTACCTCTCTGCCTACTTGTGATCTCTCTCTCTGTGTCAAATAAGTAAATAAATTGGCTTTGAAAGCAATTCTAAAAAGGATTCAAAAAAATACACATTTTTCTTATTCTTAAGCTTATTTTATATAAAAGAACTATTAAGAATACTTAATATAAAATTTCCCTGAGTTTATTTGTACTCATAGGCGATACAACTGTATTGTGATAGAATAGGAAATAAATAATAATAGAGGGAACAAGACAGAAATACAATGAAGAAGAAAACCATCATCTTTGAATTTATCTTTGACATTTAAATTTATAAGTATTTATATAGTAATCTTACACAAAATTGATTCACCTCATTTTACTTAGGTTCCAATGTGCCTCTTGACACTGAAATATTCTTTGGTGTATTCCATATTATTCCATGGCAATAAAAACAATTCATATATCAAGCTGTATTGCCCCAAAAGTGCACATCAAGTGTCCTTCTTAATGATCTCTCTTATAGACCTTTCATGGTTCTCATTCTTGTTGTCATTGGTTGTAATTGTATCTTTCCAAAAGATACCTTACACATAGGTTTTTGGCTCCTTGAGAACTAAAGTTGGCCATTCTTGGAGCTCATTTGATTGAGAGGTAGAAAAGCTTCTGACAAGCTTACTTTGGCCTCATTTTATTTTTAGACATCAACTGGCAATAATTCAACTGCTGATTATAATATATCCATTTACTATCATCCTAACAGATCCACTGAAATAAGAAGCAATACTTCCCCTAAATATTCCTGAAGAGTCCCGATTTCTAATATGGTCTCCATTGACACATTTGTACACCCATACTTGTCAAGTCAGGGATCTTGTTCTTTGCACAGAAAGATGTATGTGGCAGTAGTCAACACTAATCTCTTCTAGAGTCATATTTTTGTTTCACTGTTTGAACTTTTAAATCTATTGGAATATCATCTTTTTCCCTTTTTGTTTTTGTATCCTCCTTGTTTGTTTCAGAGCAAACAGAAAAGAAGGAAATAGAGCAGAAAAGCTCGTTCAAAGCCATTCATTTAAACCACCTTATTTTAAAGAGGACCACAAGACACAGAAAGACTAACTTAACCAAAGTCTCACAAAGATAAAGAAAAGGGAAATTTAATAAAATTTATACTTGTACCTTAATTGATTATTTTAAAGAATCCTCACTGGTGTTAGGAACTACCACTTTTCTCACGTCTGCCTTTCTGACCCCTCACTAAAGGGAAGCCTCAGGTCTGAACATGAAAGACAGGGTGTTTATGGAGGCAGCTGAGGCCCTTGGTCGTTTACCCAAATGATCTCATCAAATCCTTGCAACAGCATCATGACAGATGTAGAAACTACACTGAGAGAAATAAAATAATTCACCCAGAGTTAAGAAACTAAGACCATGCAAGCCCAGGTTGGTTGGACTCCACAGTCTTTACACTATACAATCATCTTTCCATGGTGCCCTCTATAATAACTAGAAATTTGAATTTGGGGAGAGATGGGGAGAAAGATGAAGAAGACAAGGAGGAGAGAGAAGGGGAGAAAGAGAGAGAGAAAGGAAAGAGAAAGAGAGAGAGAGAACTAATGTTTATCATGGTGTTTATCATGGTGTTTATCGTGATGTTTATCCTGTAGTTAATTTCTGGAATATTCTTTTGAGTGTCCCTCCTTCAAACTGAGCCAACCTTCCCAAAGGCAAAGATTATTTTATCCAAGCTCATATTTTTGGTGAGTCTCACAAAGCCTGGCACAAAGTAATATTGAATATATGGTCATGTAATTAATAAAATAACTGTAATAATAAACTTAAATTTATTATCAGAATTTCTACACATTTTTTACTTAGAATCAAAAAGCAGGTCCCTAAAGCAAAGTAATATCCTATATTTATAAAAACTGGAAAAGTAATTTTTTGTGATTTTATTCTTAAAGTTTCAACTTCAGAGTATAATAACCAGAGATAAATTTGCACTCATAAAAATTTTATAACATGTGACTGCTGCACTGGCAGACAGGACCTTCTCAAAGCAAAGCTCCATTTTTAGTGTAGCATCACAGAAGTCTTTCTTTTTGCACCCATTCTTGCTGCAGATTAGGTACTGATGCCAACAGCCTTCCTTGTCACGCTTCAAACAACAGTCTCAGCTAGAACATCTCCCCTCTTTTCACGGTCACCAGCTTACTTTCAAATGCCCCCCCATTTATTGTAACTAAGACATAGTTTAAATTGCAAACATAGCTATACCCCTATAACTTGGTGTGCTAGTTCCAGAATTCCAGCCAAACTTTTTATTTATTTATTTATTTATTTATTTATTTGTGAACTGCAACTGGTTTAGGAATATGTGCGCACCTGTGGAGAGCCAGTGACCCATTTATCCACTTCGTATCACATTTGGCAGTAGATAGAGTTGTAAATGTGGAGACACAGGCCAGCACTTGAGGGAGGGTTGCATAGTATTGACACAAAGAAGTTAGGTTCCCTCTATAGCAATACCAATTACTCAAGTCATTGTATATCCAGGGCTGCATCCCTGAATTGCTGAATGAGCGTCTAGCAATTCAGAGAGGACTTAGAAATTTTAAATGTTTCTTCTCTTTCCATCAAATTGACTCACCTATGATTCTTAAGTGGTTTTCATATCCAGTTGAAAACCGAAAGCCTGTTCAGGGTCAAGTTCAGTTTGGTATTTCATGGTCCTGAAAAAGAAAATGAAATTTTAAAAAAGAATAGGATTCCAGTCTCCGTTAATGGCATCCTAAGTGCCAGCATGCACTGGTTTTACATAAAATCTAGAAGATAAATTTAACTGATGTGTTTTCCAGTTAAACATTAGCTTTAACATGGATTGTGAGACTCTAATGTTTCACGAGGGCAGGTTTGTAATTGAGACGCACAGTATTTAAAACAGGTGGAGACCATGCATAACTTTCCTTGGAAGTTTAATGCTATAGCACATAATTAAATAGGATTTATTGAGCAAATAAGGAAATGTTACTCCAAATTAACTCTTACAGTTATGACTGTATAAGGCACTTATGTAGTGCTTTCTGTTTTCATAATAATGGCTATCGGTTATACTGTTTCACAAATATCTTTTCCTCTATCATTAACAGTCTCATCTCATTGAACTATATCCAAGATCAGACAGTAAATCTGGATATCAAACACACAAGGGGATAGCGCCCAAATCTTGTGTTCATCATTTACACAAGAGATACTTTAAAACTGGGTTTCAGTTCAAACAAAAGCTTTGTGTGTAGAGTAGAAATTGCTTCCCTCAAAGACCTGTATCCATGACACAGAACACAATGGTCTCTATTTTTTGACTTTCAACATCAGAGAAACCCTGGTCATAAGAAACATATGATAGGAACCTACAGGTCAAGGCATCAGCACGCTATAGGAAGAGCAGCTAAAAACATGCATAGAGCACAGGCCCTCCCCCTCAGGGTCTCTGTGTTTCCATAACACAACAATTCAAAATACTTAACTCATTTGTCACAGTTGTTTTCTTTCGTGATGGTGCCCTAACACAGTCCACATTCGAGGAACTCACAGCCAAAGAGATCACAAAGTCAAAATAAACATTTGCTCAACAGGAATGTGTCTTGAGATCCTTCCCCTGCATGTGCCAGGTCCTTGGTAAACTGTGTTCAACAGAAGGGGGAATCAAAGATTATAAAAATGTACTGGAGAGTGAGAAGCCGGGATAAGCTTTCTGGAGGTGAGGCCAGTCAAGTGAATGATGGACTGTAGATTAGTAAAGAAAAGAAAGTGAAGGAATCGGTTGAGAACCCTCTTCCAGATTCCTGTCAACATCTCTCCCATGAGAAGTTCTAGGTCACAGAGAAGGACTCTGTAACTCAGCTGCCTGGAGCAATCTGCAAACTGCCCATTCAGAAACATGCTTCTGAGGAATTACTCAGTGTGTCTATGAATAATGGTATTTTTATCCTTTCAAAAAAAAAATAAAACTAATATAAAATTAAAAAGCAAATTTTACTAGTAAGAAAAACCTGGGTACACTTTGTTCATTAGCCAAATACCCAGCACTCCCCTCTCTTCCCATCTCCACAAAGCTGTCAAGATCATGGCTCTCAAGAGCACAAGTGAATTAACTGATGCAGGGTGAGCAGAAGAAAACACATAAATCAGCGACCTTCTGTGCCTGTGCTCTCCAGTACTTTCTGGGACCACAGCTACTGCTGTCCTTACCACAGCTGCCCACATCGGTGGGGCTGAGGGTGCGGGCCACGTAACCCTATTACTGAAGCTCCCTCCCAGGCTAGACTTTACCTGTTTGGGCTGATTCAAGGCTTCCAAGAGACAGAAGACCTCAGTCCCGCTGTCCCTTATATTCACCCCTGTATTGTTCTCTACCACCGCCCCCCCAACATCTCCCCTGCCCTCTGGACATTTGAAAAATCCTCAAGTGGGGCACAACAGGACAGAAGGGAAATACCTGGGGCCAGGATAGAACAGTGGTAACAGGAAGGAGATGGAGTGGGTCGATTTTCAAGACAGTAAGAATAAAAGGAGCGGTCCTAGCAACTGCTTAAGTGGGTGAGCATGATATACCTCACGCTCAGGTAACTCAAAATGCTGCTTTTCTGAATCATAAAATACAATTCCTATTTTACTGAGTGCTTTCTCATTACACATTATATTCCTTAAGTTAATCTAGTGGCTAGACTCTACATTAACTCTCAGTCCTACAGATGACTCGGAGGCCTAGAAACCATTAGGGAAGTGGAGTCCTCTAGCACTGAGCACACGGATTAATGTTTCAGCAAACTAATTAAGGTAGAAGAGTTTTGAGCCAAATGTTACCCTAGAGGTTTCGAAAGGAAAAAGTCAGAAAAACTCATCACAATCTTTGCTTATAAACTTATAATCAAAAGCAATTTCAGAATAGAAATAGAGATCCAGTTAATATCCCTGAAGTAAATTTATCACTGCTGATAGCCATCATCATTACTCAGAAGAAAGAGACTTTGAGGGTCCAGGCTACTCCAAGGCTCTCACTTGATAGCCCAGAAAGATAAAACATGGAAACTTTGAGCCATCAAATGGCAGACCAGCAGGCTGTAAGAGAGATACAACGTCCGAAGTGACAGCAGTGAAAACAAAGACAAGACCTTGACAAAAAGATGCAACCTGAAATGACACCAGACTTTTCAGTAATAGAAACCTCAACCAATTCAGTTCTCGGCTGCATAAAAAAATTCTACACACCAAATGCACCCTAGGGGGACACAAGGATTTGAAAAAAAAGAAAACCCCAGCTTGTAGAAGGAATCACCACATCGAGAACAAACAGCAGTGACTCTAACAGCACTTGGAACCACTGCTGTTTGAGAAAAGTTGCAGAGGGTGGTTCTCTAAAAGCAAGTGCAAAATATCATTTAGATCAAAATGGCTTATGATAAGCACACTCATGCCTCTGCTGTTGTGTTTTCTTCCAGTCCTTAAAGGAGAAAGCCGTGTTGCTGTCATATGTGTGCCATTTGTTTTAAAATTTTATTTTTTTTAGTGTTCCAAAATTCATTGTTTCTGCACCACACCCAGTGCTCCATGCAATAATACGTGTGCCATTTTTAAAACAATGTCCTCTGGAACTGTTACGATGGGTCTTAGGCTAGTGTTAAATTGGACTACAGAACAACAACCACTTCCCCTCTGTTGAGATATCTTACTAATTCACCTACATACATTCCAGATGTCCCCTTCCCTTGAGCTGGTCTGTCTCCATGCCTAACGGTGACCAACAGCAAACCTTCTGTACATTTGATACTGGTTCATTATCATGGAGACACACCACAACTGATGACTTCAATCAAATTTATGATTAGCATACTTCTCAAGTAGAGTGTCATATGTAGGCAAACATCATGAAAGAGCTTGCAGGGAGTAGTGTGTAGTGTTTCATCTTATTGAATGAACTAAGCTAACCTACCTAAATGGTGTCCCATAAGAACCTGTGAACCTTGTCCCTCCGTGGGTGGTGGCCTCCTGTCTCTTACTAGAATCCAGTGCAGCGTGATTCCTGACACCATCTACCCCAAGTCTGTCAACTAAACTGCAGCAGATGTGGTCCTAATCTCTTCCATGTGGAGGGAAATATCATTTATAAGTGTACTGGGGTCTTCTGCATCTCATGCAACAGCAGCTGGAAACTTTAATTTTCTCTATACAAAATGCACGCGATATGGGTGTGAAATTACAGAAGGTTGTATTAAGTCTCCAGTTCTGGCACCTCATTAAACACTTTGCAATGTATTCTCCATTTTAAAAAAGCAGACCACATGCATGAACTTGACTGTGTGTGCACATGATCCTAAAATACTCTGATGGGTATTCATCTGCAATTCCTCCTAATTTGAGTCACTTCAGTCAGGGGCTGCATTACACAAGAGAAAAATGAATTGTGAGGTCAGGATGAAAGGTTTTAGAGTATAATAAATATCCCTAATACCAAATGCCTTAGCAAGAATGATGCAGCTTGTTTGCAGTCTTAAATTCCAAAAATGACTCCTTGTTCTGGAAAAAAGAAAGGTGGGTGGGGGGGTCCTAATGTCCCTTTAAAAATGCATGATCTCAACTAGCGGAGGCCAGCTCAACACATTTTTATCAAAATAGACCAGGGCCAAGTACACTGTCAAATTAATGCTTGACATTTTTCTTAATTTTTTTTTTCCTTAATGGAGCTGACTTTGAAAAAAGCACAATGACATTAAAGCAAATGTACACATAACATCTGAGGACTGTGCTCTCTGTGGTTGGTCAGAGAGAGGGAATGGAAAGCATGCCCATGATTCCTCCCAGCACTCTGCTCGGGAAGTGCCTGTTTTCAGTAAAGGTGAGACGAGAGATGGAATCTCTTGATGCCCCAGTTGATCCATCCCCTGCCTCCTAAATGATGATCAGTTTGCCACCCAGAGGTCCCTAAACACAAGTCAATCACTCAACTGAACAACGGGGATTTGATGCAATTTTGGAAGAAAAACTGATAAGACCTTTTCCTATATGGTCTCTTCCCTAGGGATCTTTAATGGTAATTTTATCTTTATGCAATTTTTCCGTGAAGTGTTGTCTTTAAAACCCAGTCCTCCTGAAAGATGGGATCCACCATCTAAAGCTCCAGTACTGTCACACAGCTGCTTTATTATGATCTGGGCTGAAAATGAATTCCTAAGATGACAAGAAGGAAGGCTGAACATATGGCTCCTGAAAACATCAATATATTTTCTGAATGATCTAATTAGACTGATGACAAAGGTTTTATAATTTTCTTAATTTTTTTTAAATCATAAAAGCAATGCCTGCTCAGAGATGAGCAGGCATCATCTTTGAGAAGTCAGAAAGCTCAACAACCTTACACAGACACAGAATCAATACTGTTAGCATTTTTGTATACCTATTTCCATTACGGTAATATACTACACATATTACTTTATAGCTTGATATTTTTCAGGCAATACAACTTGAAATTTTTTTTCTTAAGAATAGTCTCATTCAATGTGATTTTAATGGCTCATAAATAGTACATCTTCAGGACACAGCAATTTATTTAACAATTCTTTATTGTACTTTTTAGGTGTTAATATTTCTACTCTTTTATTTAAAATGTTAAAATAATGGGAAAAACTGAATGCTTTTCCACTAAGGTCAGGAACAAGGCAGGAATGTTTACTATGACCAGTGCTGTTCAACATGGTACTAGAAGTCCTAGCCTCAGCAGTCAGACAACAAAAAGAAATAACAGTCATCCAAACTGAAAAAGAAGAAGTCGAACTCTAAATCTTTGCAGATGACACAATACTTTACATGGAAAACCCAAAAGACTCCCCCCTCAACCAAAGTTGCTAGAATTCATATAGGAATTCAGAAAAGTGGCAGGATATAAAATCAATATACAGAAATTAGTTGCATTTCTATACACAAACAATGAGACAGAAGAAAGTGAAATTAAGGAGTCAACCCCATCTACAATTACACCCAAAGCTATAAGATACCCAGGAATAAACATAACCAAAGAAGCAAAGAATTTGTACTCAGAAAACTATAGAACACTCATGGATTGGAAAAAGAAATATTATTTAAATTTCTAAAGTACCTAGAGAAATCTACACATTCAATGCAATCCCTCTCAAAATATTATCAACTTTTTAAAAAATTTTTTTCAGTGTTCCAGGATTCATTGTTTATGTATCATATCATCAACTTTATTCATAGAACCAAAACAAATAATCCTAAAATTTGTATGGAACTAGAAAAAACCTGAATAGCCAGAGGAAAGTTGAAAAAGAAAACCAAAACTAATGGCATCACAATTCCAGACTTCCAACTCTATGAGAAAGCTGTAATTATCAAGTCAGTATGGTACTGTCAAAAACAGACACATAGATCAGAATAGAACAGAATAGAGAACCCAGAAATGGCCTCTCAACTCTATGGTCAACTAATCTTCAACAAAGCAGGACAGAATATCCGATGGAAAAAAGACAGTCTCTTCAACAAATGGTGTTGGAAAACTAGAACAGCCACATGCAGAAGAATGAAACTGGACCATTTCCTTACACCATATACAAAAGTAGACTCAAAATAGATGGAAGGCCTAAATGTGAGACAGGAATCCATCAAAATCCAAAAACCAATTTTATCGGATGATAAAGTTTATTATATATTCGTTAAGGCATAGAATGATTAGAAGTATTGATCATGTAAAATTTTGGCTTATTGCTTGCCTAATACAATTAAATAAGACCAACAATAATGTTATATTTAGGTATTTCTAAATTTTATTAATTTTGATAAAAATACATTTGTTAATGAAAAGGGAATAAGAAATGTTTCTTTTCCTATTTTCTATTTCTATGTTTTTATTTTTTAAGGCAACAGATCTGGCCAATATCTAGACATCTCAGCCAAAAATATGAATATTTATTTTTATTTACTATAGGTGAAAAGTTTCTACCTTCTAAATGCAGGAGAATGCAGTTCATTCTCTGTGACTTACAATAATCAGAGATATTCCTGTGATGGTATGCCTGTCATTCTGTTTTTGTTTCATGCAAACTTGTTGCATCTTTTTGCCCTCACTTCTGCTGATTGGTTGAGACTGTTGGCTATTCCATTTTCCCTCTCATCAAACTGAAAGGATAGTATCCTTTTCTATTCCAGTGATGGTTACTGTATTATACATAGGACTCAGTAAGATAGACCATGAATAAGACAATCTGTATTTCTCCACAATGTCTTCCTGAATTACTTACTTCCTCCACCTCTCCTTGTTAAATTATCTCATATGATAAGAGCTTTTGAAGACTTTTTGCTTCATCTTTCTTCTATTCTCTTTTCCTTCCCCTTTCAGGAAGCTCTGAAATTCCACTATCTCCTCCTTATCACTCCTACACCTAGATTTTGATTAAAAATTCCAGAAATCATCAGCATTTCTATGAAAGAATGAACCTGTTTCAAGAATTATTATGTTATAAAATATCAGTCTCTCCTTAGCTTTTCTTTTTTTTTTAAGATTTTATTTATTTAAGAGAGAAAACGAGCATGATATGAGCACAAGCCATGGGGAGGGACAGAGGGAGAAGCAAACTCCTGGCTGAACAGGCAGCCCAATGTAGGACCCCATCCCAGGACCCTGGGATCATGACCTACCCTGAAGGCAGATGCTTAATCAACTGAGCCACCCAGGCACCCAGTCTCCACTTAGTTTTTATATTTCAACGATGTCATCAATTGATAGATGAATAAAGAAAGAACCATCATAAAGTCTCTGCCTCATCATTTTGTTATATATTAGTGGGTTTTTTTTTTTTTTTTTTTTTTGTATTTTCCCCAAATTAAAACAAGGGTGACAATTCTTGGTTAGAAATAGAGTTTTTCCTTTGCAGTCCTTTGTTTACAAAGTATAGATTCTATACTACTTCTTGTAGGTGTTATACTTGCAGACGAAGAATCTAATGGCAGTCTGATACACTATTTTTCTCCTTTGTGGGAACTTGTTCCCGTGTAACACAGGGTTTCTCGACCTTAGCATGATTGACCTATTAGGTTGGATAATTCTTTCTTGTAGATGCTGTCCTGTGAGTTGTGGGATATTTAGCAGCAGCCCTGCCACCCACCCATTAGATATGAATATCACATCCACCCCCCCACCCGAGTTGTGACAACCAAAAATTTCTCCAGAAGCTGCCAAATAACCCCTGGGGAATGAAATTGCCACACTTTGAGGACCACTGTTTCAGAAATTTGTAATACTTGTTGTTATCTGAGAGTTTGAGAAATTTTACCATGATGAACCTAATTATAAGGTTTTTGTTTTTGTTTTTGTTTTTTTAAATAAATTTGTTTAAACATGCTTCCATTTAGGTAAATCCTTTTCAGATTAGATGCATCCTTATGGACTGGGCCAGAAGGTTGGCCTTTGTGGGATCATAAAACTCAGAAAATTCACATGAGGACAAAGCTGACCTTTTTTTGGATGAGCACATACCCTTGCCAAGCTGACAGCAGATTCTTCCTCCATACCCTAAGATTTCACCAAACCTTCAGTCCCTGGCCATAGCAGCCTTTTGTCCCAAGAAAAACAAGTCATTCTACAGTTAATAGTAGTGTTTAAGGAAGTTTATAGTCAGTCTACCATGTTCCCAAAGTGACCTCAGAATTTACTTTAGAAAACTTCTTCTTGAAAATATTAAAGAGTTTGGGAAAACTTGAGAAAGACTTAGGGAAGAGAATATTCCTTTTATGAAACTTTCTTCCATTTAAATGGCAGTATAGTAAGATTAAGCACAAAGCAGAATGAGAATTCATTTGTAAGTGATGCAAATTATTTTAGAATTCCACAGAAATCAATAGTGATTTTTAAGCCAGTATGAAAACAGTTAAGATTTTTAATAGCAGAAATAAGATCTCTCTTGGGTTCAAGCTCAAGATGAAGAACTAAGAAGACTCTGAACTCACCTCCTCCACAGAACTCACCAGATTACACCTATTAATAGAACAATTCCTCTTAAAGAAGAACTGAGGACTGACTGCAGAGCTACTGAACAACCAAAGATAGAATGGCAAGACAACAGCAAGACAGATGAGGACATAGTAACAAAGGCAGCCCCCATCCCCAAGGCTGCAAACACCAGTGGGGAGGGATAGTGTTAAGGTAGCAGGAAGAGATCCCTCTGTTCTTGGGCACAGAGAAAAAGCTACAATTTAAAAGACCAACTAATGATGATGAACATTTTTTCATGTGTCTGAATTCCATTTATATGTTTTCTTTGGAGAAGTGTCTGTTCATGTCTTCTGTCCATTTTTTGATGTGATTATCTGTTTTTTTGAGTGCTGAGTTCGAGGAGTTCTTTACAGATCTTGGATATCAGTCCTTTCTCTGTAGTGTCATTTGGGAATATCTTCTCACATTCCGTGAGTTGCTTCTTTATTTTGTTGACTGTTTCCTTTGCTGTGCAATCTTGATGAAGTCCCAAAAGTTCATTTTCACTTTTGTTTCCTTTGCCTTTGAAGACATATCTTGAAAGAAGTTGCTGTGGCTGATGTCGAAGAGGTTACTGCCTATGTTATCTTCTAGGATTTTGATAGATTCCTGCCTGAGTTTGAGGTCTTTTATCCATTTTGAGTTTATCTTTGTGTATGGTGGTCAAGTTTCATTCTTCTGTACATAGCTGTCCAATTTTCCCAGTACCATTTATTGAAGAGACTGTCTTTTATCTACTGTATATATTTTTTTCTGCTTTGTCAAAGATTAGTTGACCATAGAGGTGAGGGTCCATATCTGGGCTTTCCACTCTGTTACACAGGTCTATGTGTGTTTTTGTGCCAGTACCATGCTGTCTTTGTGATTAAAGCTTTGTGGTAAAGCTTGAAATCAGGCAATGTGATGCCCCAGTTTTGTTTTTCTTTTTCAACATTTCCTTAGCAATTCAGGGTCTCTTCTGGTTCCATACAAATTTAGCCATCAGGAAGATTCAAATAAAAACCACATTGAGATACCACCTTCACTAGTTATAATGGCCAAAATTAACAAGACAGTAAACAGCAAGTGTTGGAGAGGATGTGGAGAAAGGGGAACCCTCTTACACTGTTGGTGGGAATGCAAGTTGGTACAGTCATTTTGGAAAACAGTGTAGAGATTCTTGAAGAAATTAAAAATAGAGCTACCCTGTGACACTGCAATTGCACTACTGGGTATTTACCCCAAAGATACAGATGTAGTGAAAAGAAGGGCCATCTCTATCCTAATGTTCATAGCAGCAGTGACTACAGCCACCAAACTGTGGACAGAACCAAGATGTTCTTCAATGGTTGAATGGATAAAGAAGATATGGTCCATATATACAATGGAGTATTATGCCTCCATCAGAAAGATGAAGACCCAGCTTTTGTATCAACATGGATAGGACTGGAGGAGATTATGCTGAGTGAAATAAGTCAAGCAGAGAGAGTCAATTATCACATGGTTTCATTTACTTGTGGAGCATAAGGAATAACACAGAGGACATGGGGAGATGGAAAGAAGTGAGTTCGGAGAAATCAGAGGGGGATGAACCATGAGAGACTGTGGACTCTGAGAAACAAAGTGAGGGCTTTGGAAGGGAAGGGGGTGAAGGGTTGGGTGAGTCTGGTGGTGGGTATTAAGGAGGGCATGTATTGCATGGAGCACTGGGTGTGGTACATAAACAATGAATCTTGGAACACTGAAAAAATATAATTTTTTTAAAAGGAAAAAAAATAAAAGAAAAGACCAACTAAGAGCATATAAAAGAGACAATATTAAACTCTACCAAGCAGTGGAGGAGCTTCAGGAAAAGTCTCTATGTTAGAGGGACTAAAGAACTATGGTTTATGTTCCCACACTATCTTAAAAGCTTTGTTTGGAACAGGGTCTGCATACATTAGAGGCGGGACTTATCATCTCAGTGAGCTCTCCACTTCAGTGACTCAGGGTTCACAAACCCATGCCAGCTGCCCTGGGGTTCTGAAGTATTGAAAAGAACCTACAGTTTTGTGGAAGTTGTTTTTTTTTTCTTCATAATTTTAAAATTTCAACTTTTTAAAATTTTTAATTTTTTTAAAATTTGCTGTTTTGTTTCTCTTTTTCTTTTTGGTTTTGTTCTTGTTTTCTTTTTGTTTTTTTTTTTTTTCTTTATTCTTTCTGTAAAAGGTCACAGTATAAAAGCCTAACTAGCATATATAGCTACAGTTCCAGTCAGCCAGCAAAAGTTAACAAGCACACACATCTGCATAGGGGATACATACAGGGGACAACTTAGGAGAAGAAGCCATTTCATGGAATCCATGGAAACAAACACAGAACTCAACAAAGTGGAGATACAAAAGAATATGCACCACGAGAAAGAACAAGAAGGAAAAAATATCAGAAAAAGAAATAAAACAGACATAAGCAATAGGTCTCATAAAGAATTTAAAGTAATGATCATAAAAATACTTGAGAAAAGAATGGAAGAACTCAGTAAGACCTTCAATAAAGAGATAGAAAAATGTTTTAAAAAATCAGAACTTAAAAATATGATAATTGAAACTAAGAAACACACTAGAGGGAATTAAAAATGGATTAGAGGATGCGGAAGAATGTATCAGTGATCTGATCATTAAAAAAATAAACAAATGAATAAATAAAATTACTTCTTTGAAAAAAATTTCTCTTTAGTATTGAAAATGCCTCTGATGGTAAATATAAACATAAAAAAGGGTCCACTGCCTGTATGCCATGAAAAAATAGACACAGAAGTAGAGATAAAGAGAATATGCCATTACAAAGTAGAAAAAGATCTTAAATAGAACCCAAGGGAACCACCAAAGTAAAAAGATCTGTTCCTAAGGAATGATTTTCAGAGGTGATATGTCAAATATATTCAAATAGGTGCTAAACGAAATCAGTATGGTTTCATAATATACAATACAAGCCTAAATACAAAGGACAGAATTTCTCATTTATCAGTGACAGAGGCAAATAGAAAGTCCGACCTTAATCTTATCAGATGTGCCCTTAGCAGAGTGAGCAAGGAAAAACCACAAATATCAAAAGCAGAAACAACACGGAGAAAAGCTTGGTGCATTTGTTTGACTGATAATCAGATCAACTTCACAAGATTTTCTTAGTGATTTCATTACAAAGGGATTTTATAAGTAACACTCTTTGGCATGCCCGTATCTTTTTAGCAATAATTGTTGTGAGTATTCAAATGAGCAGAAAATACCTGCATCAAAACTCAGACTATTTTTTTTTTAACTCTTGCAATTATTGCTGCCTTCCAACAACATGGGAATAAGTTATAAGTGGGCATCCCTGCACAATGGCAGAAAGGAACAACAGAAGGTGCAACTACCATGGGCATGTGTCACAGCTGGAAGGGAATGGGATAGTGGACATTGACATAGAGAAAATGCCATCCTTGATCTCCTCCAGAAATGGAATCTGAGGGTGGGACTGCTAGAGTCCACACATAAAAAAGCCAAGGTCAGACTTTTAAAAAAAAAAAAAGAAAAAAAAAGGTGGAATTTCCTGGGAAGTCCTTCAGTCAAGTCTGTCGCATGAATAGGTGAGCCTCCCTACTAGCATTTTGGAACTAGAAGTGGTGAGTCTCAAATGGGAGACAGATGAACCCTCTAGGTAGGACTTTATGAAGAGGTAGCCCTATAGCTTCTAGAGATTCTGCCCCATTAGGTCTAGGGAAGATCCTTAGAATCTGTGTTTTGAAATTTATTTGGGGACACCTGTGTGGCTCAGGTGGTGAAGCAACTGATTCTTGGTTTCAATTCAGGTCTTGATCTCAAGTTTCTCAGGTTCCATGCTCAATGTAGAGTCCTCTACAGGCTCTCTCCTCCTGCCTGTCTCCCACTTCTCTCTTTCCAAAATAAATATATAAATCCTTTTACTTTTTCCTTTTTTTTTTTTAAGAAATTTTTCTAAGAGTCCCTAGATTTCTTTGAAAAGCATTACTAAAATTACAGAAAGACTCAGAAAACCTGAAATTGCCTTAACCAAGCAATGGTCAAATGGACCCCTTTCCTGCTCTATTTCCCTTGGTATGCCACAAATAAAGCACATAAGTGCTAAGACTATACAGTCCTCATGGAAATAAATCTTGGAGTAACACTGATTCTCTCCCTGCCCCAGAGGACTAGGGGAGATAAAAGAAATCAAAGATGTTTTTGTTTTTGTTTTGTTTTGTTTTTAATTAACATATAATGTATTATTTGCTTCAGGGCTCCAGGTCTGTGAGTCATCAGTCTTACACAATTCACAGCACTCACCATAGCACATACCCTCCCCAATGTCCATAACCCAGTCTCCCTATCCCTCCCCCACCACCCCTCAGCAACCCTCAGTTTGTTTCCTGAGATTAAGAGTCTTTTATGGTTTGTCTCCCTTCCTGGTCCCATCTTGTTTCATTTTTTTCCCTCCCTACCCCCCATGACCCCCTGCCCTGTCTCTCAAATTCCTCATATCAGAGAAATCACATGATAATTGCCTTTCTCTGGTTCACTTATTTCGCTTAGTTTAATACCCTCTAGTTCCATCCATGTCATTGCAAATGGCAAGATTTCAGTTTTTCATGGCTGCATAGTATTCCATTATATGTACATACCACATATTCTTTATCCATTCACCTACCTATTAATGGACAGCTAAGTTCTTTCTATAGTTTGGTTATTGTGGACATTGCTGCTATAAACATTTGGGTGCTCGTGCCCCTTTGGATCACTACATTTATATCTTAAGGGTAAATACCCAGTAGAGCAATTGCTGGGTTGTAGGGTAGCTCTATTTTCAACTCTTTGAGGAACCTCCAAACTGTTTTCCAGAGTGGCTGCACCAGCTTGCATTCCCACCAACAGTGTAGAAGGAGTCCCCTTTCTCCGCATCTTCTTCAACTTCTATTGTTTCCTGACTTGTTAATTTTAGCCATTCTAAATGGTGTGAGGTGGTATCTCACTGTGGTTTTGATTTGCAAGAAAATCAAAATTTTGACTGCAAGAGACACCCACACATTCTTTTCTTGTGGGGAAAAAAAAAAAAAGAGTGCTAGGACAGACATGTTTGTAACATTGAGTTACTTCTTCAGCAGTCCTGGAGAGATTTAGAAGCTAGAGGAAGGCAGATCACCAAGGAAGAATCCAGAAACCCAGCCATGATCTTTCCCTCTCTCCTCCAGAGAATTATATACTCTTCATTCCTTGTAGCCACTTCAATACCATAAGCCAAACCACTGACAATGCTCTCAAGAATGTTATCTTCTTAATTACAGTGTTGATGGTAAGGTGATACAATGGTTGTGCGGTTTGAGCATGCTGTGGAAACTTAGTCCAAAATACTATTCTGCAGGTGGTTCTCAAATTTGGTGATGATGCAAATGAAATATTTAGCACAGCAATATAAAGGTTTGATAAATGGTTGTTGTTTTTGTTGCATTATTATTATTATTATTATTATTAATGACACACCATATGAATGATGAAAGTAGGGCACCAAATGATTAACCTTGACCCATCACCCTGAGAGAGCATTAAGTCAGGCTAAACCTTCCCAACTTCAACACCTATGCTCTGGCTACTCCCTCACCTAGACTGTCATTGCCGAAACATCTTCAAAATAATTATGGGCATTAGTTGCCACAAAGCCTAACATTAATCCTGTGACTCTTAAGTGGAGTATAAGGAGAGTGTCTTAGCTTTGGTTGTTGTACCAAAATGCCATAAATTTAAACAACATCTATTTCTCACAGTTCTGGAGGCTGGGAAGTCCAAGGTCAAAGCACACAAGGCAAATTCAGTGTCCGATGAGGGTCCACTTCCTGGTTTGCAAATGATGGTTTTCTCACTGCATCTTCCCCTTGCCTTGTGATAGCTTGCTAACCCTCTGGTTTCTTCTTGAACGGCACTAATCTCTTTCACGAGGGTTCCACTCTCGTGGCTTAACTACTTCCCAAAGGCTTCACCTCCAAACACCATTACATTGAGATTAAGGTTTCAACTTATCAATATGGGAGGAAGGCAGAATACGAACATTCAATCCACTGCAGAGAGTAAACAATGAGTAACAATTGAGATCATTTGGCCATGTGGGGTATTTTGCAGGGAACAGTGGGTGTGGGGACACTGATGGGTGCCTTCGTGGTTGGACATAAAGACCAAGCATGAATCTGTTGGTGCATACCAACCAACACCACTAATTTTGTGGTTTCTTATTTACCTCTGATGTCTAAACTTGGCCTTTTTTCCTCTTGAAGCTCCTGATTGTGTAGAGAAATCCTCTGTGCAGCAGCCCAAGTTTCTGGGTTCACAAAGATATGATAACATCACATTAAGAACTCGGGCTTTGGTCAGACAGAAGCAAATGATAAA
Source organism: Mustela nivalis (assembly GCF_964662115.1). Lineage (NCBI taxonomy): Eukaryota > Metazoa > Chordata > Mammalia > Carnivora > Mustelidae > Mustela > Mustela nivalis. The sequence goes on along the minus strand of NC_139034.1, from coordinate 81,268,734 downwards.
AGGGTCAGTTATCTACCCTGTTTCCAACACACGCCAACCTCATAAAAGTGCCATGCTATGGTAGGGTTCCAGAAAGTCCAATTCCCATTAGTCAATGAAATAAGCTTGCCAGCTGGGCTGACCTTCCTCCAAATATACACGATTCAGACATTACTGCGGGCATTCAAGGAGAAAAAGAAACATTTTCCTCAAAAGCAGATGATTCTCTTTTGAGACTCTGCCCAGATAAGGGCATCTGGGCCTTCATTGCTACTTTTATCTCCTGAGCCCTACCTTAGTACAAATGAATTAGAACCATCAATTAAAAGGAGGTGGGAGTGGGGAACAGGGAAAATCTATTAAACATTCATAGACACAAAATTGCAGAATTTATGAAGATGAAAAACTTTAAAAAGTATTCAGCACTTTCATGCAACCCTCATGCATCCTTCAATTATGCAAATGAATTTAATAAAATCAGAATTCATTTAAAATGTACATACCTCCACCACCCTATCTCTCCAGGCACCCATTTACTCATTTCTCTGTTAATCAGTGACGGTAACTTTTTAACCTCCCAGGGTTTGAGAAACAGAAGCTCTAAACCGGAACAAAAGATGTCTTCCACTGAGCTATGCCAGGAAACCAAAATGAATTCCCTTTCCATTTGCAAGTTCGAAGTGAAAGAAGTAAGTTAAGATACTTTCCTTCAATCAGAGACAGTCTGTTCATGGAGACATTTGTCCAAACTGTTCTACCATCTAGTTTCAAAGCTTTGCGAAAGGAAATCATCTTATATATTAGGGCATACTTAGTTTGTAATGCCTTTTATAATATAAGAGAAGAAGGGAAAAAAGAGATAGAACCAAAAGGAATAAAAGAAGGAAGGAAAGGGAAGAAAAGAGAAATAATATGTGTGTTCTTACTAATTTACTCTAAGTCATAGCAAAGTGACTTTAAGTTAGTGTTTTTATAACAGGCAATTAATAAAGCAATAGATTTTAATTACTTTCATTTGTTATAAATCCTGTGACTTTAGGATTCAAATACAAACTGCAATTTTCCATATTTTAAAAAATATATATGTAGTCATTAACATGGGTTTACAACAGTATAACCCACTTCTGCAAAACTGTTTTCACAAAGAGCTGAAATGTGACTCCATGCTTTTGTTTATATTATCAATTTCTTGGCTCTAAATGCCTTAATTTCATACACAGTGCAGAGTTAAATAGTATCCTGCTCTGCCTAATTATCACTGAACCCCAATTAGGAGAGTTCAAATCAATCGCCTAGTGTTGTATAATATATTCACAGTATTGTCAATACAGGCTGTGAGTTATGTATGTTCTAGGTATGATTTACCATAGTGGTCAAAACTTTCATTACAGTGGTCCATAAAATATTAGCTTATAGTCACTGGAATGCAGTGTTCATCATTATCCCTCCAGGACTGTAGATCAGCTATGTGAGCACAGCATCATACAGGAGAAAATAAAATGTCGTTAAGTAAAAATGGCATGGTTAATGCCCTTTGGGAGCTCATATTTAAAATGGAAATACAAGCTTACCCCTGAGAAAGGACAAGAGGAAATGGGCTTAAATTTATAGAAAGAGGGGACAATATTTTTCCTCCTGCTTTTAACTTCCCCGTCCTACCCATGAGTTTGCTGTCAGGTGACCCAGACAATGGAGTGAAAAAATTGAAGAAATTATCTAGACCATGATCTTATCCCTATGTGAAAAAAAATAAAATAAAATAGAGATTGCACATGTGCCTCATCATTCTTCTTTTATTTAGAAACTTTTTTTTTTCTTTAATCATCAGGGCTGCGCTAGGAAGAGTTTAAATAAAAAGATCCACTATCTGCTACTTTCAAATCAAGTTAGGAAATTAATTGTTAATAACAGTTGGAAGACTCTGCTGGAGGTCATAACAATAGATCCCTAGATGTTGTGAAAATTAAGATAGCTGTTTATTTGTTCTGGAATAGCACTCCTACAGTTTGGCAATCACCTCGTTATTGGCTTTTGGGTCCCAGTCTCTTCCTTCATCTCTTCAAATGAAATCATCAAACTAAACCAAACCAAATTGCTTCCAACATAATTTTCCAAGGTGCCAAGAAGCCAGAGAAAATCATTAGAATAGAAAACAATATTTATTTTAAAATCCGAGGTGGTTGTGTAGGAACGTCACAAGTTGGATGGAGTCTCAACTTCACCAATGTTAACACTAACTGTGGGAACCTAAGGAAGTTTCTTAATTATTCTGTAAAAGTTTCTCCTCATCCAAAAAATGGAGTATTGTTTTTAAAGATTAGCAATAGGGGGGAGCAAGCTACTTAAGGGCAGCAACGTAACAAAGAAAAGTCATGAAAAGCAAGAGAAAATGACTCAAAGTTTGGGAGAACCAAACAGAAGCACAGAGAAGAAAAAAAAAAAAAACAGCTAAACTGAATAATCAGAATGGAGGGAATAGAGTCAGAAAACTAAAATATAAGGAGGTTAAAGGAAGACTATATATAGTACAAGGAAGCAGACAATTTAGACGGGGGGTGAAAATCAAGAAAATATCTCTGTTTGAGACTCAGGATTCAGAGAAGGTGGGAATTATGCCTTTCACTCTGGCTTCATTGCCTCTTCTCCATCTTTAAATGTGTGCCAAGCTCTATTCTTCTCCTTGACTGTAGAATATTAGAGCAGAGAGGAATCCTGACATTAACTCACTATTTTACAGATCAGAAACTTGAACTGGGAAAGTAAAAATATAAATGACAATGAGGGGCGCCTGGGTGGCTCAGTGGGTTAAAGCCTCTAACTTTGGCTCAGGTCATGATCCCAGGGTCCTGGGATCAACCCCCCCCCCACCCCCACCCCCACCCCCCCCCCCCCCCCCCGCATCGGGCTCTCTGCTCAGCAGGGAGCCTGCTTCCCTTCTTTCTCTGACTCTCTGCCTCCTTGTGATCTCTGCCTGTCAAATAAATAAATAAAATCATTTAAAAAATGGCAATGATAATAAAATATGTCAAGGTGAAATTAAAGATAAGTAATAAATCTCTCATTTTTGGTAAAGAAAGTAAAAAATGGAAGATAATGAATAAATCTGAGAAAAAATCAAATAGAATTAAATAATATCCTCATATATTTCATTTATGAATGAAATTTTATAAGTGTGCAAATATATAAAATGCACTATGTTTTGAAAATAATTTCACTGGACTGATGTTTTCTCCCATTTTTTTCAATGTACACTAAAATTTTTATTCACAAATAAAAATTGAGCAATGATAACTTAAGCTGAGTTGGGAAAACACCTAAATTTTTATTTGTTGCTATAAACTCAAGGTTTTGAAAACCATGATGAATAATCTGAAAATAGCAGATTATTGTGTCATTATACACACACACACATATAGATACACACATAAACATATATATACACATGCATATATAGACATATACACATATATACTTGGTCAAAAATGTCTCTTTTTTTAATATTTTATTTATTTATTTGACAGAGAGATAGGGAAGCAGGCTCCCTGCTGAGTAGAGAGCCCGATCGGGGGCTCAATCCCAGAAACCTGAGATCACGACCTGAGCCGAAGGCAGAGGCCTTAACCCACTGAGCAATCCAGGCGCCCCGGTCACAAATGTCTCTTGAGGGTTGTTCTGATCCATCAACATATCTTTTTCTACTCCGTCAGTGTGAATAAAAAAACTCACATGCCCACAAACTTGAGCCCTATTTGCAAGATATTTAACATTCACACACATCTTTTTTTCTAGGGGAAAAGATTTATTTGAACTCCGCCACCTATGCACCCACACGCCAATGACTATTTTTAACTCCTAAGCTCCAATATGCTTCTATGATAGCTGAGCAAAAGAGAACACTTTACACACTTCAAAGAGTTTATAAGTGGTGTTTGATGCACAATATAACCTAGAGACATTATAATGAAACATGAAAGGTTTCATGGAAAGAAGAAACTGTATTTTTTAATTTTATGAACTGTCTTTAACAAGAAATGGCTTTGAGATCTCAAAGTCTAATCTAGTCCAGAGAGCAAACAGTCCTGCTGAGCCAAGAATCAAGAATCTGGGGAAGGGGAAAAGTAAGAGTGTTTTGTTTTGTTTTGTTTTGTTTCCTGGAAGAATTATTCCCACAATTCCTGAAAATAATAATAATAACAACAACAATAATAATAATAATAATGAATTATCCCCACGACTAAAACTTCCATGAGAAGGAGAGACAAGTCAGGAGAAATTTTAGGTGAGTGGGAAAAGGCTTGTGTACAAAGAATCTTTTTGTCTATTGTTACTTTCTTTAACATTGTCCTAGGAGTAGAAATCAAAGAGAGAAGATGGGTAATACTATTCCATCTCCAGCAGTTGGTTGGGAGTTACTGATCTGGATTGTGTATTCTCTAGGACAGAAGCACTGTTGGTGCCCTGTCTACTCTCAATATCTAATCTGGGGATGGGCATCCAGTAAGTATCCAACACAGGCTTTGTTGCTTAAAAGATGGCAAGACTAAGGGTGAGAGAGTGTAATATGAAAACATAGGAACATGGCAAGTGTTTTAGACTTTATGTGTCATAGTCTCTGTGACAAATACTCAACTCTGCTCTTGTAGTCTGAATGCAGCCTTAGATAGTAAGTAAATAAGTAGATGTGGCCATGTTCCAATAAAAATTTATTTATATAAACAGCCAGAAGGTCAAATTTGGCCTGAGGGCTCTAATTTGAGGACCTCTTATTTGACATATATAAATGGTAGTCAGATAGGCCCTGCCAGTCTAAAAGCAAAATACTAATTCATATGGAGTTTGGAATAGAAAATTTCAAGTTCAGTGTCAAGGCTGAAATCCAAGGGATAGCACAATAGAGCTCTTTGGGACCTGATAGGAACTCCCAGAAAAGGTTTCTCTGATATTTTCTTTAATCTTTCCAGATTCAAGGCTGCTGAAGTCTCCTGTCAAGAGTCTTCTGACAGAGGTTGTTACCAGTAGGATACCCTGGACAGGGATTAATCTTTTTCCAAAGCTTTTTCTCAGTGACCTGGTTGGCTTACTTTCTAGTCAATTTTTGCATAATAAGAAATTGCAGAGAGGGTCAGACTGTGATATTTGCCACAATCTGTGAGATCTAATATATTATGCTCTCACCAATGTTATAGGAAAATGAGAAAGTTAGTAGGGGTGAGGGTGATGTAAAAGGAAATCCACTTTATCAGCAATTATGTGTTGGGATCTGAGTCATGTTGGATGTTGTTCATATTTGCTTTTAGGTAGTTCTCATTTTAACTGTGAGATAATCATTTCCCTGTTTCAGGTGAGAAAACTAAGATCCAGAAAGATATGGAGACTCGCCATATTAGAAAGAGGCAGAGTTAGGCTTCGAACCTAGGCTTGGCACATTCCACCACCCACACCATTCCACTGCCCTCCATACTTCGCAGATGCTGGAAACATTCCTTTCTCTGACCCCTCGGAGGTGCCAGAATCACAGGGTACTGTGACAAGGAACTAGAATGAGACCAGAATGGTGCTTTGATATGGTTACAGGGAAGGCATATCTATGGAGGTCTTAGCTGGGCTGACTAGATGATGTTTGAATGTTGAAGATTAGTGTAGGGGAGAGATAAAAGGTTGTTAGCAAACTTTTTCACTTACTCAAATTGCGCTATTTGGGAATAAATAAGTTTTGTAATTGGAAGAATCCAAAGTTGATATGTCTTTTGGGGAGCCAAGTTGAGAGTAAAAACAAGCAGTTGGACATTGATTTTAGAGCTCAAAATGACAGATGATGGATAGAAAAAGATGATAGCTAGCTATCTAGCTAGAGAGAGGAATAGAAAGATAAATAGGTAAAGAGATAAGTACAGTGGTGGGGGGGCTCTCTGGAAACCAACAACATTTAGATCACCATGAGAGAGAATATTAATAGAGAAGATATCCTAGACCTGATTGTTAGGACACTCAAAAATAGGAATCAAGTAAAAGGAAAGGAGCCATGCTTCTGTTGGGAGAAGCCACCATTACAAATATGCCAATGTATCCTAACTTAATCCATGTTTTCAAACATGGCAGAAAACGTGACATCTGTAGGGGACCAGAGGTTAAACATTAACAATTAGCAAGGGATGAATGTCTGCTAAACATATTGGATTATGAAGGAGAATGACCAGTTTAGGTTTAAACTGCTCATGATGGCAACAAAGACAGAAATGAATTTGAGAACTCCAACACTCAAAACAGAGCAATAATTTAGGAACCTGATACAGTAAATCAGGCAAAACACAGTAATGTCTTCAATGGTCATCAATGACACCTACTCTCCTGGATCTCCTCATCTCTGTGGCCCTCATATGCCCCCTTCTGGAGTCCTCCTCCTTCCATCTGGCCACTCTGAAGTATCATTATCACCTAGGCTGCCATCTTTAGCTTTCGATTCTAATTGTAAGAATCTCATACAAGTCCAAAGCCACAATGACCACAGCTATGCCTATGATGACCAAATCTCCCCTATAGCCGAGTTCCTACCCTAAGCCCAGTTTCATATTTCAGATTCTACTCCACCACAGCTGTTGCATTTCAGATGGAATGTACCCCAAACCAGTCTTACTGTTTTCTACCCACAGACTGTTCTGTCTCCAGCATTCTCTCTATTAGCCAATGGTATCTCTGCTACTCAGGCAACCATGCTAGAAATCTGAGAACCATCTTTGAATTTTCAATTTCCCTTTCCTCCCACATCCAATCTGAGACCAAATCCTGTCAATTATACTTCTATCATTCTCAAATCTGCCTTTTCCTTCCTATTCCCATTGCTGCTACAATTCATCTTCATCTTTTGCCTAGACTGTTTCAAGTTTTCTAACTCAAGAGTGAGCTTTCCAAAAGGAAATTCATCCACATTTCTTCCTTGCTTGTAACTCTTCAGTGGCCCCTTCTTTGTCTCTGGCAGTATTTCTCAAAGACATTTTCATGGTCCTGGACTTCTTTATGCATTTACAAGTTTTGCATTTTTTTTCAGATATAACCCAATACATAAAAATAAGCTTGCTGGGGATGATAACAATGACACAGTCAGGTTGTGAGATTTCAGCACCTGCCCTGTTGTCACTGCGGTCTCATTAGCAACCAATGATGCCACACTCAGTGTTGTGACTAAGAAAAAAAGGACATAGGAAAATTTAACATCTTTAACCCAAATGGCATCCCAGAATCATACACAAACAAAGGTCTCTCTGTGTGTTTTTTTTTTTTTTAACTTTTTATTTTTTATAAACATATATTTTTTATCCCCAGGGGTACATGTCTGTGAATCACCAGGTTTACACACTTCACAGCACTCACCAAAGCACATACCCTCCCCAATGTCCATAATCCCACCCCCTTCTCCCAAACCCCCTCCCCCCAGCAACCCTCAGTTTGTTTTGTGAGATTAAGAGTCACTTATGGTTTGTCTCCCTCCCAGTCCCATCTTGTTTCATTGATTCTTCTCCTACCCACTTAAGCCTCCATGTTGGTCTCTCTGTGGTTTAAAAAGAGAGAGAGATGGCGAATCATTTGCACCCTACCATGACACGTAGACATGCTGAAGTCAAAACATCTCTTTCAATTGTAATAGTTTCATAATTGTTCATTTTATACTTATAAGTTTGTTTTGGTTACATAAAAGATTTATATCTAAGGGGTTTGTGCTTTGTTTTTTCTGTGTACATATGTAAGTAAGGATATGATAAAAATAATTGAGGTGAACAATTGAAGTAACAAGAGCTATTCTCCTTGAAACGGCACCCATATGTTACTTAAGTCTAAGACATACCGCTACACAAGCTCAAGTGTAAATACCTCAGTATGTTAGCAAGTTCTTCCATGATCCTGCCACCCTCCTCTCCCATTGCTAAATATATTGTGTGGTTCAGCTATTTCAAACAGCCTTGCTTTCTCATGCTTCATGTTTTGCATTTTAGAATCCTCTGCTCCTGTAGTCCCTCATCTTCTGTAGTCACAGTTTAACTCAAATTACACCTAACATATCTACTGTATTCTGATTCCTTCTCATTTCTTCCATTTTCAGTCCCAAACAGCCAGGTAAACGCAAGTGCTCATTCCAGAGTCTTTCTCAAGGACACCTACTTCTATTACGGCACTTACAACAAGGTATTGTTGTAATTATTGATTTACATGTCTACCTTTTTCATGAGGTCCTCAGAAACTTGAAATTAGGGATTTTGTTGTGTTGATCTCTGTATTACCAGTGCCTGTAATATTTCCCAGCATAAAGTGGCCATTCAATGGATAATTGTCACAGAAGAAAAGATGGAAATTAGAATGAAAGAATGAATAGAAGATGGATCCTGGATGGATGGATGATGGATGGATGAATGGATGCATGCATGCATAGAAGATTAAACTGATATATGGAAGGATATTGTAACTTCAAAGTACAATATATCTAAGACTGAAGACAACTAGGAAATCAATAGTACTCATAGTTTCTTCAGATTTCAAACTATGTTGTGACAGTATTCTTATTACCATGATGGCTCCACATGTAAAGTATGGTTTATAATCTACCTTAAAGTCATTTAACATATATATCGATACAACTGAATAGTTCTCTGTTGTTTAAGATATAGAAAAGAAAACTGTATAAGAAAGCAACTGATTTCTGTACATTGATTTTTTTTATAAACAGATAATATATTTTTATCCCCATGGGTACAGGTCTGTGAATTGCCAGGTTTACACACTTCACAGCACTCACCAAAGCACATACCCTCCCCAGTGTCCATAACCCCACACCCCTTCTCCCAACATTGATTTTGTATCCTGCCACAATACTGAACTGCTGTGTGAGTTCTAGTAGTTTGGGGTGAATTTTTTGGGGTTTTCCACATAAAGTATCATATCATCTGCAGAGAGAGAGAGTTTGACTTCTTCTTTGCCAATTTGAATACCATTGGCTACTAGACACATGAAAAAATGTTCATCATCATTTCTTTTTGTTGTCTTATTACCATTGCTAGGATTTCTAGTACTACGTTGCACAACATAGCAAGATTGGTTATCCTTGTTGTGTTCCTGATCTCAAAGGGAGGACTGTCAGCTCTTCCCCATTAAGGATGGTATTCACTTTGGGTTTTTCATAGATAGATTTATGAAGTTGAGATGTTCCCTCTATCCCTATACTTTGAATGGTTTTAATCAGGAATGCATGCTGTATCTTGTCAAATGCTTTTTCTGCATCAATTTAGAAGACCATGTGATTCTTCTCTCTTCTTTTATTGATTTGTTCTATCACATTGATTGATTTACAAATGTTGAACGACCCTTGCATCCCATGGATAAATCCCACCTGGTCATGGTGGATAATCTTTTTAATGTACTGTTGGATCCTATTAACTAGTATCTTGTTGAGAATCTTGGCATCCATATTCATCAGGGATATTGGTCTGAAATTCTCCTTTTTGGTTGCATCTTTACCTGGTTTGGGGATCAGGGTAATTCTGGCTTCATAAAAAGAGTCTGGAAATTTTCCTTCTGTTTCTATTTTTTGAAACAGCTTCAGGAGAATAGGTATTATTTCTTCTTCGAATGTTTAGTAGAATTCTCCAGGAAATGCCTCAGGTCCTGGGCTCTCGTTTTTTGGGAGGTTTTTGATCACTACTTCAATCTTGTTACTAGATATTGGTCTATTCATGTTGTCAATTTAGTTTTGGAAGTTTACAGATTTCAAGGAGTGCATCCATTTTGTCTAGTTTGCTTAAATTTATTGGCATATAACTTTTGATAATGATTTCTGATTATTGTTTCTATTTCCTTGGTGTTAGTCATGATGTCTCCCTTTTCATTCATAATTTTATTAATTTAGATTCTTCCTCTTTTCTTTTGGTTAGTTTGGCAAGTGGTTTATCAAAAAATCTTATTAATTCTTTCAAAAACCCAGTTTTGTTGATGTGTTCTACTGTATCTCTAGTTTCTATTTCATTGATATCTACTCTAATCTTGATTATTTACCTTCTTCTGTGTGGGGTTGGCTTAATTTTTTGTTGATTCTCCAGTATTCACAAATGACACTACAGACAAAGGGCTGATATCCAAGATCTATAAAGAACTGCTCAAATTCAACGCACACAAAAAAGGTAATCAAGTCAAGAAATGGTCAGAAGACATGAGCAGACACTTCTCCAAAGAAGACATACAAATGGCTACTAGACACATGAAAAAATGTTCATCATCATTAGCCATTAGGGAGATTCAAATCAAAACCACATTGAGATACCACCTTCACCAGTTAGAATGGCCAAAATTAACAAGACAGTAAACAGCAAGTGTTGGAGAGGATGTGGAAAAAGGGGAACCCTCTTACACTGTTGGTGGGAATGCAAGTTGGTGCAAACACTTTGGAAAACAGTGTGGATATTCCTGAAGAAATTAAAAATAGAGCTACCCTATGATGCTGCAATTGCACTACTGGGTGTTTACCCCAAAGATACAGATGTAGTGTAAAGAAGGGTCATCTCTACCCTAATGTTCATAGCAGCAATGCCACAGTTGCCAAACTGTGGAAAGAACCAAGATGCCCTTCAACAGATAAATGGATAAAAAAGATGTGATCCATATATACAATGGAGAACTATGCCCAATGAATGCCCAACTTTTATATCAACATGGATGGGACTGGAAGAGATTATGTTGAGTAAAATAAGTCAAGCATAGAGAGTCAATTATCATATGGTTTCACTTACTTGTGGAGCATAAAGAATAACACAGAGGACATTGGGAGATGGAGACAAGAAATGAGTTGGGAGAAATCAGAGAGGGAGACAAACCATGAGAGACTGGACTCTGAGAAACAAACTGAGAATTTGGAGAGGGGTAGGTGGGGGGCTGGGTGAACCTGGTGGTGGGTGTTAAGGAGGGCATGTATTGTATGGAGTACTGGGTGAGCTGCATAAACAATGTATTTTGGAACACACATACACACAAAATTAAATTAAATTTAAAAAAGAAAAGAAAAGAAAAATGTGGTGGTCAATTCAAGCCTTAAAAAGTATGTCATTTAAAGTTTTATATTGTCTTCAGGTCAGAATACTATCATTGTGTTTTCTTCTGATAAAAATTATAAGGCCTATTTGCAATAACATGGATAGATCTAGAGAAAGAAAAATACCATATGATTTCACTCAGTGGCATTTAAAAAACAAAACAAATGAGTAAAGGAAAAAAAGAGAGACAGAGACAAACCAAGAAACAGACTCTTGACTATAGAGAACAAATGAATAGTTACCAGAGGGGAGGTGGATGGGGAGATGGGTGAAATAGGTGGTGGAGATTAAGGACTGCAATTGGTGTGATGAGCACTGGGTAACCAACAGAATTGTTGAATCACTGTATATTACACCTGAAACTTGTATTACACTGCATTTTGACTATACTGAAATTTAAAGTTAAAAAATTATAAAGGGAAGAATTAGCTATATATTTGACGTCCCATTTCAAATAGAATTCATAAAAGCTAATAGGTTAAAAATGACAGTCCAAAGGAGAACTGCAGTTCAATTTGAATAAGGAATCCTGTGGTTAACTGATTTTCCTTCTCAGGCTCATAAACACACATAGATGAGCTGTTAATTATGAATGGAGGCCAAATGAATACTAATTGTTCTTTGTTTAATTTGTTCTTTAAAACTGCTCAGAGTTTTGTAAATTTTATATAGTTTTGACTTCTTATTTATGTTTGTCATTAAAGAAATTTTGACTTTCATGCAACAGGTTCACAATTAAAAATTTCTATTTCCAGTTGGAACTTTGTAACATCCTACTCCTTTGCCTTTAGCCATAACTCCAAAGATATTTTTATACATGATATATGATATATAAATTAGTATCATCAAAAAATGTATTTTACATTGGTTCATTATCTGCCCTCTATTTAATATATGTTCCTCCCTTGACATGTTATTCAGAAAAAAAATTTAAGTACAGAAACCTTTGAAGGTAGGAAAGAACAAGACTATTGCAGTAGAACCCAGTAAAATTTCTCTAAGCACAAAGAATGATGTAATGAGAAATATAAATTATATTAACAGGTATTGTTAGCAAAAGAGATTGTTAATAAAGGGGAAAATTATATGTAAATTTAAATTTTTTTTTTTCATTACCTGCCGGTAGGCATTGCTTTCTGAAGAGATAAACTCAATGACTGAGTTTTGGGAGCAATATAATGTATTCAGGAGCAATCCTGGTTAATCCCTGGGGTTTTCTGATAAATTGTGAAACTGACATAGTAGAATTTACCTGTACATTTATTCTGAACAGTAACTGAATTAATTCACTGACTGCAATTTTTCAGCAAGAAGTCTACGTAAACATTATCTCTAGTAAATTGAAGGAGAGGCCAATCTAGTGTCATAGGGAAAGAAATCATGCTGTTATTCTTAGGAAAAATGGAATAAAAAGAGCACAAATATGTCTTTTATGGCAATTTATTAAGGTCACACAATTAGTAACTTACTGAACTTGGATTTGAACTGAAATCTGCGTGACTCCCATATTCACACAATTTCCACTCTGCCATCCTGTGAATTACACACTCATCAAGAAACACAGACATGTAACTCCTGTGTTAAAAATGCTCTTGTCATGAAGAATCCTGGGTAATTTCATCTGCAGGAAAGCTGATGAGGAGTGATGTCAGAATCCTGTTCCTCTCTGCCTAGATGCCAACCTAGAATCCTTGAGTAAATTCATTTTCCTGGGCTATCCCATAGCTATCCAATTAGAAACAATATTTTAGGAAAAGGTTTAAAGATAGGTAAATTAATCAGAAAAGATTTTATATTTAATACAAACGTGAAGGCAGAACCTCATAACATTGGTGTGTGTTCCATAAATATTTCTCTATTTTTAAAAAATAAGCAAAGAATCCTCCAATTCCTAAACCCATTTTGCCTCTGAATCTATCTTTACCAAGCTCTCCATTCTCAAATGTTTTCGGACTTACGGTCTTCATACACTTGTTCCCTGAGGTGTCTCTCATTTTTCAATTTCCAGCTATTCTGTTCTTAGCTTCCCTACATCTTTTCCCTGAAGGAACCTCTGATCTTGAGAGTCTATCTATTTCTCCTTAGCAGTGTTCTTCCCATTAAAAACTATCTTCTCTTTCCATAAAATTGGAGGAAAAATTATATCTTCATCCTTCCTCGATTAATCTGTTGAGTTTCTTTCCTATTTTTAGGCATATTAAACTGATATTCAGTAGACCTTGTAAACATAAATGCCTTATTTGGAAGATGGAGGTAGGGAGACTTACCATATCATTCTGCACAAGTAAGCTTTTTGTCTCTTCTGGAATTTTCTCTCTTTAAAAAAAAAAAAAAAAATGGCCGTATTTCAAACCAAGGAAAGACCAGAGAAACTGAGTGTTCCAACAACCATCATGATTCCTTGTGCATAGAGTTTTTCTTTAAGATGGATGTTCTGTTTATGTATACTTTAGACTACTTAAGCTTCATTTACTTAATAGGGCAAACTACGGGTTTTCAAAATAATAAATCTTGTAGTAGTTGGCTTTCCTAGCTAAGCATCCTTTTGGAGATGGAGTTGTTATCTTATTCACCTTTGTATTCCTAGTCACTAGAAAGTTCCTAGAATATTGGAGGTACAAAATAAATACGAATTAAATGAAAGTTTGACTCATACCTGGCTATTATAATGGGATGGTGCTTTAACAATAAGGGAGGAAAAGAGTTTTTCACGTTCCAAATGAAAATCTAGAAAATTGGTGATGACAGTTTGGATGGACAGATGTCCTTTTTCTTACGCCCTTCTCTCTTCCATGTACCCTTTTTTTAAAAAAATCATTTGACCTGAAATCTTCCACCATTCTCCTGGGGTAAATCCAGTGTATAGGCTATGAAGGGTGCTTACCCAGAGAACCTACTCGACAATCATTGCACTGGTCTCCTATTCTTATTGAGATTCTTACTATTAGAGATTGTTTTTACTAAACAGAAATGTTTCTAGAAGGCCTAATAAATGTTGAACTATTGAAAAGAAGGCTGTAATCCTACCTCCTCTTCATTAACACATCAGAGAGCATTCATTCATCAAGCTAACTCTGGGAAGTTAAAATATGAAAGACTTCAGTTTAAACAAGTTTCTGAAGGATCAGAATGGGAGGTTGAGTCAACAAGGAGCATCAGGGGAAGCCCAGTTGCCTTTATCTGAGGTTTAGATGATAGGTGAGGCCTGTAGGTTGGAATGATGAAGCCAGAGATAAATAGTAAAGACCAAGGGAGACCCAGGCTTCCCTAACAAGGGATTTTAAATGTAGCCTTCTAGCTTGAAATTTGTATTCAGAAAAACAAAAAAAAAAAAAAAAACCAAAAACTCCAAAAAGTAAGTTGCCATGCATATCTTCAATGGTATCTTTTGACAAGGAATAACACTGGTTATGAGAAAAACCCAGTGATAAGGAATGGTTTCTTTGACTCCACAGAGCTATATATTAAGCCTTGAGAAAGCTCTATTAAAGTCTTAAAACCAAAAAGACTATTATGAAGGGTTTTTCAATACCACAAACAGCAAACCCCCATCTTCCGTAGAACAGAACCTTGTTCTTCAGCCCAAAGCAAATGTTTCAGCAGAATTACTTTGGGGACTTTATAAGGTGTTGACACAACTTCTACTTTCACATCGTAAATGTGCCACCCTAATAATCCCTGTTTAATTACTGTTTATTATAAATGAATTCTCTCAGCATTCCAGTGTGGCACCTCTCATTTTCCTGTCACTGAGGTTTCCTCTAGCAGAACCTTTGCCCCCAGCTTCCATTGATATGATCCCAAGCATGCCCTGATTCAGAGACTGTGGGGGAATAGTACCTGTAATGCAGGGGGCAACATCGTTGTGGATACTCAAGCATACAGAAACTAAATAGACCCTTAAAATTATCAGAGAAAGCCACTGAGCCTTCTAAGCTACACATCTTTCCTAAAGACTGGGTTATGTAGTCATGAACTAGCATCATCCCCATTCTGACCACCTATCCTCTCCTAAGAAGACTGACAGCTCATTAAAATTAACAGGAATAATAATCTCCCCTATGCAGTTGCTCCCTTGTAGCACATACTAGATTGACAATAGAGAACCCAAGAAAAGGATGTGAGACCATCCGTTTGTACCTTCTGAGTGGCAAAACATTCTAGAGGTCAACCCAAAATTGAGCTAATTTTTATAAACAGTCATTCTACAAAATAACAGCTGGCCTGAATGGAATGTCAAGGGCTAAATGTTAGGGTAACACAAGATGCAGGAATTAGAAAAAAAAGATCAAGTCAATTAATAAATGTTTTCCCTGCAAGGATCAGATGTACCATATTTTATGAAATAAATACTTGTGATAAGCAAAGCTTGCAGTGGGACAATGGAGCTATTCATTATCACCAGAGAAGGACATTTCCACCAATATAAGAAGCTGAGATTTTAAAACTTTGGGTAATTAATTTCAATCAGAGCTGGATTCAAGGTCAGTTGTGTAATACCAGCCATTATTTTCCCTTTGCTACCTTTGGCAGGCATTTCACATGGCTCATCCATAAATAATTAAAACCGAAGTATCTGCTGTATCAGCTTAACTTCTGCAGGGAAATGCAGAGGTCCAAGATTTTATTTCATTTGGAACTTCTAATAGAAAGGGAAACAACCTTCCCTGTGTATTAAGAAATGCGTCTTACTTCCTGCATAAACTACACAAACATTTCTTTTTAAGTGTTCAATATGTTCATCTCCATCTGGACCTTTCTAAACTGCGTGAGTAAATTGAGAAAAATTACGAAAGCAAAAGCCTCATGCACATACTGCCAGCATGAAATAATTTAAATCTGAGGTAACCTCCAACTGTCAATAGTGAGTCATCAGGATAATGTAATATTTTTGAGACTCATGATGAAATAACAATTTGAAATTTAGCAACATGAATCATGCTTCCAAAGCATGAGCGGGGTGTCCAAAAGGACCCTTGGGACTTCGCATTTAGGACTGGTTTGAGAAAGAGACAGTCTCTAGGGCGTTCATAAAATGAGAAGAGAATTAATGGGGCTAAGGTGGTTTATGAGGAAGTCAAAAACTTTAGTTGGTAATATTTTAATTTCTTCGGGGGAAATGACTCTGATTGTTCTTCATTCTTATAAATGTTTCATTTAATTTACAACAGATGCCCCTTTGAAATGTATATTGAAGTGAAGAGATTCAGTTACAACCAAAAATACTGTACTGAGATAGATACCATAAGTGTTTGCATGGGCATATGCAAAACTCTAGACTAAAGTTGTTGTACAGGAAGAAAAAACAGCAGTTGAGATATTAGAGATTTTCAGGTACCTTCCTAATCCAGACCCAAACAAACAAACAGAAAATATGCAGCTTACCCAGTCCAAAATTGAGGAGTCTGCTACGGTGAAGTGGGAATTCTGCATTGTAGGTTGGAGTCAAAGCTTGAGTAGGAACTTTGTGAACTTGGTCAAAACACTCAGGTTAATTGTTATTGTGTGGGATTACGTATGCTAAAGTTACTTGAAAGTCACTGTACAGATTTAGTGAGATTAAAAAAGATTGAGGACAGAGAAATAAGATTCTGAGGACAAAATGAGGGACTAGAAAGTTATACTTGCATGACCTTGTATGTTAGTAAGGATCACCATGGTTTGGGGATGGTCATCACATTGACCCCAGAAAGGATGATTCCCTCTGTCCCATCAGGGATATGGTGTGTGAAAGTACTCAGAGAGCTTGAGTGCATTTTCTTTTATGCATTTTCTGGGCAGGCCCAAGAGACCCACACCAGTTATTTGGGGGCCACAATGAAATTAAAATACCTTCATCATCACCACCATCAACAGTATCACCATCATTATCTTTCTCTTCATCAGTATTACCATCTACTAGTTTAATATTAGAATAATACTTTAATATTAAATTAATGACATTAGTCATAATGACAAATGAAGATATAACCATTCTTAAGCCAGATAATGTTAAAACAAATTTGTGTTTTTCCTCTCCCTGTCACAGAAATAGTTATATCTAATAATGAGGAAATCAGCCCATACATAATAAGACATTACATGTTGATGGTTCAGAGGTAGAAAGTTAAAGCCTCAACAAAATGACAGTTCCTTAATTATTGTTTGGACAAATACTGTGATTCTTTTCAAATGTATGCTATGGGCCTCTATTAATATTTGCAAAGTTAAGATGAAAAATGCCTCCCTTCCTTCACTGCTGAATATCCAAAGGGCCTCTCTACCAGGTGCTTCCTATCCTGCTGACTAAAGGTAATTCTTAGTTTGAAGTTAGGTATAAAGAAATCTTATAATTTCAAAACTATACTTAGGTATAAAAGGAAGTCCCTAACATCAATGTATTCAGAAAGCTTGTGTGGTCATCATCTGGTCATCTTCCTTCCTTCTCATAGTGAAAATCTTCATTAGCAACTAATTCTCTCTCTCTCTTTTTTTTTTTTATTTATTTTTTTTCTAAAGATTTTATTTATTTATTTGACAGAGAGAGATCACAAGTAGGCAGAGAGGCAGGCAGAGAGAGAGGAGGAAGCAGGCTCCCTGCTGAGCAGAGAGCCCGATGCGGGACTCGATCCCAGGACCCTGTGATCGTGACCTGAGCTGAAGGCAGTGGCTTAACCCACTGAGCCACCCAGGCGCCCTTTTTTTTAATTTAAATAAACAGCTTTAGGGGTGCCTGGGTGGCTCAGTGGGTTAAAGCCTCTGCCTTTGGCTCAGGTCCTGATCTCAGGGTTCTGGGATCAAGCCCCACATTGGGCTCTCTGCTCAGCGGGGAACCTGCTTCCCCTTCTCTCTCTCTCAGCCTGCCTCTCTGCCTACTTGTGATCTCTGTCAAATAAATAAATAAAACCTTTAAAAAAATAAAAAAATAAACAGCTTTATTGAGATATAATTGACATACTAAAAAACTACAAATATTTAGTGTATGAAATTTAAAATTTAATGAGTTTGGACAGCCCCCAAAACATCACTACAAACAAGAAAATAATATATTTATCACCTCCAAAAATGTCCTTCTATTCCTTCACTTTTTTGTATTTTTTTTTATGGTAAGAACATTTAACATGTGATCTACCCTCTTAACAAAATGGTTAAGTACATAATGCAATAAAATTAACTAAAAGCACTATGTTGTACTATAGGTCTCTATAATTTACTTGCATAACAAACATAATATCCATCAAAAAACTCACCACATCCTCCTTTCTCCAGCCCATGGCAACACCATTTTCCTCTAGGAGTTTGACTATTTTAGATACTTCATAGAAGTGGAATCATATAGTATTTGTCCTGTAACTGGCTTATTTCATTTAGCATAATGCCCTCCAGGTCCATCTACATTGTTAAATATGGTAGGATTTCTTCCTTTTGAAAAGCTGAATTATATTTCATTATATGTATATATCACCTTTCTTTTATCCATTCACCCATCAATGGACATTTAAGTTGTTTCTGTATTTTGGCTATTGTGAATAATGTTGCAACGAACAAGGGTGTGCAGCTATCTCTCCCATATCCTCATTTCAATTATTTTGGATATATACCCAGACATGGGATTACTAGATCATACGGTACCTCTATTTTTAACTTTTTTAGGACCCTTACTGTTTTCCATGACAGCTGAACTATTTTACACTCTATCAACAGTTTATAAGAGTTCCAATGTCTCCACACCTTTTTTTTTAATAGTACCATTCCTAATAGGTATGAAGTTATATTTCATTGTGGTTTTGATTTTCATTCCTCTGATGATTAGTGATGTTGAGCACCTTTTCATATATCTTTTGGCCATCTGTATGTTTTCTTGGAACAATGTCTATTTAAACTCTTTGTCCATTCTATAGTCAGGTTATTTGTTTTTTCACTATTGAGTTGTAGGAGTTCTTTATATATTTTGGACATTAACCTCTTATCAGATACATATAGTTTGCAAATATTTTCTACCATTCCATAGGTTATCTTTTCATTTTGTGGGTTATTCTTTTCATAAGATTTTCAATTTAATGTAGTCCCACTTGTCTTTTCGTTGCCTGTGCTTTTGGTGTCACACCCAAGAAGTCATTACCAAGATCGATGTTCTGAAGCTTTTCCTGGTTTTCTCTTAGGAGTTTTAAAATTTTCAGAGGTTTGTCTTTAATCCATTTTGAGTTGCTTCTTTGTGTATGATGTAAAGTAAAGGTACTTCATATTCTGAATCTGGGTGTTAATTTTCTAAAAACAATAGCAGAAAATGATGCTCAAATTATCCTTGGAGAGAAAAAATACATAGAGCACTAAAATGAATTCATACAAATGTGTACAAATTCACTTGTATTTTTATATCAATCTTTGCTGCTATCTACTCTGAGCATTTAGAATTGTTTGGGCATAAAAGAATCTTAAGGTATGTGTGTGGCTTGAGGACTATTCAATTCACAGTTCAATCAAATGTGACATTCTGTGCTTAGCCACAAAAGTAAGAGTATTGGTTCAACAAAGACATATTTAAAATATCTTCTAGCAGCTAGAAAAAGAACACAATAAACCAAAGAACTGAAATTATAATAATAAAAAAAGGAGCTTTTGATTTAGTTTAGTATTTCTTAAAAATGAAAAAAAAATTTAATTAAAGCTTTTGAGATTATAACATTGCTTATTTTAAATTGAGCTGCATGATTTAAGTTTGCTTTAGCTCATTTTTAAGTGGAGCTCAGACAAAAATTAGCAAGTGAGTTGGTGACAGAAAGAGAATGTAGAGATGGAAGGCAAAGACAATTTGCCCTTTGAGGCTTGGAGCCTGAAGGGCTGCCTTCCATTTCAAAATGGGTAATATGCTTTCACGGTGGAGTGAATCTATCACACCCCCAAGGGGATGCATGCTACACCGTTTCCACCGAAGGGGCTCCCAGAGGTAGAAGATTTATAATAAAAATAATTCTACATTTTCACATGTTCCAGTCTTAAAATATGGTGAAACAGATTGTTTTTTTCACAAAGGATTTTTTATTGCATGTGATTGTTTCAAACCACTTTTCCTCCTTGAACTTCTAGCTTTGTTTTCTTTCTTTTTTATTGTTTTTTTCTATGGACTCTAGGCCATTAGCAAACCTGCTCTCCAAGACATCAGTGAAAAAACCTCGCTTCGTTTCTGGCTCTTCACAGAAATTTTAGAGGTTGTAGATTTGGATGTAACAATGAACAGATGAGGTCCTGCAGACTTAGGACCTGTAGTCTTGAGCAGCTAGAAAGGGGGCCTAGATGTCTAAATGTAGTTCCATCTGATAACAGTTCTTCTGTTTGGCCTCATTCTACCACTTACTATATCTGTGCACCCTTAGGCAGGTTTTTAAATATTTCTGTGCTTCAGATGTCCCATCTCAACATAGACACCCAATTTTACCTAAGTCTTTAAGGTTGTATTAATCATCTTTTCCCATTGTGCTGTAGGTCTAAACAAATCAGCTGCTGATGTGTACTTCACAGTCTGTTACAAAGCCAGTTGTCTGAGACTCTACCTATTCTCCAGATTCAGAAAAATTTGAAAGCAATCTGAGTCCAAGGCACTTAGACTCTGGTAGCTGGTCAGCCATAAGGCAGCTCTGGTTCCGTATCAGCTAATTCCTGCCCAAAGGTTGAGATGAATTAATTAAATAACAAAGATAAAGGCATGTTTATACAAGTTTAAACAAATGAAATTCTCATATACCCATAAGCACGACCACATTGGTGACATGCATTAAAATCAAGAATTTGAATTCATGCACCCAGTCCGGAAAAACAGAAATTTTGTTGATGAAATCTCCCAGAGAATTTCATCAAGGTGTTCACAAGGACCTTCTCATTCTGAAAAGCATACCCATTACATACCAAGAGCCCTGAGGTAAGAACTGCCATTGTGGTAAAGTCACAGAGCTGAAGGTTCTCCACGCAGCCACAGAGAATGTCCCAGGGTAAGAATATCACTACTGTGGGGATCCAGTGTTGGGAAAGAGTGAGTGTGACTCATGAAAACATTTATGGGCCCACTGAACTGAAGTTATGTCTTGTTTCCTAAAATCAATAGTTAAGTTTATATTAGGATTCCTTCTTGCCCACTGATGTTATGGATTTATTAGTTTCATTGGGGCACCAGGTCTAACAATCAAGAGTAATTCAGTTTGGGTATTTATCTATATACTCCATGAAGGAGCTCTGATTAAGAATGTATAAAGTATTCTGGGAGAAGAACCACATGAACCTATGAAACAAAAACTGTGAGAAGTTTGCTGAATTATTTGACTCTAATCACACGAATACACATTGCAAGCTACAAGTAACATATAGTTTGGTTCATATGTTCATTTCTACCTTTTTCTCCCTGAGCACAGAGAAATGCTATAGCCCTGCTGTGACCAAGCCAGTGAAGGGAGAGCCAATACTCGGAATCATGTGGGTATTCTTCCTTCTTCATAAGAGTCCCATGTAATTAGCAACCAGGGTCTACAAGCTCATTTTGAGGCCCTGTCACGTGTGTCCTGGAATACAAATATCCTTATATCTGGACTTTTAATCTAAATTAGAGAGTTATCAACTTGTCTATCAGAAAGATTTCAGTTAAGAAATCATGTGAAATATACTGTTAGTTCGAAAATGTGCTTTCTTCCAAGATATATATTCTAGAAGTGCTGACTGCCTTCACCCAGGAAATCCCCTTGTGGCTATAGAGGGCATACACACCATTTCCATGACTCTACCACAGTGGGAGTTTTTAAAGTCCAGAAAACAATCCCAGGGGATCAGCTCATTCTGAAATTTCATGAATTTCATTGACCAAGGGATCCCCTTCTATTCCCACACCTTCCCTCCATCTTATTTGACCGACAGTTAAATCAAACTTTATATTATTGATTGAAGAGGCTTCCAATATATGTGCTAAATCCTTGCTTTGGATTTCGTGGGTGAAAATGGATGACACCAAAGAAGTAAATACACTGAATACTTTCTGAATATATCCATGCCTAGATACTACTGTAAACATGTTGATCCAAAATCAGAGGTTATAGTAGTAGGAACAGAGGCATAGATGAGGTAAAGGAGCCAGACCTAGCAAAAGCTCTGGAAGAGAGTAAGGAGAGCACATGCAAAAGATCCAAGCTAAGACTAAACTTTGAGACAAAATGAAGGTCAGTGCGGCAGTGTCCCATGAGGACAAGGGTGAAATGAGGAAAGAAGAGGTGGTTCTTGTTGTTTCCTAGAGCTGCCATAACTAATTACTGCCATAACAAATTACTTTCTCTTGTTTTAAGACACCTTAAAACAAGAGAAATTTATCCTCTCCTAGTTCATGAGGCCAGAAAATAAAATCGAGATGTCAGCAGGGTTATTTCCTTTTTGTTGACTCTGAGAGATAATCAGTTCTGTGCCTCTCTCCCAGCAGCTGGTGGCCTCTGGCCATCCTCACTATTCATTGGTTGATAGCTGCCTCACTCCAGACTCTGGCTCCAACCTCCCATGGCCTTTCCCCCTCTGTGTCTCCTCACCCTTCTGGGTCTCTTCTATTCTCATGAAGATACCAATCATATCAGATTTGGGCCCACTCTTATTTAGCATGACCTCATCTTAACATTACCAATTACATCTGCATAAACCCTATTTTCCAGTAAGGTCCCATTCTAAGGTTCAAGGAGAGCACACATTTTGAAAGAACACTGTCTACTACCCTAGTAGAGGAGGCAGTTGCCAGGTCACACAGGGCCTGGTAACCCATGGCATGAAAAATTTTTCTTTTCCTTAAATTCCAGAGGAAAAGGCATAACTTATACATTTGTAAGATCATTCTGATGAGGATGTAAAGAAGGAGATTTAGGTAGAAAATAAAAGGTGTACAAAAGCCAATTAGTTGACTATTGCAGTGATCAAGTTAAGAGTTAGAGTGGCTTGAGCTCATGTGCAGGCATTTAAAGGACTTGTATAATTTTGAGAAATATCTGAAAGATGAAATAATATGTGTTGCTAATGGATTTGATGTGGGAGGGAGGGTAAGGGAGGGACCATATATTTCTGCTTTGAGTAACTGGGTGTAAGATGGTACCATTTATGGCAACAGGGAAGAATGCCAGCCAGGGTAGGGATGGATAGGAATCAGTTCCATTTTGGACATATTACATTTGAGCTACACATTAGAATTCCAAGTAGAGATAACATAAGGCCGTTGAGCCTAAAGAGAGGTCAAGACTTGAAAGATAAATTAGACAGTTATCAGCAAGCTGAAGGTGATTAGAACCGTACAGGATGAGGTCATCCAGAGTTTGAGTGCAGAGAGAGGAGAGCCTGGGATGCATCCTAGGATGCACTCCCACTTACAGGCTAGTTAGAGGAAGAGAAAGAGCTGGCAAGAAAAACTGGGGTAAAGTTGCCATCAAGGTAGGAGGGAGTCTGGGAAGCCATGGATTCCTAGTTTCTGCTATTCCGGCTATGTGCATAGTAATGTGGAAGTCTCACATGCAAGATTACTTTGTTTATTCAAAATAGTCATTGTCTTTTCTACCAATCCCTGCTCCAGACTGGCTCTCCGTGTGGGAGGCACATATGCTATGCAACAATGAGACAGGACCTGGCCATGTGACTGGCTATGTCCAATGGATTTTGAGCAGAAATGATGTCTTGACACCAAAACAGAAGTTCCAGGGTTGTTGCATCGCTCTACCATTGTTCTAGTCCTTCATCATCAAAAAAGACACATCCCAGATAGTCCTTGCTCAACACAAACCCCAACTGAAGAAGACATGAAGAGTAAATCTATACTCAACCTTTAAGGTTAAGAAGAAGAAACCTTTGTTTCTGTGAGTCACTAAGAATTGGGGAATGCCCATTACCCATAGCATAACCTAGGAAAAAACTGAGGGAACCTTCACATTTTATGTAGGAGATGTTGTTCATGGCTCTGGAACCCACAGTATGATGGAAAGAATGGAAGCCTTCACAACAAACTTATCTCACAGGAGACCCCAAATCTACCACTTACTAACTTTGTGAATGCTAACAAATTAATTGATATCTCTAGGCCTCCATCTTGCCTTCTTGAGAAAAGGGGACCAATCTTACAAAACCACTGTGAGAATTAAATGTGGCAATATTTGCAAAGCATTGGGTGTAGTTCCAGCCTCCCTCTCACCAAAAGTTTCCAAAACATATGTTCATTTCTCCTTTCTCCCGCCCTTCCTTCCTTCTTTTTCTTTCTTTCCTTTTTTTTTTTTCTTTCTTATAATCTTATAATTTAGATTTTAAATACGAGGTACTGTTGTGTTTCTCAAACATCATTATGTGATTAAAAATAGGGGAGGGACTAAACAAAAAATCTATAGAGTCTGTGTCTGTGGAATGTCCCTTCTCCTGGGCTGACTCCAAGGGGACAGCTGGTGCCTGAGAAATGGTAACCAGGACACTGTCAGTATGAGCTTCCATTCATGCAATGAAGCCTCAAGGAATTCAGTTCAGAAAATAACTCAGACCGTGCTCATAACAGAAGCCAAGTAAGGGTATCTTCTAGGGTGCAGCACTGTTCTTATGACAGAGACCATGGGAGGGTTTCTATTCTTCAGGCTGTCTGAGGAAAGGAGTCTAGCACTTCTAACCACATTATCCTTTTGAGTAGGTATACACATACCTACTCTGCAAATGAAGAAACTAAGATGGAGACATTGGAGAACATATTTAGAAATTGCACCCAATTTTATATGTCCCCCAAAGTCCATACTCTTTCCACTACACATATTGCTTCTCTAAAAAAAAAAATAAAAATAAAATAAAATATAAGAAGGAAGAGATTAAGTTTTGTGAATTTACCCCATAAAAGAAATGAAATGAGGAGGGAAAAATTGAAAACATATGAGCACACAAAAATTTGTACAAAAACTATTTCTGGTAGCATTATTCTTAATAGTCAGAAAGCAGAAACAGACCTCCACCAATGGATGAATGGATACATGGATTGGAGTACCTACATACAATGGACTATTATTCAGCCTTAAAAAGGAAGGGAATTCTGATATGGTCCCACATGAGTGAACTTTTAAAACACCATGTTAAGTGACAGAAGTCAAACACCAAGGCCACAGATTATAGGATTTCAGAAGCGACTGAGAAGAGACAGATGGCCCAGTCCCGGGTCGGCCTGGGAGGGGAAAGGCTCAGGCAGCAAGGTGCTTACCAGGACAGCAGAAGTGCCCAGAGCTGCACAGGAGGGGGGATCCATCCAGGTGAGCCGCTGCGTGGACCCCGGGAGGGCTACGCAGGTCATTGTCCTTGGAGTCCCCCCATGCGCAGGGAATGCCAGTCAGCCTTCAGGCCCCTGGAGTCACATCAAGATCTTCTTCTGTCTTGAGACTCCCCTGAGGAAAGAAGGAAAATACTAAATGCAGGAGAGCAAGATGGACCACAGCTTTGTGTAGTGGAGGGCAGGAAAATCCGACTGCAAAAGGCCCCCGAGAGCTCACAGCTTCCACAGGTCACAGAAAGTGCCACATCCTTGTAATCACCATCGACTCTGGGGTACTAAGGCTCTTTGAGAAGTAAGTTCCTTAAGAAGTAAGACAGGACCACCCAAGGAGAGTTAAAAATCGTCCTAGCATCCTAAACTCTTCCCAACCCCTGTTATGATCATTCCTACCAATTCCAGGAGCCCCCTGGGCATTCTCACTGACTCCTAGGATGGGTATTATTCAGTCCGAGTCAAGTAGCCAAAGGTAAGGCCTGCCCTGGTCTGGGCAGTGGTTGGTAGTGGAAAGAGCTAAAGAGGAGAAGCCTAGGACCGCTCTGCAGGGATGGTTTTCCGTTCTCTGGTTGACCATGAACTTCTCCATAGCCATCTGGGCCCGTGTGTTCCCTTGAGAATCACGTTCCCAGGAAGTCAGATGGGGACTGGTAATAATGTGCTGCTTCTCACTTGAGAAAGGAAGTCTGGCGGTGATGGGCAGAGGTAGCTCAGAAGGAAGCTGATGATATTCAAACTTGGCCACCACCACTGAGCCTGGAAAAAAAAAAAAAAAAGGAAATGCCGCCATCACAAATCACCAATGTATTCCCTGTTACCATGATACGGCATTCTGTAAAAACTTTGGATTTTCATGGTTTCAATAATTTCGATTCCTGATAAAACATTTCTTATCCCCTAGTTCTCCTTAAATAGGCACCAGAGCTTTAGATATCCAAGCTTCCTAAAGCTTAGGGATTTTTTTTAACTCCTATGAAAAATTGCTACTGTAATTTTCCATTTATGAGTAGTACCATTGGCCATTAATAGTCCCTGAATCATCACAAAAATTGAGTGCCCAGAGATGAGGAGAGAAATTTTCTTTGAATTTGATCCTTTCTCTTTTCTTAACAAAATCAGCTCCTAGCTGAGATCGCACAATGGTCCTGCCCAGATGCATGAATTCTTTCTGTCAGGGACTCGATATCTTTCAGATTACAGTGCATTAAAATGTACCCAGTGAGCCTAAGGGGAAAAAAATAAATATGGCATTTGTCTTGAACTCATAAAAAGGGTCATACAAAAAAAGAATTTAATAAAAATTATTACCACCTAAAAGCATTGCCAAAATTTAATTATACATTTTCAACCCCCAAAGTAAATGCTTTAACATCTAAACCCACTGAAAAGTTGCCCAGCTTAATACTGCCATACCTCCAGATTTTTTGTTTTGCTTTTTGTTTTTTGTTTTTTGTTTTTGTTTTTGTTTTTGTTTTTGTTTGTTTGGTTGGTTGGCTGATTGGTTGGTTGGTTTTTCCTTAAGTATTCTTATTTAATTCTTGAATGTATGACCAGATAGCACTGCAGGTAGGGAAAAATTTTCCTCTTTTGCTAAAATAGTCTCTATTCTCAAAGGCCCATGGCAATCTATCAGTGTGATCCTCTGGGGTAATTAGGTCCCTTTCCCCTCCCAGGCAGACGTTCTGGATGCTGTTGGCTCAAGGACAGCAGTGTCTGGGGCTGTATTCTCAGCCATTGGGTTGTCCTCAGTCCCTTTGTGCCATGGCAATTTTTCAGAAGGGAAATTAGTCCCTCTGCCAACTCTTATATTTTGTATAAGCCCAGATGTCACACTTTGCTAATGTCATACTAGACTGTAATATTTTTATAACATAGTGTAGAAAACCAAAGCAGAGCCAAATAGACACATTGCTGCCAGATGGTTGACCTTTATTTACTGATAAAAGTTTCTCAAATCATAAAACTTGAACTTATTAGAAGTGAGCTGAGTTTTCAAGTTTCCAAGTGAGCCCTATGCTCTCTCCCATTGACAGCGGGAGAAGAGACGGGCTCATAAAAATACAGGGTGTGTAGAAACCCAGAAGTCTTCATGGCACTGGGACAGGGGGAGGTGGCTTGCTCCCAGGGAGATGAGTTTTCTGTGTGTAGTAAAGACTGGAGTTGTCACTCATGAACTGAACTATGGAGCAAACCTCTGCATGCCTGTGAGTTTAGGCATACAGCCACCTGCCTTCAAAGCACGAGGAGGCTGCTGATTGTTGTCCCCTGGTTTGCCTTCCTCCCATGTCTCTAGCGTAAACAGATTGAAGGAGACTATCATTTCCTGCCCATGCCTTCAACTTACCCCCTAACCATTGCCATACAATAATGGAGTTCCTAATTGAATCTTATTAGTTTTGCTTCATATTATATTATGAAGCATATTATATTTGCTTCAAAGAGAGGGCAATTATTTCTCCTTCATATTTCCTTGTAGATTTATTTTCTTTAAAAATGTTTTCTGTCCTGACTCATGGATTATTTTTTTTTCTTTGTGATTGGCTCTAAATATGGCTAGGATTCTAATGGGCCCTTTTTCCATTCTAATTGTTTCTTCCCCGGACAAATTATTCTTCCTACATATTTATTAATATTGGACTTAATGTCCCATGCATTCATCATGACCTTGAAAACAGAAATTCACCTCTTTGTTATCAATACCAAATTATTAGGCATTTGAATAACAATAAATGGCTTCCCCAGTACATTTATCTCCAGTCATGAAAGTCCGCAGAACCTACTTTTAAATTTGTAGCTTTTATATTTGTTGATAATTTGCTCCTCACTCATCTGAACTACATTACCTTTTTATTTAACTATTTTCCTTTTTTTTAAAGATTTTATTTATTTATTTGAAAGACAGAGATCACAAGTAGGCAGAGAGGCAGGCAGAGAGAGAGGGAGGAGGAAGCAGGATCCCTGCTAAGCAGAGAGCCCGATGTGGAGCTCGATCCCAGGGTCCTGGGATCATGACCTGAGCGGAAGGCAGAGGCTTTAACCCACTGAGCCACCCAGGTGTCCCATATTTAATTATTTTTCAATTAAACAATAATCATTTTGTCACACTTCATAGATTTTCCACCCAGCCTAACTTTTTATCAAATCAAATTATGATTTATTCAGAAACTAAATATTCTGCCCTGCTCAAAGATTTTCTGACTCAGAAGTATTTAGAAATCTATCCATCTGTCTGTTTTCCCTCCTCATTTCCCTTCTATAAAGTAGGGTCTTCTAAACTCAGTTTTAATTATTGGTAACCCTCCCTTCACTGCAGAACGATCATCCAGCTAGTTAGCTTGGAACTCCCCATTCAGTAGGAGTATCTAAATGGTTAAGCATTGTGTCTCAAGAATGCATAGCTAAAAACATCACTGAGAGGATTACTATATTTGGACTCACCATCAGATACTTGGGTTCAACTCCAACTCTGCATCTTTCTATACACGTGATTGATGTGCAACATCTCACTTCCGTGCTCTATACTTCTGCAAGATGAAGATGTCAGTAACTGCTCGCAATTGTCCAGATTCTTATGCATGCCAAGGAAAACACACAAACAAGTGATAATAAACTGAAAATCATAAAATACACCATCAACATCAATACATAGCATTCTGCACTGAAGAGTTTATTCTCTTAGAGAAGAGAGAACACACCATGGGATACAACTCTGGAAAGATGAGCTAGGAAGAAAAAAGAGAGGGAGAAGGTGCTCACATGACACTATGGGTGAAGGAATACTTCCCTGGAAGGTCACCCAGGAATGGGTATGAGCAGCAAGAGGCAGCAAGAGGGAATCCACACAGAACTCCTAAGGAAAGGGAGGCCACAAGAAAGGGAAGTATGGGCACTAAGCACGGATTCTCCTCTTCGGGATTTTTCTTCAGCCAGGCCCTCTGGTCTTTGGCCTGCTTGACTTCTGTCTACACCAAATGACAATCTCTAGTTTTACAGCCTGCCCATAGGCAAGGACCCATAAAGCCTCAGCTAATGTTTCTCCTGTACCTTACAACAACGAGGACAGACTCAGTCAAAAGTGCCTGGAGGAGCACCTGGGTGGCTCAGTGGGTTAAGCCTCTGCCTTTGTCTCAGGTCATGATCTCAGGTTCCTGGGATCGAGCCCTGCATCAGGTTCTCTGCTCAGCGGGGAGCCTGCTTCCTCCTCTCTCTCTGCCTGCCTCTCTCCCTACTTGTGATCTCTATCAAATAAATAAATGAAATCTTTAAAAAAAAAAAAAAAGTGCCTGGAATTGTGCCTTGAATTGAGTGAGATTACAATCATGGTGGTGGAACACATCGATGCGGGGATACAAAATCTGAGTTCTAAACCAATATGAACCTAAGTGGTTCTGTTGCCTCCCATAGCCTCATCGAGGAACAAGAAAGAAAACCTGAAGGCAAGATTTCCTGTATTGTGGGTGAGCATCAAATAACTCACACACCTTCCCTTTCTCTCTCTTCTTTATTTGTTCATTGTGGTATGGAAGGCGTAAGTACAAAGCTCCTACCAGCCTACTAGAAGGAGGAGAACTTTCGCAGCAGCAACCCTGCGCCAGACAGGACCCAGGTTTGGGCAGATGACTGCGCCAGGCTTTCTAGAGCGAAGGGTATATGTCATCATCCTACACTATGGACCTCAAGCCCTGCCCCTTTCCATGCACGAGATGCACTAAAGCTGTGCTTCCTTGGATACTGGGTATGATGTTTTATTTGTAACTGGAAACACTTGTTTAAAGTGCATATATTCAAAATTTAAAAAAAAAAAAAAGAGAGAGAGAGAGAGAAGAAGAAGAACTAGCAAAGACTGATTTAGCAAATCCCTTTCATCAAGGGTTTACTTGTTTTCTTCCATCAAGTATCCTATCTAGTCACTTGGCCAGAGAGCCCCCAGAGAATTCCAGGGGAAACCTTCCTAGTGGGTTATTTTAAACAATATCTTTCGGGAGATAAATAAGTCACAGGTGGAGCGCTAGTGGCAGCAGTGACCTGGGCATCGGCCATGCCTCAGGTTTACCTTCAGCTTTTTGTTCTATTACCGTAGCACTCGAAAGCAGGCTTTTCTCATTTGTTTTGTAATCTGTTATTTGGGTAATTTCTCTTCCCCTTGTGTACCTCTAAAGACATTTCCGCAGTTCCAAGAACTGATTTCTTTCCTAAATTACCTTGCTTTGTTTTTCTCCCTTACTGCCTCTTTTCTATCTTTTCCAAATATTTCTCCCTCCAAACAGTTCTCTGCGCCATTTAATCATCCGGCTCGCCCTTGGGTGTCTTGAGCCTTCTCTACATTTTCTCCTTCCCAAAGGAAGCTGCCACCTCTGCGAAACTCTTAAATCCCCATGCCACGGTATCGACAATTTTTTTTCTTGGTGGGGAATAATTTTTCCCCAATTCAATTTGCCGTATATTTTCTCCTATAAGTGAATTCTCATGGCATATCGTATGGATATTATCTCCCCCTTTCTACAGAAAAACTCCAAATACTTTGTGTCATATGTAATTTTTATTTCGGCAATCCCTGCTGGGACCAGCTTTTCCTATAATGCAGCAAAGTCCCCTCAGAACATTCATCTCGCAGTGCCCGGAAATGGAGATAACGCTCGCACGTCTTTTCCTGTGTGTCCGTGTGTGTGTGGTGCTGCACAGACTTCACAAACCCAGCTGTCTGTCCTTCTACTTCTTTTCATAACAATCTCTAGGGGGTAACCTGAATTCACCCACCAGCCTAGTGGTTCGGAGGAAAGATCATAGGTTCTAGTCCTGGCTGTGCCCAGAGAAACCTGTGGTCTCTTTATTGCAGTAGAACAACAAAGAAGTGGGGGAAAAAAATACACATCAGTGTGACTTTCTTTCTCTCACAGCCCTAGAAAATGAAGCCAACTCAAAGCCGTCCCTGATGACGCCTGTTAACATCATTTCCATGCTGAAACAGTCGTATGGCTGGTAAACCTCCACTATTCATGGAACTAATCCATGCCACGAATACTCTCTCTAGTTTATCCTTCTCTATGGTATCCGTACAGTTCACACGATTGTTTCAACTCCTACTTCTTAAAACTCAGAGTTGTTTTTAAAACGCAGAGTTGCATTGTTGCTCAGTCTCTCTTTAGTCTTTCCCAACTCTAGTCCTCTAATGAGTGAATGGGAATCTCTCTCTCCTTACTAATCAGCCCCAACCCCTTCATCTGGGCTTTCTTTAGCCAACAGCAGGTCTTCAACAAGTCATGTAAATATTGGTGATTTTGGATTTTTTCCTCTGCTTCCCCCTTTCATGTGTTTCATTTTTATTTTCATTAGCTATAAAGTTTCTTCTTTATTGGCCTTCCCCCCAGTCTTTCTTGTGTCATTCATTTCTCCATGCTCCACTCCTACAGGCAAAAAGAAAGCATCGTCTCTAGGTTCCAAGAGTTTATTATCAGATCCAAGGAGAGGAGATATTAACATGCAGAATTAAACATGGCAGGCCCTCTTTTGCAAATACCAAGTGGTCAAGGTGATAGGCTCTGCAAGAGACAAGGGATGCTTCACCACAGGACACTGGAGATGCAGTCAGAACGCCGCAGGGTATGGAAAAGTGGGCAGGGGAAGGTGTGTTTGAAACAAATGGGATCAGCAAGGTCATGTTCAGAGATCAGCTATGATACTGCATGTGGATGGGGCCAGTTCAGCAGGACCAGGGAGTTCATGGGGAGGACCCCTAAGGTAAATATGATCTAAACTAAATCTTGATGTGATGAGCCAGTTTGTGTCTTTGAGACTTTATTTTGGTAGCCTCAGAGAGACTTGGAGAATTTTTAGAGGGAAAATGGTAGAACCAAAGCAGCGTTGGGGATGTAAATCAACAATCTGTGTGAGTGTTGCCTACAGGAGGAGGCAGGCATCTGCCGTAGAAGTCAGGTATGAAGCTACCAGGGATGGATGTGAGGGAATGGCCATGTGAGGAAACAAATGTAATTTCCATTAAATAGTTGAAACCCACCGGTTGGATGATTAGTTCGTAGAGCACCAGGGACAACGGGCGGCACAAATACAGTCCCTCTTTGCTTGCCTCTCTTCAACCTTGGAAAGTGGTGTAGCCACAGGTAGAGTTTATGAAAAGATTACACAAACCAGAAACTGTGTTAAGGACTTTGTACAAGTTAGCTGATTTATTCCTCCTAACAAACAATTTGAAGAAAGAAAATGGAGACCCGAAGAGGTCAACGAACTTGCCGGCACTCTCCTGCATGTTCTTCAGGTAGTTTAGCTTCAGGGTTGGGTTCTGAGCCCTCCTCTGTGTGGCTTCCCATAGCCTGGAAATCCCACAAACTCAGGTTCAAACACACCAGGTTAACTAATGCCCGGCTCCTCCCTAATGTCATGCCAACAGAGTGTGGAAGTTAGTTTGAGCCTCAACCCCTATCTATAAAACAGGATGACAGATCCCACCTTCAAGAGTTGTTGTAAAGATGAACCTGGGGGTTCAGTGAGTTAAGCATCTGCCTTCAGTTCAGGTACTGATCTCAGGGTCCTGAGGTAAAGTCCCACATAGGACTCCTTGCTCAGCGAGGAGCCTGCCCCCCCAACCCCTCTTGGGCTTTCTCCCTCTCTGTCAAATAAATTAATTAATTTTAAAAAAAAAGATTAAGTAATCCATCTCAAGCACTTTACAGTGTCTGGTGAACTTTCTTTCCACACTAATAATAGGTGTTAAAGTTCTGGACAAATCCAGCTTGACCCCACTCCCTCTGGACTGCCCTCTCTGCCAGGTGAACTCCTGAATGTCACCTAACTTCTATTCTGACTGTAAGCTGCCCGAGTAAACCTCTTGCTGGCACAAAGTTCACAAATTGTAAGGTGCTTCTGTGCGCATTGTCTCCCACCAGGAGCAGTGATGTAAGAGAGACCCCCCCCCCCCATGCAAGTCATCCAGGGGCCTGCATCTGTGGCCCCTGTGAGGCCGTCCCATGTGTCTCGGGCATCTGCAGGAAGAAGACGCAGTATTCCCCGTGAGTGCACCCCCATGTACCCTGAAGGACAATCTAGTTTCTTACTCAGTCGACATGACCCTCCAGAGTCTTATAACTATAGACAAATGTCGTCTTTAGCAAGCATTTCATTTGTAAATAATACATAAACAGTCTTATTCTGCTGCTGTTTCACAGCTTTTGGGTGATTTTCGGGCAGTGGTTTTTATTTTCTTCTCCAGAAATTCCCCTCAAAATAAATCATATTTTGCCCACTCCTGAAAGGGACACTATGAGGTTTCATGCCTGGTGTTCCTGTTTGCTCAGGGCTCAGACGTCTCTGTCATCTCCATCGGCTTTCTCAGAGACGCTTTCCTGACAAAAATTGCTTTCTAGACCTCTCATCTAGATCCTTCTTACACATTGGCATTTCTTCAAAAAAGACAAGTCCTTCTTTGAGAATCTGAGTACGCCATCTATCCTTTCTACAGCAAATCAAACATTTTCACTTCCCTCATCAAGTATATGGTTTCCTCTCTTAAAAATGTAAAACCTTTGCTCCTTCCGCTATGTTTTTCAACACTTTATTCTCTTATTCTGCTCTCTTTCTGAGTTTGAAATGAAGACTTTTAAATTTTGATTATAGTTCCTTTTCCTTCTCTTGATCTCGCTGTGGCGGATCTTCTCTCGTGCCTCGGGGGTCCCACGCCCCCCCCCTCCTTCTCTTCCTTGACAGGGACATTTACATAATGACGAGAAGATTCCCTTGGATCCGCTCTGCAACGCGTATGGCAGGCACACAACAGCATGTCCTCCTTCCAATAATCATTTGTGATCACGAAGGGAACTGCTTCTGAAACCACTTTGCAGGTTATAGAAGTAAGATACTGAAGAGTTAATTAATTTTCCAAAGATTAAAAAATAAATCAAATGCAGAGTGTAATTCTCGGAGGCTTAAATGAGCTTTGCTGCTTTTCTGCCCTCTGATTCCAGGTACAAGAAAGCGCAAACCTTCACTACAGCTCTCTGCAACGTCATATTCCACTTAAATGGACAACTGTGATCATATGATTTTTCAGTAAGAGTCTAAATTTTTCTTTCACTGTAACGGCTATTAATTTATATTTCAAGTAACATAAGGAACCCTCAAGGTACACCCCATATTGGCAGATCTGTTCTCAACGACACTCTATTCTGGGCCTGCTTGTACTAGGAACTCGCTGGATGGCCATAGGAAGTCACTTAACTCAGATAAGTCTCAATTTCCTCATTCATAAAATAAGTGGGCTCTATTTTCCCTAAGGTCTCTTCCAGGTCTAACTGTTTCTAATCTGTGCTGTGAGATAGAAATAGTCATTGCCAACTTTCTCAGGATTCTAGCTATGTCCCCTGAGATCTCACATGCTGGGAGAATTTTATCTGCAAAATCCAAGGCATAAAAGTGTATAAGTGAAATATGAAAGGCTTATTAAACAAGCCATACCATTTAAACTGGGGTATGACAAGTATGGCTTTCCCTAATAAAGTGATCTAGCTTCCTAATCCAGGGAGAATACAAACGGTGAGTGCCAATACAGATGTCAGGGGTGTTCTGTACTCTATCAATGCATTTCTATGTCACTTTTCAGTTAAAATTACAATTTTCTGACAACCTACCTCCTTCTTGCTATGATCAGAGACAGTAATCACATTGGCTTCTCTTTTTCATATACAGTTTTTGCAGCACTGGGAGCTCAAATCGTGATAACTCAGAGGAGTTCAGTCTCTTCTGGAGAGTGGGGCAACTGCTTTCTTCAGAAGACATGGGTTTCTAGTGACAAATAACTCAGAATTTTAATCCACATGAGCACTGTGTATGACTAGATCCATTGAGCTCTTGTCAGTGCAACACAGGAAAGCTGGTCCCGAGATTTAGTTTCCCTAGAAACCTTATAGAAAATAGTCTTCCAATGAATGACATGTTAAAAAGCAATCCTTTCCACACATTGTGTAGCTCTTAGTTGGTTGGGGTGTTTGTAAGGCGGAACCTGATTGGTTGGCTCAGGGCAGGGACTGAGATTAGGATGACAAACTACCTGGGTTTCCCCACAACGAACGTGTCTCCTGGGAGAAGGGGCTTTCAGTGCTGGAAGTGGGAAAGTCCTGAGCAAACCACTATGAATTATTCACCCTACCTGATTCTTTACCACCTTCAAGCCCCAGGAACTGTTTCAGATACGACCAGGAGTCAAGTAGAGCTTCTAGAACACGTGGTTTGTGTGGCTGATTGAAAGTCTTCTCTCCTTTGTTATGTGCATGATTTTGTGCAAGTTTTGGGGAACTTTCTAAACCTCAAATCTTCAAGTAAAAACTGGGATGGTAATAAATGCTCACTTCACAGGGATGTGAGCTTTAGAAAACACAAGGGCTATGAAGTCCCTGATCAATCAGAAATTCTCAGTGATTGTTAGCTTTTGATATAATCATTACCATAATCTTTCTCCTATAAAATATCAGTTAAATGAATATCACTATAGTACACAGCTGTAAATGAAACTTGATTAGATATGATCTTGATATTTGGTAGACTTGAAACAAGATTTTATTTCACTTGTATCAAGTCTTTGAGCAAACATGTCTTTAGAAAGTCAAGTGTAGATAGCAAAATATCTAATGTATGCCCTATTTCATGCTTTAAAAACAAAATGCTGCATCTGCATCAAGTTCAATGTATCATAACAATTGGCTCACCATACAACACTAAGTCCATTCAAGAAAGGGAAATTCTAATTTAATTGTGTCAGTTCATAAGTATAATGATTAAAGGAGAATAAAATCAAAATCCTATTTAGTCAATGATTAAATGAAGCAAAATAGTAAACTTCCTTAAAATTCATTTTTTTTAAAATACAGTTTTCAGGAGATAATTCCTCAGTTTAGATATTAAAATCACATGTCACCTAAGACCATGATGGTCCCAATAAGATTTTAGAACTCATTGTTTGGGCCCAAGATGAGAAAGTCTTTCAGTAGGAGACAATCATCTGAAAAGAAAGGGGCAGAAGGGAAGATTCCTGATAACTAAAAACTGATGAGATTGGAAACATGACATGACAAACAAAGCCAAAGGCACTGGGTGAGAGGGAAGGCAATACCAGGTTCTAAGTTTTGTCTTCTAAGTATTAAAACACACACAGGGGCACCTGGGTGCCTCAGTGGGTTAAGCCGCTGCCTTCGGCTCAGGTCATGATCTCAGGGTCCTGGGATCGAGTCCTGCATCAGGCTCTCTGCTCTACAGGGAGCCTGCTTCCTCCTCTCCCTCTCTCTGCCTGCCTGTCTGCCTGCTTGTGATCTCTGTCTGTCAAATAAATAAATAAAATCTTTTAAAAATAAATAAATAAATAAAACACTCAAAAATTTCAAAGCCTCATAAAAAGGATGAGGTTAATTATCTTAGTATCATTAGTAATATATTCTTTTGAGAGATAGAGAGTACATGACCCAGGGGCAAGGAAGGGCAGAGGGAGAGAGAGAATCTTAAGCAGACTCCATGCCCAAACCAGAGCCCAACTTGGGGCTCCATCTCAAGAACTTGAGATCATGACCTGAGCCTAAAACAAGAGTCACTCAACCAACTGAGCCACCCAGATGCCTCTATTCATATTTTTAATTTCCTATTATACTTCCCATCTATCTCACCTTTAGACAAGAATCTGCATAAGGAAATAAATTGGAAGCTGACACTTATTAAGTTGGGCTTCTCTTCCTTCTTCTGACTACTTCTTGGGATCTCTTTCAGCCATGTTGCCTAGTATTTTAACATTAAAGTTAGAAGTCAAATTGCGAACATACTGAACAGGTTTATGATTAGTAAGCTACCAGATATGACCTGAGTTACTGTTAGCTCATTCCCTCCCTGGGCCTATTGGACCATGGCTTCTCATGGTTTGGACATGGCTTACCATCGAATCAATCAGCAAGCCAACTGGCATAGATAATTTATTTCATGTTAGTTGCTATTTACTAGCCTGGGAATATGTAGCTTTTCAGTGATGTTGAAGATAGTGTTTTTTATAATAAAAAATATTTAACCATGTATTCCAACTTCCATATGACAGAAGAGAAAAATAAGGAAACCAAGACATTTGTAGGAGGGCTGGTACTAGAACTTAGTTCATCTACCACCTGTTCTTAGATTGTGTCTTTTGCACCAATATAGACAGAGAATAAAGAAGAAAAATTGCATCAATGCTTGGGCATCGATCACTCACTTTGCCATTTGTCAATGCTTTTAAAAGAAGTAAATGTTCCATCCTTGCCAAGCCGTTTTGTAGATACACATTTCATCTTTTTCCTTATTGATTAGGTTTAGATTTTTCCAAACTTCTTAACTCCCCATGAACTTTGTTGAGCAATTGCATATTCAAGGACATCCATTAAATGTAGACCAGAGTCACCATGAAAGAAACGCACTGCTGGGGGCCCAGATGAAGAATGAATACATCAAACCATGTGAAGCACATCCATGAGGTAAGTGTGATCTATAAACATCTTACATCATATTCAAACATCTTGACTGTGGTCATAAATTGATTGCTGATTTGAATATCTGATTTTCTAGGTTCCTATGTATTCAGCTTTTGGCAACCTAATAATGGTGAATTTATTCTCTAACTAACACACTCCTTGAATAAATAAAGTTATGTACATGTGCCTTCTTTTAGTGTCCTATAATTCTCCATAAACCGTGGGCCACCTATATAATAAGAAACCTCCTATCTTACAGAACTACTTTTAAAAAATCCTTAAGCCTTCCAAAACAGTTCCATTTAACCTTTTTTTGAAAGCCCACCATCATCCCTCCTTCCCCCTACACATGGCAACTGGTTTTCAATCATTTCCCAGGTGCCTAAGCCAAGTTACACATGTGCACACAGAAAATTATGCATTCTTTTTCAAAAGGTGGCTTGGGAGGGAGGTCCTCTGTGGCTGTTATCTACAGATGCTTTATTTGAACAGATATTATGAATGGATTTTAATTGTGCTTTTAGATGTAAAACATGCACCAAGGAGTAGCCCTAATAGACCTGTAGAAACTCAATAAAATAAATCAATAGCATATGTCCTTGAAGACAATTACGCTTTCCAACATTTTGATCAATACTGACATTTGACCTGCAAAATTTGTCATCTACTGAT
The DNA here is from genome assembly GCF_964662115.1 of Mustela nivalis. Lineage (NCBI taxonomy): Eukaryota > Metazoa > Chordata > Mammalia > Carnivora > Mustelidae > Mustela > Mustela nivalis. The sequence goes on along the minus strand of NC_139034.1, from coordinate 81,230,260 downwards.
TTTTTTAAAGAATTTGCTGATATAAGTGCAACTTTATACAAGAAAACATATGAAGGAAAGCTTTATTCCCCAAGACTCTTGCCAATATTTTTCTGACACGTCACCATGTTACCACTTCTCTCTTGCTAATGCAGCTCTTGTTGCAGGAAATTAGAATGATTCTTTATGTCTGATCTGCATCTCCCTCTGAATCTCAAATATCCACATCGTTTAGTCACCTACCGAGTCAGTATATTAGCTCACTGCCTTCAAGTCTTTGTATGAGAGGGGCATTAGCCATAAGACCAAGTCCAAATTCTCCAGAAAGCAAAGCACAGTGAGAGAGCTGAATCATTCCACGGGTCAAGTTCACAGCACCAGAGTGAGCGGCCAAGAGAGGCCTGACCAGGTGTCTCATAGGCCCTTGGGCATAGCAGAATCAATCTGATGTTGATACTTTTGTCCTTCCTGATGCTGCAGTGTTTGTCCAGCTTTCACTGAAATATATAGACTCTAAACTTTATTATTGTGGGTTACTCTGACATAAAAGAACACTAAAATTTTATTTTTGAGAAACATCAGAAATGTCAAGAAAACTAACCAAACTAAGGCAAGATGACAGGGCAACCTAAAGACTGAAGACTTGCAGAGTAATTCTGCCAAAGAAGAAGAAATTGGATAAATTACAACGTGGTTTGGCCATGCCAATAGTCAAACATGATAAATTCAAGACAAGGAACAGAATATATTCAAAACACAGATAGGAAAGAGAGAGCCAATGACTGGACTTTTGGGTGTAGGTGGGACCTATCCACAGGAAAATAAACTCATACTTATTGAAGGCTGACTAGGTCCCAGTCTTCACAACCTGTGAGGGAAGCAATCTCAATTCTCTTTCCTGTTGGGGAACCCTGAGGTTCAAAAGATGAATTACTTTTCTAGGGCCACCCAGCTCCTAACTGGAGAAGCTGAGATTCTAACCCAAGAGCACCCCATTCTAACGTCCTCACCATTTCTCCCATGCTATCTGCTTCTCTCCCGTGTTGTCTTACCGGCCAAACCTCTGAAATGCTAAGTTCACCATCTCTTGCCCTTTTCTGTGCTCTTTCAACTTTTGTCCCATTCTATGTTCTATGTAGAATGTGGAAGAGAATGCTGAGCAGGCTCTCACAATTTCCCTTTTTGAAACCATGCTGCCTTTCTTTTAAGACTCAGAATCTGTTCTTCAGCAGTGGGAGAGTGACAAGTACCCAGGGAATAGAGCCGCAGGAGACTCGCACAAAAGCAATGAGTGCTAAGCAAGATTTTTGAGGGAACCATATGTGGTGATAAACTTTTTAAGCAAAAGGATAAAGTCAAAATCCAAAAAGACTGTCACCTCCAAGGAAAAGCAGAAAGGTGTGATCAGTGATGAAAAGTCAGGTAGAGCCAGTCATATTGTCCTGTTTTAGGGTTTCAGTATGTGACAGCTGAAAGACATATAATCTATTATTAGCTTTGTAAATGATATATTATGTTCCTATACTACTTTGTTGTTTCATACATTACATTAAAAATTAAAAAGGGGGTACGCCTGGGTGGCTCAGTTGGTTAAGCTGCTGCCTTTGGCTCAGGTCATGATCCCAGGGTCCTGGGATCGAGTCCTGCATCGGGCTCCTTGTCCAGCAGGGAGCCTGCTTCTCTCTCTGCCTCTTTCTGCCACTCTACCTGCTTGTGCTCTCTCTATGACAAATAAATAAATAAAAACTTTTTAAAATAAATAAATAAATAAAAATTAAAAAAGGGAACTGGCCCAAACCTACAGCAGCAGACACACAACTGAGGTCCTAAGGAAGACCTTGCCTCCCCTTCTTCTCTCTGAACCAACCCAATGCACAGATTATCCCTTTGTTGGTCCAAGGCGTGCTCTGTAGCTGATTGCTGACAGCTAAACGCAAAGGAGTATCACACCATGAAGCAACACTGACTGCGTCAGCACTAATTGCAGCTCAGTCCCACCCGGACAAGTGGTATGAGCCTCTCCAGCTTTCCCTCCTGTGTCCTGCTCTGGTCTCCCAGTGGGAAAACAAAATCTTTACCTCAGTCAGTTAAGGGAGGAATGCCAACATAGTTGACTGGATCTTTGTCAGTACCATGCTGAAAAGGAAAAATTGTTATTTTACTGTACCAGCTGTAACATTTTAAAAATAAAGGAAAACAAACAGCTTCCATTCTTTTAAATTACATGTGCTATATTCTTTCCTGTGTCTAGGAAGTTGAAACATAGTGTGCTTTTCCCTTTCAGCACCTATCGCAGTGGGAATTTTGTCTTTATTTGTCTGAATGTGTGGCTAATGTGTACCTGCCCTGGGAGACCGACCAAGTGTTTTGAGGGAAGGCTCTGCCAGCTCAGCATTGGCTCCAAACACCACATGTAGATCATAGGACAATTTAGGTGTTCAGGAATGAGTGACTGAGTGAATATGTAAATGAGCAGAGGCATTAGGATAGGCAATCTGTATCTTATATGTCCACTGCTGTTATTTTGTAAAGATAAGACAAGAAATACATGAATGAGTACAACTACCAATGAACTTCATTCAGTCATCAAATCATACATCAACTAAATAACAAATACTCTAGTCGACTTCCCTGCCAAAACTCCAGATATTGGGGTATTACCAATAAGATATGTCTTCACAATTATATTGTGAATATTTATTTTCATGGTATCTGTTGGCTGATATAATATAGCTGGAAACAATTTTCTAGATAGTATGTAGGGCAAAATTATTCAAATATGCTTGTAATTTATATGCCATTCTCTTAAAAAAAAAAAAAAAACTGATCATAAGGAACACCTGGGTGGCTCAGTTGGTTAGGTGTCTGATTCTTGATCTCAGCTTAAGTCCTGATCTCAGGGCTGAGTTTGAGTCCCCCCTACTTAAAAAAAAAGTTGATTGTAGGAAAATTAATCCAAAAATAAATACGTGTGTATGTGTGTGTACATGTAATAAGTATATAACATAGATGTATATGTACATAATCTAATAGTAATAAGTAACTTTCATGTACTTTGAAAGGTATTAAAGTAGGGAGGAGTCAAGATGGCGGAGAAGTAGCAGGCCGAGACTACTTCAGCTAGCCGGAGATCAGCTAGATAGCTTATCTAAAGATTGCAAACACCTGAAAATCCATCGGCAGACCGAAGAGAAGAAGAACAGCAATTCTGGAAACAGAAAAACAACCACTTTCTGAAAGGTAGGACCGGCGGAGAAGTGAATCCAAAGCGACGGGAAGATAGACCCTGGGGGGAGGGGCCGGCTCCCGGCAAGCGGCGGAGCAACCGCGCACAAAATCAGGACTTTTAAAAGTCTGTTCCGCTGAGGGACATCAGTCCAGAGGCTAAACCGGGGCGAAGCCCACGCGGGGTCAGCGTGGCCTCAGGTCCCGCAGGGTCACAGAAGGATCGGGGGTGTCTGAGTGTCGCAGAGCTTGCGGGTATTGGAACGGGAAAGCCGGCTACAGAGACAGAGCCGACAGTAAGCTCACAGCTCGGTGTTACCTTGAACCGGTCGCAGGCTCGGTGAGCTCGGAGCGCGGCCGGAGGTCAGGCAGACGGGAATAACTGGGCGCTGTTCTCTGAGGGCGCACTGAGGAGTGGGGCCCTGGGCTCTCGGCTCCTCCGGGCCGGAGACCAGGAGGCCGCCATTTGTGTTCCCGTCCTCCGGAACTCTACGGAAAGCGCTCAGGGAACAAAAGCTCCTGAAAGCAAACCCGAGCGGATTACTCACCCCGGCCCCGGGTAAGGGCGGTGTAATTCCGCCTGGGGCAAAGACACTTGAGAATCACTACAACAGGCCCCTCCCCCAGAAGATCAACAAGAAATCCAGCCGAGACCAAGTTCACCTACCAAGGAGTGCGGTTTCAATACCAAGGAGAGCAGCAGAATTCCAGAGGAGGAGAAAGCAAAGCACGGAACTCATGGCTTTTTTCCTGTGATTTTTTTTTAGTCTTGCAGTTAATTTAATTTTTTCTTTTTCATTTTTTTTTCTTTTTTTCTTTTTCTTCTCGCCTTCGGGTAAAATTTTTTTTTTTTTAATTGTTACCTTTTTCTTTTTTAACGATTTTTTACTAGTTTATCTAATATATATATTTTTTCTTTTTTACATTTTTCTCAGGTGTTTTCTTTTTTTAAAAAAATTTTTTTTCTTTTCTTTTTTTTCTTTCTTCCTTTTTGAACCTCTTTTTATCCCCTTTCTCCCCACTCACGATTTTGGATCTCTTCTAATTTAGTTAAAGCATATTTTCCTGGGGTTGTTGCCACCCTTTTAGTATTTTACTTGCCCCTTCATTTACTCTTATCTGGCCAAAATGACAAGACGTAAAAATTCAACGCAAAAAAAAGAACAAGAGGCAGTACCAAAGGCTAGGGACCTAATCAATACAGACATCGGTAATATGTCAGATCTAGAGTTCAGAATGACAATTCTCAAGGTTCTAGCCGGGCTCGAAAAAGGCATGGAAGATATTAGAGAAACCCTCTCGAGAGATATAAAAGCCCTTTCTGGAGAAATAAAAGAACTAAAATCTAACCAAGTTGAAATCAAAAAAGCTATTAATGAGGTGCAATCAAAAATGGAGGCTCTAACTGCTAGGATAAATGAGGCAGAAGAAAGAATTAGTGATATAGAAGACCAAATGACAGAGAATAAAGAAGCTGAGCAAAAGAGGGACAAACAGCTACTGGACCACGAGGGGAGAACTCGAGAATTAAGTGACACCATAAGACGAAACAACATTAGAATAATTGGGATTCCAGAAGAAGAAGAAAGAGAGAGGGGAGCAGAAGGTATACTGGAGAGAATTATTGGGGAGAATTTCCCCAATATGGCAAAGGGAACGAGCATCAAAATTCAGGAGGTTCAGAGAACGCCCCTCAAAATCAATAAAAATAGGCCCACACCCCGTCACCTAATAGTAAAATTTACAAGTCTCAGTGACAAAGAGAAAATCCTGAAAGCAGCCCGGGAAAAGAAGTCTGTAACATACAATGGTAAAAATATTAGATTGGCAGCTGACTTATCCACAGAGACCTGGCAGGCCAGAAAGAGCTGGCATGATATTTTTAGAGCACTAAACGAGAAAAACATGCAGCCCAGAATACTATATCCAGCTAGGCTATCATTGAAAATAGAAGGAGAGATTAAAAGCTTCCAGGACAAACAACAACTGAAAGAATTTGCAAATACCAAACCAGCTCTACAGGAAATATTGAAAGGGGTCCTCTAAGCAAAGAGAGAGCCTACAAGTGGTAGATCAGAAAGGAACAGAGACCATATACAATAACAGTCACCTTACAGGCAATACAATGGCACTAAATTCATATCTCTCAATAGTTACCCTAAATGTGAATGGGCTAAATGCCCCTGTCAAAAGACACAGGGTATCAGAATGGATAAAAAAACAAAACCCATCTATATGTTGCCTCCAAGAAACTCATTTTAAGCCCGAAGACACCTCCAGATTTAAAGTGAGGGGGTGGAAAAGAATTTACCATGCTAATGGACATCAGAAGAAAGCAGGAGTGGCAATCCTTATATCAGATCAATTAGATTTTAAGCCAAAGACTATAATAAGAGATGAGGAAGGACACTATATCATACTCAAAGGGTCTGTCCAACAAGAAGATTTAACAATTTTAAATATCTATGCCCCCAACGTGGGAGCAGCCAACTATATAAACCAATTAATAACAAAATCAAAGAAACACATCAACAACAATACAATAATAGTAGGGGACTTTAACACTCCCCTCACTGAAATGGACAGGTCATCCAAGCAAAAGATCAGCAAGGAAATAAAGGCCTTAAACGACACACTGGACCAGATGGACATCACAGATATATTCAGAACATTTCATCCCAAAGCAACAGAATACACATTCTTCTCTAGTGCACATGGAACATTCTCTAGAATAGATCACATCCTCGGTCCTAAATCAGGACTCAACCAGTATCAAAAGATTGGGATCATTCCCTGCATATTTTCAGACCACAATGCTCTAAAGCTAGAACTCAACCACAAAAGGAAGTTTGGAAAGAACCCAAATACATGGAGACTAAACAGTATCCTTCTAAAGAATGAATGGGTCAACCGGGAAATTAAAGAAGAATTGAAAAAAATCATGGAAACAAATGATAATGAAAATACAACGGTTCAAAATCTGTGGGACACAATAAAGGCAGTCCTGAGAGGAAAATATATAGCGGTACAAGCCTTTCTCAAGAAACAAGAAAGGTCTCAGGTACACAACCTAACCCTACACCTAAAGGAGCTGGAGAAAGAACAAGAAAGAAACCCTAAGCCCAGCAGGAGAAGAGAAATCATAAAGATCAGAGCAGAAATCAATGAAATAGAAACCAAAAAAACAATAGAAAAAATCAACGAAAGTAGGAGCTGGCTCTTTGAAAGAATTAATAAAATTGATAAACCCCTGGCCCGACTTATCAAAAAGAAAAGAGAAAGGACCCAAATAAATAAAATCATGAATGAAAGAGGAGAGATCACAACTAACACCAAAGAAATACAAACTATTATAAGAACATACTATGACCAACTCTACGGCAATAAATTTGACAATCTGGAAGAAATGGATGCATTCCTAGAAACATATAAACTACCACAACTGAACCAGGAAGAAATAGAAAGCCTGAACAGACCCATAACCAGTAAGGAGATTGAAACAGTCATTAAAAATCTCCAAACAAACAAAAGTCCAGGGCCAGATGGCTTCCCGGGGGAATTCTACCAAACATTTAAAGAAGAACTAATTCCTATTCTCCTGAAACTGTTCCAAAAAATAGAAATGGAAGGAAAACTTCCAAACTCATTTTATGAGGCTAGCATCACCTTGATCCCAAAACCAGACAAGGATCCCACCAAACAAGAGAGCTATAGACCGATATCCTTGATGAACACAGATGCGAAAATACTCAACAAAATACTAGCCAATAGGATTCAACAGTACATTAAAAAGATTATTCACCACGACCAAGTGGGATTTATTCCAGGGCTGCAAGGTTGGTTCAACATCCGCAAATCAGTCAATGTGATACAACACATCAATAAAAGAAAGAACAAGAACCATATGATACTTTCAATAGATGCTGAAAAAGCATTTGACAAAGTACAGCATCCCTTCCTGATCAAAACTCTTCAAAGTGTAGGGATAGAGGGCACATACCTCAATATCATCAAAGCCATCTATGAAAAACCCACCGCAAATATCATTCTCAATGGAGAAAAACTGAAAGCTTTTCCGCTAAGGTCAGGAACACGGCAGGGATGTCCATTATCACCACTGCTATTCAACATAGTACTAGAGGTCCTAGCCTCAGCAATCAGACAACAAAAGGAAATTAAAGGCATCCAAATTGGCAAAGAAGAAGTCAAATTATCACTCTTCGCAGATGATATGATACTATATGTGGAAAACCCAAAAGACTCCACTCCAAAACTGCTAGAACTTATACAGGAATTCAGTAAAGTGTCAGGATATAAAATCAATGCACAGAAATCAGTTGCATTTCTCTACACCAACAGCAAGACAGAAGAAAGAGATATTAAGGAGTCAATCCCATTTACAATTGCATCCAAAACCATAAGATACCTAGGAATAAACCTAACCAAAGAGACACAGAATCTATACTCAGAAAACTATAAAGTACTCATGAAAGAAATTGAGGAAGACACAAAGAAATGGAAAAATGTTCCATGCTCCTGGATTGGAAGAATAAATATTGTGAAAATGTCTATGCTACCTAAAGCAATCTACACATTTAATGCAATTCCTATCAAAGTACCATCCATCTTTTTCAAAGAAATGGAACAAATAATGCTAAAATTTATATGGAACCAGAAAAGACCTCGAATAGCCAAAGGGATATTGAAAAAGAAAGCCAACGTTGGTGGCATCACAATTCCGGACTTCAAGCTCTATTACAAAGCTGTCATCATCAAGACAGCATGGTACTGGCACAAAAACAGACACATAGATCAATGGAACAGAATAGAGAGCCCAGAAATAGACCCTCAAATCTATGGTCAACTCATCTTCGACAAAGCAGGAAAGAATGTCCAATGGAAAAAAGACAGCCTCTTCAATAAATGGTGCTGGGAAAATTGGACAGCCACATGCAGAAAAATGAAATTGGACCATTTCCTTACACCACACACAAAAATAGACTCAAAATGGATGAAGGACCTCAATGTGCGAAAGGAATCCATCAAAATCCTTGAGGAGAACACAGGCAGCAACCTCTTCGACCTCTGCCGCAGCAACATCTTCCTAGGAACAACGCAAAAGGCAAGGGAAGCAAGGGAAAAAATGAACTATTGGGATTTCATCAAGATCAAAAGCTTTTGCACAGCAAAGGAAACAGTTAACAAAATCAAAAGACAACTGACAGAATGGGAGAAAATATTTGCAAACGACATATCAGATAAAGGACTAGTGTCCAGAATCTATAAAGAACTTAGCAAACTCAACACCCAAAGAACAAATAATCCAATCAAGAAATGGGCAGAGGACATGAACAGACATTTCTGCAAAGAAGACATCCAGATGGCCAACAGACACATGAAAAAGTGCTCCATATCACTCGGCATCAGGGAAATACAAATCAAAACCACAATGAGATATCACCTCACACCAGTCAGAATGGCTAAAATCAACAAGTCAGGAAATGACAGATGCTGGCGAGGATGTGGAGAAAGGGGAACCCTCCTACACTGTTGGTGGGAATGCAAGCTGGTGCAGCCACTCTGGAAAACAGCATGGAGGTTCCTCAGAATGTTGAAAATAGAACTGCCCTATGACCCAGCAATTGCACTATTGGGTATTTACCCTAAAGATACAAATGTAGTGATCCAAAGGGGCACATGCACCCGAATGTTTATAGCAGCAATGTCCACAATAGCCAAACTATGGAAAGAACCTAGATGTCCATCCACAGATGAATGGATCAAGAAGATGTGGTATATATACACAATGGAATACTATGCAGCCATCAAAAGAAATGAAATCTTGCCATTTGCGACAACATGGATGGAACTAGAGCGTATCATGCTTAGCGAAATAAGTCAAGCAGAGAAAGACAACTATCATATGATCTCCCTGATATGAGGAAGTGGTGATGCAACATGGAGGCTTAAGTGGGTAGGAGAAGAATCAATGAAACAAGATGGGATTGGGAGGGAGACAAACCATAAGTGACTCTTAATCTCACAAAACAAACTGAGGGCTGCTGGGGGGAGGGGGTTTGGGAGAAGGGGGTGGGATTATGGGCATTGGGGAGGGTATGTGCTTTGGTGAGTGCTGTGAAGTGTGTAAACCTGGTGATTCACAGACCTGTACCCCTGGGGATAAAAATATATGTTTATAAAAAAAAAAAAAAAAAAAAAAAAAGAAAGGACAAATACCCAACTTTTGTAGCAGCATGGACGGGACTGGAAGAGATTATTATGCTGAGTGAAATAAGTCAAGCAGAGAGAGTCAATTATCATATGGTTTCACTTATTTGTGGAGCATAACAAATAGCATGGAGGACATGGGGAGTTAGAGAGGAGAAGGGAGTTGGGGGAAATTGGAAGGGGAGGTGAACCATGAGAGACTATGGACTCTGAAAAACAATCTGAGGATTTTGAAGGGGTGGGGGGTGGGAGTTTGGGGTACTAGGTGGTGGGTATTATAAAGGGCACGAATTGCATGGAGCACTGGGTGTGGTGAAAAATAATGAATACTGTTATGCTGAAAATAAAAAATAAATTAAAAATAAATAAATAAATAAATAAATAAATAAATAAATAAAAGAAAGGTATTAAAGTATTAGTTATCTAATTGTCTGCCTGCCATATTTTGTTTTTAAATATCTGTACATACTGGAAAGAGATTACTGCATGACTCTGAAAGAAAATTCTATTCCTGAGTATCCATTAAGAAAATTTATTTTGTATCCAACACAGACAACTATTGATACAACTCAGATTTTACCAATAAATGTTGACCACATTTTTGGATACTATATAGGTATAAATACCTAATACCAAGAAAGAATATGGAGAAAATGTAACATTTCATAGAGAATGAGTAAATGGGTGACAACTTTTCTTTTTAAAATCAATTAAAATTAGTTATATTATGTAAATATGTAATTATAATTTAAGTAGCATAAAATGGAGATGAAAACATAGCTACCATGGGAATAGGGTCAGGAACTGAGCATCAGGAACCAAAGACAAAGCTGAAGCTTTGGTGGTGCACTTAGGAAGTGACCAGCCTCTTCATCAAAAGAGTGTTAAGCCATTTCCAGACCCCAGGAGAAAGGGAGCCTGGATTATGAGGAAAAGTGAAGACAAGTTGTACATCTGTTCTAGAAAATTGGACCTTGATCCGGAATTCACCAACCAAGGAACTCACTCATGATCATATTAATACATAAGAAATGAAACAAAGAAACAGTATAATCAGGCTTCTAGAGACACCTTAAGGACAACTCATTTTCAGTGAGAGAAGCTGGTAAGAAAATCAGCCAATGGTCTTTCACAAATAACATTTTCTTCACCTCTTCTTATTCATTTCACTAGAACCATCTATATTCTGAAGGGCTTAACAATTGAAATTTTAAAACTAGACTTCACAAGTTACAAATGGCCACATATTATATGATTCCATTTTTATGAAATGTCCATATTAGGTAAATCCGTGGAGAAAGGAAGTAGATTTGTGATACTTAGGACTGGGGAGGCAGGGAGAGAATGGGGAGTCACTGGTATTGGGTACAGGGATTCTTTTCTGAGGTGATGAAAATGTTCTAAAATTGATTGTGGTGGCAGTTGTACAACTCCACGAGTTTACTAAAAGTCACTGAATTATTCACTTTTAAATAGATAATTTGTAGTGTTATGAGTTATATCTCATTAAAACTGCTTATAAAAAAAACTAAACCTAAGATTTTAAAGCCAACTGAAAGTCACAGTGTCATTCATATTTCTCAGCATATAGAAATCATTGTTGGGAGTTTGAATGGCTTAGTCAGTGATGCATCTGCCTTTGGCTCAGGTCATGACCTCAGAGTCCTGGGATCAAGTCCCATGTCATGCCCCCTGCTCATCAGGGAGTCTGCTTCTCCCTCTCTCTTGTGCTCTCTGGCCAGTGTCAATAACATTTTGCTTGTGCTCTCTCTGTTGCTCTCTCTCTGGCTCTCAAATAAATAAATAAAACCTTAAAAAAAAGAAGTCATCTGTTAAAGGATTATTTTTAAAATTGCTTATAAAGCATATTAATTTAATAAGAATTGGATAATTAATCCAATCATTACCTACTCCTACTAGAAAGGGTGAAAGAACAAGGATGGTGATTTAACAGGGGTCTCCAAATACTCAGCTGGAATTCAAGAAAGCCTGTAGTACACTTTCTCAGCAAAGATTTTAAAGATTGATCAAATGTCCACATCTCTAAAGGGGTTTGAATAAAGCCATATATAAAGCCTGTGTGATGCTTAATTTTATGGGTCAAACTGTAGTAGGCTATGGCACTCAGTGGTTCAGTCAAACTAATCTAGATGCTGGTGTGAAGGTTTTCTTATATGTGATTAACATTTAAAACAATATACTTTGAATAAATCAGATTATACTTCATAATGTGGTGGGCCTCATCAAATCAGTTGAAGGCCTTAAAAAACTTATGTTCCCAAGACTGCAACAGAAAAGCCTTGCCTGAGTTTCCCAGGCTGCTGGACTGAGGAATTCTGGGTTAAGACTGAATTATCAACTCGTCCCTTAATTTCCAGCTTGCCAGCTTTCCCTACAAATACAACACTTGCCAGTCCCCACAATCAAGTGAGCCAGTTCTTAAAACTCTCTCTCTCTTTCTGTCATATATCTATCTCTATCTCTTTAGAATGTTAACTATACAACCAACATCAGACGTTGCCTCTTATTCACTCCTGATGAAACATGATAATAAAATTAAAAATGTGGAAATTCCACCCAGATATTTAGACTTTGAATTTTCAATGCCCAAGCTGAACTGATATTGACACTGTCCAGGCTAATTATTTTATGGAACAGGTTGAAACCAGACACGACAAAGCGAAGACAAATATGTCTGTGACACACGTCTTCTTTACTGCATTTACTTTACTACTTCTTTACTGCATAACATGTGTGACCGCCCACCAACCATATATTGTTGGTGGTGCCTTCAATGCAGGGAGGACAAGGAAGAAAATAATGGAGTATGTGATGCATCTGGAATATTTATGCACATCATATGGCTTAAGTGTACAAAGAGTTATGTAAAGGTGAGACCAAAGAGTGATTCCCTGGATTCCTCCTGTATTACTGTATGTAAGGTTTAAGATTGTGCAAATACTTAATGTGCAAAGGGAAATGTCTAATATAATGATTTCATGGGGTCACTCTTCAGAGAATTCAATTATTATTTTCATAAGCAAGAAGGGCCTTGGGCCAGGATAAGACTCCTACTTGTGAATTCCCTGATATTGCTTCACTGTAGTGCTGTAGGGTGCGATCTGTAGTCGTTAGGAATCTATGACACCTTTAGGAATAAAGGAGTTTATTTTTATTAGGAAATTCTGTGCAAGTTTTGTTTCTCAAAGACATGTACATGCCAACAGTAATGAAGCAAAACTGAAAAGAAAAGAAAAAAAGCTTTTAGCAAAAGAACCAAGACATCACTTCCTATTAAGCAAAGCAAGGAGAGAATTGGAATGGACAAATGATTAAGGGGAGAGATTAAGGGAAGCTCAGCTGAGAGTTTCCATTTTTATTGCTATGATTTTGTTTTTGTAAAGGGAAAGGAACGGGATTAAGAATTAAGAAATTATGAGAAGAATCACTAATCTAGATCCCTGGAGCAAAGAGACATAGATTTTCTTCTTCAGTTAATTGCACTCCTATTTTTTTAATATTGAGAGCATGGTGTCTCTTCTCTTGCAATAACAAGGAGTGTTCAAGGACAGAGATGATGTAATGATCTCACAATGTAAACAGGCTCCCATAGTTTCAGATGAGGTCAGTGACGACTGGGTCCAATCCACCAAAGCAAGACCCACCCAACGTTTATCCACAAACATGAGCAGTCCAATGAGCTCCTGCAAAATGAAATTCCAAGTATTCAAACACTAGGCATTATTTTACTGGCTTCACCAAAGATCTTCTAGTTTTCTCTTCTTTTTCCTTTTTTTTAAAGATTTTATTTATCTATTTATTTTAAAGAGAGAGAAAACTCCAGCAGAGCAAGAAGCAGAGGGAGAGAATTTCATGCAATCTCTTTGCTGAGCATGAAGCCCAATATTTGATCTCAGGACCTTGAGATCATGACCTGAGCCAAAGTTAAGAGTTGGACACTTAACTGAGCCACCTGGGCACCCCTAGATCCTATAGTTTTCTGATCGATGTGAATTAAGACATAAAAGTGCTATTTACTTGAGTTTAAAAATGAAACCAGAGCTACCCTCAAATGTGACTCTATACATGTGAGAATAATAAAAACTGAAGTCAAAGCACACACAAGGTAAGTGTCTCTGAATCAACAACCAAGTCATGAGAGTCTAGAGTGAAATTCTTTCACCACCGCCTTCGGGACCCGGTGACAGAAAGGGCGCTCTTGTGAACTACAGGCAATCCTCGAGAGCTAAGTGTTTCCTTAAGAATTATTGAGGATTTCATGGTCATTTCAATAGTTGGAATCCATAAATCATGCTTTCTTGGGTGATATCAATTTTTATCCCTCAGTTTTATATATTTTAAAATATATAAATATATTCGGAGACATCTGTAACAGGGAGGAAACATCACTGTTGAAAGGAAGAAAGAGGGAGACAGAGGAATGGAGGAAGGGAGGGGGGAAGGGACAAAGCGGAAGGAGGGAACCATGCTTCTAGGAGAGAAGGGACATTCAGAAGTCAAAGACCTGCTTGTGGAAGGCAACCTGGTCTCAGCCTTTCTGACAGAGAAATGATGAAGGGTGTCACTGGGTGTATAGCCTAGAAGGGAGACATTTGAGCAAAACCAATGATATATCTTTGCCTAATGAAACGTTCCAGTTACCCATTGCTGCAAAACAATGGCTGACAAATCTGTAATCATTTATTTTGCTTATAAGGAAGCAAGGACAGAGACCCGAAAATAAGAAGGAGGAAGCAGGACTTCCCCTAGATTGTGGGAATAGGCATGGCCCCTCAAACCACTGCATCTGGAGGCCAAAGGAAAAGATGGCAGAGACAAAGACTGTAAGGCGCAGACCTCGTGCAAGTGCTAATAGGAGTTTCATCAAGATTGAACATTGGTTGGGACGTTGGGACCTTAGAACAACTACCTTCCTCTTTTCAACTGGACTCCTTCCTTAAGTTATTACGGGGCAGCTCTGGAAACAGAAGCTTGTTCCACACATAAACAGTATTGAAATTATGACTAATTACAGCAGGAAGAATGCAATTGGAATTATAGCATGGATTTTTAATTAATTTTTTTTCTGATTATGAAAACAGTAAATGAAGATCTGCACTGAGAAAGGGCTTCACCATTGTGCTCCCACATTGTATATGTGTGTGTTTGTGTGTGTGCAGTGTGTATTTGAAGAATTTGATGGGACACTTGTTTCTTCAGGTCTGTGAAGTCGGGCAGACAGTGATAGCATGACTTAGGGGTTTCTGATGAGAATATTTCAATGCCATCTGCAAATAAACTTCCATTTTATTATGTAGGAAATGAGTTTTAGATTAGAAATTAATTACAAACCTGCCATGTTAGTGTTTTCACACAGCTGTGCCTTTGTGGCAGACAGAGAAATGTTTATTTAAAAAGGAATGACCCTACCACCTCATTCAAGATGGATGACTAGGAAAAAAAAGTGTTTTTCTTTCCTTCCCTAAATAAAATCTTCGTTTAATAACAGAAAAAAAAAAATGGTAAGAGATGAACATGAAAGTAAATTCATGAGAAAATTGAAAAAAACAAGGAATGGTCTACCAGTGGACCCTAAATGTAAATGGTTTTCAAAAGGCGTAAAGCAAATGGAAGCAAAATGAAAATGAAATTCAAGTCAGCTGAAGAGCCTAAGAAGAACTCCATGCAGACAACAGAGATAATTTCTCAAATATATATATATATATATATATATATATATATATATATATATATTTGTCAAGCAAAACTATGGAACAGTCCCTAAACTGGCAGGATGAAGCTACAAGGAGTAGGTCATCTACAATGTAAAGGCAGATAACAAAAGGGTATGAACACTGCACCAATACCGTCATACTGCACCAATAACCCTAAGTCTTCTCTAAATGGAACAGCAGGTCCAGCATGTGAAGGGCTGTACTGCAGGCTGCAGGGGTAGAAAACACCCTCTCCAGAGCACAAATTACAAAGAAACTCCACTTGGTCATAAGCCCTACAAATCCCCTGAGTAATCACAAGAAAGAAACTTCTGGAATCCAAAGCTGCTTTGACTGCCAGGCAAATGTAATTATCATTCAGACTGAGGAAATACACTTGCAGTTATTAATTTTGTTTAAACCAAACTCTCATTATAAATGTGATCAAAACAGGAAAATAAAACATTGAAAAACTCAAAATGTAAGAGATCTAACAATTATTATGTAAGGAATAGAAGAAAACTTCAACACGATTATAATTAATATCCTCGGAGAGAATCCAAAGGACATTAAAAAAAAAAAAAAACACTGAAAAAGGGTTGAAAACAAGAAAAACATCAGAGTGCTTGGTAATGTAAAATACGAATGACAAAATACAGACTTAATAGACGGACAGATAGCAACTCAGACAGAGCTGAAGACCAAACACCGAAGTAGAAGCAGATCATAGGACAAAGAGTTATAGAGATGAGAGAAAAATAAAGGACAATAAGAGAAAGATTTTCTTATGTCTAACATGTTCTCTTCCTAGAGAAGGGAACAGAAAGAGAAGGCACATCCTGAGATAGAAAAAGAGAAAAACGTCTGAAAGCTAATGAAAGGTTCAGCCTTGCAATGTCCAGCAACACAATGAGCAAAAGAGGATGAACTTCAAAACATAAACACACACACACACACTCCACATTCAAAAACGTGCTGGTAAGTTACCAACGCTACAAGGACAAAGAAAATACCTTTAAAACTTCCCACAGAGCCAGGGTACTTATATAAGAAAAAGAAATGAAGCATCTAATTTGAAAAAAATATAAAACTATATTTGGAAATGATATGACTTTGCATATAGAAAATCCTAATGAGGGACACCTGGGGTGGCTCAGTCAGTTAAAAAGCTGACTCCTGGGAGTCCTGCGTGGCCCAGTGGGTTAAAGCCTCCGCCTTCAACTCAGGTCATGGTCTCAGGGTCCTGGGATCAAGCCCCACATCGGGCTCTCTGCTCAGCGGGGAGCCTGCTTCCTCCTCTCTCTCTGCCTGCCTTTCTGACTACTTGTGATCTCTGTCTATAAAATAAATAAATAAAATCTTTAACAAAACAAAACAAAAGCTGACTCCTGGTTTTGGCTCAGGTCATGATCTCAGGGTCCTGGGATCAGCCCTGCACTTCCCACTCTGCAGGGAGTCTGCTTCTCCCCTTCTCCCTCGCCCTCTGCTCCTCCTGCATGCTCTCTACCACTCTCAAATTAATTAATTAATTTTTAAAAAAGAAAATTCTAATGAATATACAAAAACCCTTTTAGAGCAAATAAAAAAGTACAGCAACATTATGGAGACAAAATCACCACGCAAAAATGAACTGCATTTATACACAATCACAATAAACAATCAAAATAAAATTAAGAAAAAATTACATATTATAATAGTATTAAAAATATGGAGGAGTAAATTTTACAAAAGTGGCACTTGACTTATACACTGAAAACTAAATAAAACTAAATAAATAGAAAGACATGCCTATTCGAGCACTGGAAGACTCAGTGGTGTTAAGACGATAATACTCCCCAAATTGATCTGCAGATTTAACGCATTACCTCTCAAAATTACAGCTGCCTTTTTTCTTTTGCATAAATTGGCAAGCTGATTTCAAAATTCATATGAAAATTCAATTCTAGAATAGCCAAAGCAATCTTGAGCAACAGGCGGGGAAGACTCACACCCTCTGATTTCAGAATTTAATACAAAATTATGGCAAAAAAGACTGTGTCATGCTGACATAAGGATGAATGTGATAAAACCTCGAGTCCAGAAATAAACCCTGACAACAAAAAAATTAATATAAATACTTAAAAAATTTTTTTTATTTAAATTCAATTAACATATACTGTATCATTAGTTCGAGGGGAAGAATTAGTGATTCATCAGTTGCGTATAACCCCCAGTGCTCATTACGTCAAGTGGCCTTCTTAATGCCCATCCCCCTGTCACCACATCCTCAACCTGTCTCCCCTCCAGCAACCTTGTTTGTTTCCTCGAATTAAGAGTCTCTTACAGTTTGCCTCCCTCTCTGTTTTTATCCTATTTTATTTTTTCCTTCCCTTCCCCCTATATTCATCTATTTTGTTTCTTAAATTCCACATATGAGTAAGATCATACGGTATCTGTCTTTCTTTGACTGACTTATTTCACTTAGCATAACACTCTCTAGTTCCATCTACATTGTTGTAAATGGCACAATTTCATTTTTTTATTATATATAATTTCATTATATCTATATATAGATATATATATAATGGAATAGTATATCTTCTTTATCCATTCATCTGCTGATGGACAACTGGGCTTTTTCCATATTTTGGCTGTTGTGGAAATTGCTTCTATAAATACTGGAGCACATAAATACTGATTACATAAAATAGTAATGATAGTTTGGAGTTTAAATTTTTAGAGTTAAAATACACAACAGAAATAATAGCAAATCTTCACCCTCGACTCTCTTTGGTCTTTTAGTCTTCCTGTGGTTGAGGGAGGCAGAGGGGCTGGAGAAGAGATTATTACTTAGAATCTGTATTTGATTTGTTTTGTTTTTTAATCTGGAGAGGATTTTTGCTATTTCATGCTTTCTCAGTGATTATTCTCATTTTTGTCATTATGACCATTGGGAAGCAGCCTCTGTGTTTGGCTGGTTGGTTTTTGTCTGTGAGTTTTTTGCTAGTCTTTTGGAAGTGAGCATTCTTTAGGAAGACACAAGTTTATTGACACTATAGATCTGACAACACAGCTACAGTCCTGCCTGGGAAAGTGACTGACGAGACATGAAGATTCCAACCCCACATTCCCAGGAAGGAAGACACAATGAAGGTGACCTATTTTGCCGGTCTCCTGGTTCTCATAGTACCTAAGAGGAAAAAGTCTTAACTTTATTCCCTTTAGATGGTTTCTTCCTGGGCATTATGTAAGACCCCATCCTTATCTCAGCAGCACAGAAGACTGTCTCCACATGGGATGAAGAGGGAGCTCCTTTGAATGTCAAGGTCAGACAGGGTACAACCAGCTCCCAGGATTGCTAGCAAATACCTGATTGGCTGATCAGGATGAGTTTTTTCCTTATCTTAAACTTCCCTCTTAGCTCTTTGTGAATATATGTTCCCTCTGGTGGTTCTACTTGTGGGTGAAAGGGGAGGTCATGGGTTTGACCCAGAGGATTAGAAGGGCAGCAGACAGAAAAGCAAAAGTACGAAGTGCAACAAAAGAAAACACACCCCAATATTGTGTGTAAAATGTTTTTTAGTCATTTAAAAAAAAAAAAAACTTTGAAAACACGAAAATATTATTTTCCGGGCCATGGGAAAAAAATTGCATACATGTAAATACAAATTTTGCACACAGTTTCAAGTCATTTCTAGAATGTCCAGTGTTCATTTTTGAACACGGATCTCAGGACCTCCGGCTTTAACACTCAAAAGAAAAAAAGAATAAAATTATGAAAATTAAAACTATCGTGGGAAAGTGATAGAAATATGCATTTTTAAATATACCAACCCACTTAAAAGCTCAACTTTTCAAAATCTCCCAGACTCAGCAACCAGTGTGTCAATGCCCTGCATTGTTCTTCATCCACTTAAGATCTGTCATCAACAATGCCTTTCATTTTTCCAGGTAGCATATCCACTGAAGCAAGACAGTGAAAAGAGAAAAGAAAAAAGGAAATCTTGGTGCATTCGAGATCTTGCACTTGATAAAATTGTTTTCTTAGCCAGACAAAGTGTGAAATTCTTTTCATGGTTTTTAGTCTAAGTGATTTGGTGAGATCATCATTCAGCGTGTTGCCCAGAGCTGCTCCCTGACTCCAAGCACTCCCCTAAAAATGTTTCCTCCCACCCAACAGGAAGATTAACAGAATTAGGTATCTCTTATTTATCTCTATCTCATTTGGCATGACTACTAGCTCATACATTTGGAAAAGTTTTGTGCTCAATTTTTTAAAATATGGTTTATTTTATCGTTCTACTTTTTATGGGCTCAGGTTTGTTTTTTTTTTTTTCCCCTATCCACTTCTATCCCTTTGTAAAGTCTATGTATCTCAATAATGTAAAAGATCATCGTTTAAACTTTCTTCCCCTCTAACTTGGTGAATGCTCAAGAAAATACCTCTAACTACATTTATTAGCATTGACTTTCACTCCCTAACAGAGGACATAACAGACTCTAGGATTATCTCCTCTGAAAGATGCATTGCTAATTAAGAAAAAATATTTTCCTCTGATTCCAGATTTTCCACTTCAAGCCTAAAACTAATTCCTTCTTTACTGTTCAGTTAAGCTCCTGATTTGGAGAGAAGGGAGGGACAGAGAGAGGAAGGGAAAAAAACAAATCAAAACAAAATGACCAATTAAAGATCTGCTATGTTTCAAGGAATACGTGAGAAAGTGTCATTTTTCTCTCATTTTGTCCTCATGTCCATCCTGATGTAGAATTTGTAACCCAAATGGCCTCTACCATGACGACCTTATTAGTAAACGAGTTATTGATGACACTTTTGCTCAGGTTCAAGGGGTCACAGCTGTGACTCTGAACCCCGGTTCCCCTTCCCAGCCTCCTCCCGCCTTCACTCTGGGCGCTGAGGCTCCTGGCTTGTCCCTGAACGGCATCTGCAGAACAGCTCCAGCTCTGTTGAGTTGACCACCTTCTCCGCACCCTCTGAGGATGAAGTAGGAATGTGGTTCCACTGTTGGGGCTCTCTGTCAGAAACAGGGCTCCTCCATCACGATTCTGACCCCTGGCTTCCAAAGGTGTGACACACTTTGGCTGTAAAGTCGCTGTGGACACTTCGGCCATGACTTGTTCCACATCCTCCCAGACCCTCCCTCGACTCTCCCTTGTCCTTCTATTTACCTCCCAAACCAGAACATTTTTGAAAATGTAAGGGTCCTTTATTAATGATTACGTCAAGAAAACAGGCTTAAATTCAAACTGCCCCACACCACCCAGGACCGGCGGTTTTCCTGGAGACATTCTGCTTTCCTCTGAGTACCAAACAGGCTTTGTGAAAACTGTCTTGCTTCCTTTCTTCTTTTTCCTTTGGGTTGAGCGTGTTGTTCTTTTTCTAAAGTCAAAATTAAAAAGTTTCCCTGATGTTCTGCCTTCTATAATTTAAGAATTTAATACTATAAACAAAAAAAAAATTAAGAATTCAATACTATTAATATACATATGTTTAGGTATATGTTTTCATCATTTTAGAGTCTTGCTATATAGTCATTATACATACTTCATTACTGACAAGCCGTTGAGAAACATGGCCATTCCCTAATTTTTGGAAAAATCGCTCTGGATATGTACATTACTACATTTTTAGTTACGTTGAAATCAATGACACCTGATTAATAAAATGAAAATATTTTACTGAGGTGCTCAACTTTTTCACATCGACTTTTTCTTCTAATACCGTTTTTAGCCTTACGTATTTTGTAGCTATGACATTAGGTGTTTATAAATTCAGAATCGATTTATCTTTTCCTACCCAACTGAATGCTTACACTGACTTTCTTCATCTCTAATACCGGTTCTGCCTTTAAGCCTACTACATAACTACATCATATCTTTTTTGACTTATACCTTCTAGCATATGATTTCCACACACTGTTCTGTGTCCTTAGGTTTAACCTGCAACTTGCAAAGAGTAGATAGCTAGATATTTTCATGTAATCTAGAAAACTCTATTTTATAACTTGTGAGAGCAGCCATATATCATGATTATGAATATACTTGAAATTATGTTGCTGATCTCATTCGGGATTTTTTTTTTCCTCTTTGTACTGCTTTTTCTGAGTTTCTTTAATTTTTCCTCTTCTGTCTTCTTTTGGGGTGTTATCTAAATTCTATGTTTTCTTCATCATTTATGAAATTATCTAATCTGTGTTAACATGCATACTTAGCCAACATATAACTACTTCTAGATTCATTCTGAGTCATGTAGTGACCTTGGAGCTCTGATTCTACCACGCCTTCCTTTTTTACAAAACATTCGTTTTCTCTTCTTCTTTATCCAAACAGACACACCATTATGTTACTGTTTTATAGTCTTGTTTATTTGGATTTGTTCATATTTAACAATTCATTTGCTTAATATTGTTTTTCTTCCTAAAGCTTGTTCTTTAGAAATCCTTTCACTGAATGTCTGGTATGTCTTTGATGTGTTATCTCTTGAATTTTTACTTACCTGGGTTGATAACCCCACTTGTTATTTTCTCTCAAAGCTTTGAAGAAAATACTATGCTATTGTTTCTCCTGTTGCGCTGGGCAGGCAGCTCTCCCTCGAACTGTCATTCTTTTTCAGGTAATTTGTCTTTCCTTAATAACTTCTTTCAAATCTCTCTTTGTCTTGGATGCTTCAAGTTTTACTGTGATGTGTCAAGGTATGGACCTCTCTCCGAGTCCTACATACAATTCAGTGAATCTGAGGATTAATGACCTTTACTGTGGGTGAATTTTCTCCCTTAACTTTATGAACAATGCCTATAATCTTCTCTACTCTCTTTTCCTGGAAATGCTGTCAGACTTTCAAATCTCCTATCTCTTGACCTCCTTCCACATGTTGTGTGTCTTTCTTCTGTATTCTTGCAAACCCTTCCGAGTGGCCATTCTGTTCTCTCTTCAGCTCTTTCTAATCAACTGAATCAACCATTGGGCACTTAATTCAGTAGTCATTTTTTTTTTAATCAAAGTTCTGTTTGGTTCTTTTGCAAATCTACCGAAAATGTTTATCAGTCTCTCATGCTTGGATCACTTTGTCTACTCCGTGTTTTGTTTCTTTTCACACATCCTATGTATGCCT
This sequence comes from Mustela nivalis, assembly GCF_964662115.1. Taxonomy (NCBI): domain Eukaryota; kingdom Metazoa; phylum Chordata; class Mammalia; order Carnivora; family Mustelidae; genus Mustela; species Mustela nivalis. Next base: position 81,208,006 of record NC_139034.1, on the reverse strand, counting down.
GTGTATTATAATATTTTAATTTCTTGCCGATGTTATTCTAATGTTAATAGTTTCTACTGGTTTCAGTTGTGGCTGCTCCTCTGAGCATGTCGTTGCATAATTTAGGATTATAAACACATACTCGACTGACGTTAACCAGTAGTAATCTCATGCTCATAGGGTGAAGATGTTTTCTTCCAGAGAGTCCTGCTTGCTTATATTGAATGCCCCAGGGCATGGCCAACCTAGAAGTCATTTAAATTACTCCTGGTTTGGGGTTTCCTAAGCTTTGCAATTATGATAACAATCCACAGAAGAAATAATTTTTTATTAATATATGAGTTTTCTATTTAGTACCAAAACTAAGCAGGTAAGGTTTCCTGTTGTCTCCATTTTCCAAAGGTCAGTTCTATACTCTTTATAAATCACCTTTCCCTAAATATGTAGCTCATTAGTATGTGGGGGGGTTCAAATTCTTATTTTATTCTTCCACAGGGTCAAGGCCCTGTCTTGTATCTCTATGTAGTTAACCCAAGAAGCTGAAGCATCAGGCGTTACTAAACACTGTTTTCGGCTCTGTCTTAATTTTTGACCTCTGGAGATATGCCCTATTATATTTGTGTATTTATGTACTCGCCTACTTATACTTATGAACTTAATGTTATGTTTCTCTATTTTACCCAATACTTCTGGATATTCAGCATGGCAAGTATGTTCAGGACATTTAGTCTTTCCATAGCATCAGAAACAGAAGTCTGAAATGTAATATTTGTCAAAGGGACAATTCTCTATGTCCTATAAATTTCCTTTACCCTCCCAGATCTTTTACTTGGGAACTCATCAAGACCTGGAAGGGAAGATTTTAGGTCCATGTCAGTTGCCATGAAAAGTCTTAATTCCTAATCTTTAGTAAAACCATTGAGAAAGAGAAAGAGAACAGAAACTGGATAAATTAATACCTTCCTGCCTCTAAGAAGAAAATCAGAGGCTGTCTTGGCAAAACTAGAGTCTCCAAATGGTGAATTGATCAAAGTGTGGTCCGTGTTTAGGGCAACTTTCGTGAAACTTTAAGTCAATTACTTTTATCCACCTCCTTTTTATTCTTCTTGTTTTTTCTGTTATTGTTCTGAGTGCAACCCTGGGACTTTCTCTAAACCTAAATGAAGTTGCTTCACCACCAATATTGTATCGTATTCTGGCTTATCCAGTTTCTGGAAATGAGACTCCCTTTAACCATGTTGAAAAAGTTGGTCTGTGTGCTGTGTCCCCTCCACACCTCCTCTTTCTTCCACTGACTGACACAGTTCTTAGTTCTATAACCTAGTAACGTGTGTTGGTCAGCACTGAGCCACTTATTTCTGGGGTGAAAGTAGGAGGTGAATCGTCATTTTTCTCAGATCTTGAATCCTAAGAATGGTAAGACACATTGGGTTATACCTAGAATCTCGTCTCTAGAAATGGGCTAAAATTATATCCAGTCTTAGTATACCCAATGCAACACAATGCTTTCATAATATGTGCATCAGTGTGTTCACTGATAGACTTCAATTCATGCATCTATTTCAGATATTATAGTTTGAGAGAAGAGCATTCCCTTCATTCTTCAGCAGTTCCTTTAAAAGTCTCACTGGACTACTGTGATTCTGTAGTCCAGTTCTCCACACAAATTGGCTCTGCTGTGGGATAGATGGGCCATATAAGTTTAAAAGGTCATAAAACTGAGCCCATGCACTGACAGTACCATGCACTTTAGCAAGAAGAGTATAAGTATTAAAACTAACCATATCCCACTTGTCAGGAGATGGAATCAAATCCATCAAGAAGTGATGCCTCCCACTTGCACCAGGTAGCTCCAGAGTCTCCCAAAGGCTAGCAAAGATAAGGGGCAGCAATCCATTTTTCCTACTACGAAAGTAAAAGAGTAAGAAAAAGGAAAGAAAATAGTTCCGAAACTAGACAAAATTTTTTTTCTAAAATCCTGATTTCTCAAAGGAAAAACACTTTTAAACTTTTCACAGCATCATCCAGTATTACAATCCTATCTTTAACTTCAGTGTCCATCCAGCCAGAAAAGAAGGCTTTGTGGAATATATTCTAAGAAACCTACTAGTTCTAAAAGTAGACATCCATTCACTTTGCTGTTAGTATGTCTTCTAGGAGGGTGGCATTTACCCTGGTGTGACACATCCATCATCTATCAGGCAACTTCTTCTAGGCTGAAGTAGAACATTCCTAAAACAGCTCATGCCAGCAGGTATGTCTACAGGCTCTCTGGTCCAGGTGACCTAAGATGAGTTGGAGTTGGACAACAAAGAAGATAGAGAATGAGGAATTTTTTTTATCTTCTCTGGGGAACCCATTTAAGCTGAGAATTTTTTGAACTTTCTCTGATGTCTTAGACATGAACTTCCCTTCCTTCCTTCCCAATGGCAGAATGAGACTAACTTTTAAATTGCAGACACAGATGGAAACTCCCCAACACCTCGTTTGACGTGTTGAGTACTCAGCCAACAAATCTTTCACAAAGTTAGTAAGGTGCCATTTCAAACAAAACTTGAAAGTGTCCATCCAAGACCTATTGAAATTTAAGTTTATTATGAATTTTCCAACCCTAAAGGAGAACCTTTTATGCCAGGCATAGATTCTGTAATGAGTACATTTGGGAGGAAAAGTTACTTGACAAATCAATCTGTTGAATTTGGTGATAGAGGTCTAGATAAAAACCAGTTCTTCATATAAAAATCAACAACTACCACTTTTATTTATAACAACTACTTTATGGGTAGAGCCTAGTTAGAGTTTGTTATGATATAATATTGATTTAAGTATTTTAAGCAGAAAAAATACTTTGATATATGATTTTCTTCTTCAGGAAAATTGATTAACTTTACAGGCAGGTAGAACCAAGGTTTACTTCATTTTATCTCCATAAGGTTCAGTCATCTTCTATCCCAAGATTATAACCTGCTTTTCCATCCATTAAATCAGCCAGATTTTACACTAGAGAGTTACTTGATATTTGACCTACACTAAAGCTGCTCCACTCTCAAAGTCAAAGATGTAATTATCTCCCTAGCTTCAATCTTTAAAATCTCTTGTACAAGTATTCCCACAAAAATAACTCATCATCATGAAGACTTCCATCCATTGACCTCTCCACTTTCATTATCTTTCCCTTTCTTGCCTTCTTCTTTATGATAATTTTTTTCTTCTTCAGGTTGGAATGGATGGCCCAATGCTACAGTTAATCTCTTATAAGCCCATTTTTTTCTTAGTTCCTCCAACAGCTGTGAATTTACTAACCACCTACCTCTTCCACGTCCACACTCATACAGCTGACAATTGTTTATAAAATCATATAAAAGGTGATCCAACATCAGCCAAGAGTCCCAATTCATTTCTCAACAGCATCAGTAAAATCATTCTTTGTGGCCCGCCAACGCTCGCCCGCGAGGAAGGAAGACCACCGACACAGGATTCTTCTCTATCACGCTTTATTGAAGTGCACTTGGTTGAGGTTTGTAGGGTGATGGAAGCAGGAAGCGCCTGGGTAGAGCCAGGGCTGCACATATATACAAGCTAGCTGGGGCGTGTCTCATTCTGGGGTACGTGGCTCACTATGGTAGGTCAGCCTTGTTGCTGGGCAGAATAAGCTTAAGGCCACGCGTCCAACCACTTGTTTACGAGGCTCTCCGGCGCCATCTTGTAATGGCGGCAACGAGTTGCCACATCTCCCCCTTTTTCTTTTATTTTGCAGTCATGGCTAAAATCAGAGGAGTGTCCCCTAGTAAACATGTCCTCCTTTGCCTAGGGACGGGAGAGAAACGGAGGTACCCGTATGCAGACACTCATGACTTTCAGGGTGGCTCACCCTGTGCACTCCTAGGTGCAAACCACCCGCGGAAAATGCAAGGTTGTCTCTATTCGGGTGCAATGGGCTACTCAAAGCCCTCCGAGTGCAAGAGCACAACCTATGTTTCATTTAACATGCTGAGCCAAGCTTGGGGAGATGTTCCAGCCTCTATAGCGGCAAAGGCACGCGCTATGGCCACCTTCTCTCTTCTGCGAGCCCTCATTACCCTCAGAATTAAGAACAAAGCCACCAGTAGTCCTGCAAACATTAGCATGCCCATGACTCCTACTCCGAGAGTGGTAAAGCACAAGGTGCCTTGAAGGTTGAAATTTGTAGCGTTATAACGCTGTACCTTATTATTGATTTGTTTACAGGGTAAATCAAAAACACATTCTGGAACATACAGATGGGGTAATATTTTTGTCGCGTTTGTGACTGGCATGGGGATGGGCCATGTTCTTGAAACGGCCCAAAAGGTAGCTCCCTCAACTCTGGTCAGGCAGATCATCAGCACTATCAGCATCTCCAGGGTTGGAGTCCATGTCTGCTTCTTTGGTGTTGTCATCGGTTCTTTCATCCAACTTTCGCGTCAGTCGTGATGGCACCCACACCGGATCCGAGCGGTCCTGTGGAAAAACACAAACAGCTCCCCTGGATCTCCTAATCACGGGATCCGGTCCATACCATTTGTTATCCAGTATATCTTTCCACATTACACGTTCCTTTATGGCCTCAGCCTCTTCTGCATGTCTATCTGCCGCACTTTTGCCATTGGCATCCAGAATTAAAAAATTGATAGTAAAGATTGCTAGGGATAGGCGATCTCGAGGGGTCATAACCGCCTCTATTCCCCCTTTTTGTTTTTGTATTAGTTCTTTAAGCGTGCGGTTAGCGCGCTCAACAATACCTTGTCCTTGAGGATTATATGGCAAGCCTGTAGTATGCTGGACCTGCATCTGGGCACAGAAGGATTTAAAGCCTTTTGCCGTGTAGGCAGGGCCATTATCAGTTTTTAAGTTCATGGGTTTGCCCCAGGCCGCCCAGGCTTGCAAGCAGTGCGTTTTCACATGAGTAACCTTCTCTCCTGTCAGGGCTGATGCAAACACAACACCTGAGTAAGTATCTACAGACACATGGACCCATTTTTGAGTGCCAAACTCAGAGAAATGGGTTACATCCATCTGCCATAATGTAAGAGGTTTTAAACCTCGAGGGTTGACTCCTATATGTGGTGGGTGGAGATAAGTAACACAGGATTTGCAAGACTTAACGATTGTTCGAGCCTGTTCTTGGGTGATTTTGAATTGGAGTCGTAGTGTGTCTGCTGGCACATGAAACTTTGTATGAAAATCTGTGGCTTGAGCCACGGGGTCTAGTGTCGCCATTACCATGGATACCCTGGTGAGTTTGTCAACCACTTCATTGGCTGTAGACAACGGGCCCGGTAAGCCTGAGTGGGCTCGTATATGTCCAATGTAAAAGGGCTTATCACGGCCGAATATTAAATTTTGTATTTGAGTAAAGATAGAGGCTACAGTGCTCTGTTCCTTGATGTAAGTGGTCACTTCCAGCTGACGGACAGCATTAACTACATAGGAAGAGTCAGACAGAAGGTTGAAAGGCACTGATGAGAAGGCCTTAAACACCTCGAGAACCACTAGGCACTCGGTTACCTGAGGTGTACCAGGGCGAAATTGAAATCGGACAGGATCATGTCCCATAACTTGGTAAACTCCTATACCTGTTTTTGATCCATCTGTGAAAATCTGAATAGCGCCCTTGATAGGGTTTGAGGAGGTCACCTTAGGAAAATAGGCCACATTTTGACAAAGGAATTGTAATAGCTTGTCTTGAGGATAGTGATTGTCAATTTCCCCAGAGTATGCTGCCATCAAGATAGCCCAATTATTCATCGTGCCCGCTAGGACTTCTACTTGTTCTTTGGTATAAGGTATGATTAACTTATCCGGTGGGTACCCAAAAGTGGTGATGGAGAATTTTAGGCCTACTAGAGCAGTATGGGCAACGGCCTCAGGATAATAGTGCAGGGTACGTTGACCTTGTGAGTGTCCATGTATCCACCATACTGGGGCTGATTGCCAAAACACCCCCGTAGGGCTCCCTACAGTAGGGAGAATGCAATAAGTTAGGGGTACCTGAGGGTCGACACGTTGTACCTGTGCACCCTCCAGCGCCTTTTCTACCAGTTCCAGGGCGCGTAAGCCTTCCTGTGTCAGAGTTCTAGGGGAACTCAGATCAGGATCACCTTCTAGGATCTGGAATAATGGTCTCAACTCATCCCTGGTCACCGGGAGATAGCTTCTTACCCAATTGATATCCCCTAGCAGCTTTTGGAAGTCATTTAATGTCTTAAGGGAAGTCTTGGCAATTTTTATCTTCTGAGGCCTCACATGCTGTGCTGTGATACGTGTCCCTAAGAACTCAGCTATCTCAGTCCTTTGTATCTTTTCTGGGGCAATGAGAAGTCCTGCTTTTCTCAAGGCTAGATCTACCGCTATCAACACTTTATCAAGGGTCTCCTTCCGTGGGTGAGCTAAGAGAATATCATCCATGTAATGTATCACACGGACATCAGGGAAATCACACCTAACTGGATCTAATGCATGGCTAACATATAACTGGCACATAGTAGGGCTGTTGGCCATTCCCTGAGGTAAGACTCGCCATTGGAAACGGCAGTCAGGTTTTTCATGATTTATGGAAGGGACCGTGAAGGCGAAACGCTTCTTATCTTCCGGGTGTAATGGAATAGAGAAGAAGCAATCTTTAATGTCCACAGTGTATACCGGCCAATCTTTAGGCAGGGCAGAAAGAGTTGGGAGACCTCTTTGCACTGGCCCCATTATAGCCATTTGTGCATTGATGGCTCGCAAATCATGTAACAGTCTCCACTTACCTGACTTCTTTTTTATTACAAATATTGGTGCATTCCAAGGGGAAGTGGATGTTTCAATATGCCCTAGTTGCAGTTGCTCTTCAATAATTTGATGTGCCGCATGGAGCTTTTCTATTGAAAGGGGCCACTGATTGACCCACACGGGCTTATCTGTTTTCCATGGAATTTTTAGAAAGTCATCAGTGGCCCCTAGGAAAAACCCAATCCCTTTCTATCATTTTTCAAGCTAGGACTGACTAGCTCTGATTCTCTCTGCAAGTATTTACCTAGGCCTTTGCCTGGCATATAGCCTTGTTTCATCATCAAATCTTTGCTCTGTTTGGAATACGTTCCCTCATTAGTCAGAATTAGATTTAATTGACTCTGGACATCTCTTCCCCAGAGATTGATGGGAAGGTCCAGTACGAACGGCTGAAAAGTCCCTTTGTTCCCTTCCATCCTCCAATGTAGAGTTTTTGCACTAATCTCAGGTGTGTTTTGATAGCCTAGCCCCTGTAATGTTTGAGAGGCCTTTTGCAGCGGCCAATTCCTTGGCCAGAATCGTTGGCTCATGACGCTTCGGTCGGCCCCCGTATCTATTAGACCGGTGAAGGCCTTTCCTTCTATCTCCAAACTACACATGGGGCGACCTGTTAGCTCCAAAGATAAGTAGGCCATATCGACTCCAGAGGATCCAAAGCCCTTATCTCCTCTGACCTTATTTTGGGCGGGGAAACGGTCATGCAAGGATGAGAGAACTACCAGCTGGGCTATTCTGTCCCCAGGGGCAATGGAGACAATGCCAAAAGGTGAGTGACACATAACCCTAATTGTACCCTGATAGTCTGGGTCAATGATCCCGGGGAGGACCAATAAGCCCCTCATGGTGCTGGATGATCGGCCTAAAACCAGCCCAGCCGAGCCTACAGGAAGAGGTCCTGACATGTCAGTAGGAACCGCTTGTATACCCATACGAGGGGTTAAAACCAGTCCGGCGGTGGCGCAGAGGTCCAGCCCCGCGGAGCCTGTCGTGGCTCGTCGGGTGCTCTCGGCGGCTGAAGGATCCCCTCCTGAAACGCCCCATATATTTTCGGGCCCTGAGGGCGTGGGCCCCTCTGCATGTTTTTTGACTCCGGGACATATGGGTTATTTATAGGTTGTCCATTAATGTCTTTTGTGGATCTACACTCATTGGCCCAATGTTTCCCCTTCTTGCATCTTGGGCATGTCCCTGGCTGCTTGGTATTTGGTCCCTTTGCCCTGAAGCCTTCCTTGTTAGGACAGTTTCTCTTTACGTGTCCCGGCTGTCCGCAAATGAAGCAGCCATCACGTCTCCCGTGCTTAGTAGCCGCTATCATAGCTCTGGCCAGTCCTTCATTGGTGAGTGGTCCTCCTATCTCTCTGCAGGCCTTTAGCCACGCATCTAAACCTTTTCCTTTCCATGGTGTGATTGCTCGCTGGCAATCCTTAGTGCATTGCTCATAAACAAGCTGTTGCACTAGAGGCATGGCCTCCTGAGCGTCTCCAAAAATTTTTCCAGCTGCCTCTATCATTCTAGCCACAAAATCTGAAAAAGGCTCATTCGGTCCTTGGATTATCTTAGTCAGGTTTCCTGATACCTCTCCCCGTTTAGGTATCATCCTCCATGCTCTTTTAAATATTTCTACGATCTGCTGATAAACAGGCACCGGGAAGGCCGTCTGGTTATCAGCCCACTGTCCCTGCCCCAGTAGCATATCAGCAGTCCAGGGTGCTGTGTTTGGTGTACGAGCATTCACTCGCGCCTGATTATGCGCGGCTTCTGTAACCACTGCTCTATAGTCTAGATACTGTCCTGTGTTTAGGCACGCTCGAGCTATCTCCCACCAATCATTTGGTGTCAGGGCTGCGGTGGTGATCCTATCCAGTAAAATTAATGTATACTGTGCATTGGGCCCCCAAGTACGGGCGGCCTCTACTAAGTCCTTCAACTGTTTGTAGGGTATGGGCTCATGATATCTTTGCTGGTTTTGGTTTTCAAAGACAGGGAACGCAACAGCGTCCAGCGGGGTGAACTCGGCAAGGCATCTGAGCGTTTTTCGAGAGAGCCTATGGGCCCCTCCGTTCTGCTTGCCTGGATAAGGCGGAGGCGGAGCTCTTGCCGGAGGCGGCAGTCCGTATCGCTCCTCCTCATATCTAGCCGCCTCTTCCTCTAACTCCTCCTCCTCGTCCTCCGTTAGTGAGTCATCTCCCGAGTCCCTCTCTTGCTTTACACTGAGAGCGGCGAATTCCTCATAGAACTCATCTAAACTCGGGTAGATGGGTGCACTGGGAGCGGTTGCCTGATGTTTTTTGTGCTTACTTTTATCATCTGTTTCCTTTTGTTTTTCACTTCCTCTTTTATATCCCTTTTCTGACTTCTTCATTTGTTTTTTGTTTCCCCCTTCCTTTATACTACTTGATTCCGAAAGGCTGTCCTGACGTTCCGCTAAAGCACGCCTGCCCTTTTTCAGATGCTCTACGTGTTTTCCGTCCTGTAAGCACGCATGTGCCTGTATGGGGCTCACGAAGTCTGGATATTTGCACTCACGTATCCAAAAGCAAAAAGGCAAGGCTACAACTGCAAGGACAATTATAGCTATAGCAGCTACCCAAGGCTCAAGTGTCCAAAATAACATACCGGGGAATACTTACCGGCGCCGACCACTTCGCATGTAGAGTTCTGAATCCTTTCTAGGCTCCCCGCGGTGTCCGCCGAACTATCCCGGGTTTCGGCTCCAGCTGTGGCCCGCCAACGCTCGCCCGCGAGGAAGGAAGACCACCGACACAGGATTCTTCTCTATCACGCTTTATTGAAGTGCACTTGGTTGAGGTTTGTAGGGTGATGGAAGCAGGAAGCGCCTGGGTAGAGCCAGGGCTGCACATATATACAAGCTAGCTGGGGCGTGTCTCATTCTGGGGTACGTGGCTCACTATGGTAGGTCAGCCTTGTTGCTGGGCAGAATAAGCTTAAGGCCACGCGTCCAACCACTTGTTTACGAGGCTCTCCGGCGCCATCTTGTAATGGCGGCAACGAGTTGCCACAATTCTTCTCTCTTTCTCTGGGGTTTGTGCTCATAATGGTTGCATGTAGAACCCTGCTTCGGTAATTATTGATCCACGAGGAAACTTATTTCATTTCTTGGAAACAGTGCCTCACGTCTTTTTCCTCACTCCTCAAACTCTACCATCCTGTTTCTGCTTGGAAACAGTACTTCACAGAGACAATCCTCAGACAGTATCTGACCTTCCTATTTCCTGCTTTATTTTTACCCAAACTTTTTATCTCTTCCTATGTGAAAATAGAGGAAGTGTCCTTTTTCCTAGACAAGGAAGAAACTTTCCATGGACTTTCCTGGAGCAACCTCCTCTTTCTCCCGGATTCTCAATCTTTCTCATTACAGGGCCTTTTTCTTCACAGGCAATCACCAGGATCTATTATTAAATAAAATTAAGATAATAAGAAACCTTTCTCATTGCCTGTCCTTTTCCAGATGCTCAGATTTCGCTGCTCCTCTTAAGAACCACATTTCTTATCTCTGATGTACAATTTCTACTTGCTACTCAATTCATTTCAATTTGGCTTTTCCTCTTACCACTCCACTGAAACTGATTGCACCAAAGTCATCAACTACCTATGTGTTGCCCAAGCCAGTAGGCATTCCTCATTCTGCTACATCAAAGTGGCAACCAAAACATTTAACTACTCCCTGCTCCCTGAAAGGTTTTTCTCTTAAGGCTTTCTCTGTACCATCTCTTATGTCTGAATGTGTGCACCCAGCCCATCCCACCCACCCCTCAATTCCTATGTTGAATCCCAACCCCCAGCATGGCTGTGTTTGGAGATGGTGTCTCTAAGGAATTAACTGAAGTTAAACAAGGTCATAAAGGTGAGGCCTTGATTCAACAGGATTAGCGTTCTTCCTAAGAAGATATACAAGAGTGGCTTCCTGCTCGCTCAGTCTTTCTCTTCCCACACGTGCTCAGAGGAAAGGCCATGTAAGGACAAAGCAGGCACCTGGGTGCAGGTAGAGAATCCCCACCAATAAGCGACCATGATGGCATCTTGATCTTGCAAATCCAGCTTCAGGCACTGGAAGAAAATAAATTTCTTTTATTTAAGAAATAAATTTCTTTAAGCCACCAGTGTATGGTCCTTTGTTACAGTATCTCTTGCAGACTCAGACATCATCTTCTCCAGATTTTCTTCCAACTCTTTTACTGCACTTTTGAGATTCTAGTTCATCTACCCTGGAGTTAATATGGTAATTCCTATACTGAAACGTTAATCTTCTTTCTTTATATCTCTGCCATGGCAATCTCAAGCTTCTCGTTGGCTTTAACTATCATCTGAAGGCTGATGACTTCCACAGTTATATTTCCATTTTCCATTTGCAGATTATTAACTGAGATAGGAAAGTGTTAAAAGATGTCACTGCTCACAAGCTTCGCCCAAAAGGGACACTCACGTTCCCACTCCCATTCATCAGGGCAGGTCATCTGGCCATGTGTGACTTTAGAATATGCCTGGAAGAAGAGAGAAAATCAAACATTTGGGATCATCCCCAATCACAACCATAACCCCAAAACCTATTTCTCCGCATAGGACTGAGGTATCATCCTTACCTCAGTACTTCCTCTGCCATTCTCTGGGTTGCCAAAAGTTTGTCGGCACATTTGATTGCTTCCTTTCCTCAGGCCCCACACGCAACTGTCTGGTAATCCCACGCATTCTCTCTTAACGACTCTCTGGAAGGCATATCGTGCTGTATCCACAGCACCCATGTAGTCCACATCCCTGCCTTCTCTTACCTGAACTAAGAGTGGCCTCATCACGGAACCTCCCATCTCCTCCTCCTCTTCATCCCGCCCTGCATTTTCTATATGACCCTTCTCTGATCCATTTTCTGTATTTCAGGTAGAATGATATATTGGAAGTGAAAAAAAGGAAGTCAGGCATGTCAGTAGCTCCCATGAGCATCCCCCATCATGTCTTAAACCACTTTTCTCACTCACTGCTCTGCAACCGGGCTGGCTTCACACATGCTTTGCCGTCTTCCTGATACGTTCACCTCTGGCTGATCACTTGGCTGTATACTCCTCATCCTTGAATACCAGCTTAAATATCATTCTTTCAGACAGGATTTTTCCAATTACCTTATCTTATCTGTGAATCTCATACCCACCCTCTCCCACTTAATTACAAAATCCCGATTCTGATACTTTGATAATTTTGCAATCAGGAATTCATTTACACTTGTTTATCTGTGATTTTTCTTCCACCAGCAGACAGGATGTGTGTCTTTCTTATTCTCTAGAATATCTCTGGTACTTAGCGGAGTGCCTTAATACATGTTTGCTCAGTGAATAAAGGACAAACACCAAGCCTGCAAAGTTCAGGTCAATGTTTACTTAAGCAAAAGGTAGCCTTTAAATATTCTTTCTGCCTCTCTTACTACTTTGCTCACAGTGTATGTTCAGAGAGTAGAATGGCTCTTGTCTGCAATATGTGTGCAATAAATATTTGTTGAATCGACGAATGACCGAATATGATAAAACATATCACAAACAAATACCGGATTATTTGCAGATTTTATTGGCCTTTCCTCAGCCTTTGACTTTGTGGACAGGAATCATTATTGGATCATACTCTCTGTGTTTAGCCTAGACCCTGATTACTGACAAGTGAACATCATGTTCTTAACTCCCTGCTGGGAGTCCAAATTGGAAAGAAGACCTGCTTTCGGGCAGTTAGAATTTCCAGTTGAAGAACTTGGAGTCATATTCTGACTCTTTCTTTTAAACTTGATTCTTAATCTGTTTATGCTTTTGAATGTGCACAAATGGCCTCTGCTATAAAAAATAAACCTGTCATATCACATTTTATGTATATTTATTATGTTTTTATTATTTACAATCAGTAGAGTTAAAACATAGAACTAATCCTGCTACCTGATTAATTACAGATAAAAATCATTAAACATCAAATGTTCTAATAATACAATTTTTGGTAGCTAGTCCCCACTTCAGCAGGTTGTAACTAATGATCCTATTTAATAAGATAACATTTTAATACTTTCGTGCTAAATTTTCAACCATTTGCAAAGTAGCATTGAGATATTTAGTGAGGCCATGAGGAGTAGCAGCTCATGTACCTGGAAGGATTTTCAGACTAACACTGTTTGATCCATGCCACACAGACTAAAATCTGGATATCTGCCACCTATTTATCTACCCAACAGAGCAAATTTAAAACAATCATTTTAACAGAATCTTCTAGCTGAGAGACTCATTATCAGATCATCTCAAATAAATACAGGATAATTTTCTAACTAGGCCTGTGTCCTCAGTATGTTCCTCAGCTTCCATGAAGACATCATGGAATGTTGTCTTTCCTCATTCCTCATTCTCTGCCAAGACCCCATGGAAAGGTACCAATGTGACCTATGGGTTTTCAGAATTCAGTTGGGAAAAATATTTTTTTCAAGACAGTTTTCTCAGAGGACATCTGATGTACCCATTCTTCCAGATATTTCTGAAGGAAAATGACTGTGGATCAGCCAAGATCTTGGAGCCTCTCTGACATCGTAATTGCTCTCCGCAGAATTACTTTTAAGTGAGTTGCTCCTGCTGTGACCCCATCAGTCTGTTTTGAGGTCCACTCAAAGAGCCCAGAGAAGCACAGTGATAAGTCAAATGGGAATTTGTTTTCAAGAATGGTGGTAATTACAACACAGTATTTACTAGTATTACCATTTTAAATAAAAAACCCCAGGAGATATTTCTATATTCTAAAGGTTTTGAGGAATAGTTTTTATTTCAGTTTGGTTTTCTGTCTTCTTTTGCCTCATTTTCAATTTATGTTTCATTTCTTAGTCACAAATAAACCATTACAAATCTTTTCTGAAATAAAAATGAGCACACACACACACACGCATATATACACTATATATCCCATATATAAAATATATTACTAACCCCCTCTAACAACTCCCCTGAATCAGGTTATTAGTGTTTTTGGAGGACAGTGTCTTAAACTTAAGGAATAAATCTTCAATAATGCAATTTTATCCCAGTAGAAAGCGGGGGGTGGGGGGAAGCTAGCACTGAAGAAGAAAAGCATGCATGCAACACTCAAATTGCAAGTCAGCAGTTACCTATCCCGTGTGATCACTGGACCATTTTAATGAACACACAACTTTCAAAATCAACGTCAGCCCAGATTTAGGGCAGAAAATTAGACTCAGCGTTCTCACTTTGATTCTCTTGTTGACTCATCTTGGGCCATCTTTAAGCTCCTCAGTAACTTTTTTTCTCTGGTTGACTCATGTTGGGTTGTCCTCAGTAACTTTCTTTCCCATGTTGCTTCCGCCTTTATCTCTACCTCATAGGCAGGAACAGATCCCCCAAAAGAGCTCCTGCATTTACAAGATTAATCTGTTAATCATCATTTAAGGAAGCCTTCTTTTGTAGGCAGGGTAAAGATAGGTTTAGGGGAATATTAACAAGTTGAAGGCAAAGCCCTCTTCCCTACGTCCAGGCAGTGGTGATGATAGGTTCACACTCACTGCTGTGTGGGTGACACATACCCATATGCAAAAGACATAGAAGCCCAGAATAATTTTCCTAAGGGAGAGGACATCGGACTTGACCTTCCAAAGAAGGATCCCAGGACCCTGAAAATTCAAGTGAGTTTCATTTGGTAGGTTAAAAAAAGTAATGAGGAATTTCTGGAGCGTGGGGGTTACACTAAGGGGAGAGTGTAAATAAAAGGTTATAAATATAAGCATGTTATGCAGAAAATCCATAGATAGGTTTAAGAAGCAATGTAGCCTGAGAATAATAATGATAACAACAATAGCATTTACAAAGCACTTAAGTTCATATGTTATCAACTAAGAAATCCTCACAACTATCCTCTGATTCAGGTATTACAAGTATTTCAATTTGAGAACTGAAGATATGGTGGTCCAGAGACGTTCAATAATTTCCCCAAAGTCACACAACCAGACTGATCATTACGGCCCAAAGCCCATCTTCAGGAGCCTATATATCAGCAAGTGTGTACTACCTGTATGACCTTAAGTGAGTTACTTAACTTCTCTGGAGTCCAGTTGTCTCCCCTGTAAAATGGAGAATGTGCAACTCTCATAGGATTAAGAAACAGAAAAATGGATAAGAAAGATGTGAGATATAATGACATATATAATGGAATATTTGATATGGAATATATATATAATGGAATAATATATAATAGAATATAATGGACTATCACACAGCCCTGAAAAAGGATTAGATCTTGCCATTTGCAACAACATGGATAGAGCCAGAGGGTATCATACTAAGTGAAATAAGTCAGACTGAGAAGACAAGTACCATATGATTTCACTTTTTGTGGAATCTAAAAAAAAAACAAATCTGTAAACAAACAAAAAGCAGAATCAGACCTATAAATACAGAGAGCGGATTGATGCCAGGGAGAAGGAGCCCGGGAGGATGGAGAAAACGGGTAGAGGGGAAGGGGGGACATTAAATATCAATGATATTTTAATAGTGGTGTATGATGACCGATGGCAGCTACACTAACGGTAAGCATAGCTTAGTTCATAGATAGAGAAGTTAAATCACTCATTATATTGTACACCTGCAACTAGTGTAACATTGTGTGTCAACTATATTCAAATAAAAACAATTAACGAAGCATTTATACACTTGCTAAATGTTCCATATTAAGTGCTTGCTACATTTATTTATTATTGCGACATTACATTTACTTTTTATTATTTATTTATTTATTATTATTATTTATTACATTTATTTATTATTATTTATTGCTACATTACATTTATTATAAATAATATAATATATTTATTATTTATTTTATATTTATAAATGTTATCTATAACATTTATTATAAATAAAATTATTTATTATTTACATTTATTAAATATATTACATTTATCATTGCTGTTTTTATTTTCATTGTAGTTGGCTGTTGTAAGTAACACAGTGTTCTCTTATTTAGTATTAAGTTGAAACTGGAAATAGGGATTTAACACAAACACTATGGAAACTTGAATTTCCAATATCATTCACACAAGAGTTGATACCGGTGTCTATAAGACACCCAGGACAGGAATACAACCTTATACTTCACAGTGTCACAAGGTCTGATGGAGAATTGAACACACTGAACACATACTACATGTTGAATGAACAGGTTGCTTCACTCATACTCTGCCTCTGTTGATGCACTTTGGAATACCCATGGGTTGTCATGGAGCCTAGTGAGATAATTGAAGGTGCCTATGGCTCTGCACTCTGCAATGAAAATTAGAAAAGCAGTAGGGCTATCAAAGGATACAGGGAAGAATGAGGGATTGAACCCCTTTTCTTAGTCACCCGAAGTATTAGTTATGGGGAAATTGCCAAATCCATGTGCTTGGAGGGAAGCCCAGACTAATCTCACTGAGAGTGGTTTTGCCTCTCTTTCCCACAAGGAGGTCACGTGCTCACGACCTTTGCTGATAGGACTACCTGTAGGAAGAGCCTGGCTGAAGAAACTGAGAATATCCAGGGTCATGCCAGGCTCATTCCCTGAGGATCGGAGATTTCACCATGATCAGTGGGCTCACTTTGCCTCCTGTGATCTCTACCAGTGATTTTTCTTTCTTTTTAACAGATTTTATTTATTTATTTATTTATTTATTTATTTGACAGAGAGAGAGAGAGAACAAGCAGGGGGAGTAGGAGAGGGAGAAACTGGCTCCCCACCAAGCAGGTAGCCTGATGTGACTCTCAATCCCAGAACCTTGGGATCATGACCTGAGCCGAAGGCAGACGCTTAACCCACTGAGCCACCCAGGCGCCCCTCTACCAGTGATTCTTAAACTGGTCTCTTACAAACCTTATTCTTGGGTGACTTTTTTTCAAACTAAAAACTTTAAAACATGTACATACTTTGAACATTCACATGTAACACACTTGATAAAATTATGGGACTAGTAAAGGCAAACCCTAGACAAACAAAGAGTTTCAGATGACAAAACTACACCGTTTTTGTTCCTGAATACAGTAAAAATAAATCTGAATTCAGTGACCTTGTCATAGCCTAAATTATTTTTTAAGAAATCCAGTTTTGGTCTCCAGACATACAGCCCTCTGGAGGAATTTCCAGAAGCATCCAGATGGAGGCCGTGGGAGAAAGGCAGCTCGGTGCCATGAGACATAGTACAGCAAAACAGTATTATTGCAATCATAATCCTTTGCTTAACATCTTGAACTTCTAACAGCTTCCTTAAACTCATGCCTCTTTGCCACTATGGCATGTTCAATATCTTTGCACACCTGGAAGCATAAAAGCACTAACTTCCATGAGGCTGTTATTACCGGAAGCTGAGAAAGGAGAAGATGGTGAGATGGTGACTTATAAGCCTTTCAGAGAGGGGATGGCTTTTGAGGTAGCACGGTGTCAGGCTAGAAGTTATGCTTGGTATGGGACGGAAATGATTTAAGGAATCTTATTTGTCCATGGGGAAGAAATCACTTGCTGAATTTTAGCTCTTTCTTCTTACAAACACGTAACTATTATATATAATTGTTGGAGACATATTTTTAATACATATGCTTTTAATACACATCCTACTTTTAAGGAAGTCAGATTTATTCCTTTAGGTCACCCTATTAACCAAATCAGAAGTTTTTGTCAGAAGCATGCTTTCTATGATGGCCAACAATTATTTTTTGGTTTGTAGGAAAACCTACATCAACTTTTATGGCAGATGCATTTCATTCGGTCAGTCAGTCATTATTTCAAGAAATGTTTCTGTCTGTGGGTGTATATGTGTGCTGGGTCATAATGGTTAACAAAATGGGCCACAGCTCTGTACTCAGAGATTGTTACATTTTAATGAACAAGATGTGGGGTACCTGCATAGTTCAGTCGGTTAAATGTCTGACTCTTGATTTCAGCTCAGGTCATGATCTCGGGGTCCTGAGATCGTGCCCCACATCGGGTGCCATGCTCAGAGCAGAGCCTGCTTGAGATTCTGGGTCTCCCTCTCCTGCTCCCCCTGCTTGGGTTCTCTCTCTTTCTCTCTCTCAAATAAATAAAATCTTTAAAATCTTAAAAAAAAAATGAGCAAGAAGACTCATATTGCCATAATAACAAAAGTGAATTTATGACTGTGATAATTGCTACAAATAAGATGTACCATAGTCTATGAGATGCCTGACAGGTGGAGATAGTAGGAATTCTTGTTTAGACATGAGTGGAGAAGAGATATTAAAGTTCATGATAGCCTCCAGCCAGGGTAGATGTCAACAGTAACGGGAAAGAATTATAGCTTCATTTAGAATCTAGAGTTGAAAATTGTATGAAATATTTCATGGTAATAAACAAAAGCATTCCCTTTGGCTTCTGAAATCTCATTTTAGAAACACACACAAACCTTTACCCTCTACCTAGTTATCCTCTTACCTCAATGCCGAGAAGGCAGACTCTGACTCTCCCAGTAGCCGAAAGGGCGGTTTGCCAAGACAACGGGACATCTAAGTTGGCTACAGGAGATGTTCACCATTAATAAATGTTCGCCCTCGGGTCCAGAGAATCTTTTTCAGCGAAAAGAGAAGCAAGTCCTAAATTCAGTGTTTTGCCTGCTTGTCCAAGTTTGGTGCTCTCTGTGAGTAATCCTAAAAGAGAGGACAGAGAAATGAAGTAAAAACATCAAACACTATTCTAATATTTTCTCTTCCTGAAAACAGTTGCTCTGTTCATCAGAGGGGTGATAACCGAATCCTTTTTCTTTTTTCTTATGGACCTTTCCAATGAAGATATGCATTCCTAAATGACCATTTTAAATGCACGTCCTAGATATAAAAGCCAGACACTGTGTGTGGAAAAAAATATGTAAATAAATCCCTTGTTCCTGAAATCACTTTCATGTTATGACACATTTCAGTATTTGGATTTATGGAGCTGTCCACATTCTCATAATAATCATGGGATAATAAATCCCTCTGGCCAGGTAGCCGCAGGCTCTAAAACAAATTATTTGTTTTTAGGAGGAAAAAAATAAGTGGACCCAGACACATATTAATGACTTGCTTAATCGGCTCCTTGTTTTCCTTTGATTTTATTAAAATGTTTTGTGATTGTATCACCAGGATGCCTAGTTTTTATACCAAATTATAAAACTCAACGTAAAAATGGCACATTTGCGTCTCTCCTAAGACATTTTTAGTCACTGAGAAGAGTATTAGCTCTTAAAACCGATCTGTCTTAAAAACCAATCACCTTATGATGTATTCTCTTAAACGAAAATGATTTCCTCTAACATTGAAATGCATATCGTAAGTGCAATGCATGTTCCTCAGCCGTTTACACGTGGGGGAAGTTTGCATCCAAGCAAGCAAGCGAGTGAGGGCCCTTTTCAGCCTCGGGAAGCTCAGTCTTCCTAGTAGACATCTTCGTGTCTACTTTATTTATTAGTTGATCAGATTTTAATCTTCTCACTTATCCAAACAGGTACAGTCATTCCAGAATATTGTAGGATGTTCTGCTGTTTGGGACTACCACAAACGAAAGCCCTGTTCTGTAGAAAGCGCTCCTCTTGGAAGCTGGATAGAAGCCTTTCCTTTCGTAGGAACAACAGCAGCAGCACTTAGCTGGAGTTCACCACCCGCCAAGCACACAGGTTAAGTCATTTAAACCTCACCACAATCTAATGAGATGGCACTCTTGCCATCCTCATTTTATTTCCATTTTTAAAGATTTTATTTATTTATGTATTTGACAGCGAGAGAGGGACCGTGGGGGAGTGGGAGAGGGAAAAGAGGCTTCCCATGGAGCAGGGAGCCCCATGCAGGGCTTGATCTCAAGATCCTGGGGTCATCACCTGAGCCGAAGGCAGACCCTTAACAACTAAGCTACGCAGGCGCCCCCTGCCATCCGCATTTTATAGACAGAAGAACTGAAGCCTGACGTTTGTAGGGACTGACCGGGGGCACATAACTGGGCGCAGACAAAGCTCGCAAGGACCCAGGTCCCCGATTCTTACGCAAGGGCATCTCGAGGGAATTGTGAGAACTCATCTCATGCTGCCAGGGAGCCACAGCAAATAGATAGCTTGTGCCATGCCCTTTGTCTCGTTTATTTCTTTAATTTTCTGACCCATTCTAACCAAACCGAGAAATCCCAAAAATGTCAGAAGGAAAAGAAACTCCTTTCTTTTTCCCTTGCCGTTTCTGCCCAGGTCCTATTTTTATCACGCCTATCCTGGAAAAATTGCACTTTTGAAAATTAGCTCAGGACCCAGAATGCCTCGAAGAAACTACAGTGGTTTGCAGTGTGCTTTAATTGCAAACGTAAAGAAATGCTTTGCACCGCACCAACAGAAAATTCATCAGAAACTATGAGCAACATTCAAAACGTGATTTAAACAGATGTAGCTATAGTGCAATGTGGAGGTAGCTGTGGTCCAGAAGAAATCTGGCTCTTCCCCGGGGCTACAGGCAATCAGCCTCAGCCGGACGACGCTTCCCGCTTTATTTCTTCAACCCGCAGCTACCTCCCGATTACCCCATCTCCTGTGCCTGAGGTTGATGTGTCTGCCTGGTTAGTTTCACAGCAGCCATGGGCCGGGCGGCCTTGCAGGCAATTGGCTTCCAGATCTCCTTAGGGAATTGCTTTCCCGCCACCCTGTTCATCCCATAATAGAGCCCTGTCGTCTATCCTGTGCACATTTCCAGCTCGGCAAAAACTGAATTACATGAGGTATAGCTTCAAAGTTGGACTCATTCAGTGTTACAAATGGTTCCTGGCTGACATTGATGAAAACCCTCAAATGTCTGATGGGACACTGGTGACAAAGATAAATCTCATAGGCTTGTGTGCGAGCAGGCTTTTGTGTGAGCGGAGGAAAAGTAAGTCTGAAACTTTCGCAGAAGGGTCACCTCTGGATGCACATTTATTTCCACCATCATTAACGTGCAGCTCTTTTCTGTTTAAGTCATGACAGTTGTCTGTGCTATTTGCTCAAGAAAATGCCAGGTGCCTTAAGAATGTAAGGTTTACTTATTAAATAAGAGATCATGTACAAGATCTGAAACACCTGTTGTGTGAGGGTCACTTCTCTGAGATCTGACTGTTCCCTAGTATAAATGTTTTGTGATTTTTAAATATATGGTAATCGTGGATTCACTTCTCTGTCTAATCTTTCTCATTTTGGATTTGCCTAGTTGGACTAAACAACAAACCGAACGGTGGGCACTTAAACCACCTTCCTTTTCATGAGACGTCATGGATTGTTCCCTGAAGTTGTGCAGGAAATAATTTCCTAAGCAAAATTGACTGCCTAATTGGCCTGTCTTTGCTTCAGTAGGAAAAAAAAAAGAAGTCAATTAAATTGTTTTCAAAACATTTTTCGCTGTAGGTATTTCAGTTTTCCACACATGTTTAAAATTAAACATATTTATTGCCTCATAGCTCAATGTATTAATTATAAAAAATCTAAAATCTCCAAAAGCAGAAAATTGGTAACAAGTTCTTCCATTTTTGGCCAGCAAAATTGATATCCAGAGCCAGAAGGAAAATTCATGTGTGTTCTTGGTATTGAGGACATATCTGCTTCATCCTAAATCTTGCCTTAGTCACAAAGGTTGAATTGAAATGAAAATTATGTGGCACTTTGATCAGAATTGCAATGGTAAAGTATTGGCCAGAACATGTGCCAAAAGCCAGCTTTCCCCACAGATAAGGGAGAAAGTCTAATTCAAACTGTCCAGCCCTCTTTGCTTCACATACAATAGCTGTGTACTCTATTCCAGCAAGACAAATGGATAATCATCACCCTATCACATAAATCTCTAAATGGATCCTAAGATTCTGGATTAAAGGGAGTCATTGAGTATCCAAAAAAAAAAAAAAAGAAAGAAAAAGAAAGGTGGGGGGCAGAGTGGGAGTGGTTCTAAAACATAAAATAAGGAAATGACACAAAAAGTCATTTATTAAATCTGACCCTGATAGAGGGAGACACCGTAATAACCATTGAGTGATGACTGCAATCAGACCTTTGTGACGGGCCATTGAAATGTAAGAGGAAAAACGAAATTATTACAAAATAAAGGGGCCTGCTTTCATTGTTGAATTTATTCATATATTTAAGATAGTTTAGTTACATTTGGGATTATATATGAAGGTCAAAGAATAAAATTGAAGCCTTTACCTATTGCAATGTCTCCCCCCCCCCGCGCCAATACACACACACACACACACACACACACACACACACACCTGGCTCTAGGAAATAGGTATCTCCTGGATTTAGAGGAAATTTAGCTCTCTTGTTCAGACTTGTATAAGAGTAGACGTTCCAAGAAAGTACAGGGAGCCAGAGCTTACGCCCCAGAACAGGAGGGCAAAGGAGTGTCACAGGTACTGCGACAGCACGGCTGCAAACACCTCTCAGCCCCTCCCCCGCTCAGAATCTGCCATGCACATTAGTCAAAGTTTTGTAGAGAAACAGAATCAACAGGAGACCGATATCCTAATGGAGGGGATTGGCTCACATGAGTATGAGGGCTAAGAAGTCCTGTGATGTGCTGTCCACAAGCTGGCGACCCAGGAGATCCAATGGTGTGTCTCCAGTCCAAGTCTGAAGCCCTGAGGAGCAGGGAAGCTGGTGGAGGTCTCAGTCCAAGGGCAGGAGAAGACGAAGAACTTGCAGAGAGTAAGTTCCCCATGTTCTCTGCTGTTCAGTACCCCAGGTTGGCTGAGGGCCAGCTGCACCAGGGAGGGCAGCCTGCTTTACTTAGGTGACTGATTCAACCGATAACCTCATCCAGAAACACCCTCACACACACACACACACCCAGAATCCTGTTTAACCAAATATCTGGGCACCTGTGGCCCAGTGAAGGGGACACAAGAAACTAATCCTCACACCATGTGAGCTCTGCTATGTTGTCCCTGGATTGTCTTGAGTTCCCTACGGGGGGAGCCCCTGCCTCCTCCCACTGTCACCACCGCTTCGTTTCGCTCTCTCCAACCAAAACTTGTTTTCCAGTTTTCTGTTCACTAGCACTAAAAATGGACTATCATCTTTTACTTTGAAAAAGAAAAAGAAAAAGAAAATTAAAAAAAAAAAAAAAGAAAAAGAAAAAGAAGACAACATGTATCTTAGGGTCACGACAGATACCAGCCAAAGTGAGTGGTTAGAGCCTCTCTTCCATTGCGGGGACAGTCCAAGGAGGAAGGAATCATAACCCACCAGTCGTTCCACTTTAACTAACAATGCACAATGCCCTCTTCCTAATGGGTAGCGTCGCACAACACAGAATGTAGCCCAGCCCCCAAAGGATAAGCTCAACCACCACCAATGTGCTCCATGGGTGTTTTCATAAATTCTTGCTGTCTGTATTTACTTGTATGCTTTTTTCACATTTTTTTTTTTCTGGATCCTGTCAATTGTGTTGTCCATTACTACACCTTCAATTGCTAAGAAATTTTAAAAAGCAAAAAAAAAAATTTAAAAATAAAGCACTGACGATCTACGCTTAATTTGAAACTGGAACGTCCTAAATGAATGTGCAGTTCTAAACCATTGTCATTACATCCACCAGTGGTTCGCGAAGAGCACTTTTCCTAGGGGATTTCCTTTTTTGCCTTTTTATAGGAATTTATTAAAGGCCTGAAATGGCCTTATTGTTTTCACCAGCTTTGATTTACCTTCTCTATGTTATTATAGTGCAAATATGATTTTAAATACCTGGTCCCAGGCTGATCTGATCTCCTAAATGGAAGATGAATAAAGAAAAGACTGAACAAATAAAATAAAAATAACTTCTAGATGCATGCCTCCCCTCTTTACCCTTTAATTAAAAGAAATCTTTTTCCAAATAAGTAAATCTTAACAGTTACTTAATATGCCCTCAACACTGGCCAGATAATATGAGGAATGTCTCTGTTACAGCTTGGCCTCTTCTACCACAAGTGGTTGGTTGAAATCATTTATTTAAACTTAAAACCAGAAAAAAGTTCTGGCTCCACTGACATTATCTGGGGAGGATCTGTACTAGAAATACTTAAGAGGGAGCCTGCAATTATTAAATATCTCATTAAGCTTTTGGCACAGAGTGATAATTCACCTTCGAAGAACAAGGGGAAATATTTAAAAACCTTGAAGAATGTCAAAGTTTGAACTTTATCTTAAAGTTTCTAAGCTCCATTCCAACCTTAGCCAACGCTCAGGGAGATTTCTACTGGATTGTATCACTGAAGTATGGGGATTTGCTATTTGGTCCACTGTTCAAAATTTCCCATACTTTTTAGTATCTTGGGTTGGAGGTACACGTCTCTTTGTGAATATTTGTCCTTTGAACAACAAAAAATGCCCAGCAGTGGTTATTTCGCTCTCTTTTTTGTATCCCCACAGTGCATTCTGTAAACTTGGTCACAGACCAGTCTCTGAGGCCATCATCTGGGGACCGTGTGTGTGTGTCACTGAGGGAGGAATTTCTTACCCCCAGACTCCTCATCCTGTAGGTGGCATTAACCTAAAACCTCGTACTCTGTAGGTGTCCGGTCAGTATTTACTGATTAAGTAAAAGTGCATCCAACATGGAAATACATTCTCTTGATAATTCTTCAGTTTCTCTGACCAGTTGATTTAGATAAAATCCCTTTACTCAAGAATTGTATCACCATTGATATATAACATACTTGGGTTTGGTGAGCATTCAATAGTCTGTGACGTAATTAACTACCTATCTAATGAAAAAAATAAGAGTCTCTTCAAAAGGATGCTTATTTGGGGCTAAAAAAAATAATAATAACCATAAGACTTTTGGCCAAAGACTGTCCCTTCAGTTTTTCAAGTCCACACTTAAGACAACATTGGAAGAACTTTCTTATTCTTTATGAAGAAGCGGAATGATCGTGATCATTCTTGACTACAAAAGAGCACGCTCTGCTTCATCAAATACGTCTCATTAAAAAATCAACTTCGATTTTCCCTACCACTGCTAAGTTAAGAATAACTTCATTCTGAAATGTCCTAAGACCTGTCCCTTCTTTTCTGACTCCAAGACAGCCATAACTATTCACCCTTGGCCACATGCTTCAAACAGTTCCAGTCTATCAGACCAGAAGCGAGACAAGAGCCAAAAGCACCAAGTCAGCTAGAGATAACAGCTCCCTCTTGCTGCTAACAAGGCACTTAATACCCTAAAATTGTCCTAGGGTGAATGAAGCCCAGACCATAGAGGTTTTGTGAAAGGAGGGAGTGTAGATTTGTTATTTGACTACTTATGTCTTACTTGCAATTGGCTTATACTCCTTAATTTTTTTACTTTAAATTTGAGACTATTGTATGGTCTTTTCTTAATTCTTTCCATGGCTTAAGTTCCTAATTTTAAAAAAATATTACCACTGAAAATATTCTTCCATTAAAAAAAAGAGCTTTGCATGTAAGAGGGATAAAGCCTGCATCAAAATTAAGTCTGTTTCAAAGAACATGCCCAGCAAATGTTAACTGAAAGCAGTAAATAACTACTGTTTTGTCTGCTCATGACTATACCCCCTTCTACTGGGACAAATATTTTCCCCTTCTTTAACCGTGCTTTTTGTTTAGGTGCTGCATTCTAAAACTGTCCACTTCGATCTATCTAGCAATGGCCTCTGGCCCCTCAGGGATGAAAACAGAACCCATCTCCCTGGCAAGACTTGGTGGGTTCAGGGATACCCACTGGACATAGTCTCACCCAGTCAACCCTTCCCTATGACTTTTGAACTTGGACACAAAAATCAGGAGCCCCATTCTGTCTGAGTTGGGAAATGTCATGTATCTATGCTTCTGCTCAGGGCAGAGGAGGCCCACTCGGAGAAAAGGATCCGACATACAGAGAACGGCCACAGGAGAGACAGAAGCGAATCTTCCCAGTGTTCCTGAGCCTGGTGTCATTGGGGACTGAGGCTCTGCCATACTTGCATTAATCCTATTAGCCCGTCCCTCCAAACTTCCACCTAAGCTAATTCAAGTTTGATCTGCAAACTTGATCACCAACTAATTCACTGGACAATGATAATAGTGATGCATATTAGGCAGTGGTGTTTGTTAGACAGCTTCTAACCTGTCATTGATCATCTTCAACCTCACATTTGCAAGACAGCTGCTTAACTTACATGCAAAGGCCCTTCAACTTCCATCCATCATTAAAGCAACAGAAAAACATTCCCTCTTCCTTGAATACAATTTCCTGATTCAACTACAAAAACAAAAGGAATATATACATACACACACATATATCCAAGTTAAGAAACCATGAATATATATATATAAAATTATATATATAATAATTTATATATAATAAATTAATAATAATTTATATATAATAAAATTTTACATATTTTATTATACATGCACACACATTTTTTTTAAAACCTTTTTGCTTGTTTGCTTAATGTTCTTCATTGCAGAACTATAGGCACAGTTTGTCCAGATTTTTCTTCTTGTCAGTTTCCCACAGTAAATATTCACTGAAGTAACACATATTTATAGATGTTAGTCTTGTTCGTCCTTTGGTTTTCTCCTGAAACAATGTGTTTGTGAGCAATGACCTCAAAGTCTCCCAGAAACTTTAAATCTGACACCAATGGTTCTGAGTGCAACTTGATATTTGTGCAATGCTAATTTATTGTACTTTTCCTAAATAATGTCATTCTTTCCGAAGGAAACATCTTCTCCTGAGTCAAAGTTATGGGAAAGAGAGACCGTGTTTTGTTATTAAGAAATGGAAAGGTGATTGATCATAGCAAGGTAAAACCTTTTCCCTATCTAGGTATATTTCCCCAGAGAGCCTTCATTTAAAGCCCTGTGGTCATGTTTACAAATTTCCAATTATTCAAAATGAATTATTACAGCACTGACAGAACTTGGCAAATCTTACTTGGTATTTCATTGCCACATTGTCTATTAATCTCATACTGGAGAAAGTCGGGGGAAGACACTTCTCGATTTGGCCTCCTTCCTAAATGAGTGTCTCTGCTAGGCAACATGTCTGGATCTTTGATTCCCGTTCATGCCCAGAAAAATAGAGAAGGCAAGGCAAGGGCCGGTTTCCAGAAGAAGCTAATGCTCTCTTTCTTAAGTTACTTATCCTCAGCACATTGACAAATAGGAACGACATGCAGGCGAAATATTTTCTCACAGCTGCAAAAACCATGCAATTAAAGTACGAAAACAAAAGCCCAAAGTGTGGCCTCTTCAAGTTCGCACGATGATGGCACCTGGACCCACAGGCAGCGATTTTTCAAATCTGTGTGGCCCCTTCTCGGCAATTACACACCTTCAAGCACATTTTCATTTTCCTTCCATCGGTGTTTTTGAAGAATATGCCAGTAAATCACTACCCCCTAAAAGTTTCCAGCTCAAAAACCCCTGTCCCCTTATCACTTCAAATTTCCCATCTCAGTGTTACTGTGTACATCAGACCAAAGACGACCCGATGGTTCAGTGGAATCCCAGATAGAATTGAAAATAGATTTTAATGGCCAACTGTCATGTGTATTTGGGTATCTCAACCGGAAAAAGCTCTATTAAATATTTATTTATTTATTTATTTATTGGTTCTCAAACAGCACAGTTCAAGTTAAACAGTCCTCCCAAGAAAGAGCATGTCATCACAGGTACATCCCTGCCACTGTGGAGATCCCCACACTCTGATCAGGCATACCCCCAACACATGGGAACAGTCCCAGGCTTTCCAGACCAGCTTCCCAAGTAGCCTTTCTGGCGAGTTTTCAGCAGGCTGTCATGAGTTTGGTACCCTCGGCGACCGTTTTAGGCCATGCAAAGAAACCTGCAAACTGCTGTTTACCAACCTCTGGCTTCTCATTTGTAAACACACTTTATTTTTTTAAATACACAACATGTGTCAGCAATTAGAAGAAAAATTATAATAACATCAGTTGCATAAAGATTGTGTTGTTTTGGTGGTGTTCTTTGATTTTGATTGGCTTTACCGGGTTTTCATAATGACCTCCCTTCACGGGAGGAGGACCCAGTAATAGAACCACATGGGGCACTTTTGGAAAACAACTGTGCTTTTTCCTTCCAATTAATGCTCTGACCTGTTCAATTCTATCACAGAATCATGTGCAAAATTTCAAGTCCTTTCCCCTGCTGCTTCATCCGTGAAAATGCTCCCCAGCTAGCTGAGATCTGCATTACTTCCCAATTATGCAGGCAGGGGTGGGTGCGGGGGCAGGAGGTTGTTGTCCCCTAATTACCAATGGTTACAATGTGCTCTGCTGTGCTCTCAGGCTGAGTTACACAAACGCTCCCCCACTTCTGTTTCCATAAAGAAATGAGTTCGATTCTCTTCTTCCAGTTAGGGGCGGGAAGCAAAGAAAGAATGGCATACTCCTCTTTAAACTCTGGAACTGGCTGGTCTTGTTCTTCTACTGGGAATGGAGGGGAGGAAGCAACTTTGTGAAAGAACCTTGAAGTTGACTTGGACAAAAGTGTCTGCATCAGGACACCTGATCATCTTCTTACATACAGTACCACTTTGAAAATGACACGACAAGGTTTCCAAAGGTTGTCCTACCCCTGTGGCCACAGGAAAGTTTCAGGATGATTCACCTATGACCTGCAGAGGAGCTGATGTGTCAGACCCTTTCTCCTGGTGGCACAGCCAGCAGAGTCAGGACTGAGCTCAACCGTGGCATCATAAGCAGAGGTTGAAGCTGAGGGCTCCATCAAATGTCTCGGGGCCGAGAACAGATCGTAGTTCTGCTGGCTGAACGCAAGCAATCTAGCTACTTTTTCACCAAATGTGTCTGAAGGTCACAGCCGCCATTCATGAGAGTATATTTTCCCCTTATAAAGTCACCCTTGAACACCCTCTCCTTGATAATATTCCATTCTACTTTAAAAGGAATTGTTTTATTGCCTTCTGTTGAAGCCTTAGGAGGATTTGATGATTATGATCTTTTTACTTCATTCTTAGAGGAGAGGAAAGCTAACTGGGAGCATAAAAAGAAATGATTTGGGTCTCTTCCCTTCCAATGGTGTGGGTGATCAGAATTAGCGCAGATTCCAAGCCAAAAGAAAATCCGTGTGTGTGTGTGTTTGTGTGTGCGCGTGTGTTGGGGGGCAGGGGGTTGGTTCACTTATTACTATACATAATTGATTGGAAAAACATAAAATAAATTTACTGCAGTTATTTACTTCAATTTAATCTAATACCCAGGGTGATTTTAATTAGGATAGTAGATACATTTTGAAACTACAAAATCAAAGCAGCTCCATTTAATATTTCAAAGAGGTGGTGGGTATTACGTTTTCTCATCTCTTCCTTCTATGCTCAGGGGAGCCCGGGGTGTGATGAGGAACGACAGAGCACCCCACGGCAGACACCTTCACCATCACCCGAGGGTCGTCCTCTGTGTTAACCCTGCAGCAGGAAGTAGGAAAACAGCTGTGGGGTCTTACTGGTCTTTTAAACCCCTGTCCTCCCACAAGGCCAAGTGGACAACCTTGGTCTTTGAAGCCTCCCGTTACGTTGAAGGAAATGAGGTTGCTCTCTCCCAGAAGCTCAGTGACAGTTACAGGTGGAAGTCATAGAAAAATGAAGAGAGCAGCATCCGAGCTAAGAAACCATGAAAATAATCCAGTAAGTCTCACAAGCTAGCACTGCCTTTCGCCATGATCTGTAATCACAAATAAAATCGGAAATCTATGAGAAATGAATAGGCTTCTCCTTAAAATGCCCAATTGCACTCAAGAACGAAAGATAACGTAACAATAAAAGGAAGAAAGATTTTAGAAAGCTGGTTACCTGGGGGGGAGGGCAGATGGGCAAGAAGGGAAGGGAATTTCCTGCTTCCTTCTATAACCAGGTAGCTAATGGGCACTGGAGCCCCAGGAAGGAAGGGAGGATACCAGGCCCAGGGACATCCCTGATCTGGGACAATCAGAAAATAACGCCAGGACCAACCGCGAGCACTGAATTGCAAACACAGGTGTCATTCTCCAGATGTCCCAGAGCCTGGCCACACACAACTGCTGCCACATCCGTGTGCTCTGGCCACTGGGTGCTTCTCTTCCAACCTCATCCCCTATTTCTCTCCTCAGTGACTCCACTTTACCAATCTGTTTCAAAAACGGCCAAGCTCATACCCAACTGATGCTACGTGCATTCACGATTCCTTTCAATCAGAAGGCTCATTGCTCAGATAGTGGTGTCATTCGGTCCCTCCATCAATGTTTCTGCATCAGCCCTTCAGAAGGTCACATGAAGGTCACTATCTTGAAAAGCCTCCTTGCCCCCCTCACTTCCCTAGTGTACGGGTTGAATGGTGGTCCCCACAGAAGATCTGTGTCCCAGGACCTGTGAAGGAGAAGCTATTGGAGATAGGGCCTTTGCAGCTGTAATTTAGAAGCTGTATGAAGACAGAAACAGAGACCAGAGTAGGATAGCCACAAACCGAGGGACAACTGGAACCACAGACATGGGATGAGGTGAGGAAGGATTCTGCCCTGGAACAATCAGAGGGAGGGAGGCCCAGCCCACACCTCAGTTTTGGACTTCTGGCCTCCAGAACTGTGAAAGAATAAATTCACGTTGTCTTAAGCCACCACATTCATGGTAATTTCTTACAGCAGACCTGGGAAAACTGATCTACTTTCTTACTTTTCTTCACAGCAATTACCGCTATCCATCATCCACTGTTTGCTTGCTCATTCATCTCCCCCTCCAGAATTTGAGTGCAGCAAGTTTATCTGTCTTGTTCACTGATGTTTTCCAGTGCCCAGAAGAATGTCCAGCACAGGGCAATCACTTAGTAAGAATACGGTGAATTACAGAAGGATGCAGGCTACTCACATAACCTCATCAGTGCTTCTGTCTGGGAGAAATTCTGTGGGTGGAGTCCGGATTTCATTACTACTATTCCCACTCCACTGTGTTCCCAGGTCAGCCAAAAATATCCTGCTGCTAACACATGTACTGACGCCTCCCTATGACCATGTTGATACAAGGACACACTGTAAGTCCTTCAAGAATAATTTTTACCTTCCCCGATTTTGAGATGTTACCATTCATGAAATACAACTGTGGTCCAATGTTCCAATCATGTGAAATTCAGCATGAAAAGTTCTACACAGAGAAAAACCACTGGCTTCCTGAAGGTAGCTCTCACTGTGTACTGTTAAAAGAAATCTCAGTGCTCAACACTTTCTGGTTTCACCTCACCATGTTGATTTGGATATGGGCTTAATTTTTGAGCAGAGACAGCTTGCAGAAGCTGAAGGACACTCTTAGGATGGCAAGCCCTCAGAGCGATGCTGTCAAGGTTACCCCATGTCTGCTCACTAGAACAATAAGACAAGAAGAGTGATGGCAGGGCTGACGCTGTCAGGTGATAAGCAGAGAGATGGCACAGCAGTCCAGAGGGGCTCACTCGTGTCCCCGCGGGCTGCAGGGTGGAGAGAGCATGCAGAGCTGTCCTGGATGGGGAAGTTGAAGAGGAGGAGGAGGTGAGTCGGCCTGAATTTTCCTTGGACTACACAAGCTCAGTGCAGGCCTAACCAAGTGTTGCAGTGTGGAAGAAACAGTCAGGGAAGCTAGAACTATTTTAACGACAGAGGGACCTTGACAGAGAAGGAGGGAAATAATTCAAAGCCAAATAGCTCAAGGTGGAACTCATTATTATATCAAGTTTGGGAGATATTTCACGTTCAGAAGACAAGAATGACTCACTAGGGGAGGGGGGTGGGATGTAGGCAGGAATGGGAGCAGGGACACTTATGGGAGGGTCATTAGGGACAGCTGTGATCTGGGGAGACTCGCACACCAACCTTTTATTCCCATTTCAGAGGCTCAGAACATTACGGTTCAGAGATGTTAAGTGGCTTTTTCAAAACCACCAGGAGAGGCCCAAGTGCTTCAAAGCCAGGAATTTCCAGTGCATCAAACTGCATGTCTACAGAAATGTACAAGCAGGAATTCTTTGGTCTTTGTAACATGAATTGGCTCCATTTTCCAAAATAATTCTGGCCTTGTGCCTGAGAACAATAACATTTGCAAATATCCCTGTCTCCCTCACAAACATAATGGCCATCAGGAAGAAATGAGCAATTATCCATACGCATAGAACCATGGAAACCCCCAAAAGGGGAGTTCTGATGTACTAGAGGCAGGATTCCTGTATTCAAATCATAGCCCTACCTCTGACCAATTATGAGACTTTGAACAAAACACT
Organism: Mustela nivalis; assembly: GCF_964662115.1. Classification (NCBI taxonomy): domain Eukaryota; kingdom Metazoa; phylum Chordata; class Mammalia; order Carnivora; family Mustelidae; genus Mustela; species Mustela nivalis. The sequence continues at coordinate 81,175,996 of NC_139034.1, read as the reverse complement.
TGAGCCTTCAGAGACTTGGCTTCTTCATCAAACTGATCAGGATAACCATATATAATAGTTATTACACCAAGTAAGGTAATTGACACCTACTATATCCAATAATGTCTATAGATATTACTGTTGAGTATGAAAAGAGATGGTTCTCCCATGGACACATAGTAAATGTGTGTCTTGCAGGCTCATCAGTCAGGATAGTGATGACACATGGAAACCAAAAGAAGCTGTCAGGATTGGGACAGCCAGTTGGAATAGGAGGCAGAGGTAGACACAATGGCTCAAGTAGCTGGAAGCAAAAAGTTAGAGAAGAGTTGAAGGCAGAAGTCCATCATTGGCTTCTTGGGTCAACATGCATAAGACATTGAATGATGACATCTTGGGGTCTGATGTGATAGCTGTTAAGTTTATGCACATCCTTTCTCTCTTACCAAAGTTTTAGTGCCATGAAATGAGAAGTAATCTTTAGTTTAAAACATTTTAAAAACACAGACCTGTATACCCATTGAAAAGGTAATACCTTTCAGTTTATTTGAACCTGAAATATTTTTAGTAAAACTCTTTAATTTTAATGACAAGGACAAAATTTAAACCATTAGCCTGGCCTAGGAATTAAAGGTTTAAGTCTTACTGCTTTCTCAAAGTTAAATGCATCCATATATATTTTTAAATATTTTATTTTTAAGTGATTTCCACACCCAACATGGGGCTCGAACTTATGACCCTGAGACCAAGAGCTGCACGCTCTATGGGGTGCCTGGGTGGATGCAGTGGCTTAAGCTTTTAGCTCTTGGTTTCAGCTCAGATCATGATCTCAGGATCGTGAGGTTGAGCCCCATACTGGGGTTCCATGCATGCTCAGCACAAAGTCTGTTTAAGATTCTCTCTCTCCCTCTGCACCTTCTCCCCGCTGATATCTCTCTCTGTCTCTCAAATAAATAAATAAGTCTCTAAAATAAATTTAAAAAGAAGAATTGCATGCTCTATGAACTGAGACAGCCATGCACCACCATTTTTTTTATTTTAATCAAATTAACACATACATAGTTAAAAAAGAAAACTAAAGGAAGAATCTATCATAAATGCAACACTCTCTTAAGCCACCTCATTGGACTCCTTCTTGTTCTGCTGCACTCCTGATAACCAAGCTCTTTTAATGGTTTTTCTTTGTGTTTTTCCTGGTATTATCCTCATAAATGTAAATAATATACCACTATTTCTACTTAGGCATTATCTACTGACTCCAGGCCACAGAGGCTGTGGATTTCAATGATAACCCTTTTCAGGGTCATTCTCTCTCTCTCTCTCTCTCTCTCTCCAGTTTTTGAAAGCTATAGTACAATATTCTATCTCCAGTAACTCCATTTATAAAATTAAATAATACCCTTACACTTTGTTTCCTGTTCTGCAGGGGGAGCACTTGACTACTTAGCCTGTATCAAGGGTGTTATTGATAGAAATTTTATCTCTACCCTCCAACTCCCCACTGCTATCTTCTTAATCACAAACTTCTACATCATCAAGATTAATAATATTTTTATTATGGCTTGAAATTATAGTTAATTTGTCAGCTTTGACTGGAGGGTAAGCACTAAAGTTAAAAATGAGTAGAGTATTTACACTTTCTAGTAAATATTAGTCCCAGAGGAATTACGCTAGGCAGAGGTCAACACATTTTCCTCCCCTCGGTCAAATGTCATGGCACATAAGCCGGACAGAAGTGTGTGCTCCCAGTCTAGAAGTCAAAGGCTTTGTTTTTGCTGATGATTTATCAGGTATTAAATCCATGCCACATTTTTGTTCACAGCCTATTTGAAACATGCCATTCTTGTAATATTTTTTGTTTCCTTCATTCTCCCAATATTGGTATAATAATAATTTAGAGATTTGGGTCATAATTTAGCTCCATGAAATAGTTTTTGTTATTTCTTTAATTTCCTTCTCAAAGCTTATTTCTGTTCTTTCTTTCCAGGTTGATTATTTATCAGATACTGGTGCTTCTATACTGTTCTTTTATGTTTTGATTTTCCCCTAATATTATATGTTGTCTGAGCTGTTTATTGTATTTTGGGGGGAGAGGGAATTACCCAATTATCACTGCTAACCTTCCTATTTGTTAACATTATATTTTATTTAGTCAATCATAATTTTAATTATCAGATCTTTTGTGGCTTTGATTGTTCCTTTTTCATAGTATCCTACACTTACACTTTAGATTTACCATTTCCTTGATTTCTCTAAGAGTAGAGGTCTTATATAATTGTAATAATGACATCCAAAAGAAATGATTCATCCCTAAATTTGTTGGCTTCCTCCTGAACCTGTCCTGTTTATTTCTCTTTGTCTTTTTCATCCTGACAGTCCTCACCTGGTTGGCCATTGTTGATTTTCCATTTCTTCTGTTGTGATTCTCAGTGTGTTTCCTTGCTGGGTTTCTCCATGTGTGGAAGCTGACAAGCTCACAGGCTGAGCTCACTGAGCAGGGGATATCTGACACACACACCCCTGCCCCCAAAGCTAGTTCAGTAAAGGCTCTATTCTGGACCTCTGACTTCACACTAGCAACCCACTTCTTCTCAGGAAGTTTCTCCCATCTTGGGGGGATCCCCAAAGCCCTGTACATTTTGTCCAGCAGGAACCTTGAATTACCAATCCTTTGTTCCAAGGAATTGGCAAGGGGTCTACACAGGGAAAGTGTTTCTCAGATACAGTTTATGTACTAACTCCTGTTTTACATCCACCTCATTCCATCGTGATACCTGGTGGATCCCAAGTCTAGAACTTCTCTCTCAGAAGATTTCTGGGAAGGTGACTTAAGCTTCCCCTGCAATCTCACTCTGGGACAGAGCTTCTTCAATCCACTTTCATCTATCCATACATTTCTATGTTTTCAGTTTCATTTCTATGTTTTCACTGGTTTGAATTTCACTATCTGTTGATCACTACTCTTCTTTCTCTATCTTTGTTATTAGAAGTCTATTCCCAAGGCTAATTCTACATTGTTTGACTGGGTTTGGGAGAAGAATAGGGAAAAAAAGAAAAAACATACAAGAGGAAGACCAACTCAGCAATAGTCCACCATCTTAAATTAGAAGCTCTTAGTCTTGTATACAGAATACATTAATGCTTAGACAAGAATTATCACCATAATCTTGTGTATGTGTTTTCAATGCATTTACCTGCTGCTTCTGTCAGTTTAAACCAACCATGAAATGACATCTAAACTCTAGGATCACACTCTCCAAACATATGGCTACTTAAATTAAACAAAGTTAAATCAAATTTAAAATTCATTTTCTCAGTCACACTAGTCACATTTCAAATGCTCAACACCATGTGTGTCTAGAGCCTACTGTATTGGACAGCAAAGATGGAGAACATTTCCAGGGTGACATCGGTTCTACCGGACAGATTTCTCTAGGGCAAACTCAGGGCTCATCAATAAAGAACTCATCATTGAAAGTCAAGGCATAGCTGACAGAGCATGAGCAAGGCGCTCTCTCCTCCTTATTGCTGTAACTTTGTTTTAAAATGTCCCTGAATATGTTTTAGGTAGGACATCTGGTTCCCACAGATGCTTTCAGCTGGGGTTAGCATCACAGTTCAACTTGACTCTGAATTGACCGTGTGGCCACTGCAGACTTGAATAGGTGAGAATTCTGAATGCCTAAGATGCTTCCTGAGAGGCAACGCGAGGCTTTTCCAAATTTGGAGGGTCTTAAATCACCTCTAAGAACAGGCAAAGAGAGAAGACAGATTTTGACAAGGACTTTGTTCTGTTTAACTTTACAGGTCACAGGCCATCCGTGAGGTGGGGGAAGTGACAGCTCATCTTACCTCCCTGGAATCTGTCCCCGAACAACTAACTGTAAACCTTTTAAACTGAACTCTGATAAGGAAGGACTACTTCAAGCCTGTCCTAAATTGTTGCTTTTTATCTACTTTGTGGTGCTTTGTGATGAATTGGATACAGTTTCAGAAGCGAGAAATAATGGAGAAAGTCAAAGGTTTGTATTGATTCAGAGATAATATTAGATGAGGGGACAGACTTATGTAATTTAAGGGAAATTCAGCACCTCGGGAATTTATTGCACTTGGTTTTATGTCTAAGAAGTAGACATTTCTAAGAAGTAGTTTTACAGCGTGTAAAACCAAACCAGAAATAAACTATGGTCCAAAATGGAGCTAACCCTGTAAGGCCTGTCAGTGATTCACTCTAGAAATTTGAAACTCCAGAAAGCACGTGGGCCACATACGCCTCACAGACTGTGTCCCACTGGGCAAGAGTGGATTTGGCACCCTCTTTCCTCTCCCCTACACAATCCAATTCTTATCTTTCAGATGCCAGGTACCGCCCTCTTATATGTGACTTCTTGTCTCTAAGCTTCAAGAATGCATATACCCATGCTTTCCAAAATCTATTGTTATGTATTGTACTAGTGCAGATTTTTTAATAGTAAACCCCACACATGGCGTTTCTCTTCTTCTTTTTCTTTTTTTTTTTCTCTCTAAACCTAATTAGGACACACCATTTTAATCTGTAGTTTTTCACTGAGAGGATAAATAATACATCATATCGCAATTTTATGCAAGGTGGCCAAGAACTGATAGATTCAGTGATTGTTTTTGTTTTTCCAAAATAGACAAACCAACCAGTAACACGAGAAAAATCTGTATTCAAATCTCATTATCAGTGTGAATTTCTACATGGGTCAAATTAATTGGATAATATTTTAATTTCCACTTTTCATGTATGCAATGTGGACACAAACTAATTTGTGTCATATAATCTTTGCCGTATCCATCCATCCATTAAACAATTATGAATTGAGACCCTGAAAAAAATGATTCACTGAGGTGGGAAGAGAAATGAATCAAACACAGATTCATGTTCAGAATTTGATAATTTTGCAACAATGATGAGACCAAATAATTAGAATCAAGTCCAGCCGTGAATTCCTGTCTGGGCCAAATTTTCTGATTTGCCCTAGAGTCTTAGGATGAGATTCATAACAGCCTGAGCCTTTTCACTCCTGACACTCCTTCCTTCTCAGGAAGTTGCCAAAGCATATGGGTTGGATCGGGGGTGTGGGGGGCATGACCCCATGACATTAGGGGAAGGACCCAGGAAATCAGACTAATGGGGGAGGCAGCATTTCAGCACACCCTCTCTACTCTGTCAGTAAACATCTCCCCCAACTAAGATCCCAGCGACTATATCAGAAGGAATAAGGAACGTTTTTCCCAGGCACTTAGATTTCCATAGCTAAGTAAACACTGATGCATTCTTTATGCTACTTAAGGAATACAGTCCCAATAAAGAAAAGAAAGGCGCTAAGAATGGTCTCCCCCATGGACTGGCCAGAGTTCTACAGCTCCCCTATTTATGAATGCTCTAGAAGGGGCCAAGCTACTTTTGAATCCAAACCCAATTCCTGGCAGAACTGGGGAGTTGAGGCAGGGGGAACAGCAGGGGACCTGTGAACAGGAGGCTGCTGGATTATACTTACCATGTGAGGGAAGGGCTCGCTGAGCTATGGACTGTGTCTCATGTCCCCTGTAACAGCTGAGCCCTGTCCGAGACCATCAAACACTGCACTCAGTAAGACCACTTTGCCTCCACCAAGCACTTTCTCCCAGGGTTCTCGATGACCCTCCAGAGTTTTACCATGTTAAGCCTTCATCCTAATCCACCCCTCCTTCCCCACTGAAAACATGACCTTTCATTACATTAAGAAAATCTGAAATGATCAAATCATTAATCTCCTATACCTCCTCCTAACAAGTGAATCTGCATCCATAATCAGTCCTGGTGTTTCTTTTCTGTCTCACAGGAAGAGTTACCCCCTTTGAATTCAGTGCTAACGTAAAAACAGGATGCCCTCCTGTGAGAAAATTCCCTCTCTCCTGGATTTTCAAGTGTCACCTTCCCTCCCCAGACTTAATCCCTTAGTCTATAACAGGTTCTGATCTCTACCATTCTAAAAAGTAACCTTCCTTTAACCATTATTCTGCCAGGAATCCTTAAGCTTTTTTGTGGCATAGACTCTAAAATCTGGTGGAGCCTATGAATCCCTTCTTAAGAGAGAGCTTATAATTAAAGGAAATACTTAGGGTCACCAAAGATTCCAATTATATGGAGTGCAGTTATTAAAATATAATTTTAAAGATAAGAGACAAAACAATATATGTACTTCTTCACCGATGCACTAATTAATAAATCTAGTAGGTAGGTCTAGTGACGACCATAATTCTGAAGTCATGCTGAGCGCAAACAGCATTTAACAACAGCCATAATAATTGTAACATGATATGAACATATCTGTTATTTCTGTAGCAAGTTGGGGTTACTGCTAATACTATGGATCTTGTTATCTAGGTTATCTAGAGGTAATGCTAATCTATAATTAGAGATTAGTAAAATACATATGTATCTGTAACCAAGTCCCCAGAACTCCACCCGTGAATACATTGGAGGGATCTAGAACTTTGCTCAGTTCTTCTATTTCCCATTATGGGAAAATTTGCTATCGGTCTGGTTGTGATCCGGGATCTGTCCTACCATTCTTGTGACCCTGCCCTAGGAAAGACACCCCTGGTCTCCCAATGATGATCTGACTGCAGACTAGGCAACCTGCATCTGGTTGAGCTGTCTGTAGAGTCCCACGCTGTGACCCATGCTTACCTGTGCTGACAAAAGCCTCCTCTTGTTTCCTTCTTTGTCCTTCATTGGCTGACTGCTAAAGCTTACTATTTTTTATCATTATATTCACTGACCTGTTTTCTGCTCACCTTGAGTTGTTTTGCTTACACATTACCCTACAATGTTTGCATTAAAGACTTAAAAAATTACCCATGCCAGAATCATCCACCCTTCTTGATTAAAAATATTTAGCTGAACCTAAAAACTGAAAGGAAACTAACATTTACAGAATACTTAACCATGGTGACATCATGCGAACTGCTGAATCTATGATATTTCATCAAATCTCCCAACAACCCAATAAGATTGTTCTCACTTTGGAGGACACGGTTAATTGAAATTCAGAATCATGAACTAACTCACTCAAAGTCACATAACTAGCAGTGGTAGACCAGAATTTCAGCCCCGGTTTACAGAAATGAGGTTTTCTGCATTTAATAGTGCTCTGTCTGAGGCTGCATCTGATTCAGCTAGATGGCAAAGCAACGTCTTTCAGATGATGACCTCTGTTTCCCTCATCAATTCACCACGAAAGTCAGAGGCTTGCCATTTCTGTTCTCATTCAAGGCACAAAGAATAAATGGCCAACCTAGGGTAACCCTCTGACACCGATCAGACCTTGCAGTTCTCCTTCAGGTCAACCAGCTGGTGAGAGAGATTTGCAAACTCTCCTCACAGCTACGCCCTTAGTTGACAATCTCCTGCTTTTCGGTTGTGTATAACCCCCTGGAACCCCATCTTTTCCAGAAGACAGATGATGGGGTAATAAAAGCAGCTCAGGCTGTGCAACCGCCCACATCTGGTTTGAAGCTGACTCCTACCACATGGAGTTTGGCCAAGCTGTGTAATCTCTCTGCACTTTTGTCCCTTGACTATAAGGAACAGCTCATAAAGGCTGACTCATAGGGTCATTTGGGGGAATAAGTAAAGCAACAAACCTGAGGTGCCATGTGGAAGGTACTCCGTGAATCTTAGCTATTTTGTTTTTCTGCCTCTGTCATTTGACATCTTCACCAAAAAATTAAGAGTGAAGTAAGGATTTTCATATATATATATAATAGGTACGTATATAACATGTATATGTACAAGTATCTGCATATACCTTTCTATACATATACTACTTGAATAGAACAATTATTTTTTAAATTAATGCACTCCTCTGCTTTTTTTAAAAAAAAATCTATTGACTTCAGTCATGCTTGTGTCTGTTTTAGCATATATTCTTCAAATTTCCTATCTTCTTTCTCTCATTTTCACACCCCAGCACCCTGCAAACTTGGGCACTCAGGAAGTGCTTTTGATGAGGGGAATAGTTTTGCCATTTCAAAGTATGGCTAATTTGAGTCCTAGCTTGCCCGAACCTACCCAAAGCTTCTTTTTTCAGACTATAAGCCAGGACTCCGAGTGCATTCATCTTTCTTATATCTTACTCTTTGATACTTCACAGATAATTGATAAACAAAATCATTTCTTTTTCATAACAAAAGATGTGTCTTCCTGGCTAAATTAAAGTTTGGGTAACCCAATTCATTCTCTTAACCCAACAGAACAAGCAATTAATTTCCTTTTCACTTTCAATCATGAAAATGTTGTCACATTTCACTCGTGCTCTCTGAATTATTAGATTTCAGTTCTTGCTTCCACACGCTTTATATGCACAAGTCAAGTGTAACCTGAAAGATATTAAAGTGGATTGGCAGTGAAATGGCCCATATCTGGGAAATTTGTCTTATTCCCTCTTAACTCCTCTTTTGTTTAATGTGCTTATTGGTATTTTCGAAGGATCACGCCGGTGCGGGGTGAGGATGCATGTCTGCCGACAGCCCTGAACTTTCCAACAGAGTCTCTGTGAAGGGGAGAGGGAATCTTATAAACCCCCGAAGACTGGGAATGAAAACAGAGAATGGGAAGGTTGCAAGATGGATCTGGTTGTCAAAACAAAATGAAAAATCCCCAAATGCCCCCAACAAGCAGCCCCACCTCAAGCTGCTGGGCTCCTCCCCTCTCTCTGGCAGAAACCAGGGTCCCTGCCAGGACCTGGAGACCACAGAGGAATGCTTCTTTTGGAAGCAGTAGGGGGACACACCATCTTCCACAGAAATTCCCTTCCCAGGGCCCCAGAGTGCCTCAGCCGTGAGAGCTACTTCCAAATCCCCGCTGATCTTCAGTTCCCTAGGAAAGGCTTGCAAGCTTCCCAGTAATGATAGCCATGTGAGAAATAATCACGCTGGAGAAAAGCATCCTCCCCAGAATCCCTTAAGAAGTGATCTATTTCCGCATCAGAATATGAGTTTAAACATAGCCTGGTAAATCCATGTAAAGCATACAACAGAGAAGTGTTGGTACCCGAGTTCGATGTCCTCTGAAGGGCCAGCCCTTCTCCTCACATCACTGTCCGGAATACTTGCCGTCCTTCTCTCTGAGGAACGTGACTTTCTTTCGGCAGATACAAACTAGTCTGAAATTTATCATTTTTTAAAAATATTTTATGTATTTATTTTAGAGAAAGTGCATGCCCGCAAGCAGGGGGAGGGACAGAGAGAGAGCCAGGGAGAGAGAATCCCAAGCGGACTCCTGCTGAATGGGGATCCTATCACGGGGCTCGATCCCAGGACCCTGAGATCATGACCTGGGCCTACACCAAGAATCAGATGCTTAACTTACTGAGCCACCCAGTCACCCCTGAAACTTTATCATTTTAAATAAACATTCCTGGAACACCTCCATTCAGCCCGGCAGTGTCCAAGGAGCTAGAGAACCAAAGATACATTTAAAAAGCAAAATCCCTGCCTTCCAAGAAGTTTTACCATGCTAATTTATCAAAGCCCAATTGCTCCAATGAAAATGCACAAAGTCCACCCATATAGTTACACAAAAGGAAGAGACAGTTGGCTCTGATCTGACTTCTCTGCTCCTTTTGGATTTGCTATTCTCTCTCACCCCAACTGTAAATTTCTCAAGTGCAAGGCCCAAGGGCTCTTTTGATCTCTCTCAGTGTCAGATACAGAGACATGCCCACCCTGACTCCTCAAAGCCCACGAAAAGCATCACAGGCATTCAGATATTATCAAATGATCCTACGTGACATTCCTGCAACACACAGACAGAACACTCTTGGGCTTGTAGTTTATATCCTTGGAATCTGAGTCAGGGTTCTTAAATAGATTGGCCAAGTAAATCAAAGCAAGCGGTCAAGCTGAGACAAGATTGTGAATCTTTGGCTTTCCATCCCAATTTCTGAGCTAATGAAAAAAAAAAAAAAAAAAAGGAATGGACATTTTCTCAAGCATGCAAAAGTGCTGTGACTAAGTGTGATTTTGTAAGAGCCCAAATGAATTAGATGGTAGATTGGTAATAATAATACCTACACATGATTACCACTTTATACTTTCCACTTATTCATCCATCTGAAAACAAATACCAGCACACAGCAGAGCAGCAGGAATAGGGCTACCATGCTAAGGAAGATTAACGCAATGCCTGCCCTCAGGGGTCCAGTCTATTCTCTTATTCGATTTTCTAAGATCTTTTCAGGACCAGTTGGTGGCCCCTGTTGTCCCAGGCAGGACAGCCTAATGTTTCAAGTTCCAGACTGGAACTTACTGCAAAGCACACGGTAACAGAGTTAACTTCTCAAGCTTCATTACATTCATAATAGTGTTGAAAACATGATCCACCCTGGGGGGTATAGCAGTTAGGGTTCAACATAGAGGGATCTATCACAAGAATTGGCTTACACCATTGCGGGGGCAGGCTGAGTGAGAGCAAAGTCCCTAGAGCAGCAGTCAGGAAAGGAATGAGCAGGCTGGAGCCCCATGGGCGAGAGCTAGAGCTGGCTGTCCACCAACAGGCCACTATCCAGAAGGAAGAGGAAGATCCAGAGGAAAAGAGCACAGTTGCAGACCCAGCAGCTGTTTGGAATCTTTGAGCTCAAAGAAGAAGTTGTAATCCCTCTTGTGAAAGGCCTTCCAACGGAGGAAGTCAGGTCTACCCTGGATAATCTCCTCTTTGATTAGCATGAAGCCAAATGATCAGGGACTTTAATTCCAGCTGCAAAATCCCTTCCCAGCAGGACCCAGACTGGTCTTTAATTGAAAAACTACCAGGTGGGTATGCTCTCCACTGGCCTTGCCCCCCAGCTCTCGAGAGAATGTCACTCACAGCCTGCGCTGATTCCCTAATGGGACCACGTGAGGAAGGGGGTCCTAGGTGACACAGGAGTGAATCCCAGTCAAGGAGGCTCATCAAAAACTCATCATGTGGGGTTATGGTGAAGATTAAGGAGATGATGTATGTAAAATGTCTGGAGGACACCTAGTTACTAGAGTGACTATCAAGCAGGCGAGAAAAATCAGGCTCAGAAAAAAGAAAAAAGTGAGCACCGAACAGTTGGTGTGTAGAGATCTGTAGAGTTGAAGCAATGACCTGGTTTTCCTCATTCGGGAAACTGTTCTCGCCATGGTCACTAACCCACAGCCTGTGCTCCTTTTCCTGGTGGTGAGCAAACACAGGTGCACAAGTTAAAAGGGACAAGTGAGCAATCACTGTCAAGGCGGATGGGTTTGAGGTGGGGCAGTCAGGCCCTCTGACATACTCAGGAGAGTCAGGTAAGACATGGACGTCCCAGGCCCCAGACTTAGGCACGGAATAATCTCAGGTGTGAAGTCTCAGACACAGTCACACTGCAGGCTTCAAAGTCCGCGTTTCCCCCACCGTAACCGATCTTTCCTTTGTGAGGGTCTGGAGCTGACTCTAATGTAAATCCCTTTTTACTGTTCTCTCTCGATCTTCTTTAGAAACAGGATTTCACTTCAGAAAACGCTTTATTCCTTCCTTGCTGTAGACTGTTTTTAGGCCACAAATTCAAAATTTATGAAAAGCCTTTCAATGATTCAAGATCAAGTTTTGTTTGGGTCGGTTGGAACATTGCATGGGTGGTTAAAAATGAGCAACAAACACTATTTCTCCACCCGCTATTCTTACTGCAAAGTAAATAATAATACACGTAAAGGCACACAGACCTTAAACTGTCAACACAAATTAATTCTCTTTCTGTAACTTTGGCAGGGAAACAGAAGCTGCAATTTACCTTGCTGGGACCCAACCTCCTTGCCAAACATGGCCCAGAACGCTGAGCTGCTAGAACACCGCTGACACGAGCCAGACATCCACTCCCACATCCACTCGAACCTCTTCCTCTCACTCACAGAAGTCTAGAGCGGCTGAACTCTGAAATATCCACACTCGAAGTTATCAACCAAAATGGCACGCCAAAGGGATCCTCCATCCAGTGCAACAGTTATAGACTTCCAGTCTTTAAAGCTGAATTGAACCATCTGCACATCACCAGACAAATATCCATTAAGCTCTTTTTAAGGGTCAGCAATTGGTTTTGATGTTGAGATTTGGGCCGTGAGTAGGACAATCAGGACTCCTGCCTTCATGAAGCGTCCTTTCTGATGAAGGTCCAGAGACACTAAACTAAGAAATCAAGAGAAAAGCATTAAATTGTAGGGGTGCTGCCAGTCAAGGACGATACAGTCAAGGGGCACCTGGGTGGCTCAGTCGGTTAAGCATCCGACTCTAAATATTGACTCAGTTCATGATCTCAGAGTCCTGGGATCCAGCCTCACATTGGGCTCCGTGCTCAGTGAGGAGTCTGCTTGGGATTCTCTCTCCCCCTCTCCCTCTGGCCCGCCCCCTGCCCACAATTTCTCTCTCTCTCTATCTCTAAAATAAATTTTAAAAATCTAAGAAGAAAAAAATGAATATAATCAAGATTGAGTTTGATTCCAAGTTGCCCAAATAAGCACTGTTGTATACCCTTTAATAAAGTAGATCGTCAGTAACAGCAAGAATGCCACCCGTGTGATGCATTTTGTTCCTAAGTTGCAACATACATTACAAAAAATACTTATACATTGACCGAAAGGAATATAGTGTAAATGAAGTCAGCATTTAAAACAGTTACTTAATACACTTCTCCTTTAACAAGGAAATATTTAAAAGATAGTGTCTGTTTTACAATGGTGGAAGGAACATGAAATATCTGGAAACTGAGAATAAACCCTATGTTAGCCAAAAGTAGAGATGCCTTGTGAAGAAAACAGAAAATAGCATGCCTGTGTGTCCTGAAAGATGGAATTCAGCAAGACTCAGCAAAAATTATCCAAATTAGGATGACTGTGATTTTTTACACAGTAATGAGCACATTTTCTAACAGGCGAGTTTAAGAGAGAAGGCACTTGCACTGTTCCAGGGACTAATGGAAAAGTGACATTGATATTGATAACAGATTAAGGAATTCAATTTTGTTTCTTCCTAAAACTACGCAATTCTGATGTATTTTTGCAGTCTATGTCCTTAGAAATTTTCCAGGATATTAATAGTCAAAACGTTTTATAAATGACAAGCTTGACTTTATTTTTTTTCAGTCCAGTATATTAGCTAATTCATCAAAAATATACATAAAAGACAGCCTTCCCAGCTGCATGGAAGCCACATAGCAGTGTGGTTGCTATAAAATGTCAAGCTCAGCCAAAATTCAAAGAATTAATTCTCAATTTTCTTTGCCACAGATACTTACACACTTCTCATCTTTTTAAAATATACCAACCCCTTTACATCATGTAAAAAATAAAATTAAATTAAAAATGGTCCTCACAGGATTTCCCCTAGATCCATGGATTCTTTTTGCTGCATTAGAATTTGTTAGGGATTATGGAATGAGTCAGCTCTGTAGTGAATGCTTTGCATTGCCTATCTCATTTGATCTTTTCAACATCCCTAGGAGAGAATTATCATCATCATCTTCATTCCTCTCTATCAATTAAAAAGGTCAAATAATTTTTCCAAGTTCAAAAAGTGAATGTAAGGCAGAATAATGGTTTTAACTACAGTCTTTGCACTCAAAAGTCCCAGTAAAACTCTAAATCCCCACCTAAATTTCATGAATACTTCATCTACCTCTATAAAGCACCTACTTTATACTTTATATTAGAAATACTTGGGTGGCTTAGTTGGTTAAGCATCTGCCTTCAGCTTAGGTCATGATCCTGGGGTCTAAGACTGGGTTTTAGATCATGCTCCTCGTTCAGCAGGGAGTCTGCTTCTCCCTCTGCCTGCCACTCCCCCTGCTTGTGTGCATTCTCTCTCTCTCTCTCTTTCTCTCTCTCTCTCTCTCTAACAAATACATAAATTAAATCTTTTTAAAAAGGAAGGAAGGAAATACTTATGGGATGTCCAAGTGGTTCAGTTGGTTAAGTGTCAAACTCTTGATCTTGGGGTGTTGAGTTCAAGCCCTGTGTTGGGCTTTTGAAAGAAAGAAGAAAAAAAAAGAGACATATACATACATTTCCCCTGTTAGCTCCCTGTGGGTGGAGTACATGCCTGATATTTTCTGGTGATAGGGGTTTATATAACAGCAACTAAATATCTACCATAATCTTCCATCACCAGCAAAATCATCATGGACAGTGTTTGAAATTGTTTTACATACCTTGTATTATGCTAAGTGTTTTAATTCATTTCAAAACTGAATCCTCAAATCAATCAAAAACAATGTGAACACCAATAGTATTCTTTTTTTTGTATGGGACAACAGACTGTAGGAAGATTCTTTCCAAATTAATAAGACAAACACATGAATAAATCAACCAATATTAAATACATCAAATAGGGTTATCTAAAAGGGGTGCCTGGGTGGCTCAGTCAGTTCAACATCTGCCTTTGGCTCCGGTCATGATCCTAGGTTTCTGGGATCGAGCCCTGCATTGGGCTCCCGGCTCAGCGGAGAGCCTGTTTCTCCCTCTTCCTCGGCCTGCCGTTCTACCTATTTGTGTTTTTTCCTCTCTCTCTCCATCAAATAAATAAATAACATCATATATATATATATATATATATATATATATATTTAAGATTTATATATAAAATATATATATGAAGAGAGAAAAAGGGAGAGGGAGAATATCTAATATATGGCAGGTGCTTTTCTAGCTGCTAAACAATACAGCAGAACTTGATTCCAGTGGTGGGGAGGCAAAAATGAACATTTGACACTGCTGATACTTGCTGTGGCAAGAAATAGCAGGGAAGGAGCCAACAGAGCTGTTTGTTTTCATGAGAATTTTATGTTACAATTTTATAGAGGGTGGTTGGGGAGCAAAAAAAAAAAAAAAAAATGAGATGATAACTTTGAGGAAAAACATGAAGGTTTTGACTATTCCAGACTGATAGAAAAACAGTTGCACAGTCCGTGAGGCAGGGGTCAGCTTGATTTATTTAAGAAGAGCAACGTGGTCACTATGACTTTGCCAGGAAGGAGCAAGGGGAAGAGTTAAGAGCTGTGAAATCAGAGATGAACCACAGGGTTCTCTTTGGTTTTGTAAGTTTTTAAGGCCTTGGGTTTTTACTGAGAGAAATATGGAAGCCATTGGAGGGTTGTGAGCAGATGATTGTCACAGCCAGACTTCTGTTTTTTAGAAAATCATTCTGGCTACATGTTTGAGGTAGACTTTAAGATGTAAGTGCCGAGGAAGAGGGACCAATTAGAGGACGGTTGTAATAATCCCACCTAGGGATGAGGCTAGCACAGACTAGGGACAAGGAGTTCTAATTTTCATGTAGTTAGAATGTGGGTATTCTGCTTTGAAACCTTGCCAAGGTAAAGTTCAAAGGATTTGCTGGCAAATTAGAGAGAGGTATCAACAAGGAAGGACCCGTGGATAACACCCAGTTTCTGGCCTAAGCAACTGGAAGGATGAAGTAGGGGGGGGAAGGGAGGAAGACCCAGAGCTGCACTGTTAGATAAGACATGGTGAATAGTCATATGAGTCAGAAAATCCCAGTCTGGACAGAAGATCAAGGACCTTCACTGGACGGATCACTTACATCCCTAGGACTGGATGAGCTCACCGACAGGATGAGTGTGGATAGCGGGGAGGAATCTGAGCACGGCATACTGAAACACACCCAAAGTCAGAGATAAGAAAGATCTAGAAGCATCCCCAGAGGAGCCAGAGGAAGAGAGATGGTTGTGGAGGAGGGAAACGAGCCAGGGATGTGTTTCTGGAATGAGTTCCAAAAAGGAGAAAGAGATGACGGAATCAGATGCTGAGGACAGGAAGGGCAAGATGTGCCCAGAGCAGGGACACGGGATCGTGCCCTGGTGCCATCCCTGGAGACCCACAGCCCATCCTCCATGGAGTGAACAAGATCTGAATAGTCAAAGGGAAGTGTCTCAGCTCGCCCGGGCCTCGAATTCTCTCCCAATTACTAGAACTACCAAAAATGCTGAATTGGAGGAAAGATCGATCTTTCCAATGGCAGATTTTTTTGTTTTCTGTTGAAGGAGTGCATCCAGTTTCAATAATTAGGCCTCTTTTTTTTTTTTTTTAGATGTTTGTTTTGGTGTTTATGTGAGTGTGTACATGCGTGTGTGTGTTCATTTCCAGCCCAGAGCTTCTTTGATCCCAGGAAAGAGAATACTCGGCATTCCATCCAGATGAATACTGCGGCTAAGCCCTATGTTTGCTTTTCTCCTCCCCTGCTAGCTTAAATTCTACGGAGGCCAATTAAATCGCCTACACCAGCATCAAACACAACATACACTATCTCGACATGTAGGTGATTATAAACATCCAACTATATTTTAGCGTAAGTACTGAGCTGCGCATGGGGTGATTTCACTTTACAGGAACTGTCTTGTGAGTAGAAACACATTGTAAGTTGCAATGCACTCTGGCTCCCGGGAGGACTGCCGTTAACTCCAGGAAGACACCTGCACTGAGTTCCCTCTTCGTAATTAGTCAGGTCCCATCATTCCCGTGGTGTGTGTTTTTCGATTCTTGTCCATTTTCTGAGGCCTGATGATTAAGTTTAATGTATAACTCACGCAGGCACTAAAGTCATTATTTTTTTAAAAAAGTAAATAAAATATTTTAGCAACATCTGAACACTCCAAGCAAAGTAATTCCTGCTCGGGGAAGAAAAATGAAGCCAGAAAGTTCTTAAGAGGATGAAAATATAGAAGTTTGTATACCTCGCAGGAATACTGCCTCAGCCTACTCTAAGTAGAACAAAGGTATTAGAAAATTATGTTTTCATTGAAAAATTGCCTCTATTTAAAATGCTGGAGAGGGCTAGTGTGTTAAAAAAGAAAATCATATTATTCCCAAGCTACATTTGAATCCACATTACTTTTCTCCTTTGTTATTCAGAAAAGAAGAATTTATGTGAACTTTATAGATATGCAAAAACTGGCAGGAAGAAACCCTAAAAGCAGTGAAACTACTAACCAGCAGACAGTAACAAACAGAGTGACCAAAGTAATGGCACACTCGTGGCCATAGGGACAGACCGACATGCTTCTTTCCACAGCTTTCTGTAAGTGGAAATGAAATGATCTGATAAATAAGTAAGAGGTGGTGTGCTGATGGGGCGTTATTGGGTGCTAATGTGTGCTGGGAAGAGAGCCGCATGCACCTCCAGGTTTTCAACTCCACTTCCAGGCTATAGAGCGCATTCAAACACAGTTTCTTGAAGAATCCCCATCCATTCTTGATTCAATCATTTTCTCAATCATCCTTGCCCAACGCTAAGTCCCAGAACTTCTGTGTGGTTTACCTCCAACGGAGGGATTCCCATGGAGACAATTTCAGAACAGATAGAACAGTAGGTTGATGCCAGAGGAGGGAGACATTTTATCCCGTGCTGCTATTTTCCTGCACACTCCATGTGGACACCTGCAAGGTTGTGTGAACAAAACGTGCACAGAAGATCAAGTTTGCCAGTTCTTCTCTCAGATGTCACCTCTTTCTTGATCCCTTCCAATCTAAGTCATTTCCCCATTATCTTTTCAGTTCTTTCTTAAGATCCTTTAGAGCATTATCACAAATTACTATTTTTCTATAAGATTCCTTAGTGAATTTATTTCATGAATCTCTCCCGTATTAGAGACAACAACCATGAGGGTAAAGAGCCCATTATATTTGGTCACCACTATACACTCTGTGCAAAGCAAGGCATCTAGCACACACATTCAATTAATTGGATGCTCCTAAAGATTATCAATAACAAATAAAACTGAATTCCTTTCTTGACATCACCCTTTGTTAGAAAAATTTCAGTGTTTTTATGTCTTATGCCTCCAAATGATACATTTCCTGTTTGGCTTTTATCCCAGAAAACTTGCATTGGCCTAGATTTTTTTCCCAGTATCCAAATTTCCAATGCCTCCTGAATTTAGATGCGTAGCATTTGTTTCTTATATTTCTTATATCCTATTATCGTCCCAGGTATAAAGTCACTTAAATGCTTGAGAAAGAAAAATGGAAGGCAGAGGCTACTTCTGTTGAAACCACCCATAACTGACCCTCGAAACTTCTTGCCACTAAACCTGAGCACTGAGCAGAGGTCTTAGCTGATACCACATCGGTAGCTCATAGACCTCTGCCAGTCTCTCATCCTGCCCCGCAGCATCAAGACCCAGCGTTGTTTTGCATCAGCATCCAACATCACCTTGGCCATCCGAGGTTGCTTTGCAAGATTCACACTTTTACCACACATGCTCCTTTACTTTCTTTGGATCCTTGTCACCTCATTTTCAAATTATTTTCACCCGCATATCTCATCTCAAAATTGATGCATGCCAAACTTTAAAATTCATGTGACTGAAGAGAAGGCATACAGAGATAAACGTACGTATATTTGAGCTCTATTAGTGGGGAAATTGAATTTTCTAACACTTGGGTTAACAACCTACGGGCTCATTCAATGGTCCTTCAAAACCAACAGTTCTTTCTTGTTTCTTATTTGAACTGTTTAATCTATCATCATACCAACAGTGGGATACCTCCCAGGTGCAGGTACCACAGTAGACACCCTAGAGTTGATCCACCAACAGACACTGAGTGGGCTTCATGATACCACATCATCCTGGTTTTCCTTCCTTGTAGTTGTTGCTGTCCATCTATTTGAGTTGACTTCTGAATATTTAGTAGTTTGGCAATTGGGCTGAGTTTCTCTTCTCTATTTTTCTCTTGGCAT
Organism: Mustela nivalis; assembly: GCF_964662115.1. Lineage (NCBI taxonomy): Eukaryota > Metazoa > Chordata > Mammalia > Carnivora > Mustelidae > Mustela > Mustela nivalis. Next base: position 81,157,254 of record NC_139034.1, on the reverse strand, counting down.
AGATACTTTGCATTCAGACCCATGGCTTTAAGTAAAGCAGACTGGCCCCCCACAATTATATCTCCAACTGTTATATGCAGACTCTCATGTCTGGCTTCTTCAAATGTTTTTTCCACCTGAATATCCAATAGACAGCTCAAAATTATCATGAACAAAATTGTCCTTTCCCTAGTAGTTGCCCCACCCCAAGGTTCAACCAATCACCCAGTTGTTCAAACCAAAAAACTCCAGTCTTTCTTTGATTCTTCTTTTTTCATATAGAAGTATTACGAAGTTTTATTGCTTTTATTTCAAACACTATCTTGAATCTGTCCACCTTCTCTAACTTACAACCAACCACTGTCCTATACTAGGCCAGTGCCTCACCTGTACTATTGTAGGGTCCATTCAGCCAGGTCCCTGTTTTTCCTGTTGACTCCATAATCGAGTCTTCAGATAAGTAGCTAGGGGGATAATAATTAAAAAAGAATAATCATGGTGCACCTGGGTGGCTCAGGCAGTTAAGTGTCTGCCTTTGGCTCAGGTCGTGATCTTGGGATTCTGGGATGGACCCCTGTCTCAGGTCGCCGGCTCCATGGGAAGTCTGCTTCTCCCTCTCCCTCTGCCCCTCCCCCTCCTCATTCCCTCTCTCTCTTTCTCTCTCTGTCTCTCAAAAAGTAAATAGAACCTTAAAAGAGAGAGAGAGAGTAATCATGTTATTCCCTTGATCATGACCCTTCAGTTGCTCTCTGTTGTTTTTTAAAATTAGATCAAGACACCTCCCTGTGGCTTACCAAGGCCCTGAGATCCTTACCAAGGCCCTGAAACCCCTCTAAGCCTCCCCTTCTAGTACCCACCCCCTCTCTACCTCATCCCAATAGCACCCCTCCAGGTTCTTGAGTATATCTAGGTCTCTTCTCCCCTCAGGGCAGATGAGAAAGGTAAACAGTTCGGCCTCAAAGATTAAAACACACTTAAACTTGGTGTCAAACTTGAAGCTTATTTCCTTGTCTTGTGTGTAATAAGTCATCGCTTCCATTTGTTTCTGACACAACTGCTTCCTCAAAGTCAAAACCAGGGTTTTCTTGTTCCTTATTACCCCTTGGCACCTCAAAAAGCTTGGTAGGTGAATGGACAAATGGATAAATGAAGGAATCAATACCAAATGCATAAGCACCCGTCCATCGGGATTTTCCCTACATTAGGACGAAAGGTGAGCAACCATTTGTTCTCCTTCTCCCAAACACCATCTCACTTAGTTAGGTAGTACTGAGTAAGAATCACTAGATCTGAGCTCTGCTGATCTAGCTACTAAACCTTAAACAGAAAGTTCCTCTCTCGAAGCCTTGAATCCTTAATTGTGAAATGAAGGATTTGGAATAGATTGGTGGTTTTCCAACTTTCTAAATGAAACAAAAATTTTGACACAAAATTGTATAATGAGCTGTAATATGCGAATCATTTAAAAATGATGCTGCCTTGGTTGAAAGGGCTGGTTCTTGGAGTCCAGCCAATCAGTAAACTCCTCCATCTCTGCCTTTGGGGAGCCCAGAGGCACCTCCATAGATGCTCTGAAAGCCCAGTTCAAAAGCCACTGGACTCAAAGTCTCTAAGGCCCCTGGTAGATTTAACATTTCATGAGTCCAACTCTGAAATAAACAACAGATGTTGCCAACTAAAGCCGAATGAAATGTGTTCATGCACTCCTTTAAAAATTAAATGCAAGACTTTTCTCCCCCTTAAAAATCAAGCAAAATTCATTGCTTGGAATCCTGACAGAGTATACAAAGAGCCTTTTAAATGCTAAAGAACATTCATAAATGACTTTGTCACAAAGTGTTATAAGATTTTGCAAAATTGAGCTTATGTAGGTTTTTGCTGACTTGAAGTGTTATTGATTAGAAAATACCTTCCACCCTCGGGGCCATGCGTGCCTCAGAAGGTTTCAGATCCAGGAACTTAAGTCGGCTCACCTATGTACTGGAAAGGTCAACCCGCCATGGAAACCCATTAAAACACACGCGCACATTCACTCAGCTTGGAGGTTGAGAGTGGCAGATCCAATCTCACCCAGAGCCACATTGCAGCCTCCAGGAGGCTGATGTAATTCTCCTGTGATTCTGTGGTTTAAATGGAATTGATTATTTTAAAATATTAGATATGGCATAGCTTGCTTTTTCACATTGAATTAAGCTCTCCTGTACATGGAGCTACAAACTAAGTAGACAAATACACAGAGCTGTACACAGTGCCTCCCTCTCATACATATGTATGTGCACACACCTGCACATGGGCACAGACACACAAAGAGGAGATAATATTAATAGCTTACGTATGTGTGAGGCTTTACATTTATACAGTCCCTTAATATATAGAGTTCATTCAGTCTCCCTAAGAATTCTGTAAGCTAGGTGTTGAAGAGCTTCTATGTATGAAAAAAATGCACTAAATGATTTTCATAAACTTATCTTGTAATTGTTCTCATATTTCAGATGAAAAGATGGAGGCTCTGAAAATCCCAGCGGCTCATTCAGCATCACAATGTCGAAAGGGTGGATTTGCAAATACAAACCAGGAAGATAGGCTTTGAAGGCAAGGACATTCCTCCATCACACAGGTTCAACGAATCCCAAAACAGAATAAGAGTTTCTTCTGTATGAACGTTTGCTCTGTGAGAGCAGATTTTTGGTAGAACAATAGCTCTCACTTGCTTTTTTTTAATGCTAGAGCTATGTTTTTACAAGTCCGTTGACATCAACGCTACAGGATCTCTCCCGGTGTTGGATGGCACCATTTATGACAAACCAGATCAAGTCAGCTGCCAACAGGGTCACCAAAGGTTTGATGTATTGACCTTGACCTCATTCTTCCTGGTGCTAATCCAGAATGAGCTGCTTCTGATCAGAGGAATAACACGGGGGCAATGTTTGCATCCTCCTCCAAAATCCCACCTTCCCAATAGAACAGTAGCCTCTATCCCTTGCTTTCTACTTCCTCTTGTGCAGTTGATATTATATTTTCCCTTCAATGTGATAAGATATATGATCTTCCTTGTCTCTTCAACTTACATCTGGCAAGATTAGCTGACTGGTCTTGTAGGAACAAGAGAGATGTGATGATTAGCTTTCGTGGTTTAGGAACTTTATACTTCTGGGTCTCATTAATAGGACATCAGCCAAGAAATTTCATTCACATATAGCTTAAGCCCATTGTACAAAATCTCAAGAGCCTGCCACAGCCTGGAAGTCATAAAAACGATCCTGGATTAAGCTGTTCTGTGAGGAAGGAATGAGAATCACCCAAGATAAACTACCAGTCCTGTAACTAAATGGTACAAGGCTTCTAGGGAGGGAGGAAGATAAATGATTTCCTTGATTCCAAATCTCTCACTCTTGTAGGAAACCTATTCTCCAACTCTGAGGCCATGTTATTGGAGGAGCACCATCTGCCACTGGCTCAGTTCTAATGAAGAAAGAGTTCAATATAGTGGTGATGGATCCTCTCTGTGGTCCCATTCATCCTGGGGGAATGTGTTCTGACCACTTCCTGCAGCAGCGTGATTCCCGCCTACAGCTATTGTTCTCTATGGAAGGTGATTATTCCTGGGAAGTAGGACAAGGGAGGGAATCCAAAGGCTTGGTACCAGTCCTTCTTGTTGGCCCCCAAACTACCATGTAGCTTTTGAGACAGCTGACTTAAACTCTGGAGCTCAGTTCATTCAGAAAGTGGAGTTAAGGCAAGTTATCCACAGTTCTTCATACAAGATTCAGTGTGCACTGGCTATAAATGTCTGCACTTTCTTAGAGAATATAATCTCCTTTAGAGAGATGTCTTCTTGAGTTTTATTCTTTTCGCTGAAGGAGAAGAATTGACACACTAATGACATCTTTTGTGTTATTGCTATTCTTTCGTTTTAATTTCTTTTTTTAAATTAACATATAGTGTATTATTTGCTTCAGGGGTATAAATCTGTGAATCATCAGTCTTACACAATTCACAACACTCACCATTGCACATAACCTCCCCAATGTCCATAACCCAGCCACCCTATTCCTCCCCACCCCACCCCCAGCACTATTGACTTCTAAAGTGAATTTGAACCCTACATCCACCACCCAGGCAAGGACTCCTAGCTATGCTGGATACCAACTGGGACAATCTTTCTAGATGAATCTAACACCTTGTACAAATGTGAACTAGCAGTATACACATTGCAGCTCTCCCCTCCATAGTAACCTTAACACCTGATATTTCTCAATCTAACTCATTTATGATCTCACCTAATTTCCAGTCATCACTTACATAAAGATCAACAAAATCCTCTAGTAGGAAAAGGTGTAAAGAGAGAAGGAGAGGGGAAATGGAAACCAAGGAGAACAAGATTAAAGGCACCATGATAACCGCAAAAACATCTCTAAGAAAGAAAATTATGATTCTTCTTTCTGCATTGGCCTGGAAACAAGCATACTTCCTCATGATAATGATGAGTGTATTTTCCATATCAAAACTTTTGGCACAAATAGTCTCACCAGGAACTTTTATGCCACTTCTGAGGGTGAAATACGGTATTGGAGATATAGTTTGAGTCCTGAAATATGAGTGTCTCGAATACATCAATAGATTTGAAGCCAAGAGCACAGAAGATTTAAACATGGCACTGTCTAGAAAATCCAAAGATATATGCTCACTGCAGTCATACTCTCAGCGTAAAAGTAGGATTTTATATCAATGTAGTACTAGGGAGAACTGACTGATAAACTTTGAGTACTCAATCTCTCCAGGGGTCAGTTTCCATGACTGAAATTGGAGGGGATGTATTAGATAATCTCCAAGGTTCTTTCCTGAGCTAATATTCTATAATTCTAAAATTTATTCTCTATGCGATAATGGTCTTCCATTAAAAGCATAGTGTGTATGCGTGCACACACAGACTCACATAAACACAGTCAATCACACACTCACAAGTGTAGCATTGGCTTCTAATATGGCAAATACATACTGCTCTTTTCTACTGGCTTCTACTGGCTTCTAATATGGCAAATACATCCTGCTCTTTTTCTTCATATGTTGGTATTTCAATCAGAAACATATCTCCAGGTCTTTTCCTGGTGAAGTAAGAAGATGATGCCTAAATATGCAATAAGAAACAAGAATTCACACTTAGCCCTCTGGGCTTTGGGTCATCACAATTCTCCAGCTTATGGGTTAGTGTGTAACTCCATGATGAAATGACAGCAGCCAGTCTCAGATCTCCCAGTTTCCAGGTTAGTCAATGTCTGATTTCACTACCCTCTTATCACAACAATAGAAAGATTAATGGCTTCACGTACTCGGACCATTAAAATAATATCCAACAGCCAAGTTGTTCTTCTCAAGTTCCTTAACTTCTCTAGCCTCAGTTTCTCTAAGTGTAAATGGGTATAATAATAGTATCTATCTCAAAAGACTATGAGGAACAAATAAAATAATGAATATAATACACTGGACATGATACTCTTTGTTTTCCAAAGCTATTAGAACAAGCCTAAAATTCCAAAAGGAACCTTTGTCTTTAAGAGCTATTGATATTTGCATCAATTTATCCAGACAATCAGCTACTGACTTCCTATCTTTGAATGCCCTTGTTCTGCAGTTCAGTGCTATCCCATCAGTGACTGCAGAAACCAGCTGCAAGAGAAAAAGACAGAGACCTCATGTGTTGGAACCCAGGCTGAAAATGACAAATTATTCCAGACATCATAGTATTCTCATAGCTAGGAGTGATTTTTGTTTTTGCTAAGTGAACCAGTAATTCCTCTTCTTATAAACATAATAAACTTAACAGAGATGTAGACAGGGACATTTAATGTCATTTATTTTTAATAGTAAAAACCAGGATGCGGAAAGATTTCGAAGAATGTGATCTCAATTATATGTGCCAACTTTGTTAGGTTATGATGTGCAGTTATTTGGTGGAACACTGGTTAAGATGTTGTTGGGAATGTATTTCTTAGATGTGATTAATTTTTAAATCTGTAGACTGTAAGCCAAGCAGATTACCATATCATTCCATAACATAATAAGAATGGGTCACATTCAATTGACTGAAGGCCTTAAGGACAAAAAGCCAGTTTCCTGAAGAAGAAGTAATTTTGTCTCAAGCCTGCAACACAGAAATCCTACAGATTTCAAACTCAAGACAACACTATCTACTCTTCCTTGAACTCCCAGCCTGCTGGCCTGCTCCTACAGATTTTGGACTTGCCACCCCCCACAATCATGAGTCAATTCCTTAAAGAAAACCCTCTGTCTCTCTCTCTCTCTCTCTCTCTCTCTTTCAATCATTCCCCATCCCATCTCTCAAAATGTGTAGAGGGATGGATGGATGGATGGATGGATGGATGGATGGATGGAAGGATGGATGCATAAATAGATTGATAGATCATCTATCCATCTATCCTGTTGGTTCTGTTTCTATGCAGAAGCCTTACTAATAGAAAGAATGATCACTACTATAAGGTTAAGACGCATGAAATTGTTGTCTTTGTAGCTCAAAAAAAATTGAATATTGGCAATTTCATATAGTTTGACCAATACACAAACATATACATATAAATTCTAAAATGAAAAAAAAATCAAGTGGTTGATCCTTCTGTGAGATTATAAGTGGTTTTATTTTATTCATAGTTTTTAGTCTTTTAATCATTTAAAATTAATTCATAGTATTTTAAAATCAGGAAAGAAAGGTATTTAAACATTAGTCAACCCAAAGTCTCTTCTCCAGCGGTGCCATAAGGCTCAAAATAAGGTAAGCCATCATAAATCATTGAAGGTTTCCTTTTAAACATAACCACTGTATGGTATCCATTTTATTTATTAACACCTTAGCAAAACCCTTAACTTTCAGGAATGTGAGAGTATATGACACGTAATTAAATATTGATGAGTGAGGAAATGGTGAAATAATATCCTGAGCAAAATGTCTTGCCTTGGGGAAAGTTATGTTAGGAACGGTATACAGTAGAATGTTCAAGAAAGGGACATAGGGCCCAGGGGGAATTCTCAGGAGGCTGTTTAGAGAATAGGAGGGAGAAAGAAGATCAGCTCCTGGAAGGAAGGTAAGGCTTTGAAATCACATCTGTTACATGTTGCTTTGAACCAGCCATGCTTTGGGGGCAAATGGAGTGTGGTCCTGGTGAGCAGTTCTCAGGAAGCAAAAGCAACAGACACTGGCTTCACTCAAACTTGTTTGGTTTGGTTTGGTTTCATTTTCTAAACAGAACAATCCCCAAAACCAATGTGTGGGAAAGATACATATTACTTTCAACAGAGCTCTGGAAAGTGAATACTTATGGCTATGTTTGAAAGGCATTAGTGTCATGTCAATAATAGAAAACATTTGCCTAGATTTCAAGAACGCCATAATTTCTCTAGGAGGACAAAACTATTTGGGGATTTTTCTTCTGAACAGAAACTTCTGTCCAAAGCAATGGCTGTCTGTTGTTTATGATAAGAACTCTGATTCTGGGAGATTATGGAAAATGACATGATTGGGCTGGAGGCATCCTGTGTCAGGACTGCACAACTCCTGTTAACATCCGATCAGTGTCTCTACCCAGCCCCATTTCCGGCGCGTGAAACCATCTAGTGAAGAGCACTCCTAAACTTGCCCTAGCTGGTGTGGACCGACCACACCCACAGCCCACCTTGGACTTGGCCATGGAACTTACTTCCACCAATGGGACAGTAACAAACTTGACCAAGCAGACGCACACATTCTCTCTCACGTGACCCTGGGATCATGACCAGAGCCAAAATCAAGAGTTGGCCTTTTAATGGACCAAGCCACACAGGTGCCCCCACAGACTCCATTTTAAGGCAACAAAAAAGGGATACTTAGCCTGACCTGGCATCTTACTGGCAACAAAACAGAAACTGAGTAATCAGAACCAGTGGAATGTCAGAGCCTGGCCAAGAATGAAAAATGGAAGGATTTGATGCCAAGAACCGTGAATATTAAAGTCAGGTGAACTTTCTTTCCTTGGCCTTTGTAGGTCTGAAGCAAGAGGAAAAATTATAGACACTGTGTTTCTTGTCCTGGGCTTGAAAGAATAAATTGGTATGCCAGTTCAGTATTACTGGGATGACTTTTTACATTAAATAAAAATATTGATTTTAAATGTTGATCCAATTTTTTTAAGCAAAATAATCTACAGAGGAATTAAAACATTTTCCAAATTGTATGTAATATGAATTAGTAGTCCTTATACTGGTACTCTCTGAAGAGAGCTAAACTAATTATTCAGAGAATCCAGACTCTTGAAAATCTCTAATCAATGGCGGGGGGTGGGGGAAGCTCTGTTTTGGCCTAAATTATTCCAGTTGACTATCTAAATTGATCAAATTCATGAATCAGCACTCAACTTTATAACTCATTCCCCTGTTTATGTACAAAATCCTCCTACTGGTTACTCTAATTGCAGGCAATAAGCTCCAAAAACCAACTGTAGAGCCATGCAGTCAGATCTTCCTAATTTAATACGTGCAAGCCTTCCAAAACTGGAGTAAATTTAAATCGGAAGTTAAAGCATAGCTCCCGGTCGGACTCAATTGCTAGAGCAGTGGGTATGCGCATGTGCGGGGACCCACGATTTCCTGCAATTACCTGAGGTACATACAGTGTACCTTACAGAAGAATTCCCTGAAAACTATACATCGGATTCCTAATTAGCTTTCCTTAAAAACTGGGCAGTAGATTAATCTAATTACATTGCATACATTAGAATTTTAGTTTTCATTTGCTTCTGTTTGTTTTACTCCAAAGTCTCAAACACATTTGTCAGCTTTATCTGCTGAGGGCAGGTAGCGCTCGAGGCAATCACTCAACCTGAGAACTAAGAGAAGCCAAGTCGAAGCTTACTAACGTAGATGAGAATTACAAAACCGGAGAAAGTGCCCTCCGTTCACAAGAAGGGATTTGAAATTCCTTAGCATTCTTGAGGTCAATATTTTTCCTATGAAAGTATAGGAAGACTCACGGAAAATCTAACATGCCATGTTCTAAAACGGACAGCAGAGATTGCAAAGAATCATTTCTTCCTCAGTTGAAGTTCCTGGAAAAGACTACTTTTCCTTACCTTTCATGTAAGCAGACTGATTGTATGGTGGCCACATTTCAGAAAATATCAGAGGAGCCGTGTAAATTCAACTGTTAATTAAACATACTTCTTTGGTGACTCAACACTCGCATTAAAGACAGGTGGAATTAGGCTCTTCCATGGCTAGAGTCTCACTTCCAATCTGCCTTGCCCATTAAGAAGTCATGCTTTTGATAAATTCCTGTGCTGCAGATGATCTTGACTCACTTTGTTGCCCCTTTGTCCAAAGTCATGCCCTGGCCGCTTCCTCCAGCTTGGACCTTCTCCATTTTTGTATGCTGGGATGCCCACCTGGAAAGGGACTGAAAGAACCACAACCTTGTTGTTCTTCATTTCTGATTGCCTACCTCTCACGTGCTATGCTTGGGCTTTTTTCTTTTCCCTTCCCCTTTACTAACCCCTGTTTCACCACCAGCATAGCATGATGTCTATATCATTTGGGGCTGTTCTAACTCTTCACAGCCACCAAAGCTATCAGTGTCTGGAACCTTAAACAATATGTAGGCTGAAACAACTCCACACCGCCAAAATGTTTACAACCATGAAGTCAAGTTCAAGTAAGGTGAAGGAAAGCAAAAAAGACATCCCCAAATGATGGCAGGCTACCCAGAACACTCAGATGTTTCTCATGGAAGAGGGTGTAGCAATACACCCCCTTTTTCTTAGAAACCATGGTACATGATACAATCTCTGGATGAATCCAGACACCCTACAATGGTCCTTTTTTTTTAATATTTTATTAATTGAGATCACAAGTAGGCAGAGAGGCAGGCAGAGAGAGAGGGAGAAGCAGGCTTCCTGTTGAGCAGAGAGCCTGATGCAGAGCAGAGACCCTGAGATCATGACCTGGGTTGAAGGAAGAGGCTTAACCCACTGAGCCACCCAGGTGCCCCCCCTACAGCGGTCCTTAAACCAGTCACACCCCAGAATGACTATTCATCCCTCCAGCTCCCTGGAGGCATCCACCATTACAGCCCAGCATCCTGCACAAAAAGCACACAGTAGGACCTCCATAAACATTTGTTTACTTAGTCCTTTCCTGTAGAAGACCCATCATCAGCTGACATTTTCATGATTTTTCAATTTGATAGTTTTGGTTTTTTTTTTTGTTTTTTTTTGGTGAGCTGTTTGGAAATAAAGTGTATTAATTTATTTTTCTTATTAGAAAGGTATTATGGATTCATGACAATACATTTGTAAAGTATACATATTTAAAGGTACATCCCCGTGTTTTACTCACTTTTTCACTAATGATCATCACCATCTTGCTACATCATTGGATATTCTTCGACAACATGGTTTCTAGCTGCGTAGTATTCCATGATATGAAATATTACAATTATTTTATTTAATGATCATTAGTTAGCAAGTAGAAGAGTATATGGCTTAGAATAGTTGGCTTACGATGTATTTTTTGAATGAATAAATTAATTAAATAGACATTTAGTTTTTCTCCATTTTTCTTTCTTAAAAATAACACTGCCATGAACATGTTTGTGCTTAAACCCTTGCACATTTGTAATTCATCCACTGGATGAATTTTAAAGTTAAAATGATGGTCAAAGAGTAAAAATTTGCTGGATTTTAATCCCATCATTCTAAAATTCTCTAGAGATGACTGAGGCCCTACACACAGAAACAATTTGCACTATTCAAAGGGGACAACTGTTTGCATCCTTAAGTTTCGTTTATGACTGAAAAAAAAAATCTAGCTTTCTTTCTTCTTGATCCACAAGAAGAATGTAGACCTGAGTGATTAAGGCATATTAGTTACAAGGACAGGGATCTATTCATCATGAAATAAAATGGGTCAGGAAAAATATCCTTCAGTCTGATTCACCAGGGACCAAATAGGAGTAATTACAGGCTGTGCAGTACTGTCCAGCCACATAAATGACTAAACTGGATGCTGATGAATGTTTTGTGTCCCTCCAATTCGGCCATATGGCCATCGCTTCGTTTTAGCACCTGCCACAAAAGATTGGCTCCAATGGAATGTCAGTGTCATCTTATGATCCACAGGTTGCCAGGGACTGGAAAACATCACCTTCTTCATCTGCCTGCCTGCAGATGGAACTACATTTAAATTTGCTGAGCAGGATGGATCCTGCTATAAAAAGGCTTTCCTGTAAGGAATTGGAAGGCAATATGCAAATCAGGTAACTTAAATGCCCTAAATATTATTGAGGCATATTTGCAAACACAAAATTTAATTGCAAGTTTTTCCTTTCGTGTGGTACTCACATAATTCAAAAATAAAATCCTAAACACCTGGAAATGCCATTAGCAAAGGGTCTCACAATACCACTGAAAATCCCTGTTACCAACGAACTCAAGTTCAAGTGCATTTCCTGTATTTCTAAGGACTCTTTCAGTGACTATTAGAGCTGTTCCTTAAGACCATTGTTTTCTAAACGTCAACGTGACCCATAAGATTATCCACTTCAACTAGACACGGTTTGTAAAAGGGGTTCTTTAACACACATGCAAAGTGTTCATTTTCAACTTATGTGATGGAGACTGGGCATTTAGGCCCAAGGTATCAAGAACCAGAGGTAACAACACATTTTCATTCCTTCCCCACTTTTATCATGCTGCTGGTTATTTTTTTTTCACTATACAATGACTTGTTGACCCAGAATTTTATTTTTTTGAGTACAGAAAATCTTAACAACAAAAATAATGACTCTAAAATTACCAGATGTAATCATGGGAACTATTTGATCTTATCACGCGAGAGACACATCAAAGGGTGGCAGCCCAGGCTTCACAGTGTAGAGGCTTCTGGGAACAATTATTTCTGTTGTTTAAAAGGGGATGAGGGAGCAGAGACTGAAAGACAGAATTATCTGTTTCTCTTTCATTTAGATATCATTCATAATTGGGTGTATATATAGATAGTTTTAAATGTGCAAAACTTTATTTCTATTCAGCATCCTATAATTTAATTAATAAATCAGTTGTAATAAATACAGTCTGATCACTAAAATATCCATGGCTCCAATAAAAATAACGGGGTGTTACTGAAATGGTACAAGATGGTAATTATAGCCTGCACATTCCATCTAGGGAAGAGCCACATTGTCAATGGAAATGTGACCTTTAATTCTTAAATCCTTGAAAATGCCCTCTTTTGACCTATAAATGTGTCTTCAGACAACCCAGCTCAGGAGACAAGATGCAATAAAAGGCAAACAAGATTAAAACTAGTTTCCAGATTGTTTTTCTATAAACTCAGAGAGGTCAGCCCCATTTTACCCGGGAGGAAACTGAACACAAAGCACCCAAATAGAGTGCCCAACGTGGTAGAGAAGAATTTAAACCTGGAATGTTGGCTTCCTAGTCACTGGGCAATAATATTAAAATCTGATTTGTAATATTTGATTAATAGTTTTCCATTAGCCAATTGCTAAGAGTGATTTCACTCTTACTAATGTTACAGAGATTAAAACTGCCATCGTGACCTTGGGCAAGACATCTCAGTTCCCTGAGCTTACATAACCTTATTTTTAAATGGAGCTTTTAGACATCTCTGTGTCAGGTCTACCAGATGATCCCAGAGATATTTTCCAGGTCTGGGGCTCTTCGATTTTTGTAATATGATTGATCAATTATTTGAATACTCAGTTTACGCAGCTGTATCATTGACTGTCTACATATTATTATTTCCATTTTCCCAAAATGTTAGGCCATGGTTTCAAATGACATAAAGTTTCAAAATTTACCATGACCTACTGTCAAACAAAGTATTAATATACCATATTATGAAGATGCCAGATTAAGCCAATATAATGAATTTAGGCCACTACAAAAGGAATAACTACATTTAGATAACCGAAAATACACCTCAGTGGTCATAGATTCTGCCAGCAAGTGATCTGCTTCAAAAAGAAATCATGGAATTTATAAAACACGACAAACTCTCCTTAAAATAAGATAGAAAGATTTATTTTCCCAGAATGTTCTTGTGAAATGTTTTCTAATGAAGGGAATCATTGTATTCATCTGTTTTAAATGAATTTTTTCTCCCACTAACGTAGGTGAAACCAAAGACAAAATTGATATTTGTTTTTCAGAGCTGGAGCCCATGTCCTCAGTGCTTGCTCCAAGGGGTGGAAAAGCCGGGAGAAGTTAGGCCCACTGTTTATTGCATTCTCAAATACCCCACAGCACATAACTGACCACGTCTAGCAACAGAATCCTGGAACATTTTCCTCTTTCTCAATAAATGCAATTACTATCAATAATATTTTTCCTAGTTGCTTTTTAAGAATAGGTAACTCTTGTATGTACACTATCATTCCTCCCCCACCCCCTACAAAAAGACATTTCATGATTCATGGGTTGAAAATATGCAGTTTTGACACTAACAAAATGTTTCACATTCCGAACAAACTTGTGAGTCAACTGAAGAGCTTAAGTTGTGGTAACATGGAATGGCCTTCCAGATCTTTCGGTGACGGCTTTCCTTTCACCCTGTATTGAGAAGGAATGTCATTTCATTGCTGCTTTTCCCTGCCTTCCATTTCCCCTCTGATTCTGTGGAACTGGCCCGCAGGACAGGAAGCAAAGGGTCAGGAAAGAGGGAGATTAATCCTGCAGTCTCTCCCACATTAAGAACTTTGTGAATCCACTATAGATAAGAGACTAAGCGTTCAGGCTGCAGACCAGACTGACCTTGAGTCCTTGAGTCCTGGCTTTCTACTGTACCCTTTCCTGACTGTGTGATCTTATGCAAGATTTATAACCTCTCTAAACCTCAGGTCCCTTACTGGTTACAAAAAAAAAAAGGAAAAAGAAAAGAAAAAGTAATTATAAAGCCCTCATGTGTTTGATGAAGGGATAAATTAAGATAGCTTATGTCAATGCTACCACAGTGTTGTGATAAAGTTGCATAGGATTATAGACTGTCGTGAGTGCTCTGGGTCACAGTGCATTTTATGCCTTTTTTTTTTTGAGTCCACAACAGTGACTTAGATTAAGAAGGTTTGTCTGGAGGGACCATTGTTCTCACTCAAGAATTAATGTTGAAAGCCTGTCTCGTATTAGCAAGAATATCCTATCTGCATCAATTTTTTAGACTGCAATAATAGCCAAGTACCACAAGTGAGTGGCTCAAAGCAAATTTATTCTCTCACAGTTCTGGAGGCTAGAAGTCTAAAACCAAGGTGGCAGATAGGCTTTGCTCCCCTGAGAGCCCAGGTAGAATCCTTCCCTGTGTCTGCAGCTCCCGGTGTGGCCAGAAACCCTTGGCATTGCTTGGCTTGTCGCAGCCTCCCTCCAACCTCTGGCTCCACCCCATGACCTTCTCTGCGTGTCTCTGCTTTGGGGTTTTCTCCTCTTCTCATAAAGACACCTGTCAGATTGAGTCAGGGGCCAGTGTGCTCCAGCATTAAGATCTCCTCTTAACTAATTAGAACTATGACAACCCTATTTCCAACTAAAGTCACATTCTGAAAAATGGAGATTAGGTCTTCCATATTTCTTTTTGGAGGACACAATTCAACCCGTAACAGTATCTCCAGTTGGATCCTTGCAATGGTTTCTTTCAAAGGCCTTCCTGCTCCAGGCCCTGCCCATCGCCCCACCACAGAGAGGCACTGACACTGTAGTCTAAACAGAGCGAAATCTGGGTTAACAGTGTGGATTATAACAAGGGTTGTGAATTTATTTGTATGTACTCCTGATAAGCAACTGAATTGAACCAAGCTGTATTGAGCATTTTAGGATCTCCTCTGGACCATGCGCACGATTCCGGCATCTGTCATCATGTTTTGATGGGTTCCTTTGACAAAGAGTTCTCACTCTAATTTCAAGCAGATAAGATAACAAGCCCCAACCAGAACTTATACTGTGGACATCTACCTTTTGGGGGCCAGATACTATCATAATAAGACCTTTTACCAATTCTTCTATTTGAGAATACTTGACAAATCTTTTGTTATTTTCATAAATTTAAAATTCATGAGGAGAACCAATTACCAGTCAACTGAATTGATGCTCAGGCACTGAAATGTTGGAACTACTTACTTAAAATGTTTTAACATCATCTCAGAAAAAGTTTCAAAAGGAAATTCTTCAGTAGTACTTCCAATCCTACAAAATGTTACTTTTTTTAAGATTTTATTTATTTATTTGACAGAGATCTCAAGTAGGTGGAGAGGCAGGCAGAAAGAGAGAGACCGAGAGAGGAGGAAGCAGGCTCCGTATTAAACTGGGAGCCCAATGAGGGGCTCAATCCCAGGACCCTGGGATCATGACCTGAGGTGAAGGCAAAGACTTTAACCCACTGAGCCACCCAGGCGCCCCACAAAATGTTACTTTTATAAGAAACAACCTGAGTGCTTCGGTGGCTCAGTGGGTTAAGCCGCTGCCTTCAGCTCAGGTCATGATCTCAGGGTCCTGGGATCGAGTCCCACATTGGGCTCTCTGCTCAGCAGGGAGCCTGCTTCCTCCTCTCTCTCTGCCTGCCTCTCTGCCTACTTGTGATCTCTCTCTGTCAAATAAAAAAAAACAAACAAACAAAAAACTAAGAAAAACCATGCCTATGACACCACATTAACTTTATACCAGAAAGCTTAAAGTGACAGCTTCTAAAACAAATGTTTTATTATGTAACCAGGAACTTTTGTTCAACGAATCCATCCAGCCTAAAATCCCCAGGGCAATTTAGTTCAGACATACAGATCCAAGTCCAGCCTGCTAAGGACTATGAACTTTCTGGTCACAGATTCAAAGATGAAAGTGTTCAGATTCTGCAAGAGAAAAAGTTCACCAGGTGAAAAAAAAAAAAAATGCAACTTAAAGTCCAGGGAAAGGAAGGTCACAAGTTGTTAGAGTTCCAGGTGATTTCGGTAGTGACATATCAGGGAAGTTCAAGAATTGCTTCATGTTCTGTGAGTTCAAAGTTCTCATCATTGTCAAATTACACCTAAATGCCCACAAAACAGAGAGTTAAATGCCTTTTGAATTATTTTCTCACAAAGATCATTAGTAAAGTAATTATAGAAACCACAATGAAGATTTTCATTATAAGAGGCTCAACTAGACATATCCATGTTGGGATGGTCAATGTCATGTCTGCAAAAACGTTCTCTCACTATCCCAAAACCTTCTTGGTCACATCAGCAAACTACCACTGAAAATAGATAATGTTTTAGGTGCTTAGTATGGGCTAGACAGTATTCTAGGGCTTTATAAGCAGTCATCACTTAATTCTTCCAATAACTTAATAAGGTGCGTACTGTGATAATCTTCATTTTACAGATGAGTAAACTCAGCTGCCTGAACATTCTGAGCTCCAGAGTCTGTGGACCCTTAAATGCTATAGTATCTTGGCCCTAAGTACCATTTGTCACAGTACTTATACTTTGACTATTATCTAATAGACGTCTCACCTTTAAAATACATGGGAAACAAAATGTCTTATTTCTCCCAACACTTATTTCTCCTGTAATTTTTCTCATCTCTATATGCGGTTTATCAATTCTTTTGGTTACCCAGGCTGGAAACTTGAGAGTGGCCCTTGAATCCTCTCTTTTCTTCACACTCGGCTTCCCATCTACCAGCTTCTCCCTTCTAGATATTTCTAGAATCAAGCCACTTACCGTCATGCCCACATATCTCCCCCAAATCACCCCCTTTCACCTGGACTATGGCAGTAGCTTCTTCAAAAGCCTTCCTGCTTCATACACCCTGTCCCCGGCACATATACAACCATACATATTCCGGAGACTCTTTATTTTATTATTATTTTTTTTTCAAGTTTACTCTTTTTACACCTCCATTTGGTTATTGATTTCGTCTAGGTGATTTTTAAATTTCAGATATTGTACTTTTTAGTTCTAGAATTTCCATGTGGTTCTTTTATTTTTTTTAATTGTGTGTGTATGTGTTTATAAATATTTTTTCTTTACAGTATTTTTAAAATTTTATTTAAATTTGACTTATTTAATGTGAAATACAGTATTGGTTTCAGGAGGAGAATCTAGTGATCCGTCGCTTACATAGCACACCCGGTGCTCATCACAAGTGCCCTCCTTAATACCCATCCCTCATCTAGCCCACCTCCCCCACCTCCTTCCATCAGCCTTTTAAAACAAAAACAGATAGTGGCAGATCTCAGGCCAAACCTACCAAAAGCTCCCATTGTAATGGACGACCAACCTGTGCTTCCACTGAGACAAATTCCCTGCCCGCTGGGTCCCATCTCTCCTCCCTTACCCAGGCACCTTCTTCCCGTAATTGTCTCCTCTCATAGGACATCACTTGTCCTTCTCTCCTAGATCCTCCTCATCAGCAAGGCTGTGCCAGGTGGGTTTTTAGCTACCACTGACTGTTCTTCTTGTGTCCACTATATCTTGAAATTGCTGTGCAGATTCATCTTAAATACCATCCCCAGTCACTCTCTAACTTCTGACTCTTTTTTTTTAACAGAACACGTTACTATGTAAAATTCATTTATATGATCACTGTTCATCAGCTTACCTATTTCTTGACCCTATCTTTAGATTTCCAAGCTTTGTGAAACAAGAACTCTTGATCACAGCTACTCCCTGAGCATCTAGAATGGTGACTTCTATCCAGTAGCCACAGCGGAAACATCTTGGAATAAATTAATGAATAAGGAAGTAAATGGATAGATCCTGATACTCGTTCCATGTCTTTCCTTTAGTATATAGAAAATGCCTTATCTGGGCTATGGGTCTGACTAGTACCCAAACATATTTCTTGGATCTTGCATATTTTCTTCTTATTTTAATATGCATTAGTACCTTCTATTAGTTTATTAAACTTCTTAATAGCAGCTCTATGTACCTCCTACTATTTGATATAAATGCATCATCAACCCTGAATTGTATTACTTTACTCATCCCCATGAATTATTCACTTTATGTCCAAAGAGTTGAATTCACCATCTCCAATTTCCCCTGCAATCAATGATCAACGCCACGGTTTCTTTGAATGCTCTCCGTTACTTTCTGAAATCACTTTAAATTCAAGTTTTATTACCTACATTGTTGCAAACCCTTTTGGCAAATGGCTTGAAAGAAACAAATTCATGTATTTAAATCTATGTACTATCTCTCTTCAAAATCCCACTATTCTTAACCTCCCCAACCTGCCTAACAATTAGATACATCTCTAAATGTGGCTTCAGGCCCCTTTCTTCCTGAGACTACAAAAGCAATTACACTTTTAAAATGCTACTGCAAAAAAAACTAATCACAATAAACAGAATGAAATGTCATTCCGAATGACAGGACGGAGCTTTGGAAAACATCAGTATTCACGTGGCAAACCCCAGTTTGTGGAACCCACCAACAGGTTGCACAATTCTCCCTGCAGTGTTGACAAACACAATTGCTGAGGCTACTGGGCTGTAATAAGGAGAGCTGGAAAGAGGCTGGGAGAAAGCTCCTAATGATAGTATTTGGAGTTTATTGTCATCCAATAAAAATAATCGCCTGCTCTGCCTGTAAAGTCACAGCTGACAAAGTCATGTTGTCTCACACGGCTTAGTGCCATCCAGAGATTGGCAGGAGAATCCTGCCTCTCCCTCTCTCTCAGGTTCTGTAGAGAAATGGCACTGTGACTTCTAAGGAGATGAGCCTGTCTTTGACCTAGGACGTGTTCGGGAGCCGATGGGAAAATATTAGAATAGCAATGCCCAGTGTTCTGGGCAGAAGCATCTGGGGTGTTCCTTACACACACACAAAAAAATAATAATAATAATAATAATAAAGTCTGGAGATCTGCTGTACAACATATGCCTGTAGTTGGCAATAGTGTGTTGTGCACTTAAAAATTTAAGAGGGTAGACCTCATGTTAAGTATTCGTATTTAATACACAGGAAAAGGGCCATCAGAAAACAAAAACAAACAAACTAATAAACAAGTCTCCACTTGAGTGTAAAACGTTCTTTCTGAAGCAAACTTCTCTCTCTGGAGAGTCCGGGACAAGACATCCTAGCTAAATATCGCAGTGCCCATTCGTGGAGCCAGTCTGGAGAAGACCAAACCCCTAGTCAATGTGTGATGTGGAAAGGCTCAGGGATGCTACCATGGGGTGTTCACAGGCAGGCAGGAAGAACAGGGACTCCTCATCACTCCCTTAAGGGATGACTGACTAAGGGCCTGGTGATGGAATTCACGCTGCCGATGGCCTTGGACTTGTTCTCCCAGGAAGTGTTCCCACAACTGAAAGTGGGAATTAGTTTATAGAAAAGTCTGTCTTTAAGACAGACCATGTGTCAGTGCACACTCCTACAGTTCTGGAAGGGGAAGAAACAAGTTCACTGCTTTTCAGGCAGCGACATAGCCGGGGATTCTGGATCTTTGAAATATTCAGTGGTTAAGATACATGTTTTCAGTGTCTAGTGCTGCAACAATGTTCCTCAGACATCAAGCGTTCAGAGGATTTCTTCCTAAATTCCCTCAGGACAAAAGACAATCTCAGACATAGGACTTAGAGTCCCCTCTCCTGTCTCCCAACATCCTAGGCAATCTCTGTAGGCAGCCTCATCCATCTGGTTTAAATATTGAGGTGCTGAGTAGAGGGTGTTTTTTGTTGTTGTTGTTGTTGTTGTTTTGTTTTGTTTTGTTTTGTTTTAACCTGAAAATGATTGTCTAGTGATGGGTGCAGGAAAGAACAAAATCTTAACAGTCTACTCTTCCTAATGCTACCCTGAGACACACAGAGGTGTGTCTTAAGTACCTTGGGAAGCTCCGTGGAGATGAATATGTTTAGATTCATAGACAATAGCAAGATCTTGGGCCAAAAAACACTATTGGAAATATTTATGAGATTTCTCTTACACAGGATAAAAGCAACCAGGATTCTAGTGATGAAAGAGGTTATCTGAGGCATTAGCTTTGTAAACAAAAGAAAAGATATCTAGGATGAGGGTATGTGACCTCTCTAGATTACCTGGATTACCATTATCTTACCAGTAAACTGATCAGCACTCTAGCTGTACAGTCATTTCCAAGCCAAGCACCCACAAGTTAGGTCAGTGGGTCACTGCAAACAGGTGACTTCCAAGGTCGTGGTGGCCCTTCTCAGTCCTCACCCCAGTCCTTGTCCTAGGCCTAGTTGACCACTCCTTTCTGGGGTCCCAGATAGCACCCTTCTCTGTTTCTCATCCTCCCTGCCCCCTACTTCCATTGAGCCACCTTGACTCTCTTCCCTCTTTGCTTCTACTTAGGGTCTACTTAGGGGCAGATGCTCCTTTCACTTGCAGCCACAAAGGACTGGGGCCAAAGGAAAAGCAACTCGGCCAAAGAGAAAATGCCAAGACCCAAAGCAGAGACATGGGTCTAAGTGAGGAGCCAGGGTCTGGCTGTGAGACCAGGAGGGGTGGGGGAGCAAAATGAGAAGAACAGGGACGGAGGGAACGTGTGTAGACAGGTGATCAGAGTCCGATCAGGCTGTAACTTAGAGGTTGTAGGGGATGCATAACACGCATCACCTATTCTAGACCTCCTACATTGTGTAG
The DNA here is from genome assembly GCF_964662115.1 of Mustela nivalis. Classification (NCBI taxonomy): domain Eukaryota; kingdom Metazoa; phylum Chordata; class Mammalia; order Carnivora; family Mustelidae; genus Mustela; species Mustela nivalis. The sequence goes on along the minus strand of NC_139034.1, from coordinate 81,136,640 downwards.
GTGGGCTACGACCATAAAGGGTCTGGGAGACACAGATTCTCTTCCAATGCCTCTCTGTTCCCATTTCTTCTCACGGTTTCATCTTCAATCCAGCCACGTGCATCTCAATCCAGCATAGCTAACATTGGTCTTTTATTCCAACCTGCTCTCATTTTCAAAATCCCCTGTCCCTTGCCTTAACCCAGGGGTCAGAACACTTCTCTATAAAGGGACAACTAGGAAATGTTTTAGGCTTTGTAGTCCATGCAATCTCTTCACCAGTAGTCAACCCTACCTTCATGGCATGAAAGCAACCATAAATAATACAGAAATGAACAGTCATGGCTGTGCTCCAGTAAAACTTTATTTACAAAAGTTGTCAACAGGCTCAATTCATCCCAAAGGACAGCAGTTAGCTAAACTTTGCTTAACCATTCACCCAGTGTAAGCTGAACTCCTGAAGGCCATCATGGGTGCTTCCTTCTTTCTTACTACCCAAACCAAACTGAAGACTAAGCCCTGTTGATTTTATCCTCCAGATATCTCCAAATCCTACCATGCTCCTTATTCTTGCCTCAACTGCTACAATAGCCTCCTGACTAGATTCACATCTCTCCCTTTCTTTTTTCTTTTAAAGATTTATTCATTGGGGAGTGAGATAAAAAGAGAGAGAGTGAGACTCTCAAGCAGACTCCCTGTTGAGCACAGACATGGACAGGCAGCTCAGTCTTACAACCTTGAGACCATGACCTGAGCTGAAACCAAGATTCAGATGATCAACTGACAACACCATCCAGAAGCCCCTCACACCTCTCCCTTTCAATTTATCTTTTTTTTTTTTTTCTAAAAATATGTTATACATAATTTTTGTATTATTGCCTGAATTAATATTAGCCAACAATGATTTTGGAGCCTGTAAGAGAAACTCAAAACCCTCTTCAAGACCCCTGTGTAATCAGGACCTTCAGTCTCCTCTTCTTACAACCTCTTCACCACATCACGCATTCCATCTATCCTGGATGTATACGTGGCCGGCATCCCGTCACATGCCCGCACCTTGCCTGGACTACTCATGTCTTTCCTTCTACCGATGTTCTCCTGCATTCCCCACACTGGTCTAAATGGCTAATTCCAACTCATTAAGACCCACCGTGGATACTCAGTGAACCATCATCCAGCAGAGCTGATCTGTCCTATTTTTCTGCTGCTGTACCTAATGCATATCTGTCTTAGAGCATTTATCTCATTTTATCACAAATATTTTTATAGATATCTTACATCCTTTACAGGAAGCACTTAGCAGATCTCCAGCACCAAGTACCTGCTCATTAAATGGCTGCTGATTTAATAAATGAATGAACGAATGAATCAGTCATTGTATCCCAAGTCATATCCATGATGGCTCTACATAGTTGGTGGCATTTTGTTCACTTAAAAATTGATAACTGTGGGGTTTAATTCATCTTGAAATTCCTTATGTACCTTAAATATTTTTTAATATGTTCAGTTAGCCACTGTATAGTACATCATTAGTTTCTCATGTAGTGTTCAATGATTCATTAGCTGCCTGTAACACCTAGCACTCATCATAACATGCGCCCTCCTTAGTACGGCTTTTCAAGCAAGAAGTTGAAAGACGTGATGAGCAAACAATATTCTTTCAAGTTTTTACAACTGTCTCTAGAATATATTCTTAATATGATCATATATCCACTACAAATTTAATTCATAATTTAACTTATATTAAAATATTGTATGTAAAAATATTATTATTATCATTATTACTTGAAAACAATCTGCAAGATATTTTGGCAAGCTTAACTTTATATAGGCTGTAATTTGAAAGTTCAAATTCAACTTTCTTTTTTTTTAATTTTTATTTTTATTCTTTCTTCTTTTTTTTTTTTAATTTTTTCTTCCACTAAAACAAGGTTTGGCAAACTTTTCTATAAAAGGCTAAACAGTAATATTTTAGGTTCTGAAAGTCATAGTGTCCCTCTGGCATATTTGTGTGTGTGTGTGTGTGTGTGAGTGTGTCTGTATGTATGCTTTATAACCCTCTAAAATTGTAAAAAACCCATCTTAGTTTGCATGTTATAAAAAACCTTTTTTATTTTTTTTATTTTTTTAAAGATTTTATTTATTTACTTGACAGATAGAGATCACAAGTAGGAAGAGAGTCAGGCAGAGAGAGAGAGGAAGGGAAGTAAACTCCCCACTGAGCAGAGAGCTAGTTGCAGGGCTTGATCCCAGGACCCTGAAATCATAACCTGAGCTGAAGGCAGAGGCTTAACCCACTGAGCCACCCAGGTGTCCCTAAAAAACTCTTTTTAAAAGATTTATTTATCTATTTGAGAGAAAGAGCATGCATGAGTGGGGGGAGGGGCAGAGTTAAAGAATCTTCAGACTCCCCACTGAGTATAGTGACACAGAGGTTGATCTCAAGACCTATGAGATCGTCACATGAGCCAAAACCAAAAGTCGGACACTTAACTGACGAGCCACCTAGGTACCCCTATAAAAAAATTTTTAATACATTTTTAAAAAGCCACTAATTACCAGGTTGGTATGACTCATAAGGTACAGTTTGCCAATCTTGTTCTACAACAATTTGTTTGCATTCTACTAATTGTTTCATTTTAGCACATTTTATCAATTGATTTATTAGATGAGTCTTAAATAAATAAGTAGTACATTCATACCTATATTTACATCAGGTAATGGGAATTCAGTTAAATTCTTTGAGTCTCAACAGTGATTAGCACAAAACTGTATTTATTCTAATTTGTTTTTTGTTTTAGAAGGTAAAAATCAAAAACTTATTGGCCAGTTATCATGGTATGTGAGCAAATATGTAGTCTAAAATGATCCCAGGTTTTAGGAGTAATGGTGTTGGTGAAAAAGATGAGTAATATATCTAAAGAGGTACACAGACATTTCTAACTGACTTTTACATTAACTTCCCAGATGTTCCTTAGGCACCTAACACTGCACTGAAAGTAGAAATATGGGAAGATCAGGGGGACAGAGAGAGTGTGTGCTGTACCATATGATGCAGCATGGTGGAAATATCCAACAGATAGAGGTTGGATTTTTGTCTTTAGACAGAAGACAGGCATGACTGAAGGTACATTCTTGAGAATCATAAGCATAGAGGGGCTAGTTTAAACCAAGAGAGTGGATGAAAGTACCCAGAAAGAAGGTGTAGGAGAAGAAGAAGAAGAAGAGATAATGCATAGGACAGTCTTGGCAGAACATGGGAGTGTTCTATTCTTGGTCTCACCATGCAGGGTGTCACCCAAAGCACAGTAAGATAGTCATGGGGGCAATGTCTTTCTCTCTAAAATTAGGAAGTATCTACTACCCCATATGTCCCAAAAATATGTTCTGAAAGTGATATAGAGAAAGGGAACAAATAAAGATAGGAGCAAAGCAATCCAAGACTTGTTTCCCTAAATCCCATTGGAGTTTCTAAAAGCTGAATGGAGTGACAACCACCATTGTCTCTGGGCACCTATTTCAAAAAATCTTGGACTTATGTAGTTAGAACGTCACCAAAGGAATCACTTGTCTTTGTAGTTCACACATTTACAGTCTACCTGTAAATAGCTATGCACACAACAAGAATCATAAATTCTCCTTGAATAGAACTCTACCATTTTTCCCATGGCTTCAGGTCTTTCCTGCATTTTCTGCAGCTACATCGAAGTGCAACAGATAGTCTTCAAGTAATTTTTATTTAAATTCTTTATAATGCATGCTCTTCATTATCACTAGTTTGATGGCTATTAACTTTGTTTTGTGATATTCTCTAGGACGTGGTGTTAGCTTTGGAGAGGTGAGTAGCCACAGTTCATAATTATAGAAGATGCAATATATTTTAAAGAACCAAGGGCTTCAGTGAAAAATTACTTAAACAGCTTTTTCTATAATTGCTAAACTCACCTTCATGACCAACAGTGCACATTATTCATTCCTAAAAGAATGTTTCCGGTTAAGATTGAGTGAAAATGTAAGAGGTGATTAAATTCATGTTCATTCTCAGCCAAAGCTGACAATTTTAGAATTAAAATTTGAATCTTTCTTTGCTTTCAAGGTAGATTGGGTCCTAATACTGCATAATTTTGTAGACTACTTTTTCCTACCTTTCAAACTACAAAACGGAATGTTGGCACGCAAAGGTCATCTCGGCCAGCCACTTTTTTACAAAACATGGCGCAGTGACATTTGAATTCAACCTTGTGTCTACTGAACTACTCACTAGACTTCCTTTGACAGATCTGAGTATGATGGATGCAGATTTCCATCCAAAAGGTTTGGCTAGGCCTCAGCAGTAATATAACCTTTCTTAAAGGTTATTTTTAACCACTTGCTAAAAATTCCTGAAGGAAAAAAAGTGACGTGCCCTTTAGTAAAATGAATACAATAATATACCTACAATTGATACCACTACAGTGAGTTTGGCGAGTTGCCCAAAAAAGAATCTACTCCTTAATAGCCAGGGGCTGCCCAGTTCTGGCCCAACACCTTGATTGGGAGCCTCAACCAAAGATTATGCAGAAACTGAGCCACATTCTCATTCTGAAACAAAGAGAAAGACAAGGAAATAAAACCTCTAAGGTAGTTCTTGCAAACCCTTCATTATATTGTCAATTAACTCTGATATTGTTTTTATAAAGTCAAATCAAATATAATGCAATGGATTTATTCATTAGGAATCTCATTGACTCGGTGAAAGTTAATCTAACAGTTAAACAATGTGCGGTTTTATTTTCAAAGGATTTTAATATGATTCCATCTCTGAGAGATAAAGTAGAATTAAGAAGTGTAGCAATCAGCACATTGACTGGACCAACAAAATTAGCACCACTCCATTTCAGATAATAGCCTAAAATTATTTCCCAAATAAGACTCCATGTACTTTTATAATTTGTTAGTGATTGGTTAAGAAAAAAGGTTGTACAAATATAATTAATCTTCTGGCTCACAGAGTTTCAGTAATGCAGATTTCACTTTGACAGCATCAAAGCCAATAGATTGCCATTTTTAGTTCATAACTAAAAATGTATTATTCCAGGGTTCTCCGGTTATTAAGGTAATAGGAGTAATTAGCAGCAGCGCCATGCTGGCTACACATGGTTTGGACTGGATGTTTCTGAGTTTGGGTGAATGGGTGGCAACTCATCAAAGCCTTCCCCATGAATCCCTATTCCTTCACTGTTGGGCAACCATGGATGTAGACAATTCCAGGAGACTGCTCCAAGGAAGATACAAATGCCCGGGGAAGATTTCCCCCATTCCTTCAAAGCAGAATTAGAAAACTGCAGATAGGGCTTTGAGGCAATGTTCAGAGAGGAACAGAAACCCAAACAGTAAAGGAAGAGCTACTGAAAAGGATTACCCTTCTCTGAGATCAACGTTGTGATTTTGTCTCAAAGCCATTTAACTGTTTTTCCAATTTCTGCTTTAAAAAAAGAAGTAAACTTCTCTATTTCACTCATTTCCTTCTTAAAAAAGGTTAACTGTATTTTCTCTCTTACTTTACAAAAAGGAGGATATTTCTTTCAGCCAATTTAACAAATATAAAAAGCTATAAATCAAATGCCCATGTTTTGAGATGCCTATCACTCAAAAAGAAGCCCTGTTTACCATTTTATTTCAGCTACCTACTCAAATATTAATATTGGTTATGTTTTTCTTACAAATCAATTTACTTTTGGCTTCTGTGAGCACTCTAAGCTTAAGTCTACCTCAGGAAAATTGGTACCATAAAACACATGAGATGTAAGAACCTAATCAAAATTCCACTTTTAAAATCAACGTTTCCAGCTTTATTGATTAGACAATGATACCTAGAAGCGTTAAGATAGAAAACCCTCATGGGAGGTTTGTAAATCAGTTTCCTGTCTCATTCTTTAAATGAATGAATGTAAAACTTTCAAGAGAAGGGGTAAAACCATCAGGACAGGGTGTCTGCTACGTGTCAAAGTACAGAGATACAGTGTGAGTAACGTTTCCATTTTATGGATTTTGTGTCTTTAAATGCACTAAACACTGTCAACATGATTCTACTGTGACATCTTAGTTGGCAAACATATATGCACTTCTGAAATGCCCATTGGGCATTTAAAGCTCCATGAGAATTCCCATGGACACAACATGAGCAGAGGTCATATACATGCACTAAAAAAAAATTGACTTAGGTTGAAACAATTCTTCTAAAAAGTAACATTTTAGTAAACATTGAATTTAAAATCTTCTGGATATGATTTTTTAGCCTTTGATGAAGGATAAAATTTCATACTTTACACATTTGAATTTCTCCAGTAAGCATTAAACCACACAGGATTTATAATAGGGATGGGTGAATGAACGGACAGATAAATGGGTAAATACCTCATATTTGCATGACAGGTTATAAGAAAACTGAATTAATAAAAAAAAATGCCAGGCCCTTCTTCTCAGAGGTGAACATTGAAATAAGAAGAAAAATGAAGGTAAAACCCCTTCTCTTAAGGGATACTCTTATACCTTTAGGTCTGTGGCAGAAGAGACTCTTCTTGATTAAGGACTTGAGCCAATGAAGAATTCTAATCAGAAGGAGGGTGGAAGATGGTATAAAAATAAAAAGGAACTAAGAAAAAGACGGGAAATTAGTTTAGAGAATGAGAATGGCCCCAAAATTTTAGGTCCTCTGTATAGCTAGTTGAAACTTTTTTTTTTTTTTTAAGATTTTATTTATTTGTTTGAGACAGAGAGAGATAGTGAGAGGGAGCACAAGCAAGGGGGGTGGGGGAAGGAAGAATCAGTCTCCCTGCTGACCCGGTCCCTCCAGGACCCCTGGACCATGACTAACCAACTGAGCCACCCAGGCACCCCTACTTGAAACTTTATAATAGAGACAATCTAAAGAAAATGAAATTTGTGATAGATTTTATTGGCATTTTTCAAGATACAATTTTAGCGATAGAATAGAGAAAAGATCATTTGGATGCAAAATGTTGAAACATGATACAAAGATGGCAACAAGGGAATGGAGAGTAGAGTCCAGGCCTGCAGAGCATTTCTTTGCCCCAAAGGCTAGGTCTTGAAGACCAATGAAAGGACATGGATGGCAGAAGGGAAGGAGCTGGCAAAGACCAGCATCTCCAGCTTGGGAGAAGGGAGGTATGGTGAGATCATCAATGGAGAATTCAGGAGAAAGGGCAACTAATTTAGTTGGAGAACTTAGTATAATTTTTCAAATGTTAATTCCATAGTAGGTGTGACACATTCGAGAAAAGGAATGCCTTGTGATTTCTGGAAGCCTAAGTCTGTCATTCCAAAGAGAGGCTGCAATTGTTTATTTATGAAGCACCACCAAAGTCAAAACCTGAAGAACAGAAGAAAAGGGAAGGGACCGCTAACATTTATTAGCAAAAGAAGAAGATACAAAACAGGGTTAAAAAAAAAAAAAAATCAGAATCCTAATAAGAGAATCAGGATAGGCTGAGGTTCTGGAAGCCAAAGGAAAAGTGGGTTTTTAAGAAATAGGAAGGAAATAGTTAAGTCAAACACTATTGTGTTTTAGGGGAAAAAATCAAGAACAGTGTTAGTACAATATAGAAAGTCAGTGTTACTAAATAAGGCAGTTTCAACGTGTTTAGTGGGGGGAGTTTGAGTGTAACATGCTGGACAAGGAAAGCAGAAGTTACTTTGTTAATTCATGTATTCATTCAGCTGATCCTTGGATATTTATTAACCACCTATTACATGCCAAACACATTTCAAGACACTGGGGATGTTGCAATGGACAAAATAAGCACCTTTTTGCTTACATTCTGGTAAGGAGACCATCCTTCCAAAAGATTCATCATGAGGAGTGGGAAGAATGAGCTATTGCTTGAATAGGGAAGCAGAGTAAGGGGAAAGCTTTTCAGGACAAAGAAAACCTAAGGGACCTGTGGCCTGAAGGAAGGAGAGGTTGGAAGGTAAAGGAGAAGAGACGCCGAAGAAACCCAACAATAAACAGGAGCCCAAGGGCTGTGGGAGAGGCAGGTGGCCTCCAAGCCTACAGTAACGGTTCCTTTGGTACCAGTAATCCTCCCTCTCTGGTCGCTGAAAATCCCCAAAGCCAAATACTTGAGGGGACCGGAAATTTAGGGAAGGCATTATAGCTGTTCAATGATCCTGGCGTTGCTAAGTGTAAGACATCACCCAGAGGACGGGCCAGATCTATATGACTGGCTGTCACACAAACCTCCAAGAAAAGGGCACTTCAGACCCAAGAAGAACTCAGGAAGTGCCTCTCTGGTTGACCTTGATCTCCAAGACCACACACCAGCTCTGGGCCCAGAATCCCACACTGAAGGAAACTGCATCCCGGAATCACCTACCCCTTAATTTTAAAGCCTTTAAGTGGAATTTCTAGTGAAGAGTTTAGCACAGGGGAGAGAGACCATGAAATCTTAAACTGATTTGAATGGTCTAGAAAACTCCTAGTAGTGATAAGTACAACACAAGCAGGACCCGAGTGCTTTAGCCAAACCATACATCACCTACCTTCCTCAACACTTTACATTAACCAGAGACATATTGTGGTGGTGGTATTCTCAGACGAGTGGCTGAGCTAATTACATTCCCTAGAACACAGTATGCCATGTTCATCAATGGTTACAGAGTTCCTCTGGCGTTTCACTTTGTTTTCTTTTCCTCCTCTTTGTGCTCAGCTGAATTCTACCCCTCCCAACAGATACCTACCTCCTGCAATGTGTTTGAAATAGATCCTTAAATATGTGTGTATCCTTGTAAAACCATAGTCCTCTGTTTGTGTTGTTGATTTACATAAGGAGTATTTGCAATAAATCCCCCACTGTTTCCTCTCTTTTCATCTCAGCATTAGGTTTTAAAAATCCATGCATGTTGTTGAATGTACAGTCTGTCAGTATAATGCAAATTAGCTTATGTACAAACGGTAAAGAGGAGAATGATGTAGGATTACAAAGTTACACTGCTTCACAAGCTATTTTCCCAGCTTTAGAATGTTTACAAACACTAATAAAGAGCCTCTGATCACAAAGAACAAAAACCTAGCTGAATGGTGCAAGCAGGGCGGACGGCAGTGGTATTCTCAACGCCTGCTTAGTCCACATCCTCTTGTCTACCTTGACCACCTACCCACTTGGAAGGCTTTATATGTGCTTCTCTTCAGTCTTTTGTGCTTTTTGCTATTTTCTCCAAATACAGCAGGCTGAACACTTCTTTACACTCCCTTCCGCATGCTACATTCAAATTATGGTGATAACCCTTTCTATGTGCCTCGGTATTTTTTGTGCATTAGGAATTTGATGTTTTTAACTGTTAATGCATCCATTAGAATAATTATTGTTCTTTTCAGTATTTTCATAGTGTAGTTCATAAGTTTGGAGTGACTTGCCCCAACCCTATTTTTCCCATTAGGGCTGTTAATGTTAGGGCACAGTTTTGCCAAACACGAGATTTTCAGTTTTCAAATATCATTTTGTAGAAGGAAAAGGGCATACATGTAAGCCACCTACGTTACAAGTTGAGTTACTTATGCTCTTCAGTATTTACCAACCCATTGTCTTAATAATGAATATTGGGGCCATCTCTAACATTGCAAATAATTCCATCAATAGCTAAGTGTAATACACTTAAAGGAGACAATCCCTAGTCTCAAGGAATGTTTTTAGTTGGGAAGAAAGAATAAATTTATAAAACGATGAATAAAAATAGTAGAAAATGATGTATGCTAGTTCCAGGTGAGTGATACAGCAAAACAATAGAAAGTAAAGGAAATATTCCATTAATGGTTTTAGCAAAATTGATTTTTTTGATAGATTTCATTATTGAGATATTCATTCACTACCCCTTTCTCATTGGACTCATTTCCATCAGGCCTATCTCTGAAAAAAGATAATACTTCTCACTCATGGTTATCAGTGTTGATCAGATCATTTGCATTGTCTAAGAAAGGTGACTGGACATGATTGGGCCACAGCAGAGGAGAAGCTTTAATAGTCAAGGTATAATTCTCTCACCTCTCTTTCTTTTCTTTGGCACATCACAGATAAAGCCTGATCCTTCAGGACCTAGAATAAAAAAAGACATGGAGCAGAGTCTTAGCTAAACTGAGACGTTATAAGCCACTGACATGTGGGGTTCTTTGTTACTGCAGCTTAAACTTGAACTGACTAATGGAACTATTAATTTGGGATAGAAGGGGAAGAAGTTAAATCCTTGTTTTTCACTATAAGTTAATTGAGGAAAAAAGTATAAAAGCATGAGGGAAAATGGAGTAATTTTTTGATATATCTGAGTACTGATAGACTTTATAAATAAGGTATACAACCCAATAGCCATAAAGTGTGACATTTTGAGCTATGTAAAAATTTAATATGCAACAACACATATAATTACACAGCCTGGGAGAACATTTTGATTGAGAATATATATATATATATATATATATATATATATATATATATATATCAAGCAAGTGACCTATAGCTATAACGCAAATATGGATTTCAATCCAAAGCAATACAAAAAAATAATAAATTGGAAAAGTGGGCAAAAGCAATACAAAAAGAAAAAAATCAAATGGCCATAGAACATAGGAAGACATGTTCGAACTTAATAACAAGGAAAGGGAAGCAAATTAAAACCATGAGGTAGTATTTTTTTTAGCCCTCAGATGCCTTCCGTCTGGGAAGGACCCTGCTTTAAAAGTGGTTGTCTCTCAAAAGGAGAGGAGTCCCAGGAAAGAAACAAATGCAGCCCGCAACTACCTTATTTTCTGTGGCTTTTATTGTTCACGTGGATGTATACTGTTTGGGCAACTGGATTTCATGCATAATGGAATTTTCATGGAAAATTCATCATAGAACAATATGAATGATCAAGAGAGGTTTCATAGTACAAGGGACATTTAGCTTGAGGGATAACAAGGACTTAGAGCAGTGGTTCTCAACTACTAGAAACGTGGCCCACTAGGGGACTTCTGGAGATGTCTGGAGATATTTTATTATTTACAAGGAGAAGGTTCTACTGACAGCCCAGGGATGCTGTTTGACATACTACAGTATACAGGATAGCCACCCACACCAGAGAATTACCCAGCATGGAATATCGTAGTGTTGTGGTTGAGAAACTCTTAGAGAAAGAGATGGTGCCTTTCTCAAAGGGAGAATGGCCTGAGCAAAGGCATGGGCGAGAGAATGTCAACAGTGTAAACACCGATTAAACTAGTTATACTGGAGCAAAGGGCTCAGGTATTCTCAGAGGGCCATTCAACACACCACTAAGACACTCCTAAGAATTTTATGCTCTTCAGGGGATGAAGCAGAGGGAAATGAGAAAAGCAGCATTAAAGCTGCTTTGGTTGACTTGCATTACTTCAGACTTATTCCATTTGACTTTATACTCCATGATTATTTAAAAGTTTTCCATTTTAATCAAGACTATTTACTGCATTTTAGAAGTCTGTTCTTCATAAAATAATACCACATGTACATAATGACATTTTGAATGTTCAATTTGATGCTTTTTTTAAAAACATGAGTTCCACAAAATAATAATAATAATAATTAGCAAATGCTCAGTTCTAGCTGATAAACTAGGAAAGCCCGGCATGAGGGAGAAAATAACTAAGAGAATAAAGCACTCATTTTTAATGAAATCTCTGGCACAGAGTGTCAAAAATATACTCTGGCAAGAATTGCCATGCAGAAGGTGAACCTAGGAATCCCTGCATCCAAAGCTATTGGTCAGGAGATAAATCACCCTCCTTACTCAAACTCCAGTGGATATCCTTGCAATTGCAGTACCTCCAAGAACAAGGTTTTCGTCCACATTCTCTACACAGTTCTACTAGATTAACTGTGACATGACTTCCTCTGGCAAACATCTTTTCAGTCCTGCTGCACATGAATGATTTGGTAGTGAGAAAGGGATCCTTTGGCCATATTCTTTTTTTTTTTTTTTTAATGATTTAACCGGGGTTGTCAGTATATAGAGCATGAGGCACAACTGTTTACATTTTACCAAGATGTATCTGGGCCATACGATGACTCTCCCAAGATTTCAATTCCCAATTACCTAGCTTACTGGGGATAGAGTCCAAAAAGCCCTTTTGATTTACCAGTGTGCGCCTGTAGTTTGACAGGATGCACCAATAAATCGCAAGGTCTGGGCTAACCTGGCAGATACTCTAAGCGAATGCATCACAATAGTCTAGTGGGACCATTTGAAACATCTTCAGTAACTGGAGAAAGAAAGAAGAGACATCCATCTCCCTTAGCTTAGGCAGCTACAAATGCCTGGGTCCTTAGCGAAGTGGAGCAGAGCATTGTGTTAACGAGACCAAGGTCACAGATCTGCTGATTGCTGTGTGGCCCACTTAATTCTCTTCTGTTACATGACCACAGTACATACATAAGTAAAACTCCTTGCGCTCCATGGGACCCACTGGGAAATTGTAAATGGAATAAAACAAAAGCAGGACAAAGAGGATCATAATCCCTTCTTATGGATTAGGAATGATGAATGCAGAGAACTCCATTAACTAATCACTTTTGACATAGCATTTCCTGAATGTTTTCCTGCAAATCTGCATTCAAATTAAAGGTAATCACTTTGTTGAAAAAGGACACTTTTGTAAAAAATGGACATTTGAGTGAAAATTAAGTGTCCAACTTTTGTGCTACCAGGAAGATGAGTAACTTTTGAATGATCTTTTTTCTTTATCATCTGCTTTTCTTATCATCATAGGAATAAACTAAAATGGAAATTGCGATTTAGAAAGAAAGGAGAGAAATCCTACGAACTGTAGGTTGTATGCCCCCTCCATTGGTTCTCTTCTTGGTGAAGAGATGGTGAATGAACATAGTCACCCTGCCACCGAATCTCTCCCACCAAAAATTCCTATGTAGCACTCTCACACCTTGCCTCTCCAAGTGCAATTCATGAACCAACAGTGTCAGCATCACTTGGGAATTTGTTAGAAGTGCAGGACATCAGGCTCTTCCCAGACATATTGATTCAAAATCTGCATGTTGATAAGGTGCCCAGGCAACTCATATGACCATGAGAGCTGGAAAACACAGTCCTAATGGAGATCTGGGAAATGACAGGCACTGTAGCTCATACAGGTCACATCTGTAGGGTCACCTGTCCTCAGCAGCCATTCCTTGATGTGCTAGTCACCTGCTTTACAAGGCTGACAGCACCTGGAGTTGTTTTGTCATTGACTTGTTTGATGAGAATCCTTTTCAGAACTCATTGACATTTCACGTGGTGTCCCAGTCATGGAGATGTCTAAAAGATCAGCATGTGAGAGCAACCAACAAAGCTTTCTCAGCTCATGTTCCTTCACATCTGAGTGAAAATCAAAGGCAGACATTGAATACAAATATGACTTACTACATAGATGTTGACGAACCAGTTAAATATGAATGGCTTACCTGTAGTACCATCAAAAGTGGCCACATTGTATATGCTTGCCATTTGAACCTGCTGTGCTGTGGAAAACATCATTTTGTGATTGAACTTGTTAGCTAATAATAGTAATTATGGAAATAACATATTCTTCGATGACCTCATGTGCAAGTAACCCTTTTCAAAAATTTGGAACCAGTGTTACATATGGGACACAGGAAAGCCCATTGGGTGAATTTTTCTTTTCTAGTTCTACTATTATTTTTTTTTATTTAGTTTTTTTTTTTTCAACATAACAGTATTCATTATTTTTGCACCATACCCAGTGCTCCATGCAATCCGTGCCCTTTATAATACCCACCACCTGGTACCCCCACCTCCCACCCCCCGCCCCTTCAAAACCCTCAGATTGTTTTTCAGAGTCCATAGTTTCTCATGGTTCACCTCCCCTTTCAATTTCCCCCAACTCCCTTCTCCTATCTCCCCATGTCCTCCATGCTATTTGTTATGCTCCACAAATAAGTGAAACCATATGATAGTTGACTCTCTCTGCTTGACTTATTTCACTCAGCATAATCTCTTCTAATCCCATCCATGTTGCTACAAAAGTTGGGTATTCATCCTTTCTGATGGAGGCATACTATTCCTTAGTGTATATGGACCACATCTTCCTTATCCATTCGTCCGTTGAAAGGCATCTTGGTTCTTTCCGACCGTGACCATTGCTGCTATAAACATTGGAGTACAGATGGCTCTTCTTTTCACTACATCTGTATCTTTGGGGTAAATACCCAGGAATGCAATGGCAGGGTCATAGGGAAGTTCTATTTTTAATTTCTTGAGGAATCTCCACACTGTTCTCCATAGAGGATGCACCAACTTGCATTCCCACCAACAGTGGAAGAGGGTTCCCCTTTCTCCACATCCCCTCCAACACATGTTATTTCCTGTCTTGCTAATTTTGGCCATTCTAACTGATGTAAGGTGATATCTCAATGTGGTTTTAATTTGAATCTCCTGAGGGCTAGTGATGACGAACATTTTTTCATGTGTCTGATAGCCATTTGTATGTCTTCATTGGAGAAGTGTCTGCCATTGAATTTTTTTAACAAAAAAGTCCATCTTTTTAATAAACTATTATGTAAAGAATCTGTTTTTAAAAATGTGTCAAGTATTTCTACATTTTAAAACCTACACCCAAGAATGAGACAACTCTTAGGGAAAGGTATCAAGGTTCACTAGGTCAAGGGCATTGAACATAGAATTCAATATTTACACTCAGTACCTTTGTCTCAGTATTTAATAAAGTAGATGTAAACAGTTAAATGTGACTTACCTTTGTGACGCACATTTTTAACTTAAAATGCTGAAAGTATAGAACACGTTTCTAACCTGAATTCTGACTCTCTGGCTCTCTGTCCTCCCGTTTTTTAACAGTGTTATGCTGTGCTATGTCTTTTTCAGAGACCACAATATTAGGAACAAAGGTCATAAAAAATAACAAGTGTGATTTCTTTGATCTGACAGCAATCAGTCAAGCTGATTTTGTTTTTTTCTTCTTGGGTGGTTGTCTATTGCAAATTGTCCTTTGTTAGGAAGACAGATTTCTCTATGTCCGCTCCTCTGCTTGGGCTTGGCCCTGTCTTGGGGCCAGACAGACATCTGACCGTTGTGTATTGGTATATGAGTATGTATGCACCAAAGCTGCAAGCTTCCGGGGCATGGAGAGTGGCCCCCGTGGCGCCAGGATGGAAGTGCTTACTGAATAAATAAGCAAATGGGTTACCATGAAAGCAGGCTAACAATTCAACTGGCAGGCTCACACTTCAGACCAGCCAGCCACACTCATGCTCCGCCTTCATCTTTTTTGCCACAGGCCACCAGCACACATTCCGTAGCAATTTTCAAAAACATTTTTGGAGCAGGCTTATGTCTCTTCTGATTTGGCAGACACGCTGTATATCTACTGCGATGAAAGAGCATTGTCATTAAGCCCACAAACCCCTGACAGCTGGAAAAGGAATTCCAAAGTGGAAATGCCCACTTTTGACCCTTTCTCATCATAAAGACGAGAACTAACTAATTTTTTAGGGAAATTAAGGGAAAGGGATATAAACTGGACTGACCTTGTACTGGTTATAGCAACCTGTAAACCAAATGCCCGTGTTGAGGAGAAGGCCTGAAAATATTCAAGCAGATTCAGACTTTCTCCAGGAAAATGCATTGACATAACTTTAGTGAGGTTGATTTTTAGTCTTGGACCTCTGATATCATTTCAATCTAAATCTCCTGAAATAAAAGACTTCTTTAAACATGTTGGTCCTTGACCTCACATGAACTTGGAGGGCAAGCATACATGTCCCTGAGATTCATCTCTTTTCAATATGCAGGCAAAAAGCTATCAAGTTTAGACCTTTGGAATTTATCTACGCTGTTTACAGTTTTAAGAGCCACCAGGTTAGACAGAAGTTAGCAGCTAGAAAACCCCCTTCCGGCAGGCTCTCAAAGTGCACTTACAAGCTGAGTTAATAACATCTGCTGAAGTAGACCTCTTACCCTCATTTTGCTTTTCTCCCCAGACCAAGTGTTGGGGCATTTCAAGTCTGCTGGAGGTGGAAAAAGAGAAGTCAAGGTAAAGTTTATAAAAAGCATCCATTCAAGTTTTGAAAACTGATGGTACTTCCAGGAAGGAATGGACTAGAATTATCATTGTTGTATTGGTTGTTCAAATTTTACGTTGGAAAAAAAAAGTGTTTTAAGACTTTTGGTATAATTTCTCACTCATGACAATAATGAACATAAATGACATTTGGTTAGAAAAGAAACCCAAATCACAGGCGCCGGCCTGCTATACAAAGTTATTTTTGCCTGATAATGCCACCTCGAATTGAATTACTGTCTACCGACAGACCCCATTTATAGACTTTATCCAAGAGTGACAGGACAACTCTCACACATGCATTTATTTCTTTAGATTTATATCACCAAGGCCTCTGGGCAAATACACAGACAGAAAGTTCATGCACAGCCTTTCCAACAACCTTTCTCAGTGACATTCCAGAAACGACTACAGTAAAATCAGTCTTGTCAACAAATTGGAGCTTCAGTGTTTAATTTATATCAAAACCATCCATTTTCACT
Organism: Mustela nivalis; assembly: GCF_964662115.1. Lineage (NCBI taxonomy): Eukaryota > Metazoa > Chordata > Mammalia > Carnivora > Mustelidae > Mustela > Mustela nivalis. Next base: position 81,120,083 of record NC_139034.1, on the reverse strand, counting down.
TGGTTTTATGTAATACCATTCACTAATCTTGGTGATAGATATTTACACAGTATTCTAACAAATAATTGTGGGAAAGAATCTATCCATTACCCACCTATGCTGAAAATCCAGCATTTGCTATTGTACATGTCTAAAAATTTGTATTATATCCAACTACAGAATCAATACAAAGGCCTTCAATCCTATTAATATTTAACACAATCATTATTTTAAAGACAGTATTTAGAAATAGGTGTATGCTATAAGTATATTGTGGAATATTTAGCAAACATCCTTTCATGACATTCTTTTTAATTTGACTAAAATGTTGATCTATAATACAAATCATATAGTACATAATTTTGATTTGTTGGTATTAATCAATCCTCTTACTTTAATGGGAAATTTTTAAATTGCACATTTCAAGTATGATGTAAATGTCAAAAATGATGTTCCATGAAACAGATGTTGTGAAATGAAGCTTTATCTTCTCAACACCAATAAAAAGTGAAATTTAAGCCCTTACTATCTTTGTGATGCCTCAGACACATAAATACAACTGTAGAGCTGGAAGACACATCTCAAATTCATACTCAATTCAATATCATCATTTAAAACATTAGGTCTAAGAGCCGGAGATGTTCATGGACTTTCTCAAGGTCACAGGAGTAGTCAGAGACAGATTGGGACTTCAGTACCCCAGCCAGTCTTCATGTGCTTCCCTTCTCAGAATTTGGCACTTGACCCTGCTACAGTGATGTCTTTTTAAAGATGCACACACCTGGCTCCAATCCTCTTAGTCTACTGGAAAGAAAAGAAGAGGCACAGAGGCCCTCTCATTGTCCAGTGTTAACGTTTTTCAGAGACAAGACAAGTCCATGCTCTGTTAAGCCAGATGGGATGAGTGGGGACTGAAGCAGACTTAGACATTTAACTATTAACCTAAGTATGGAGTCACTTCGATGAAATATTAAAATATTGACATCTTCCTGGGCAAATGTCAAGGAGGATTCGAATTTCTGATTTTCCTTAGTCCTGTGATGTCTGTGGGAACGTTTCAGAATCTGGGCACAGGAATGAGTTATCCAGAAATCCAGTTAATTGGCAAAATAAATAAATAAATAAATAAATAAATAAATAGAAAAATAAAAACAATAATAATAATAAACCAACACATTTGTGACTTATGGAGGATATGGGACAGAGAAAAAGCAAAGTTAGGCAGGTGCTCTTTGTATACATCAATCTTTCCAATAAACCAGCACTTTATTAAATAAAGAAAAATTATTCAAAATCTCCTTTGGAGCATCTTCTCTGTACCTCCAGTGCCTAAAACAATGCCTGACATTTAGTGAGTTTAGTGAATGAACTACTCATTGATGTCCCTTCCATAAGTAATAAACCTATCAGTACAAGAAAACAGTTGTAATGTGACTTTAGGCAAAGGCTGGCTGGTTTCTGGGGTTTTGCTTTATGACTGGTAACTCAACTGAGATGAGAAAGTCCAGAACCAAGTACAAGGTCAGCAGGATTGGAAGGCTGTCTGGGATGTTTATATTCGGAAATCAACAAAACTAAGCATCATTAATAATTTGAACACAACCCAAAACCAGAGGTAAAAGAAAGAAATAATTTCCAGGTGATTGGCACTGGTCTCTGAAAAAATGCATGGGTATCTGGAGATTTTATTGGAGGAAGAAGGAGACATAATCCCTTTCCCTGTTCTGCAGATACACATGTATTTAGATATAATGGATGCATTAAATATTCTAGATGTTTCATCTGTTTTCTTTTTCTGTTGTTAAACTGAACAGTGCTAAAGTTGAGTTGTGTGAATCATTAAAATTCTCTCTCCAGCTCTATATCCAGATATGGCTTAAGAACAAAAAGACAAAATTGTAATGGATAAGAAGCAAAGGTTCAGAACAGGGCTTCAGTGGTGTTGGCCATGGATCCTTCTGGCAAATCCAGTGAACTACTTTCATAGCAGTGCTTTAAGTGTATAAAGTATACACATATATAAAATAAACAAAAATATTTAATATCAATATAAAGGTAATACAGGTAATTAGTATAAAATACTGAGAAGTACAAAGGAAACAAATTACATTGAAATGCACTTAGAAAAACCTGTGTTTTTTTGTGGGTGATACAGTCTACAGACCCTATAGATAATCCTATGATAGCACTCATATTAAAGAAAATGTTCAACTTTATTCAGAGGTAAATCAACACAAACACGCAGTTTTTTCCCATCCAAGTTCATGCAATCCCTAAATTCTTCCCACAAATTTTTGAGGACCTGGAGATCCAAAGTAAGAACCCCCGATTTGGAGTAAGACAAATCATAAATTGGAAATCTAGCTCTGCCATGGATGATTTCTGTAAAAAGGGTAGGCTACTTAGTTTCTAAGAGCTCCATAAATAGGGAGGCATAAGTACACATCACGCGGACGCGGAGCTGTTGAGAGAAATAACGTGTGTGACATGGTTAGCACACTTCCTGGCACATATTAAACTCTCATTATGCTTTCGATATCCAGTGGGACAATCTTCCCTGCCTGATAGTATGGTCTTTTCCAGTAAGTTCCAAGTAAGCATATTATCTTCCTTCTCTGTTGCTAAGGATTGCATTTCTCTTCATCTTTAGCAGCTTGATTCACAACCAAAAGAAAAGCAGTGCTGAAGGGATCAAAGTCCACAACTGATTCTAGAAGAGCCCTAATATAAACTTTGCTAAACCGGAAATTAAAAGAATGCTTCATAAATTAAACAAAATAAAAAGTAAGCTTTCACATATCCAAATTCACACAGTCAGGGTGGAGGTGGGCATTGAATTTAGGGCCCTCAATCCCTTAGGTGAATAAGCCAATATGGCGCCTCCAACAACATGCATACCAATTTTGAATGTGCTGATCTTATCAAGTAGGTATTTGTACTTAATTGACCCAAAACTCTTTAGTTTCAGAAAAGCTAAGAAGAAGAAACTCTTTGGGTTGGTGATTTAGTTTTAGTAGGGAGACTTCCTTTTCTAGAATGTATAACCAGGGGAGCCTGGGTGACTCAGTGGGTTAAAGCCTCTGCCTTCAGCTCAGGTCATGATCCCAGGGTCCTGGGATCAAGCCCCGCATCGGGCTCTCTGCTCAGTGGGGAGCCTGCTTCCCTCTCTCTCTGCCTGCTTCTCTGTGATCTCCATCTGTCAAATAAATAAATAAAATCTTAAAAAAAAAAAAAAAGAATGTATAACCAACCTATGGCCACTGTCAATCTCACCACCACTGATGGCCGTCATGGGGACACACAGTCTAGGGGAATAAAAAAAGAAAGAATTTCAACAGCTTCTACATCAAGATTTAAGTGAGAAAATCCATGTGAAAGCATTATGAAAGTTTGTTTTTTTTTTTTTTAATCATCAGTTCAGGTATATTTTCACTAATGATACTGAGTTTTGCACCCTCGAATTAGAGCATGGAGAGTGGGCCAGCATGTCAAGGATTTTTGTGAAGCAGAGAAACCTGTTTCTTCCAAAAATGAATTGATAAAAAATTATGGTATTCTTCCCTCAGAGTTTTGGATGCTTCATTATTATATTATTTAGTGAAGAGATACATGAAAATTTCATTAACATTGTTATTAATTATAATACATTCAAATTTGGAAAACTTCCAGTGAGGAGATTTTATTTTCCTGAGACATAAATTATACCTATAAGCCCTTAAAAAGTTTTACCCTTTCTAGAAAATGGAAAATATCCCTTTTAGCTATTAAAGTAAGAATGAAAACGTCCTTTTTATGGCCACGAATTATTCAAATCTTACTTGTGTGCTCTCTATATTTTACCATTTACTTCATATTTTCTTTTTTAATTTCTTGTCTATCAACCTTAAATTCCAAACTGTATGAACATACAAAACCTCATGTGCTCTAGTTGTGTGACCTTGGATAAGGTGTTTTATCTAAGACTCAATTTGTTCAACTGTGAAATGAAAATAATAATAGTAATCAAGTAGGATTGTTTGAGAGTTTTGAGAAAATCTGTAATGGTGGCAAGGTGCTTGGCACATAAAAGTACCCCATAAATAATAATCATTATTTTTTCTTATCTTCCAAAGTATTGATAGTCTTGGCTTCTTAGCAAAACAGCTATATTGTTTAATTACATCTAATACTCTAAATGTCTTACAAATCGCCAGTCATATATCCCACAGAGAAAAATCAGGAATTTGTCTTATGTATTTTTATATATGAGTCAAGGAAGTACTACTAAAAACCATATTACAATTAAAAGAAGGACTTTTGTTTCATGTTCTGTGGTTCTAAATTTCCTTTTTGTATTTTTATTATATTTTTTTTTTCTCTGAATGGAGAAAAGAGTTATATAATTTTCCATGAATCATTAAAATTGCAACTAGAATTAGTATTCCAATTTTTAAGAAAATTACTGCTTTTTAAAAACTTTTGCTTTATACTTTTCTAGCATAACAAATGACTTAATGTCAAAAAAATAATAATTACATAGGACTTTACTCTTTATACAGTTACATGTAAAGAATAAAATGTTATAAAATGTTTACCAGACACTATAGACTTTGTAACAGAGACAAGCATTATTACAGTCTTACAGATTAGAAAGTCAGGCTTCAGAGCCATTGCATGATTCCCCAGAAATCCCGTCCAACAGGCAGTTAGTGGCAGGACTGAAAATGTAGGCATAACAGGTTGGCAAAAAACAAAGCAAAACAAACAAAGATCTCATTTGTCAGGTTTTTCAATACCCATGGTCCAACATGGCCCACTATCGCCAATTTCAAACCACCAATGATTTGACAACCCGCGTGTAAAATTCCTGAATATTTAACAAATGGTTCTCTTGGTACAAAAGCACTTCTGTCCAACACTGGAGGTTGTCTCCAGATTTTAGACTAGTGCTCTCTCCACTTCACTAGGCCATAACTTCAACTTGCATTGCACATGCATGTATGGGTGTATGTGTGTTTTCTATATTTTTTTGTTTTTACATCTGTGTGTTTCTGTTGGGGGTTATGAGTATGAGCTCTGGGGTCAACAGCTGCCTCAGTTCAAATCCTGGGTTCCACCTCTTCTATATTGTGGATCTGACCTTTGGCAATTTACTTAATTTCTCTGTGCTCAATTTACTCATCTGTGGAATGATGATAATAAAAGCTAATAATAGCACTCACTTCCCAGGGTCATTGGGAAGCTTAAATAAAATATGTATAAAATGCTTAGGACAGTGCCTGGTATACAGAGCACTCAACAAACAGTAACTCACTGATATAAGTACACAAATGTAAATAAATACAGGAAACACTAATATATATCAGTTAATACTTAGAGCTTGTAAGTGATAGAACTGAGACTAGAGATTCCATACTCTTTACCAATATGCCATACTAGCTGTCAATGCATATATTAATAAAATGAACTAATACATTAATAGGGATAATACTATATGGTAGGATTATGGATTATATTTATCTTTTCCATTATAATATTTTTCATATTTTCAAGACTGTTCAAATATTACATTTACATATATATGAGGATGTGTGTGTGTACAAAGACACACATACACTTTTATAGATAGAGATATAGCTGGCTTCCTAAAAGCAACCTCAGCACATGTCTATGTGTATGTTTATCTTAAGGCTCTAATATATAATATAATATAATATAATATAATATAATATAATATAATACATTGTACATATCAACTTTATATAATCTCCTTCTACCTAGCCTTCTCAATAAAGAGCTACAACTCTACAAAACATTAATGATAAATGTAGATTTTTCTGAAAATAATGATGGGAAGACAGCCTTACAAGAATCCCAAAACAAAAAATTCTTAGATCTCTTCCCTCCTCTAAAGTAACCCCCAGCCCACCTTCCTTCTCTCCCTACCTCCCGTGGGCTCTAAAGGCCACTGATATATTCTGAGTGCTTTAGATTTCAAATGTCGTTCAAC